>NW_025113075.1:2848557-3506613 GCF_010416935.1 Polistes fuscatus | reverse complement strand
CCATTAAATAGGGTTTGTATTTGTTTGTATAGATATATGGTGTATTAAAAAAAAAATAAGTTTATTAGTTATTCCACACCAATTATTTGAAAACTAAATGATTTAATGTAAACTTTCATAATATTGTCCAAATGAACCATTAGATAGGGTTTGTATGTTTTGTATAGATATGTGTATTAAAAAAAAAATAAGTTTATTAGTTATTTCACACCAAATTATTTGAAACTAAATTAAATTCAATGTAACTTTAATGATATTGTCAAAAAAGAACCATTAGATAGGGTTTGTATTGTTTGTATAGATATATGTGTATTACAAAAAAAATAAATTTATTAGTTATTTCACACCACATTATTTTAAACTAAATTAAATTCAATGTAACTTTCTTGATATTGTCAAAAATGAACCATTAGATAGGGTTTGTATTGTTTGTATAGATATATGTGTATTAAAAAAAAAATAAGTTTATTAGTTATTTTACACCAATTATTTGAAACTAAATGAATTCAATGTAACTTTCATAATATTGTCCAAAATGAACCATTAGATTAGGGTTTGTATTGTTTGTATAGATATATGTGTATTAAAAAAAAATAAGTTTATTAGTTATTCACACCACATTATTTGAAAACTAAATTAATTCAATGTAACTTTAATGATATTGTCCAAAAATGAACCATTAGATAGGGTTTGTATTGTTTGTATAGATATATGTGTATTAAAAAAAAATAAGTTTATTAGTTATTTCACCCAATTATTTGAAACTAAATTAAATTCAATGTAACTTTAATGATATTTGTCAAAAATGAACCATTAGATAGGGTTTGTATTGTTTGTATATATATGTTATTAAAAAAAAATAAGTTATTAGTTATTTCACACCACATTATTTGAAACTAAATGAATTCAATGTAACTTTCATGATATTGTCAAAATGAACCATTAGATAGAGTTTGTATTGTTTGTATAGATATATGTGTATTAAAAAAAAATAAGTTTATTAGTTATTCATCCTACATTATTTGAAACTAAATGAATTCATGTAACTTTCATGATATTGTCCAAAATGAACCATTAGATAGGGTTTGTATTGTTTGTATAGATATATGTGTATTAAAAAAAAATAAGTTTACTAGTTATTTCATCCTACATTATTTGAAACTAAATGAATTCAATGTAACTTTCATGATATTGTCCAAAAGAACCATAGATAGGGTTTGTATTGTTTGTATAGATATATGTGTATTAAAAAAAAATAAGTTATTAGTTATTTCACACGATATTATTTGAAACTAAATTAATTCAATGTAACTTTCATGATATTGTCAAAAATGAACCATTAGTAGGGTTGTATTGTTTGTATCGATATATGTGTATTAAAAAAAAATAAGTTTATTAGTTATTTCAACGACTATTATTGAAACTAAATTGAATTCAATGTAACTTCATGATATTGTCAAAAATGAACCATTAGATAGGGTTTGTATTGTTTGTATAGATATATGTGTATTAAAAAAAAATAAGTTTATTAGTTATTTCATCCTACATTATTTGAAACTAAATGAATTCATGTAACTTTCATGATATTGTCCAAAATGAACCATTAGATAGGGTTTGTATTGTTTGTATAGATAATGTGTATTAAAAAAAATAAGTTTATTAGTTATTTTCACACCACATTATTTGAAACTAAATTAATTCAATGTAACTTTCATGATATTGTCAAAAATAACCATTAGATAGGGTTTGTATTGTTTGTATAGATATATCTGTATTAAAAAAAAATAAGTTTATTAGTTATTTCACACCACATTATTTGAAACTAAATTAAATTCAATGTAACTTTCATGATATTGTCAAAATGAACCATTAATAGGGTTTGTATTGTTTGTATAGATATATGTGTATATAAAAAAAAAATAAGTTTATTAGTTATTCACACCACATTATTTGAAACTAAATGACTTAATGTAACTTTCATGATATTGTCCAAAAATGACCATTAGATAGGGTATTGTATTGTTTTGTATAGATATATGTGTATTAAAAAAAAATAAGTTTATTAGTTATTTCACACCAATTATTTGAAACTAAATAAATTCAATGTAACTTTAATGATATTGTCACAAAGAACCATTAGATAGGGTTTGTATTGTTGTATAGCTATATGTGTATTACAAAAAAAAAATAATTTATTAGTTATTTCACACCACATTATTTAAACTAAATTAAATTCAATGTAAACTTCTTGATATTGTCAAAATGAACCATTAGATAGGGTTTGTATTGTTTGTCTAGATATATGTGTATTAAAAAAAATATAAGTTTATTAGTTATTCCACACCACATTATTTGAAACTAAATAATTCAATGTAACTTTCATGATATTGTCCAAAAATGAACCATTAGATAGGGTTTGTATGTTTGTATAGATATATGTGTATTAAAAAAAAAATAGTTTATTAGTTATTTCACACCACATTATTTGAAACTAAATAAATTCAATGTAACCTTATGATATTGTCAAAATGAACCATTAGATAGGGTTTGTATTGTTTGTATAGATATATGTGTATTAAAAAAAAATAAGTTTATTAGTTATTTCACACCACAATATTTGAAAACTAAATTAAATTCAATGTAAACTTTAATGATATTGTCAAAAATGAACCTTAGATAGGGTTTGTATTGTTTGTATAGATATATGTGTATTAAAAAAAAAAATAAGTTTATTAGTTATTTCACACCACATTATTTGAAACTAAATTGAATTCAATGTAACTTTCATGATATTGTCAAAAATGAACCATTAGATAGGTTTGTATTGTTTGTATAGATATATGTGTATTAAAAAAACATAAGTTTATTAGTTATTTCACACCTACATTATTTGAACACTAAATGAATTCAATGTAACTTTCATGATATTGTCCAAAATGAACATTAGATAGGGTTTGTATTGTTTGTATAGATATATGTGTATTAAAAAAAAATAAGTTTATTAGTTATTTCATCACTATTATTTGAACTAAATGAATTCAATGTAACTTTCATGATTGTCCAAAAACTGAACCATTTAGATAGGGTTTGTATTGTTTGTATAGATATATGTGTATTAAAAAAAAATAAGTTTATTAGTTATTTCACACGATCATTATTGAAACTAAATTAATTCAATGTAACTCTGATATTGTCAAAATGAACCATTAGATAGGGTTGTATTGTTTGATAGATATATGTGTATTAAAAAAAAATAAGTTATTAGTTATTTCACACGATTTATTTGAAACTAAATTAATTCAATGTAATTTCATGATATTGTCAACAATGAACCATTAGATAGGGGTTTGTATTGTTTGTATAGATATATGTGTATTAAAAAAAAATAAGTTTATTAGTTATTTCACACCACATTATTTGAAACTAAATGAATTCAATGTAACTTTCATGATTGTCAAAAATGAACCATTATAGGGTTGTATTGTTTGTATAGAATAATGTGTATTAAAAAAAAATAAGTTTATTAGTTATTTCACCCACATTATTTGAAACTAATGAATTCAATGTAACTTCATGATATTGTCAAAATGAACCATTAGATAGGGTTGTATTGTTTGTATAGCTATATGTGTATTAAAAAAAATAAGTTTATTAGTTATTTCACCCACATATTTGAAAACTAAATTGAATTCAATGTAATTTCATGATATTGTCTCAAAAATGAACCATTAGATAGGGTTTGTATTGTTTGTATAGATATATTGTGTATTAAAAAAAAATAAGTTTATTAGTTATTTCACACCACATTATTTGAAACTAAATTAATTCAATGTAACTTTCATGATATTGTCAAAAATGAACCTTAGATAGGGTTTGTATTGTTTGTATAGATCTATGTGTATTAAAAAAAAATAAGTTTATTAGTTATTCACACCACATTATTGAAACTAAATGAATTTCAATGTAACTTTCATGATATTGTCCAAAATGAACCATTAGATAGGGTTTGTATTGTTTGTATAGATATATGTGTATTTAAAAAAAAATATAAGTTTATTAGTTATTCACACCAAATTATTTGAAACTAAATAATTCAATCTAACTTTCATGATATTGTCAAAAAGAACCATTAGATAGGGTTTGTATTGTTTGTATAGATATATGTGTATTAAAAAAAATAATTTATTAGTTATTTCACACCACTTATTTTGAAACTACATTAAATTCAATGTAACTTTCTTGATATTGTCAAAATGAACCATTAGATAGGGTTTGTATTGTTTGTATAGATATATGTGTATTAAAACAAAAATAGTTTATTAGTTATTTCACACCACATTATTTGAAACTAAATTAATTCAATGTAACTTTATAATATTGTCAAAATGAACATTAGATAGGGTTTGTATTGTTTGTATAGATATATGTGTATTAAAAAAAATAAGTTTATTAGTTATTTTCACACCACATTATTTGAAACTAAATTAAATTCAATGTAACTTTAATGATATTGTCAAAAATGAACCATTAGATAGGGTTTGTATTGTTTGTATAGATATGTGTATTAAAAAAAAATAAGTTTATTAGTTATTTCACACCAAATTATTTGAAACTAAATTAAATTCAATGTAACTTTAATGATATTGTCAAAATGAACCATTAGATAGGGTTTGTTTGTTTGTATAGATATATGTGTATTAAAAAAAATAAGTTTATTAGTTATTTCACACCACATTATTTGAAACTAAATGAATTCAATGTAACTTTCATGATATTGTCAAAAATGAACCATTAGATAGAGGTTTGTATTGTTTGTATAGATATATGTGTATTAAAAAAAAATAAGTTTATTAGTTATTTCATCCACATTATTTGAAACTAATGAATTCAATGTAACTTTCATGATATTGTCCAAAATGAACCATTAGATAGGGTTTGTATTGTTTGTATAGATATATGTGTATTAAAAAAAAATAAGTTTACTAGTTATTTCATCCTACATTATTTGAAACTAAATGAATTCAATGTAACTTTCATGATATTGTCCAAAATGAACCATTAGATAGGGTTTGTATTGTTTGTATAGATATATGTGTATTAAAAAAAAATAAGTTTATTAGTTATTTCACACGATATTATTTGAAACTAAATTAATTCAATGTAACTTTCATGATATTGTCAAAAATGAACCATTAGATAGGGTTTGTATTGTTTGTATAGATATATGTGTATTAAAAAAAAATAAGTTTATTAGTTATTTCACACGATATTATTTGAAACTAAATTAATTCAATGTAACTTTCATGATATTGTCAAAAATGAACCATTAGATAGGGTTTGTATTGTTTGTATAGATATATGTGTATTAAAAAAAATAAGTTTATTAGTTATTTCACACCACATTATTTGAAACTAAATGAATTCAATGTAACTTTCATGATATTGTCAAAATGAACCATTAGATAGGGTTTGTATTGTTTGTATAGATAAATGTGTATTAAAAAAAATAAGTTTATTAGTTATTTCATCCTACATTATTTGAAACTAAATGAATTCAATGTAACTTTCATGATATTGTCCAAAATGAACCATTAGATAGGGTTTGTATTGTTTGTATAGATATATGTGTATTAAAAAAAATAAGTTTATTAGTTATTTCACACCACATTATTTGAAACTAATTAATTCAATGTAATTTTCATGATATTGTCAAAAATGAACCATTAGATAGGGTTTGTATTGTTTGTATAGATATATCTGTATTAAAAAAATAAGTTTATTAGTTATTTCACACCACATTATTTGAAACTAAATTAAATTCAATGTAACTTTCATGATATTGTCAAAATGAACCATTAAATAGGGTTTGTATTGTTTGTATAGATATATGTGTATTAAAAAAAAATAAGTTTATTAGTTATTCACACCACATTATTTGAAACTAAATGAATTTAATGTAACTTTCAAATATTGTCCAAAATGAACCATTAGATAGGGTTTGTATGTTTGTATAGATATATGTGTATTAAAAAAAATAAGTTTATTAGTTATTTCACACCAATTATTTGAAACTAAATTAAATTCAATGTAACTTTAATGATATTGTCAAAAAAGAACCATTAGATAGGGTTTGTATTGTTTGTATAGATATATGTGTATTACAAAAAAAATAAATTTATTAGTTATTTCACACCACATTATTTAAACTAAATTAAATTCAATGTAACTTTCTTGATATTGTCAAAAATGAACCATTAGATAGGGTTTGTATTGTTTGTATAGATAATGTGTATTAAAAAAAAATAAGTTTATTAGTTATTTTACACCAAATTATTTGAAACTAAATGAATTCAATGTAACTTTCATAATATTGTCCAAAATGAACCATTAGATAGGGTTTGTATTGTTTGTATAGATATATGTGTATTAAAAAAAATAAGTTTATTAGTTATTTCACACCACATTATTTGAAACTAAATTAAATTCAATGTAACTTTAATGATATTGTCAAAAATGAACCATTAGATAGGGTTTGTATTGTTTGTATAGATATGTGTATTAAAAAAAAAATAAGTTTATTAGTTATTTCACACCAAATTATTTGAAACTAAATTAAATTCAATGTAACTTTAATGATATTGTCAAAATGAACCATTAGATAGGGTTTGTATTGTTTGTATAGATATATGTGTATTAAAAAAAATAAGTTTATTAGTTATTTCACACCACATTATTAGAAACTAAATTAATTCAATGTAATTTTCAATGTAATTTTCAATGAACTATTATATAGTGTTTGTTATTTCAATATTATATAGAATTCATTTAATATTCAAATGTGTAATCCTTTAAATATCTCGAAACGAAAAATATATATGACATACCACTTTCATAATTATGGGCACATATATATATAAATAACGATTTTATGTTAAAAATATTTGTCGTTCGTAGATAAAAGTATGATTTACTTTTATTTTTATGAAGAAAGAAATGAAGAAGATTATTAATATTCATTAACGATACGACAGATTGATATACGAATTTAAATATATAATATTCTCACTTTTATATGGAAATATAAAAAACACGTTGATAATCAATCTAACAGAAACAAACAAACAAACAAAAGTCATCTTAAAAAATACCAATTACAAAAAAAAGAAAGAAAAAAACCATTAAAACGTAATCCACCAATAGGGAATTACGATCTCACGAGAAAAACAAAATGAAGTCAAACCCGAGACAACGAGACACATAACGGATGATGATTCTTTTCTTCGATGAATGAAACGGACACGATATTAAAAAAGATATATAAAAGGAGGTGTAGGAGAGTATGAGGAAAGTACAAACAGGAGGGGGGGGGAGACAAGAGATGAAGAATTTGAAAAGTTTCGCGTTAACGTCGGACAAAGTTTAATAAACGTTATTAACGGTACCGGATACGGTATTGTTCACGGCTGTCTTTAGTAGTTATACCGATTCGACGTGACCGGAGGCGCATTTTGCTCTCCTTGTATCGAAACGAACAACGGATTAGAGAAAGACAGAAACCAACCAACAGAAAATACAGAAGAAGACAAAGAAGAGAAGAAACAAAAAAACAAAAAAACCATACTCACTCGTTCACTCATACACACACATATACATGCACGTAAAGAGAAAAAGAAAGAGAGACAAACGTACCGAGAAAGAGAGAGAGAGAGAGAGAGAGAGAATGCCTAGAGTATTTCTGATTTACGAGGCGCGAGAGATGCAATAAAAGCTTCCACGTAGATAAATCGATAGCCATGGAAAAAGGCGATAAGTCGTTTTGACGGGTCGTCGACCTTCATTGACGACTCTCACGTTTTCGAAACTTCCAATTTTCTTTCCTTTCTTCCTTCCTTCCTTCTTTCTTGCTTGCTTGCTTTCATTGTACCAACCAACCAACCAACCAACCAACCTACCTATCTACCTAGGTACCTACCTACCTATCTATCCATCCACCCTTATAACACGGCTAGCGTGAAAGCTATTGTTTCGACGTTACGTCCACGATATTTCTGTTATTGACGATAGTTGAAGAATTTTTCTCTCCGGGAGAAAGGGGAGGGGTGGGGGGAGGTGGAAATAGATGAGAGCTATGTATAGTTTTCTTTTTCTTTTTTTTTTCTCTTTCTCTCAGTCTGTCCGTCTGTCTGTTCGTCTGTTAAAGTATAGTAATAGCAAGGCATTGAAGCACGAAGAAGCTAGAAGACGAAGAGAACCATCAATTACGAGCAATTCGTTCTAATTGTTCTCATTAGAGGAGCATGACCGATCAGTTCCTTTACTCACGACTGTTCAACTTCCATCTCTTTCCTTTTTTTTTCTTTTTTTTTGATTTGTTTCTTTTTTATCACCGACTTCCTTTTTGCAATTTGTCCAAGGTGGACATTTGGTATATAGTAATTTATAATAAGTTATAAAAGAATTGTGTTAGGTTATGTTGTTGGAAAATATTTTTAGGAATGGTTTCTTATTCAATTTTTCTAGATACATTTTTTAAAATATATAGTTTTCTTTATTTCTTAGTTTAATTTTGTATATATTAGACAGATTGAGACGGATTTGATTTGAAGATTTTTAGAGATTTTTTTGTTAAGTATATATCAAGGATTAATTATGGTACTCGGGATAATGAATTGTTTGATTACTGTGTCCAATATTACGATTCTCTATATTTATATTTAAAAAAAAAAAACAAAAAGTGTTAAATTTTTAATCTATAAAAGTTTTGATTATAAAAATCGGTGTTAGATTTTTACTATCAATAAATTCTTATATAATATAATATAATATAATATAATATAAGAAAAAAAAACACCGCGATGATGTTGATTGAAAATATCGACAGAAAATTAATTGAAGTATATATTCCATATATATATTATTCTCGTTTGATATAAAGAGAATTATATTTTCTTTTTATTCGTATAGAGATGAGCCAAACAATGCTCAACGACGAATCAATGCGACCTATCGATAGCATTCTCTGCCGCGAGCATAAAAACCGAAACCGGGATCGATAACTCGTTTGTGTTGTTCGAATCAAATGCTTGCTTCCCTTTCTTTTTTTTTTTTTCATATCGTCCTTGTCATTAAGAAAATAAAACGAAGAGATTTGAGACACGCGCGTGGTAAACGCGAGAGTCAAATCGATTTAAGGGATGACGAAGAGAACGACAACGACAACCAACAAGAAGCCTGCTTGTTTGAAAAAGGAACCCGTGAGAGGTGTATTACCGTGAGTAAACAGCTATCTGGATGCAGAATACTACTCGTTGCAAAAGGGGGGATTCTCAATTGTGTTTCTTGCTTTTTAATCCGGTAGCTATTACCTACTAGCATACTCTACAATACCTATCTACTATTCAACTCGTACCAACCCACCCCCCGGCCCTCCCCCTTCCCAATTTTCAACTTTCAACTTTCATTGAAAGGGGGGTTTCTTTTTTTGCCTTATTACGAATGCATTTTTTTTTCAATTCACCTTCTCTTTCTTCCTTTCTATTATTAATTTTATAACCAAATCTGTTGGATATTAGTATATTGTATTCTAACGTATTGGTTTAAATTTAGTATGCGAGAAGTGTTGTGCATAGATAGAACATGTGTGAGAATATAAGTGTTAATGAGGTAATTGAAGTAAGTTACAATAGATCGAAAGAACAAATAAATAGAATAAGAGAAAATATATTGGTTTTATTATAACGGAATATATGTATACAGTTGTTAAATAAATTTCAAAATAATTGGAAATAATATCTACCTCCATATATGAACCTTCAAGTAAATCTGCTATTAATCAAATGATGAAAAACTTGTAATTAAGCAATTTTTGGTTTGTTTTTGTTTTTAAACATCCTCTTACACGAGACACATCTATTTTCTTTTAAATTATTCTAACATTTCGCGGAGGATAATACGTGACAAATAATTTCTTGTAACAAACAAAAATTTAATGAAATAAAATCGATTATAAAGATCCAATTATATATAAAAAAAAACTGGTGTGTGTAATTATGTACGCACGTAAGAAGTTATACTTCTTTGGCGTACCAAAACGAATATAACCTCAATAACCTTAAAAATAACTTCAAAAAATAACTCCAAAGAAAAAAAATAACTTAAAAATAAAAAATAATAATAATAATTATATATATAAATATATATAAGAAAGAATAAAAAAAAGAAAAAGAAAATATTAAAATATAGATATCAGTCCACACTAATTATTAGGGAGATATGTCGAATTACTTTACTCGTCAACGGCCATGGCACCGGTGATAGAACTATTCCTGCTCGATCATTTAAGTCAAGCAGCGTTGAGTACGATTAGTACTTGGATGGGTGACCCGCTTGAGAAAAAAAAAGAGAAATAAGAAGAGAAGACGATTTCATGCCGTAAATTTGAAATCGCTTTGCCGCACATCGTTAAATGCCGACAAACTTCATGGTGTTGATTTTTACCATGTTATCACTCGTAAAAATTTCATTCTTATCTCATCATTTTCCAAAACGCGCCAAAAGAAGAGGTATAACTTCAAAAAAGAAAGAAATTATTTTGAAAAGCAACTGACCCGCGATAAATAGGATGCGAATAAAAGAATATATAGGTTGGACAGAATGAGGAGAAAATGGTCGAGCAATTTGTCGTAGCCAAGGCGAAAGACTTCTTGTTCTCCGATGCAAATTTCTCTTCTCGTTAATTAGCTATTCGTTGGTAAAGGAATAGTCTTTTCGCTTTGCGTTGTCAAGGAAGTATAGTTGGTATGGGCCAAGCAAGGATAGTTATATACATCCCTCTACCTACTTTCACGTTCGGGGTTAAAGTTAACCGGATAGAAAAGAGCGAAGGAGAGAGGGAGAGGGAGAGGGGAAGGGAAAAGAGGAAGAGAGAGAGAAGCCCGAGAAAAGGGTACGCAGTGTAGTAGTACACTCTGTTCTCCTGGCAAGCCCCGTTCTCATTCGCGAATACCCAAGTTTCACGGCAAAAGAGAGAATTCATAATTGCTTGGCCGTTTGTTTAAGCCGTGGGCTTCATCATTGTCGCTCCACGGTGTATACCTACTCGCTTCGACCAAACTTAATTCGAAACGGTCGATCCTTTTAACGTTGAGAATTAAGTTACGCCTTGATGCCTCGTAAAATTCGAAATGAGACTTCTATTTTTCCTTTTTCTTCTTCTTCTTCTTCTTATTCTTCTTGTTCTTCTTGTTCTTTTTCTTCCTATCGTCGTCATGTTTTTGTTTTTTTTTTCGAAATTATTTCTATGGATTATTCAATTACACGAGAGAACAAGAAAGAACAAGGGATGTATGTGTGCTTGTTTTTATTAATAATATGATTATGAAAAGATCTTTCATTTTCGTACTATACACGTACACGTTTAAAATAGTTTAGCAACTATCCAATCATAAGATTTAACTTTTTCAATGTTTCCACGTTGTAAAGATGGAAAGAAGTAATATCGAAAAAAAAAAAGAAAACACGAATTTGATCGTTATCAACTTTTTAAGCACGGCTGAATTTGTTTCTGAATAAACGAAAGCCACTATAGTGGCACATCGTTTCTTAATTAAAATCTAAACAATCTTAACTAGAATCTACGATAAATATATCCTAGATACAATTGCAATGGGAATACGAATTTTTATGAATGATCATAGAATTTAGTTTTCTATCCGACATGAGTTTTGATGCAACGAAAAGTATAATCGGCGAAAAATGATAAAAAAATTAAATTACGTCGTTCGTTCGTTCGTTAGATCCGAGTTAATGAAATATTTAATTATCCTGATGAATAAAATTCGACGCGTTTTGTATTAATTATTATTCAAATAAATAATCATTTAAAATATCGAACGACGAATGTGTTATAATGAATACGAACGTAATTACATCTTTGTATGCGTATTATTAAATTAATTAGTACACCTACCTCCGGGATAGGTTCCAACTTTAGGCATAGGACCTACACCCAGTGAGTAGGAAATCGGGTAGGATTTAACTCAAAGGAATGTCCTAGCTAACTTCATCGACTTAACTGGATTTTAACTTGTAAAATAAACTTTCTCCTCGCTGCCAGAGTTTTCGCACCTCGTAAGTGTAATTGATTTAACGTTTGTCCGCCGTTATTTCTTTTCGTAGGTATGTAGGTAGGTAGGTGTGTGTGTGTTCACCCGTTTGCCACAAGCAGTTTCTACCAGGTTAACAAGAGAAATTTCATGAAAAATAATTTACGTCAGTTCGCTTTTACAACTCGTAATCACGCGGGATTATTCTTATCCTGCTTTTTGTATTCCTCTCATCCCCTATATACGCGATTATTATTATTATTATTATTATTTTTATTATTATTATTATTATTGTAATACTCAACTTCTTTCCATGTTATTATCATTGTAAATATTATTATTATTATTATTATTATTACAATTGTCAATGTTAATTCCGAGGAACAAATTATTGGCCTTATTATTATCCTATTAAAAACAATAACACGTTTATATATAACGGACGGAACACGCATTTAATACACTTTTCCTATTCTTTTGTTACTTTTTTTTTTCCTTTCTTTCAAATTTGTAAAATAGTCGACTAATTATTAACGTTACGTATATATATTATAGTTCGTTTAAATCGTATAATCTGTATATGTCACGTGAATATTAGTTTTTTTTTTTAAATTATATATTGTACCACGTGTTGCAAGAGAAAACTTCTCTTTCCCCGTGTGTATTCACAGACGGTATAAAATGAATAAATATTCAATATATACGCGTAAAAGGTGTGGGCGGAGTGGGGTTGGGTGGTGGTGGGAATTACAAAGTATACGGTCCGCTACGTGTTAAATATTATTTTACGATCTAAACGTTTTTATTTTATTCATTCGGGAAGAAGAATATAAAAAGGAAGGATGACAAGTAGAGAGACAAAGATAATAAAATACATACGTATTATGGTGCTCGAGTAAAAGGCAAAAGGAACAATTCTACGAGAGTCAACGGGGTATTTCCTGATTATCCTTGAAAACATTTTCCTACGGTCTTTGAAACGTAAAAATAGATTACTAAGAAGAAGAAGAAGAAGAAGAAGGCATATTCTCTCGTTCATTCATAATTCCTTCTCATTTGGCGAAGCGCGAGACTGGGACATATTCGAGAAAAACAGAGAGAGAGAATAAGTGTATGAGAGAGAGAGAGAGAGAGAGAGAGAGAGAGTGTGTGTGTGTGTAAGAGAGAAAAGTGAGTTCACCTTCAGAACACGAGGGACTACCCGTTTATTATACTCTAGCCCCTCGAGGACATTGACGTAAAAATAAAGAATAAGAGAGAGAGAGAGAGAGAGAGAGAGAGAGAGAGAGAGAGAGAGAGATGCAATATGGCTAATCGTAAAAGCGAGCTATGACGACATTCTGGGCTATGAATAAATTTTGAGCGCCTTTCCTCGTTATCATCGCACCTCGAGTTCGAAAAAATAAAAAAAGAGATGAAGAAAAGATAAAAAACAAAAAAAAAAGGAAAGGAAAGTAATATTTATGTATAATTCATTTGGTATTCTCAAATTTGTTTTGAATCATTTTTTTTGGAAATAATTGATTCAACGATTTGGAGTAAGAATTTCTTCGGTGGAACCTATATGATTTAATTTATCAAACCTTTGTACACACACTATATATTGTTATATATATTTTTATATTTATATATTTATATTGACGTTTTTATTATAACGAAATTTCCTATAGAAAGAAGAATATTTTAAATTTGAATTAAAAATTAAATCGTACAGGATAAGAGAGTACATATATTTTAATATACCTAATGAAATTTTTATCGATTTTATTAATTTTTAAATAAAAAAAAGAAAGGAAAGAAACACTTACATACTTATTTCATTTGTAATTATCAAATATTGTATCTTTTCAAAATTATTGATAGATCCGAACGATATAATTTCTCAATATTTTTACCGTATATTATATTACATTTCTATTTATATTTATTATTCACCTTGCATCAAGTTTTTTCCTTTCTTTCTTTCTTTTTTTTATTATAACGAAATATTCTATAAAATGAAAAATATAAAAAGTTTTAATTAAAAATTACTACTCGAAATACAGATAGGGAAAATGTAATAATAATACATATATATAATATATATATAGTATATATATATTATAAAATATAATATATATAAATATATAATAATATATATATATAAAATATAATAATAATAAATATATATAATATAAAATATATATATATATATATATATATTTTAATATACCTAATGAAATTTTTATCGATTTTATTAATTTTTAAATAAAAAAAGAAAGGAAAGATATATATATATATATAATATCTATATAATATAATATATATAATATATATAATACATATAATATATAATATATAATATTATATATATATATATTTCAATAAACAAGTAATGAAAATTTGTATCGATTTGTTACAAATGTGCATAAAATTAACGTTTTGCGGTTTAGTAGCCAGTGTAGTTTTCTCACACACATGAAAAGAAAAGCAATTTACGACTTTCCCGAACAAATAACGCCGTTTGTTTCATGGTAGTAGCGTCCTTGTCGTCGTCGTCATCCACGGAGACAAGCGAGGGGTTTGGCGAGTAAAGGAAAGAGTCGAAAACAAAGAGAAAAGCGAAGTGAAGTGAAGTAACGACGAAAAGAGAGATTCTCGTCCGAACCCAGCGGGGAACGGCTCATTTAAGCTTTCCCGAACTCCGTCAACTAGTTACAACTTTTTCCATTGACTAACGTAGATAGCACGTTGCACAACCCCTGCAAAGTGACTCGTTTTATACTTTCCTGTCTGCTGCTTTGCCATCTCAATCCCCTTACCCCGTACCCTTAACTCACCCCACTACCACTACTTCATCATCTCTCTATTCTTTTCGACGTGTTACCAGCCTACCACCCTTAAAGTAACAACAAATGAGTTTTATGACTAGTCATTCTCTTCATATTGTCCATATTTTAATACTCGTTTAACTATTTTTTTCTTTACAGCAAATATTCCAACTATTTTATATTATCATTCTTAATACCATGATTTGTCTGGTTTCATCAAGATTAATTATTTACGTATTATTGTATATATATATACAATGTTATTATTATGTGTATTAGGGCTTGCAATTATTTTGTTACTAGAAAGAAACTAGGGCTCCTAGTTTCATACACGATGACGATATATATATTATAACAATGTTATTATTATGTGTATCAGGGCTTGCAATTATTTTGTTACTAGAAAGAAACTAGGGCCCCTAGTTTCATACACGATAACGAGATATATATATATATATATAAAATGTTATTATTATGTGTATTAGGGCTTGCAATTATTTTGTTACTAGAAAGAAACTAGGGCCCTTAGTTTCATACACGATGACGATATATATATACAATGTTATTATTATGTGTATTAGGGCTTGCAATTATTTTGTTACTAGAAAAAAACTAGGGCCCCTAGTTTCATACACGATAACGAGATATATATATATATATAAAATGTTATTATTATGTGTATTAGGGCTTGCAATTACTTTTTTTACTAGAAAAAAACTAGGGTCCCTAGTTTCATACACGATGACGAGACCCTATTTCAAGGGTTTCAAATTATCCTCGAGTTTTTGCTCTGGTTGTATGTATATCCTTGACACATACTATTTTGAACATGCAACTACAATATATCTTGGTAATCATCTCTCGATTGTTATCCTACAGATCTTAACACGCACCCTACTAGTAGGGAAAATATTGTTTCTAATTAAAAAAGAATTTTTAATTACGTAGGTATTATTTTAATCGTCTGCTTGCATTTCCATGTTTTGTTTCTTACCTTTTGAGGGGTTAGGGAAGGGATACTACTCCTCCCTTTTTTCTCTGCCATGTAATGGGATACTTTTGCTAGTAGTGATTAAAGGGAATTGAAATGGTCTAACGCAACTATTAAATGAAATTAAATGAAATGAAATTAAATGAAATTTTGGGAACGTTAAGTGGGCAGGATTAATAGGACCTCGCAAAATAACATTGATTAAACAAATTCCCCTTCAGAAAAAAAAAATCATTCTAAAATATAAATTAAACTTAACGAGTTCTACGAAGATGGTACGATCAAATATTCCGAAGATCGTTCAAAAACTCTTTTCAAGAGAGAAAAATAAACGAGACGACAAATGTGTAACAAGTTAAAATTGAACTTTACAATGCCAATAAGAAATTCGTACATTTTATTACCGTGTACTTATTTCTAGTTTCTTGCACACTCCGACCTCAATTTTCCATCCTGAATTTATTTATGTAAAACAACAAAGAAAAAATAAAGAAATAAAGAACAAAGAAAATACCCTCATTCCTCCTCCAAAATACCTCAATTATTCTCATACCTATTCCATAATTAATTACTTTTTATATTCGTAATTTACTTTTCTTTTTTTTCCCAACAATCGATATGCATAAAATGCAAATTTTAAATATCATCACTCCCACGCGTATGTTCTAACCAAATAATTATTATCAATAAATGTAATACGCATACACATATACATATACATACATATATTTAATTAAATATTTCTCATAATATACCTAGACTAGTTAAAGTTATTATATATAATAATATCGGACATCTGCATTAATTATCGTAGCTACATATCGACTTGGAGCAAGTTACGTGACTCACTCACTTGGTGACACACGTATACACATACACACATGGATACCCACACCTACGTGTAGATCCGTTTGTACGTGTCTATTCCTAGTACATGTGTATACATTATGAATACATAGACGCATTACCGTGGACGAGGAGACATTAAACGGGTACCGGTCGGCACGACAACGCGTATTGTAACCGTTCTGCCACGATCCATCGCTACTACCTTAATTATATGTGTTCCTGCCGTAACTCTCGTTAGAGCTCTCATTGCAACCTGTCTGCCTGTCTGCCTGCCTGCCTGCTTGCTTTCTGCGTATATACCTGTGCGTATATACACGTGTATATAACATTAATACATACTAGTATGTAACATCACTCTCTTACTATCTCTTTCTATTTCTATCATTTGCTCTCATCTAACCAACGTTTCTAACAAATTGCATTTATGCATCCCATCCCATTTCATCTCATCCCATCTCATCCCTTGCTGTGTGTCCCATTACAAATTGTTCAATAATAACTCTAAGCTATGTTTTCATTTTTTTTGTTCTTTTCTTTTTTTAAGAGAAAAATACAATTATCCTACTGGCGAATAGAAAAATCTCAAAACCGAAAATATATTTGATTTTTGTTCTTTTAAACGATGTAATTTATGCGTTACTGTGTATAACTACGTTAGAGCGTTGTTCAAAATCTAACACCTGATATCATTGCATTGAAATATTATATAAGGGTTTTATCTGGAAAGCTAATAATTCGAATATTTTTATACACTTTTGCTCCACCCATTAAATATATATATTTTATTCTCCATAATATATAGGAATTACATGTCCAACATTTTACGATAAGAAGCATGAGAAATAGTAATAAACTATAAGATTCACGAGAACCTTTTTCTTCTTTTTTTTCTGCTTTCGTCCATTTAATCCGTGTAAGATCTGGAATTAATTTCTCTCCTGGTCCTGAGAATAAATTATTCATGCTTTTTATTATATATATATATAAAATAATTGCATGAAAAAACGAGTTTATGAAAATGAGTACAACATTATTTAAAGGTTTATTTGAGCTAACTTCAAATGAAAGTTACATACGCGTTCGAATATTTGAGTTATGGGAACGACGACCAACGTCCTGGTGGGTTCCTAGCTCGAATCACTATTTCATCGCGTCTCTCTGCGTTATGGGAAAGGTAAGGGGGTTCTATTATGAACATAATGTATATATGTTACATGGACCAACCAACGTTACTACGAAATACATAACGCGTCATCGCCCCGTTGCTTTCGTTACTGTTCGGGAATGGACTCGATAAATTCTCATCGAACGTCGTTCCTACTAATTTTGAAAGATATATCCTTTTATCGATCATATTTCATATACAATACGTCTATGTGTGTGTATATATATGT
The DNA here is from genome assembly GCF_010416935.1 of Polistes fuscatus. Taxonomy (NCBI): domain Eukaryota; kingdom Metazoa; phylum Arthropoda; class Insecta; order Hymenoptera; family Vespidae; genus Polistes; species Polistes fuscatus. The sequence goes on along the minus strand of NW_025113075.1, from coordinate 3,488,465 downwards.
ATAAAATATATTCGAATATTAATGGTACAATGATTTTTATTTTATTTATTTTTTGTGTTTTTTTTTTCTGTTACAGGTATCCTACTCTACTTTGATTGATCCGTTTTTATGTACAGACAGTACGTGAGTTATTTTAAAAATATCTATTTTGTCATATTTATATATGTATATATAAATTTGTCATGTACACGACGAACATTATTATGATCAATCGTATCGAATTTATTTTTGTTAACTCTGACGCATTTTTAACAAATTACTGCATTATGATAAATTATAGTACGAAGATCACTTGACCTCTCGCGTAATTTAGTTTTAACCCTTTGACCTTTCGGCAAGCTCTCTCTCATTTAAAATCTTCGGTAAATATGGTAATCATTTTTTTACTCTTTTTTTTTTTTATTATTATTCTTTCATGTCGTCGTTGGAATTGGGTGACGTAAATATACCCCTTTCGTACATATTGATCACTATAGCAGAGGACTTGTATATGCGCTTTTAACAGTCAAAGGATTAAATTGGATTTAAAAAAAAATTCTACGGAAAAGAAAATCTTTACGGAATAATGTGAAAAATAATTGTATCATAGTTCGTCAAATAAATTGACACGATTAATCAAACTTAAAAATGATTCGCAAAAAATCGTTACATTTAATTCTTCCCGTTACAAATTCTACCAACGAGAATATTCAAAAAAAAAAAAAAATATAGTTCATTGTTCAAAATTAATTTATAAATCATCGTATCACGAGTTAACATTTTTTTCGTATATAACTTCATTGTATATATATTCTTTTACATTTATATATTGACACATTTAAAATTTTACGATTTGAGAGTATGTATTTCTCACTTATTGTTAAAATATTTGAAAAATCCAAATTGAGGATAGAATTTTTGAATAGTCGTGAATCGTTAAATAAAATGAATATCAATCACGACGAGACGTGTTACCACGTATAATAAAAATCTCCTCGTCGAAATCGTTTTAGAACAAGAGAAATAAAATTCGTCGATAAAAAATGTATTTCACAGATAGTATACGATAATCGTGTGAAAATATTTCGTCGTGTTGTAATTCTCTGATAAAAAAAAAAAAAGAAAAAAACAATATCATACATCAATCATTATTCGGAGATAACAAAAAAAAAAAAGAAAAAAGAAAAAAGAAAGAAAAGAAAACTGTTCGTTTGATCGATTTTGTCAAGCTTGAAAATGTTCGTCGAAAGTAATTTGCCCTTTCGATTGTACGAATTTGGAAAGTGTAGGAAAACTCATTCTCGATGAAATCGGTTAGCAGAGCTCAACCCCCACCCCCACCCTTCCTCTCTCTCTCTCTCTCTTTCACTCATTCACTCAATCGTAGTTTCCTCTTTAACACGTTCGAGCCACAAGTCGCTTTCATCGGATCTTTTTCACGCGTTGGTGCACAACGATAAATCCGCGGAACGGAATCGATCGGCGAACGATCGACTCGGTAAGCCGATGTGTTTCTAAAGGGATTAGCCTTTGGGACACCGTGTGTGCCGTGAGATGCGTATTACGTGATTGGATCGGTACGCTTATCCCTTTCGATCGATCCAATCTATCCCCCTACGATCCGATCTATTCGATCTATTTTCTGTCCGAAAGAATTCCAAATTTTCAAATGCGATTCCCTTTTTTTTATTTTTGTTTCCTAACCCCATACCCCCACCACACCCAACCACCCTATCCCCGTTTCGGACAAGTTGATTCTATTGCACCAAGTAAGAGTTCTTTCAAAAGTATGAATACGAACCAAAATCCGTTCTTTTACTCGTCTACGATCATTCCTGCATCTACGCAGATATTTCTTCAACGTGGTGGTGTTGTTCTCCGGTGATTAGTTAGTTATGAGGAAGATATGAGTTCAATTAGAATAATAAATAAGAGTTAATTGAAATCGTAACGCATTATTGGCAAGTTAGGGAAAATCTTGACTGCATAAAAATCCTGTATATATATATATTTATATATTTAATATAATAATAATATAAAAATATAATAATATATATAAAAATATAAAAATAATATTTTAATCCTGTATATATATATTTATTTATCAAATACAATAATGAGTGACTTTTAATTAAATGTTAGACGCGTGTTTCTCAGCTCTCGTTAATCTAGCGGTTTAATTCATTTCTGTATAAAAGGATACATTTAATTAGCTCAAAATGTCGCTGCTTTATCGCTTGAGATCCGTCCTCGTGGGCGTCCAATGAAAGAATAGAATGAGCGCCGTTGCGGGCCCAGCTGGGCGTGGCCTAACGAGGGCACGAAAAGTGGGGGGGATGCGCGAACATCGCGGCTTCGAAATTTCCTAAACGCATTTCGCTAATGCGCATGCGCGTCTACGATCCTTTTCGATCGTACGATTCTTGTGTTTCTAATATTATTGCAATGATCGATAAACAATCCGATAGTTTATATACGATTTTTCTTTTTCTTTTTTAAAAAACAAAACAAAAGAACAATTTTAACCGATCGATTAGATTCTTAAATCAAACAAAAAAAATGTGCTATACTTACACGCACCGAGGAATTCAGTTACGATGTTAAATTTTGGATTGTATCGTATGTATTTGAATGAAAACATATAAAATCAAAAATATATTATTTATTTATCAAAATATATTATTTATCAAAATCAAAATATATTATTTATTTATTTGTATTTTTAACCTAATTACTATTATAAATACTACAAAAATTTAATGAGATAAGCACTAATAGGTGTTCTCAGTGTCACAAACGCAAAATTTCAGGCGTCCACCGTTAGTCTAAAAATTTATTAATAAGAACAATTTTGTTGTCATTCCTCGATAAGTTTACATGAAAAGAGATTGTCGTTAATATTTAAAAAAAAAAAAAAAACAAACAAAACAAAAAGAAAATGAAAAATAAAAATCATCTACCCCGTATGCGTGCGAGTTTAATTAGTAAATAATTTTGTCAGATATATCACCATAAAAACCACGCTATTGAGATAAATTCAAGACGAGTAATTTAATCGTAGTTGAGTGGGGTGGTGTGGCAGGGGTAGGGGGGTCGCTTTACCTTTGCTTATTTTAAAACTACTACATAGAAAAATGTGCTTCTTGTTGCACTTGAAGGCATTTTATTCGAATCCTCGAGAAACCGTCGAAAAGTCGATTCGTTCGAACTTCGATAAGGTAAAAAACTCAAGCTCCCTTCTCCCTCCTACCCCTCCACTCCTTGAATTCTCCCATCGGTCTTATAAAAAAAAGAGCTATCACGGTGAAATTTTTCTTTCCTCGTCGAGAAACGGTATGAGAATATTATTATCGTTAGGTCTCGTTTGTATGACTTTTCTTTTCTCTTTTTCTTTTTCTCTTTTTATTTTTTTTTTCAAGAAAATATCGAACGCGAATGCGTACTTCTTCCTCCGAAAGAGAAAAAATCGTGGTACGATAAACGGGAAAAGTTACAAATCTTTTAATAATTCATGAAGAAGTACTAAACCGTTTGTGTAAAATTTATTTAATCGTAAAGTTATCCGATTGTAAAATATACGTTTATTGTTTAACGTGGGCGGGGGTATGTGGTGTAGGGGTAAATGTTAGTAGTAAAATATTTCATTTCATATGTAAATAATAATTTGTTCATATTTTATGATTATTATAATATTAAAGACACGTTTTTACCCACTTTATCTTTCTTTCTCTCTCTCTCTTTCTCAGCTACGCGTTCAGTTCGATATTTAAATTTTCTTCTATATTTCGAGAAAATTTCGTCTGGCATCTTTGCAGAATGCAATGTGTCGTATACATTCAACCATTACACATATACATATATATATATCCGTTCATATATAGGTCAAAAGCATCGTACCTTTAAAAGCAAGCAAGCAAGCAAGTAAGGAAGAAGGCACGACGTTGAACTTTGCTTTAAAAGCGACGAGTAGTTGTCGAAAGGTAAAATTTCCTTTTTCCCATGTCAGAAAGTTATTGTCGGCTCGGTGAGAAAGAATTCTCGAGGCGCGAGTCGTGTTCGCGTGCGACACCTTCAATGCCGCCGCGTTGCTTTACATATCTCTCGACAGTTGGACTTTTGGCATTGCTCATGGCGAATTCTAGGAAATACGTTGGAAAATACATATTCCTAACCCCCAGAGCAGTAAGAAATCTTTCTTCGGGGAAACTTACTTCTCTCAGACTCCTCTGAGTGAGTGGGTGGGGGGTAGGATGGTGAGGATCCAAAGAAAAAGAAAAAGAAAATAAAAATATACAATCCAAGCAAGATAAGAAAGAAAAAAAAAAGAAAAAGCAAAAAATATGATAACAAAAAAGTCGAGAAGTCGTAAATATTCGTAAGGAACGACGACAACGTATGATTATTTATCGTATCTATCAAGCTGCTGCGATGTTCTTTTTTATTTTATTTTATTTTATTTTATTTTATTCTTCTTCTTCTTTTTCTTCTTCTTCTTTTTATCGTTGCACCGAAACTCATATAATATTGATAAAATGTAAATATTCCCTGTCCCTTGGTGTTAGATTTTGAAGATGAAAGTTGATAACGTATGAACGTAAATCCCATATGGTATGTATAAAATATACATACCCATAAGCAAAGGAGACACTATTATAGAATATATTAGCTTACTAATCCTGATTTCAGCCTAGATTGGACTTTATATTCTTTTTAACCACCTTACCCACACCAGATAGACATATATATATGTTTTATTCAAACGAATGTTTAATTTAACGAGCAAACGTCGAGTTGTTTTCATTTCTTTTGAAAAAATCAATTAAACGTTTTATACGAATATAATATATTAAACGAGCAAATGGTTGACTGTTGTCAATTTTTCTTCTCTGCTTCATTTTTTTTTTTCAAATAATCGAAACCAATAATAACATCGTTGAACGATACAACACCACTGTAAATAGTTAGTTTACACACACAAAAAAATATATATAATATTTTTTAAAATTTTAAAAAATAAAAATATAAATATAATATAAATTATATTTATTTTATATAATAAAAATATTTTTATTCAAGAAGTATCTCGTAACGTAATAAACGTGAGTGATATAATAACTCAGAGATGAATTTTTACCAAATTACAATTTATACGGTTACTGAAAAGAGTTGTTTCTATAGAGAGATCATGTTTTTCTTACAACCAGATAAACTAGACAAAACTATACATATATTTTTCAAATATATTTTAAATATAATCCATAAACTCTGACGTATACGTAATCCTTAGGTGGGGTCATAAAACATTCTCAAGTACCTTAACATGTAAATCTTTCTATGCGAATAACAAGCAATGGTGCAAAATTCAAGAGTGAAGTCAGAGTTGGTTGAACGTGCAAACAAAGGACACACAGTAATAGTAGTAGTAGTAATAGTAGTAGTAGACAACAGGAGACAGAAGGAAACAACTTGAACAGGTTCTAGCGATCCTTGGCGCGAGAAACAGCAAGAGCTGTAGGCACTGGCAACCAGTTTACCGCATTGTCAAGTATATAGGGGTGGCCCGCGACCAACCACCCTTCCTTCTCTCCTACATCGTAACCCCCTCTCGCCAACTCGAGGCTGAACCCGGTTAACTAGGTTGCCGCATAGTGACGTCACAATCGTGCTAGCTAACCCAGTTCGCGTAGGAGGTCGCGCGTATAACTGCCTTCCTGGCTCCAACAACCAACCCTATTCCGCAAATATTGCCTCAAAATTACGTCTATGCGGCTGGCAAAGCTAGTGTTCTCTCTCTCTCTCTATCTTTCTCTCTATTTCTCTCTATCTCTCTTTCTCGTACTCACTAACTCACTAACTCACTTCTCGCGAGACCAGTCGATGCCCCGAGGCACGAGAGGCTCGAATTAAAACGGCACACCGAGAATGTAAATTTACTTCCCAACCCTTTGCAACCTCACCTCATTGCTCGCTTTCGTCCTTTCAACCCTCTCCCCACCCCCTCCCACTCAGTCTACAACATTTCTCTCTCTCTCTCTCTTTTTCTCTCCCTTTTCCTCTATCCTTTCCTCACTCCCGTTTCACTCACCCCTACCCCTTACTTTTCCTCTCTAGTTCTCACTCGCCAAGCTCCTTATCCGATAAAGCTTTTAGAATCAATTTTAATCCAGATACCAGTCGTGCCATGCACGTTTAGCCAAACTCCACGCGAACTTTCAATCGCTTCTTCTTCTTCTTCTTCTTCTTCTTCCTTTCTTTTTTTTTTATCTTTATTGTTTTTTATTTTCAATAATAATAAATCCAATTAAAAAAGATTCCACGCGTTTATTTTCATTTTGTTTAAGAACCATTATATTTTATCGACGAGATAAAACACATAGAACAGATATCTAAGGGGAACTAGAGAAAAATAATCGTACACGCGCTGAATAAATGAAATATTTATCGCGTGTTAATAAAGTATTCCTTCTAAGTGGAATTTCTAAGAAATCTGGGTCATTCTCGCGTGGATAACACGTAATCGGATAATTGAACAAAAATGTAATAAACCAAACAGCAGCTGGTTCAGCGTAAAATCCGTCCTTTCATTTCTATTCTCTTTGCCTAGTTTTGTTAACCCAATTCATGGCCAACCACGAAATATCTCGTAGCAAGCGTATGTACCAAGACTGCAAACTACCAGATATCTCGTAGTTTGCGTTACAAGTTTAGATTGATTGCTAGTGGTCGCGGAATAAGTTTATAGTTGTTTGAGTTGGAGAGAAACTATTAGAAATGATAAATTATATATTTTATATAATAATATTTTCTTGTTAAAACACATACTAATTTATACGTACTATATCTGTAATATTAATATTATTAAATTTTGTGAAATTACATGTTTTTTTTAATCTGTTAGGAACGACACGCCACTATAATGGCTCACCTTAGTTACTCTTTATCTCAACGTTTGAATTAAATGATCGTTTTTATCTGACTTGTTTTACACTTTTTTTACTTTCAAAACGTTTTGTATAACAGTATTAACCATATGCATAATATAATTCGTAGAAAACGTAGAAATTTACAATATTCGTTTATAAATAAAAGAAAATATATTAAACAATATCCAATTGGTTAAAATGTAATTTTATATTAATCTCTTAAGATGATGCGCCATTATAGTGGCTTTCGCGGGTTTCATCTTGTATTATGACGCGCCCCTACAGTGGCTCGCTCTAGTGACTCATTCACTCACTCACTGTTTGAATGAAATAATCGGTTTCATATATATTGTTTCACACTTTTGTTTACTTTCAAAACGTTTTTTATAACAGTATTAACAATATGCATAATATAATGCGCTAAAAACGTATAATTTTACAATATTCGTTTCTAAATAAAAGAAAATATATTGAACAATATCCAATTGGCAAATATCTCATTCTATATTAACCTCTAAAAAATGATAGGCCATTATAGTGGCTCACTTTGAATGAAATAATCATTTTCGTATATCTTACTTCAACACTCTTATTTGCCTTTACAACGTTTTATAACATTATTAAAAATATACAGACATAATATAAAGTCTTCCGTACAGAGAATTAGAGAGTTTCGCATAAAATTTAACAGTGCCTCAGAGGTTAAAATAAAATCTTTAGCATCCAAGACAAGACGCATTAAATTTGTCTGCGACACCGAATGGATTACGATAAATGTACACGTACTATGATACGAGAAAAGACAGCATAGAGAAAGATAGAGATAGAGATAAATTGAGTAGAATAAAATTTGAAAGTTTCTTAGAACGATAGAGATAAAAAAGCAATCTTTTATCTTGCTATTAACGTTCAGGAGACGGAATTTTTCCGTCTTGAACGGACGGAATTTTCTCCTAACGAATGAATATATACTTTCCCCGTCCCGTTTCCCTCTCTTATCACCCCCTCCCTCCCTCCTCGACCTCCCCCTATTCGACCAATCCTCGTTCCTTTAAAAACGGGTATTGAACGTTCTATCGTCGATAACGGATACGTCAGAAAGATTGATCGCAATTCAGCTCTCTGTGGATGGAAGCTGTTCGTTGCGGCCGATCGATGAGCTTCGTTGCGATTTAAAACTGATATTGTGACCGAGGAAAGAGAAAAAGAATAAAGGGGAAAAGAAAAGTAAAAAAAAAAAAGGGAAGAAAAAAAATAGTAAGGAAGGAAGAGGTGGAGGAAGTTTTTAGTTGTAAAGAAGGGAAAAGAAGGAAAAAATAAAAGAAAAATTATTAAGATCGTTGAACGAGGTTAAACTTGTGCCATTTTCAAAGTGCTCGCTTTAAAGTTCATTAAACGAGAAATCACGTTGGAATTTGAGCAAGGAAAAGTATTATTATTATTATTGTTATTGTTATTATTATTATTATAATATAAATTCGTTTACATATTCAAGAAGGGAATTTATGAAAGGTATCGTAATTTATAACGAATATTTCTTCAAAGTTGAATAATATAATATTTCTTTCCTTTTTTTTATCAGTAGAACTAAAAAAATCTCATCATCCATCCTGTTCATCCAACACACAAACTATTCAATTTTACTCTAATCGTGAATCTCGAGAGATAATAATTCAATTTTTTTTTAAATTTATTTCTTTATTATAAGCGAATGAATGATTTTGATTATAAGAGAAGTTTCATAATATCAACGAGTTCGAATGGAATAAGATTTATAATTGTCAATTTGCCGTACGATACGATTGATCGAAAAAAATAATATATACCATGGGGTTGATAGGAAGTATAATAACCATGGGTATTTTCTAAGTCCAACGGGGAATTTATCATCCATCTCGTTAACTTCCGTTTGTTTCTCACCCGTCGATCATGTTATTTATATTCGTACATTATGAATCCCTTCCGGGGATTCAATGTTGCCTTTGTTAAAGGTACGAGAGGAGAGAATCTGACTATGTGTGTTGTATCTCTACTTCGAGCTTGTCCACCTAACCGTCCCAACAGAAATAGCCTATGGGGGCTTGGTTACGGGAAACTCGCAAGCCAACAATGTCCATATATCATCGATAAATCCAACGACCGATAACATATGCGTCAGAGTGACCTCTTGCCTCCACCGATTTTGCATCTCTCTCACACACACACACACACAACACACACACACACACATTCTGAAATAAGTTCATTTTTTCTTATATTCTTTTTCTTCTTCAAAAATTATAAGATAAGTGAATGTGATTCATTCGTCATAGATTATTATTTGTAATTTTTATAGTTTTAAATGAAAAATGTAATTGAAAAATATTGCAGAAACAACAACGGTCCCAATCTCGTATAAATATTTCAACGTATTTCAATGTATTTCAACGAGAAAATAATAATAATGATAATACGTTTACGAAAATTGAATAAAAATACTTATCAATTATACGCGCTCTCTCGATGGGGTTTCATATATATTATATAATCGATAATAATTCACAATGCATAAATCGCGAATCGATTGAATTATTCTAAACATAATTTTAATACGATAATGTAGTCATTTAAAATTATAAGTAATGACGAACCGTGTTGAAACGAATAAATTCCATTAAGTAACGTTAGTTTATAATCCATTAATTTGAATAATAAAAAATGCATCGACGTTATTAACGACATGTTATTAATGTTTAAGTGGGGGAAAGGGGGTGGGTGGATGCAGTAAATTGAAAAGATCTTTTTTTTTTTTTTTTTTTTTTTCGTAATAATAATTTGTTTATAAGCGTATACGAATCAAATATTCGAAGGATCTTTTTTAAGGGGTTACACGCAGTTAGGATTTTCAAAAAATCGATTTTTTTTTTGCATTTTCGGAATGTACATATATTTAAGTATATTCTCTGAAAATTTCAAATCGATCCGACAAATATTCTTCACTTCATGTAAGCTGCAAACAAAAATTTTTAACTATGTGTAAACGTCTCTTTGAAACTTTAAACGCGTTTTTTTCAAAACGGTATTTTCAAAGTCGGTGATCTCGATTTTTCAAAAATGGCTTAACCGATCGGTTTCAAATTTTTACACAATCTTCTTAGATATATTCCTCAGGTATTAAGTATAAGGAATAATTTTTAAAAAATTTATTACTATTTTTTTGCAACAATTTAGAGCGAAAATTGTAGTCAAAAACAACAACTTTTTTTTAAATAGACGCCATTTTGTCAAAAATCAAAATTTTTATTATTCCTTGGTTTTAATACCTGCATTAATCTATCCTTTAAAAGAATCTACCAAATTTTTTAATTTCGGATAATCCAAACCGCCAAAATAGAGATCACCGCCAAACGTCTTTTTTTAGAGGACGTTCAGGAAATCATCTACAGGAGCAGTGCAGATTAATATTTTTACAGAATCGACGCGGTATTGTATTCTCAAAAGTTCACTCCATTTGAATTACCAACAATTTTTTTTGAGAAATAAAAACTGTTTCTAGAAAAATTTCATGAAAATACGTCATTTTCGAGCCTCGCAACTGCGTATAACCCCTTAAATTGTTCGAATGAACGAGAGAAACAAACAAAGGGTAGACAAATAATTTGTCGAATTTATAAGTCAACGCGCGTGTATTCTTTTTCTTATGGGAAAAAAGTGATTTTATCGAAAGCATTATTTACAAGGACACATTGGAATACTCGCGTCTATCTCTCTCTCTCTCTCTCTCAGTGAAATTTTTATTTTCAATTCTATTTCTTCTTCTTCTTCTTTTTCTATGCTTTCGCGATCCCCTTTTTCATCATATTTTCCTCGAATTATTTAAAAATCATGGAATATATTTCATAAGACTTACTTAAACTTTCCTTTTACGATCCGATATTGGATCGTAAAACTTTATAGATCGAATGATCAGTCGAAGAAGCAAGATTGTAATGTCCTTCCGACCTACATCCATCTATGGGTAATAGTAGTAATCATTTTTCATGTCAAACATTTTATTTCCATCATAAAGTATTACTAAAGTTAAGATTTAACTTTAACGAGATAGTACTTCGAAATAGAAAATGATATAACTATAAATGTTATTAAATTCGTCTACTTATATTATATGTCGAATCATTGATAATCGAATTTGATGTCAGATATTTTCGATAGGAATAGCTTACAAATTTGAATGAATTTTTGTTCTTTTCATCTATCAATTGACAATGATACCACCCCTTCCTACGATATATATCTTTAGAATCACGATCCGCGAAATGGGTTTTATCGAATTTGTGATTAAAATGAAAAACACACATGAATGGAATGGAATTGAGTTTAAGAGAGAGAGAAAGAGAAAGAAAAAGAAAGGCACCGAGCCAACGACGGCGGGCGGGCACCATATGAATATCTATCATGAATTATCTGTCTGAGTTAAGTGCTGCTTGAGTCCAGATAAAAAGAGAAAATAAAAAGTTTCTCGCTCTCGAGAGTGGTGATCCAGTGTGTGTGTCTGTCCCTTGGGTCGACGACTACCGTTGGATATGTTCCAAATGTCGGCATTGTTCATAGTGCAGGAAATGACGTAGACTGAGCTCCAACTGGAGAATTCAAACATGAAAGATTTCCAGATCCACTCTTGCAGATCGTATATTTCAATATAAGTATATTATCAAAAGGTACCCTAAAATAAAAACGAATTGTAGTCTCGTACTTCAGTGAGGAAATTGTTGCTGGTTTCTCTACAACCAATTCTTCTTTTCATTGCATTAATCTTTTAAACGTAGTACGATTGGCTACGATTGACACCAAAATCGTTCATAACGATTTCCATTACGAATCAAATGAGACAAAAAGTAAAAAACATAGTATAATATGTCGCTATATGTATACTGTTTAAATTGATACTTTTCATGAAAGCCACTATAGTAGCGTACCATTCAAATTGATACTTTGCACGAAAATCATTATAGTGGCGTACTGTTCAAACTAATGCTTTCCACGAAAGCTATTATAGTGGCGTAAGGTGCTTAAAATGTTAACAAAATGACACTAATGTATAACAAAATTCTTCTAATAAGGTAAAAGCCCCCTCGGTTGGCCAGTTAAGCCGTTTTCTTTTTTAGAAAAATTATATTCATTCAATAAAATAACTTACATCTAAACTAATGGTTTAACCTGTAAGCTTGAGCTTTCAGCTTTGAATAAAAATAAAGAAAAGACAAATTATTCATAAATATTTTAATAATAAATTAAAAAAAACATAGATTTGCAATGTCCCTATTTTTAGCCAACTTTCTCCCTCTTTTGGCCACGCATGTCCCCTCATTTGGCCATGTTTCCTATTTAAAATAAATAATTAATTAATAACTAATTTATTAAATAAATCAAAATTGAATAATTCAAAACTCGTGTACAAAGAAATTAATTACTCATTAGTATTAAAAAAACTAGTTGAATACTTTATGTACAAATATATATAACCTCAAAGCGAATAGCCATAAGTTGGCTAATGATAAAAACAGAGGCAATAATACTGTCTCCATGCTTGGCCACCATATTTTTAATGGAGAATAATTAAAAATCACTTAATTTTCAATTTCTATAATAATTTTGAGCTATGTTAATTGCAGAAAAAAAATATTTTGGTTGCTATTGTCAAAAATGAAATATATAGGTTAATAAAAATCACAGTATCCTTACCTTACTTAACAAGAAACCATCCAAAAACAGAAGTCTTGCACAACTTTATTTTTTTTCGTTTTTAAATATATTTTTAAAATAATCCGAATTACTTTCAATGATATTTTAAAATTAGAATTTTTTTTTTTAAAAACTGTCACCATGTGCACATCAGCATATAATTTATAATCACTGTTGTGGCATAAAGTGGCCAATAGAGGGGGCCTGGCCAACCGAGAGGGCTTTTACCTTATCCAACTTTTTTTCTTCTCAACGTGTTTCTTCTCGACGATAAGGTCTATTAAAAGAAAATTGATTATTTTAATCGTATCAATTAAAAATAATTTTACACGAAAATCATTATAGTGACGTACTGTTCAAACTAATGCTTTCCACGAAAGCCATTATAGTGGCGTAAGGTGCTTAAAATGTTAACAAAATGACACTAATGTATAACAAAATTCTTCTAATATCCAACTTTTCTTCTTCTCAACATGTTCTCGACGATAATGTCTATTAAAAGAAAATTGATTATTTTAATCGTATCAATTAAAATAATCGAATGACTTTAATATATATATATATATACCTACGTTATTTCCTTTAGTTTTGTTGTTGAGAACGAGGGAGGGAATCGAGGTTAAAGCTAGACGTATAGGGAGCCATTTCGATCGCACTTTACGCCATTAAGAAGAAACCCAGAGAACCAGCCAAGCAATCGGCAGAAATGTCAGTGTGCTTCCCGAGATAAGATCGATATATATAAACTCCTAAGGTAAAATAAATCCGTAAATGGCCTCCATCTAGTTGAAAGATCTACGTTATTTTTCTCGAAGGAAATAAATACATACGTTACTACTCTTTTAGACGTGTCTACCTCTTACTTACTTGCCTGTCTTCTTCTTCTCTGTTTGGGATAACGCGAAAAAGATATAAAACATTTTTCCAATTGTGTCACTTTAAACTTCAATCTATTATTTCTCATTATCAAATGTAAATATATTCAAAATAATAATCTTTTATAAATAAGATGTATTTAAAGAAAAGAAACGGAAACAATTTATTATATGAACATTTCAAATACGATTTAAGGGGTTATACGCAGTTGCGAGGCTCGAAAAAGACGTATTTTCATGAATTTTTTCTAGAAACAGTTTTTATTTCTCAAAAAAAATTGTTGGTAATTCAAATAGAGTGAACTTTTGAGAATACAATAGCGCGTCGATTCTGTAAAAATATTAATCTGCACCGCTCCTGTAGATGATTTCCTGAACGTCCTCTAAAAAAAGACGTTTGGCGGTGATCTCCATTTTGGCGGTTTGAATTGATTAAAAAATATGGTGGATTCTTTTAAAGGCTAGATTAATGCAGGTATTAAAACCAAGGAATAATAAAAATTTTGATTTTTGACAAAATGGCGTCTATTTGAAAAAAAGTTGTTGTTTTTGACTAAAATTTTCGCTCTAAATTGTTACAAAAAAATAGTAATAAATTTTTTTAAAAATTATTCCTTATACTTAATACCTGAGGAATATATCTAAGAAGATTGTGTAAAAATTTGAAACCGATCGGTTAAGCCGTTTTTGCAAAATCGAGATCACCGACTTTGAAAATACCGTTTTGAGAAAAACGCGTTTAAAGTTTCAAAGAGACGTTTACACATATTTAAAAATTTTTGTTTGTAGCTTACATGAAGTGAAGAATATTTGTCGGATCGATTTGAAATTTTCAGAGAATATACTTAAATATATGTACATTCCGAAAATGCAAAAAAAAAAATCGATTTTTTGAAAATCCTAACTGCGTATAACCCCTTAACTCATATCAAAGTGCATTAGCATAATAATAATAATTTAAAGTGACTCGTTTAATGTTAGAGAACTAATCGAATTTAACAAACTCTCGTGAGACGGAAGAACAAAGATCGATGATGATTCTCTTCTCGATCTTGAATATTAATCGTTGCAGTCACTCGGTTAAATTCGTTGGATGCACCGAATCACGGGGCTCGCATTGTACGCCTCGCGATTAATTAATGTAATCTCCAAGCCCTTTAAGGGGGTTCGTTAAGGAATAGGAGGGTTCAGACATTAATCTGAAGGAAATCGAGTCGTCGAATTTTACTCTCTCTCTCTCTCTCTGTCTCCCTCTCTCTCTGTCTCCCTCTCTCTCTTTCTCTCTTTCTAAGTGCAATTCTCTCCCGTATGCCAGCTTTGCATTTCCTCCTTTGCCGTGAATTAATCAGAACCCAGGAAATGGCGTTCCTAATAGGCCCGAGCTCTTTCATCGAAAATTGTCTTCTACAGAGTTTTGTATACGGCGTTTACGTTTCTACCATCAATATTTTTCCCTCATCTTTCTCTGTAAAAACAAAAAAAGAAAAATGGAAACAATGTTTACGAAGATATTTTCGAAGATATTCAAAGTTATTTAATATCAATCACCCCACCGTATATAATAATTGAAATAACTTCAAAACACATCAATAATTTTGATTTGTATCGATATAAAACACGCGTTGTGTATATAAAAATATCAGAATACTTATAGATACCAATCCACGCTAAATGTAAGGAAAATATATCGACTTACTTCATGCGATTAATTTCAAATCGCTATGCGCGCGCATCGCGAATGCCGACAAACTTCACGGTGTAGATTTTAGAGTCGGTGCGCGCGCATCGTAAAAATTGTCACTCTCATAATTTTGTTCCCAAACGCGTGTCCAAAATAAGTATAACTTGAAAAAATGTATTTTTCAAGATCCAGTGATTAAAATATAGTAAGTACTATGAAATTGAATCAAAGTTAACACAGGAAGGTCTAAGTTTACGCGACTTAACGCACTCAACGAAGGAAATTTCAGTGAACGCGTCCGTTTTAATCTCCTTTAAGGACCAGAGATTCACTATGCTCTAACAGTTTACAAAGTTTCCTCGAAATCGTTCGCTGTGACTCGGCCGATCATCCGGATTAATTAAATTCTTCTATGGGATTCTATATAGTAGTAGTATGTTGGAAGATAAAGGGTAATAGTTTAACCTAGGATGAGAACCCTTCCAAATTTCGATCTTTTAGAAGATTAGGAACAAGTGTTATTATACAATGATTTAATTATATATTGTTAAACAGAAATATATATTTATTTTATTATTTAATAAATATATATCTCATATCTGCGTGTGTGTGTGTTTGTGATTATGACCCTGGGTTCAGTGGCTGCAAGGATTATCTTTCCTTAATTTATTATTCATTTTATGATCTTGTTATTATACTCCAATAAGTTAGATAAAATGAACAAATCTTGAATTATTCAAATCGTCCAACCAAGAACAATATTAATTGAATTGAACACGAGATAGGTAGAATTTGACGATCTAGAAATAAACAAATTACGAGATTAAAGGAAACAATAGTAATCGACTAATGAGAGTTAATTTAATTACAAGTTTCGTGGACTTATTTTATCCTTTTCAATGAGCAAATATACGTCTAGTCACTTCTATATTCTACTAAATTTGATCACAATCAATTTATCAATTATATAATATTCAATACGAAAGAGACAAAACTGTATCAATCGAAATTACAATTCAAATCACAGAAAACAAATTACCAGAACGGGCTAACAAATAACGTTGATCTTCGCGTCACGTAACACGCGATAACATAATACATTTATAATTAATAATAAAATACATCGAATATAGAGAGCTAAATATCAAATAAAAACGTTGAAAATTTCAAAGATTCGATCTTAATAATAAATCAAACTTCTTACGTAAAAACTAAAAATCACTTTTCACGATAGTACGAGTTTTAAGTAGAAAGGCAAAATTATTCTATCCATCCCAAAACGTTTCTTACATTCTAATTAAAGATATTCCTCATTGAGAAGTTAACGAATAGAAAATGTGAGAAAGACAGAGAGAGAGAGAGAGAGAGAGAGAAAGAAATAGTGAAAATGAGAAACACTAAGAGAAATACAGAAGAGAAATAGCGTCTAACAATCAGCTCCTTTGGAATCCAAGGAAAAGAGAACTTTCCACTCAAGAGAGAGGCTGCAGAGTAAGCAGAAAGATGGGGAGATGGGTGTGGGAGTGGGTGTGGGGCGTAGGGGAGTGGAGAAAGGGAAAGGTAGTCTCTTGTTGTTTGTACTGCTACGACGTTTCCATAGATTCCATTACGATAGTACTCCGCACTTGGTGTACTTTGCCGTGGAAACGCTTTATGCCCGTAACAGCAGCCGCGAAGGCGGCGGCTGCGTTACTTAAACCACCCCCTACCACCACCCTCACCCCCACCCCCATCCACCCGTAGCACCAAGTGCGAAAGCACAGTTTCCAATGCTCTAACCTCGCGACACTAAGCTCGCTTCCAAATGCTACTCTCTCTTTCATGAAAGTCATCCCCCCGTGGTTCCTCTCATCCTTCACCCCAGCCTCCCCCCAGCCCCCTAACCCCCTCCTTATTTCTCTTTCTCTCAACTAAAATCAGCGGTCGTGACGAAGCAGGAATACAGTGGGTGGGTGGGGCTGAGGAGGGACGGACGGGGGAAACTTTCGTTGGAGACTTCGCGTGTCACATTCTCGAATCAAACTTCTAATTCGTTTTCTTATTTATCTTACGCAAGTAAGAGAAATAATCTAATTATATTTCAATATATATTATTATTATAATAAAGATTTATGAAAATTTATATAATCGAGATAATAATATAATATATTATATTTCGATAGATAATATTTATTATTAAATGTAATATAATGCTTTAATATATATACCAGAAAAGGAACAAGAAATTATGACGAATATGATCCGATATAAAAAAATAAAAAGATAAATGTGCGGGAAGAAGAAGAAGAATATCCAAAGAGACAGCAACAGCAGCAACAGCAGCAGAGAGAAGGATCGGTGCTCTAACGATAATCCTTAACAATCTAACGAGCGAAGAAAAATATCGTTAAAAAACGTCAGAGGATGATCCACCCTCCCTCCCCCTCCCGGCACCCTTTTAAAGCGGATTATTGAGAAAGAGAGAAAGAGGAGGAATTCGGTGAGTTCGAAATCCTATCGAACTCGCACGAATAACTTGGGCTATTGCATATTATCTATCAACTCATTTTCACATATTTTACACGTATACGATAGGATATTATCAAAATCACGAATCAAAGAAGATTGATATAGGAAATTATTTGAAATATAATGAAATTCTTTTAAAAGAAACAATCGGATTGACTATTGTTACGTTTTGTGACGTTTGTAATACTGTTCCTGGGTTATGGTTATGGTTATGGTTAATTTTTGGTGCATAATCTGGAGACAACAATCGTTAGATAATATAAATATAAAATATAAAATATCTAATATGCTTTATTTTATGTATTTTTGAACTCTTTGAGGTAGGATGGTATTAAAACTGGTCTCACTTTTTTGATGGGTTAAATGTGCATCTATAAGATACAAACAAAATTTATATAATTTCTAATATGTTTTAATATTAATGTTATTCCCTTATTAATGAAATGATTTTAATTAATTTTGTGCTATATTAAAAAGAAATAAAATTTCTCTGAAACGTGAGTCTTTTGATTTAAGTAATACTGTTCTGGGTTATGGTTATGGTTATGGTTAATTTTTGGTGCATGATCTGGAGACAGCAATCGTTAGATAATATAAATATAAAATATAAAATATCTAATATGCAATATTTTATGTATTTTTGAACTCTTTGAGGTAGGATGGTATTAAAACTGGTCTCACTTTTTTGATGGGTAATGTGCATCTATAAAATACAAACAAAATTTATATAATTTCTAATATGTTTTAATATTAATGTTATTCCCTTATTAATGAAATGATTTTAATTAATTTTGTGCTATATTAAAAAGAAATAAAATTTTTCTGGAACGTGAGTCTTTTTATTTAAGTAATACTGTTCTGGGTTATGGTTATGGTTATGGTTAATTTTGGTGCATGATCTGGAGACAGCAATCGTTAGATAATATAAATTTTAAATTACAAAATATTTAATATGCTATATTATGTATTTTTTAATTCTTTGAGGTAGGATGGTATTAAAACTGGTCTCACTTTTTTGATGGGTAAATGTGCATCTATAAGATACAAACAAAATTTATATAATTTCTAATATGTTTTAATATTAATGTTATTTATTTATTAATATGAAATGATTTCAATGAATTTTGTGCTATATTAAAAAGAAATCAAATTTCTCTGGAACGCAAGTCTTTTGATTTTTGTAAATTCCATCCTCTCGAAGGGACAACTTCTGACCCTTAGAAATAAAGAAATGGGCACGGTGTTCTTTTTTTTTTCATCCTATCGTCAAGAAGAAGAAATCTTTAGGAAAGATTAAGATATATTATTTATTTGAATAAAGATATATAAAATAAAGTAAACGTCAATGTATATTATTTACTGATCTAAAAATAATAATTGATAAGAGTGTTCTTTCTAACTTTAAATAACTATTTCACTTCTGAAATTTGTAAATAATTGAAGTTCAGAACTTGAGGATGGTATATAATACAACTTTACACTTTCGCATCTTACAATAAACTGAACTACAGTAATCTCATTCGACCCTTTAACATGTACACTCTATTCTATAAACAAGTGTACTTCGCCATCAGTATCGATCAAGTAATTCACACATACACACACAAACACACACACACACTTAACTAACTTTACAATCTTCCATACTTTCCTTGACTCACACACACACACAACTAACACTAAAACCTTTTATATTATTCTTTCAACTGTCGATCCAATTTGCTCACATACGATTAATTATTATCCGAATCTTCTATAATATAATACTCTTATAACTATCAATTAACTTATACACATTCACACGTACACGCATACACATACGACTAATATATTATCCTATAATCCTCCCTATAATAAAAAGAATAACGAACAGTTGATCGTTGAGTCTTATAAAATAAACTTTTAGTTGAGACATGAATTTCGGTGACACCCTTTATATACATACTTATATTCCTTCATTCGCAAACTTAAAAAAAAAGGAACCAACAGGGAAAATTCGCTCGCTGAGGAAAGGAAAGAGTCGCGAATCCGTGAAATCGTTGAAATTACTTGGCCGACGAGTTAAGCCGGCGTAAATTGTTTCCTTTTTCCCAGACGACAACTAGTTATTTCGTATAAAAAGATATTATAGGACCACGTAAGATAAACCCCCCCAAGTGTTTCAGAGGCTTGATATTTTCTTGATGCATCGCAAGCAAGATGAACAGAAACAACGAGATCAACAAAAAGAGATGGAGAAATTAGAAAAAGAAAATGCCCTTCTAACCGTGTTATGGTGGTGCTGGTGTGGGTGGTGGTGCTGGTGGTGGTGTTGGTAGAAAAGGGGGAAAAACGGAAAAGCCTTCGCTGCAAATGGAAAGGATTAGACGACGTTCTTCTCTTCCGTTTTCTTCCATTCTTTCCGTTACCTTCCCTAAGGAATTTTCTTTCCTTCGAATTGGACAAACTCGAGAGATTTCTCTACCCCTCCCCCTCTCCCCCAACCCCCGCTTCCTCTTGCCACCTACTCCTTGCTTTTTTTTCCGTACGAGGACAGGTGGCATCGTTTCATTTTATTATTTTTCTTCTCGGCAAACTCATAAAAATCATATCAACGGACACTTTGGAGAATAGAAATTTCGTTCTCGAAAGTGGCATTTAAAAACTTTACAAAAGATACTTTATCCTTGCTTTCTTTCTTTCTTTCTACTTTGTAGAAACGTAAAGGAAAATATAATAGATCGTTCGAAATCGTTTAACCTTGACGATTAACCCTTTTGCAACCCTTTGGACTGTCATACCTGTCGTTAAATCAACGTTTATTAGCGAATACAACGAATAAACTTTATTACACTGCAACTTTTTGATATAATCACGTGTGTTAACTTGTGTTAAATGTTAGATATATTTGTGTTAATGTTAAGATTATATTTGTGTTGTGTTAAATGTTAAAGATAAATGTTAGATATTGTGATATGATAATATACAATATTTATACTTATAATAATTACTTATAATAATTTGATTATTTTTTGTTGGATTCGTTGAAACACAATTTTCTATTTGTTCCTTACGTTGGAACCATAATTTGGTTTGATAAGAGGTGTAAAGATTAGCGAGCTCGTCTAGGACGGTTAGAAATAGGAAAAGGAGAAGAACTAGAACCAGAACAAGGACGAGAACGAGGACAAGGACGAGAATAAGGACGAGGACGACAGCGGCACGTTTCTCCTGCTTTACCCTCGGGAAATTACGGAAAACCCTCGCTTTCCGAGTAAAGCGATTCTCCCGACGATTCTCTTCTCCCTTCCTTCCCCCCTTCCTTCCCCCCTTCCTTCTTTCTTTCCACCATTCCCATCTTTTTTCACTCTTCCATTACAGAAAGAAAAAGATAAAAAGAGAAGAAAACAAGTCTTGAATTCAAGCATAAGCAGAAATGATCAAGCCAAGCCTTCCTCCTCGAAGTATCTTCTTATATCCTTTCTTCCTTTCTACTTTTATTTTCTACTTTTTTTGTAAGCAGACTCTCCAGTCGATTAGAAATGTCTACTTCCGTTTGTTAGTCTTTCTAGTAGACGAAAACGACAACGAAATTTCTAGTTTTCCATTCTTCCTTCCTTCCTTCCTCTTCCTTTTCCTTTTCCTTTTCCTCTTCCTATTCGTTCTGCTTCATTCCGCACGGCTAATTTAACACTCGCCGTGTGACCTTCCGTCCGATTTCCCTCGAATGGAAATCGAGCAGTGTTCGCGACAGCGTCCCCCCCTCCCTTCTCCCCCCTCTCTCTCTCTCTCTGAACTACTCCACCCATCCCACCCATCTGAAACCACCCACCCACCCTCTCACTCACTCACTTACTCACTCTTTCTACAACTACCGATGAAAAGAGAATAAACCTTGTGCCCAGGCGCGCCCAGCCCTTTTGTGTTAACCCGGAATTATTCTGCTCGAGCGACTCGCTCGCTACACTTTGTCACGACTCGCTGAAACTCGAACGAACTTTGAATCGATTTTAGTTAAGGAGGAGAAAGGACCCATCTCTCTTTTCTCTCTTTTCCACAAAACCACCCCAAACTCCAATATCCCAATCACAACCCCTCTTCTTCTTCATTCATTTTCTTTTGTTCGAAACTTCTACCAAATAAAACTTCACGATTTAATGTATTTATTTATCTGGAAGGAGGAAGAAACTGATCTCGTTATTTTTTAAAAATGGGACAAGGTCATTTACTTGCTTGGAAATATAATAAATAATATAAAAAATAATTGATAATCTTCATATTTCTCTTTCTATCTTTCTCTTTCCTTCAAAATCACAACTTCTCGTTTTCTTTATTAAATATATATAAATATATAATTGATATATATAATTATAATATATAATTATAATTATAAATTATTAAATATATATAAATATAATTAAATATATAAATAAATAATATAAAAAATATTTGATAATCTTTATTTCTCTTTCTATCTTTCTCTTTCCTTCAAAATCACAACTTCTCGTTTTCTTTATTAAATATATAAAATATAATTGATATATAATTATAATATAATTATAATTATAAATTATTAAATATATATAAATATAATTAAATATATAATAAATAATATAAAAAATATTTGATAATCTTTATTTCTCTTTCTATCTTTCTCTTTCCTTCAAAATCACAACCCCTCTTCTTCTTCATTCATTTTCTTTTGTTCGAAACTTCTACCAAATAAAACTTAACGATTTAATATATTTATTTATCTGGAAAGAGGAAGAAACTGATCTCGTTATTTTTTAAAAAGGGGACAAGGTCATTTACTTGCTTGGAAATCAAATAAATAATATAAAAAATATTTGATAATCTTTATTTCTCTTTCTATCTTTCTCTTTCCTTCAAAATCACAACTTCTCGTTTTCTTTATTAAATATATATAAATATAATTGATATATATAAAATATATATAATTATAATTATAAATTAATAAATATATATAAATATAATTAAATATATAAATAAATAATATAAAAATATTTGATAATCTTTATTTCTCTTTCTATCTTTCTCTCTCCTTCAAAATCACAACTTCTCATTTTCTTTATTAAATATATATAAATATATAATTAATATATATAATTATAATATATAATTATAATTATAAATTATTAAATATATATAAATATAATTAAATATATAAATAAATAATATAAAAAATATTTGATAATCTTCATTTCTCTTTCTATCTTTCTCTTTCCTTCAAAATCACAACTTCTCGTTTTCTTTATTCATTTTCTTTTGTTCGAAACTTCTACCAAATAAAACTTCACGATTTAATGTATTTATTTATCTGGAAACGAAGAAACTGATCTCGTTATTTTTAATGGGGACAAGGCCATTTACTTGCAATCAAAAATTTCAAACAATAGCTAAACGTGTTAATAATGTATGATATTTCATTTTCAGAATGATATTACTGTGGATTAACGTCAGAAGTTTTCGAACCTTGTACGCGTTCTATAGTCACTATATATAATACTGATTCTTATTAAAACTTTCAACCTGTTTTGTTCGAAACTACGTTTTACAAAACTGTTGTTGGAATAATTTCTCGAGAATATTATTCAATTGATTTTAATGAAATTTCATATACTTTGATTACTCTAGTTCATCAACACCGTACAGATGTATACTTTGAAACAATGTTTCTGATTTATTTATTCCAAAAAATTACATTGGATGCTAGAATTCCAACAGTTTGTAAACAACCGATGTGAACTTTCGTGCTGTAACATTTACACATTTTTAATTACAAATAAATTAAACAAATCCACCTTTTTAATATCACAGGTTTTTTTTTCAAGAAAACAATGAAAGCAAAAACCTAAAAGAAAAGAAAATGCATATAAAAATGATAATGTTATAAGAAAAATAATTCTTACACGCCTCTATATTTCGAATAATTTTTAAATTAAAATATTAATTAATTCTCAAACAATCAATTACAAATTTAATTTTTACATTCCTGCCCCCACCCCTCTCTCTCTCTCTCTCCAACCCAAACCAATATTACTCGTCCGAATAAAACCCTTATCGCATAAAATATTATTCTATCTACAAATCTCTTCAAATCTAATCGTAACTACACTACGGTAAAAATATCAAAAGGAATTTTCTAAGGGAAAAAAGAAAAAAAAAAGAAAAAAGAATACAACAAGAAACCAACTCTCTCGTATACAATGTTATCTACCCTTCTTTCTATCATTTGTCTCATCCCCTTTTTTATTGTATCTAGAAACGAGTTAATAAATAATACTCATGTATGTGTGTGTGCATATTTGTGTGTTCTTTCATGGATGGAACCCTCCTACAGTGTGATCGAAAAACGTCAACGTGACACCACACACGTGTCCAATCCCTGCTTCGAAAATCAAAACTAGATAGTGGTTGGTTGCTAGCTAGCTAGCTAGCTTGCGGTGCACGAAATCATCCTTATTTATAGTAGATGGAAACGTACATAGATCTTACGAAATTGGAGAGGATTCTTCGGCGCCCTCTCGGATATAGTGTTTTTCCAATTTTTACGAGAATACTTTTCCATTTCGAAACCCTATTTTGTGATATAACACAGAATAGAAGAGGGTGCATCAGCAAATAGAGATTTTTCTAATGTTTCCCTAGAGAGAGAGAGAGAGAGAGAAGAAGTGGGGGAAGGTAGGGAAGAAGAAAAAAAGGCATTGCCTATAACACGTTACTACTATAAATTAGATCATTTTTTAACGATATATTATATCCGAACCCAAATATAACTCAATATAAAGTCATTCAATTTAGCCAATGAAATAATATCGACATTTTATTTATCTTCCTCTAAGAAATTATATTTCTTAGATATAATAATCATTAATAACGAACATAATTAATAATATATATATATATAAAATATATGATTAATAATTAATAAATTATATATATATATATATGAGCCGTTTATTTTGAAAGTGGCCTAACTCCATATAACCTTAAATTGAGATATTTAAAGGTTTGCGTTTCAATGCAATTAAAAATATACGTAAAGAATAACAATGAGTTATGTTGCTTAAGTGTATCTAAAGGTGTTCAATTTACAGTTCCTATTAAAATAATGGCAATTATTAAGTGAATAATATGCGTTTTCTTACCAAGAATGGAGTTAGGATACATTCAAAATTAACAACCAGATTCGTTATAAAATTTGAAGGAACCGAAGTCCATTCAACATAATTTAAGATGCTTCAAATTGCGAAAAAACAATACTTATTTTATTTTACATATCTTTATAACACTTTAAAAACATAAATTATGGGATTCAAAATATTTTTTACAAACATAAATTACAAAACAATTTTCTGCTCATCTACATTTTGTGTATGTGAAAGGGATTTAAAGAAATCATGATGTTCCGGTGGTATATATCGTAATAAGTCAATTATGTCCTTGAATTTTGCGCTTGTAATTTGTCTTATATTTTTATACAGTGGTGTCAATACAATATTTTCGAACTTTCTTGGTCTACCCCGACGTGGTATTAAATTCAGGATTTTCAAATTTTCGTTCTCATTCATTGATGTCTTATAGAAAATCTTATTCATTTTTGACAAAACGCATCCAACATATTTTAACCAGTTTATTGGTTCTCCGTTAGAATTCTTGACCCTTTTAAAAATTGCGTCTTCTAATATTGTTGATACAAAATCTTCTTGTCTCATTTCATGTACAATAAAGTTATTACCTTTCCGACACTTTTGATAATATTGCAATACTCTCGGGGGACAAACAGTAAATTATTTTTTTTTAATGCCATTTCTACCACACCAAAATCTCTACTCCTAATGGAGTTAGGCCACTTTCAAAATAAACGGTTCAGTGATTCAACTAACTCTGAAAACTTATGTGTCCAGAATTACCGTATTTACTCGGAATATAAAAATCTTAAATGCTTTATTGATAGATAATTTGAAGCTGTACATGTTACCGTGGATAACCGGAAAAAAATGAAAAATGGAGTTAGGCCACTTTCAAAATAAACGGCTCATATATATAATAATAATAATATAATAATATATATATAAATTATAAATATTAATTAAATTATATGATTAATAATTCTTAAAGACTAACGTAGAAAACGGCATATGAAGTTTTCTTATCGCCTAATACAATAATTTGATATATTTTGTTTGAAGCGATTTTAAATGGGGAAAAAAAAAAAAAGAAAAGGAAAATTTATAATCATCTAATCAAACGTTTATTGTTATCTTTTTTAACGAGGATAACAATTCGTTTCGGGCATTCGCATAATCAACGATCATCCTCTACAATTCCGTGAAACTTTGATATAGAATGAGAAAAGATGGTGGGGGAAGGGGAGGGAGGGGGTAGTATTACTACTTACGTACTACTATACTATACTACGAGAGGGTGCGAGGTATATATTATTTTAATCGTACGTTAGAGAAATCATCCCCCTTCGTATCGTAATTTACGTCCCCTCGCGATATCTCTAGCATCCCCCCTCCCCTCCCCCCGCATAGTAGTCTTCTTCTTTTTCTTCTATGTGTATGTGTGTGCTCATAGATTTCATTCAGACCCACAAGCAACTGTGAAGGGTCAGGAAAATTCGTACAATGAAGAATCACGAGAGACATTCTCCTGACACGTTCAACATCGCAATTTGTTTTTTCCCCCCTTCGTGTTGGAACCATCGGTTTTGATCGTAAGTCGTTCTAGTAGTCCTTGCACACTCCTGGTACACCCAAGAAAAATTCACGATCAACTATTCAACCCTCCCTTTATATCTCCTCCTCCTCCTCCTCCTCATCCTCCTTCTACTCTTCCCTTTTCTCCTCCTCTTCTTCTTCTTCTTCTTTTTCTTTTTTACCCTTGTACCACGGCAAATGCGTTTGATGGTTCACCTTAAGAGATTTATATTTCTGATCGAATGAACTTCTCAATCATATTTCGGCTTTTAGTTCCTGCGCATTACATCTTCCCTTGGTTACTTTGATTTTTTTTTCTTTTTTTTTCTTTTTGGAATATTCGAAAAGGTTTGGTTTGGTTTATTCGTTTTTTTTTTGTGGCTTTTATCGATCGACGAAAGAATATAGAAATAATTTATAAATTTGAAATATATAATTAATAATACATTTAATCTTTTTTTGTTTTTTCGTTTCTCTTATCGATAATTTAATAATTGTTGAATAATTTCCGGGGGTTTATTTTTCGGATATGTACGAAAATTCTTTGATCCGAACTAAAATAAAATAAAAAATAAAAAGAATAAAATTAAATCGCATTATCCTCTCTTTCTCTGTACTTGAATGCTAAAAAGAGGGATTAAATTTGTTACAAAATGGAAATTAATATGATATTAATTCGAACGGATGTAATAAACGTAAAAATATAATTACGTACTCTTTGTCTTGATATAAAAAAAAAAGAAGAAGAAAAATAAAAAATAAAATGAACATTAACATTGAATAATAATAATAACAATAACAATAATAATAATAACGATTGTTAATCGTTCATAAATGTGATATTTGATAAAACAATGAATTGTTAAAATATAATTCATGAAATATATATTATATTAAACTTTTTTACACACACACACAGTGATATTAAATGATACATTTTAAAAAATATTTATTATTTGAATAACCATCCCCCAAATAGCTTTAAATACTCCCCAATGAAGGAGGTGTTGGTAATGGGATACGCCTAATCTGAAAGTTAAACGTTCTACCTAACAACCGTGAAATTCATCTAGCGGAATAATCGAAAGCAGCAGCAGCAGCATCACCTCTTCTCGTGAAGTTTGATAGGAGAACGTCGATTCGTATAATTTCAAGCACGTAGATAATTTCTGCTGCTTGTTAACTGCGTATCAATCTTTCAGAAGATCGTTAAATATCTAGGATAATCTAATATAATGCAAGCGGACCGGCTAATCGAACCAAACGATCTTCGATGATTAACGTTTTACGACCGAAATGATTTTCCCTCTTTTTATTATACCATTCGTCCATTAAATTTAATTAATTATCTCGTTTAGAAGACATAAATCTCTCCTCGTTTCCCATTCTTCCCGTTTTTGTCAAAAATATTTAATTATTTAATATTAATATTTCATTTTTTCTTTATTTCTATATTATTATTATTATTATTATTATTATTATTATTATTATTATTATTATTATTATTATTATTAATTATCTCGTTTAGAAGACATAAATCTACCCCCACCCCCTCTTCCCGTTTCCCATTCTTCCCGTTTTCGTCAAAAATATTTAATTATTTAAAATATTAATATTTAATTTTATTCTTTATTTCTATATTATTATTATTATTATTATTATTATTATTATTATTATTATTATTATTATATTATTATTATTATATTATTATTATTATTATTATTATTATTATATTATTATTATTATTAATTATCTCGTTTAGAAGACATAAATCTACCCCCACCTCTCTCTCCCCGTTTCCCATTCTTCCCGTTTATCGTCAAAAATATTTCATTATTTAATATTAATATTTAATTTATTCTTTATTTCTATATATTATATTATTATTATTATATACCTATTGCGCGTGTTAATTAATATTAACATTAATATTAATTTTTCTCATTTCTATTATATTTCTTCTCACTATTATGGAAAAAAGAAATTGCGAAATATTGAAAAAGGTTCCTACACTTTTTTTTTCTTCTTTTTTTTTATTTTTTTTCCCCCACAAATTCTTTCCCGTCAACATTTCCAAACCCCTTTGGAAATAATAAATTGTTCGTCATATTTAGATTGCTTCGTTTTATATCCCCCAAGAAATACGCAAACAAAAGTTTTCCATTTGATCTTCAGAAAGAGAGAGAGAGAGAGAGAGAGAGAGAGAAATCCTATTCGAATTTCCAGTTTTCGTCAAACTTCTTTTCCATTTTATTTCGAAGTTGCGGAACGCGGCTGGCACACCATAATCTCAAAACTTCTTGGGAAAATGATTATTTCCTTAAGTGGAATAAAGTGAAGAAAAAGATGAGATGAAAAAAGGTGAGGTGAGGTGAGGTGTGATGAGGTGAAGTAAGGGCAAAGGGATTATTCCCTCGACAAAGTACTCGTGAGAAGAAGAGAGAGAGAGATAGAAAAAAAGTTGTGTGTAGTGTAAATAGGAAAGATAATGAGCGACACAAAAGAAAACTTGTCGTTGTTCGGGTGATATCAGAGTCGAGCTAATCTCGCAGGATCTTCGATTTCTCGCAAAATTACCTGTCGCTACGTGAAACGTTCGAGGAGAAATAAGCCAACGGGAAAAAGTTTTTAGCCCCTATTATTCGTAGTTGCTTCGTTAACATTAAACGTGTCCTTTTTTTTTTTTATAAAAATAAAGATCGTTCGACGCGACTTGTTCGAGAAAAGAATTTTAATTTGTTTTCAAGATGGTTACAACGATGTCCAACCAATTTGCGAATATTTCAAAATATAATAAGACAATGTGACAAGGGGAAAATAAAGTTTAAGAAGACGTCCCCCCCCCCCTTTTTTGCATTCGTCGTTCATTACGAAGAAGAAGAAGGTTTAGTTTGTTGTAACGTGATTTCAATTCAACTGAGAATAATTATGTTACGTAGTTTCATTTCTTTTATACTACTCCTATGATATTCGAAATCGAATAGAAAAAGAAAAAAACACGTCACCGTTGAGATAATAATTTTCAACTCGGATAGTTACGTGTAAATGAAAAATGTTGTAATTTATGTTATTTGAACACGATACAATCAAATATTGTACGATTTGCAATAATTCGATTAGTAACGATCGTTTAACATACGTTATAATAATTAATTTCTACAATTTGTAGTAATCCGACTCTCTCTAATAACGTCATTTAACATTCGTTATAATAATCATAACAATAAATTGGATTAAATTAGAATTAATATCAGTATTCAATGTGTCTTTCCCGGAACCAGGGAAAATACTTCAATTTCGGATAATAATTTGTTAAATCAAAATCTAACTGACGGGTTAAAAAATTCATTAAAATTATATTATAATAAAAATGTAAAAAGTGTGTTAGAATATACAAATAAGAAGAAACTATATGTATCTATTTCAATATACTATACAAATAATAATATGATAAATAAATCTAAAACACTCTTTTCAATTATATCTTTTCGTATGCATTTTTTCTCCCTCTCTCTTTCTCTCTCTCTCTAATTAAATAATCATTCATTGTTCATTGTTCTTAATAACTCGTCGAACGACAAAGCATCGAAAGCTAGTGTTGAACAAACTTCATTTCCTAGAATAATTTATCCTGTCTGATAATTAACGCGAATTGCGATACTATTTGTATGTAACACGCCGAAAGCTGGGACCACCTTCGGCTTAACGTTTTCACCACCACCACCATTACCACACTAACCCTCTCTCTCTCTCTCTCTCTCTCTCTCTCTTTATATGTGCATACACGCAGGCAGGTCAGCCTTCTGCCTCTCTCTCTCTTTCTCTCTCTCTCTCTCTCTCTCTTTGCAAACTGCGCGCACAGTCACAGCGCGTAATTTCGACGAACCACCGCAGCCGGTGGGTACGCTCGTGCTTCCAATTACCACGAAATCGTATTAATCCTCACGAAAATCCCACTTCGGTGTGATAAACCTCTTCACGATGCGGTTTACGCCGAGGTGGGATTACCAGCTAGACAAATTTACGAAAAGTTGTTCTTTCCACGAACGTTCCTGTCCCGTAAGGAGCTTACACAACCTCTCTCCGTTAGAGAGCTCTTCGACGATATACAACCAATTTCTACTATCCACCTACGAGAGGATCAAAGTAATCAATTGTAATGTCTATTGAATCTTTACAAAATGTAACCTAAATTCGTAGATCTATGTAGTGTCCACCAGTAATGACGAGTTTCATTTTCATTTCTTAGGGACGATCCGCCACTATAGTGGCTTTCACGAGTGTCCATAGTGTATTACGATGCGTTACTATAATGGCTTTGGGGGTTGTCATCTTGTATTAAGACGCGCCAATATAATGGTTTTCACGGATGTCGTCTTATATTAGGTCGCACCACTATAGTGGCTTTCACGAGTGTCCATAGTGTATTACGATGCGTTACTATAATGGCTTTGGGGGTTGTCATCTTGTATTAAGACGCGCCAATATAATGGTTTTCACGGATGTCGTCTTATATTAGATCGCACCACTATAGTGGCTTTCACGAGTGTCCATAGTGTATTACGATGCGTTACTATAATGGCTTTAAAGGTTGTCATCTTGTATTAAGACACGCCAATAAAATGGTTTTCACGGATGTCGTCTTATATTAGGTCGCACCACTATAGTGGTTTTCAAGAGTGTCCATAGTGTATTACGATGCGTTACTATAATGGCTTTGGGGGTTGTCATCTTGTATTAAGACGCGCCAATATAATGGTTTTCACGGATGTCTTATATTAGATCGCACCACTATAGTGGCTTCCACAAATGTACGCTTATATAAGGTCACGCCACTATAGTGGCATTCACGGATAGCATTCTATATTACGTTGCGCCACTATAGTAGCATTCACAGATAGCATCCTATATTACGACACGCCACTATAGTAGCATTCACGTATAGCATCCTATATTACGTTGCGCCACTATAGTGGCTCTCGTTTATGTGTAATTCGCGTTAAATTCTATCCGTACAGAGAAACAGTTGTTCGCAAAATTTAGAAGAAATTATAATTATAAAAAAAATACTATTGCTTGAATTATAATTAATTAACACACACACACAAATATCTTCTAATATTCGTGTATAAAGTTGTTTCGTATGAATAATCGTCATATTTGATTTAAGAGGATTGTATATAATCTCGCGTTAGTTCGTGCGATGGCTCGTTTAAACGTTCTTTATCAAATTACAAGTTAAAACAGGATCTATGATGGTAGAAGAAAATGATCAGTCGTATATACAATAGTAGATGATATATACCTGCTGCATATGTACGTATCTTTATAACAGTATTCTAGTAACGATATGCTAATTCTCTCTCTCTCTTTCTATCTCTCTTTCTATCTCTCTCTCTCTCTCTCTCTTTCTTTCTCCGAGATATAATGCGAATATAATCGCACTAGAAACGTGCCTCGTGCTGCAGCACCGTGCAAAAAGCCATTTGGCGAATACACATCGGTTGTACTTGTATTGCAATGAGCCTAAGAAGTAAGTAACTTTCGTACAAAACCAACTCCACAGGTGGCCGACTTCGATTTTCCGCTCTCGATAAACTACAAACTAACTCCGAACTTCCTATTCGAGACACGAAGATCGATGTTCCCGTAGGAAACTATGTTGTCTCATAAACATCGATACACGATAAATGATAAAAGTACTTTATTTTTATAAGTGCAGGTTTTTGACCCGGTCATATGTTTTTGTTTTGTTTTCTAATTTCTAAAAATACAAAGAAAAAATGGAAAAAAATAAATTCGTCTCGTTCAAAGTGCAATAGTTCCAATTTGAAACATTATCTTAGTGTGAACGTCGATATGGCTTTCATTGAAATTCCACAAAATGCAACGGATACAGCAGTATTGTAAATTGATTGTATCGTTTGTTTGAATATTCCCGAATGGTTTCTGATATCATCAAACGTATAGATATTTTCTACGTTTTCACAGTTATTAGATTTCCTTTTTTTAAAACATAATAAACTTAATGATTTACGCTGTAATATTAATATGTTTTCAATAATAATAATAATAAGAAAAAATAATCGATCTATTATTATCTTTTCCTCCCTCATTGAAATATGCGATTATTTGTAATTAAATTTGGGAAAGAAACAAAAAAAGAAACAAAAGAAACGTTCCGATATTATCTTAGAATATTTTATTCGAGTAACATAGAAAAATTGTTGTATCTTTAAAATAATATTTTTATATAAAGTTACTCTTGCGAGTCTCTAGAAAAGAAAAGAAAAGAAAGAAAAAAATGGAAAAATTCTTACAAAAAAATGTAATATTAATAAAAACATCTAGGGGCCTCCTCCGGTGGTGCTATTGCTAACAAATGTGGTTCGGGTTGCACGGCAAAACAGGGGGTGGGAGCGGAAGCGGAGGGCAAGGGGAAGGTTTGAGAAATCCAACCATAGAGAATTCTCTCTCGACTCTGTAAAGTTTTCCACCGTTTTCAAAACTATCTCGCATAATTAAGATTTTACTATTGTTCATTGTACATATTTCCATGTTAAGTAAATTTGTGTAGACACGTGTGCGAAGATGAAAATGAGGAGGAGGAAGAGGAGGAGGAGGAGGAAGAAGAATATGTTTTGCGAGAAGGTCATATTGCATCTATGAGATGTAAATTATTTTTAGTAGTAGAACTATAAGCGAGGTAGAGAAAACAAAAGAGAGAGAGAGAGAGAGAGAGAGAGAAAGAGAGAGAGAGGAAGAGACTTGGAGAGGAGTAACGAAATTTAATACGTTTGTAATCGCGTTGTGTCGCACGAAGGGGGTTAGTATTGGTAGTGGTAGTAGTAGTAGTAGTAGTAGTAATAATACGTACGTATTAAGTACGTAGGTAGTAACTGTGCAAGCTGGGTTTTCAAAATTACAGACTACTATGGCGCCTGCTTCGTTAGGGGTATCCTGGTGTGTGCTCTATGTAGAAGAACTATGAGTTAACCGAGCCGAGCAACCCGAAATATAACGCAAGTTTGTTGTATACGCAATGAAATCGTGCAAGAGTCGTCCTGGCTTTTCGGAGCTTCTACTCTGCGGGACGTTTGCCTCGTTACATCGTCTTTATTTTCTTTCACTCGAGCAAAATTATTGCATACATACCTACACGAACTACGGCTCGGTTTTACCTAACTCCCCTCAGGGTTTCTCAACCTTCCAGTAGTAATACTGAAATCGATTGCGACGAGGGAAAAAGGTTAAGTTATTCACAAAGTCGACGACTTATTATTTGTTAGAAACATTTACGAGAATACAACAACAACAAAATTCATTTGGTATTTACGAGTACAGTTACATTCGTTGATACTGGGGGGAAGGGAAGGGAAGGGAAATTTTTCCTTTTGTAAAAAATAAATTGACAAGATAACGGTGTCTTCGCAAAAGGAATGGGGAAATACTGTGTGTGTGTGTGTGTGTGTCTCTTATGCGTTTTTATCCGAATCGAATTGTTTTCTTTGCGCCTTTGTCGTTGCGTTAGATACGATTAAAATTTAATGATACGCTTGTCCAATTCCTTTTATTCTAATTTCTTTAATCAGTCCTTTGACCAGTTAGCTTTTATAAAACTACCTAACAAACTTCCAATGAACTTCGTTGCATTATTGCAGGTTACATGTATTTTTGTGTTTTTACGTTTTTTTCTTTTTTTTTCCTCTAATTTTTGTCTTTTCCTTTTTTTCTTTTTTTTAAAAATCATAAACGACTACTTTGATAATTCGTGAAATGTGCGCGTATGGGTATATCGATTAACGACTTATATTCCCTTTGCATGAACCGTTAACTCATTTAGTCAAAAAGCTTCGTAATCCCAATGGGCTCTTTAATATTTGTTAATCTTCCACGAACCCTGTATGAACATGCTACGTGATAATGTTTATATAACGCGTACATGGTTCCCGTATGACGTGAAAATACACGATAGAGATAGAGAGAGACGAGAGAGAGAGACGAGAGAGAGAAAGGCACTAGTATTCTACATTTAATAATTTTCCCGGTAGAATAGAAAATTCAAACAGAACCATAATCCAAAGTGACCAATTCCAAATTAATTATACGAAAATATCTCTTTAGTATAATTCTATGGTCAACCAAATCAATCCTTATATATTTTCTATAAACCCTGATCTAATATTAAATTTTATCGCGACTTGTGTGTATAACACGTATTATATAATATATATTATAATAATTACATCTTTATAGTGTAGTTTTATTTAAGAAATTGCATAAAAATGAAAAGAATGCTGAAATAAGAACGTTATAATCTTAAATTTGATGTATTAGGTGCATTATTATCTTTATACACATGCGCAACATTCGGAAGGGCATATAAACAACATTTAATAAAAGTAATTTGATAGAAGACAATGTTTCATTTCAACGGTGGATTTCGAAGAAATGTTGTTTTTCTGAGTAGTTCGCGTCAATATTATTTATACTTATAGCAGGCGGATTTTAATGATTGTTATATTAAATTAAAGTACACTCTTTTTTCTACGCATATAATAATTTGTAGAGTTATAAATTTAACATGTAAAAAGTTCAGAAAATGTGAGTAAATGAAATGCTGTAAATTGTACAACTTTGCTGTTTCTTTGAAAAGTTTTGGTAAATGAAAACGTATAAATTTACAATATTCGTTTCTAAATAAAAGAAAATATTTAGTTCAATAACTAATTAGTTAAAATCTTATTCCATATACTAACCTCTAAAAAATAATGCGCTACTATAATGGCTTTCGCGGAAGCCATCTTATATTATGACGCGCCGCTATAGTGGCTCACTCTAGTGGCTCACTCACTAATCATTTCAATTAAATAATTTTCTTTTTTCTTGTTTCACATTTTTTCTGCATCAACAATATACATATAACGCGGTGAAAACATATAAATTTACAATGTTCGTTTCTAAATAAAAGAAAATATTTAGTTCAATAACTAATTAGTTAAAATCTTATTCCATATACTAACCTCTAAAAAATAATGCGCTACTATAATGGCTTTCGCGGAAGCCATCTTATATTATGACGCGCCGCTATAGTGGCTCATTCTAGTGGCTCACTTGCTAACCGTTTCAATTAAATAATTTTCTTTTTTCTGTTTCACATTTTTTCTACATCAACAATATACAAATAACGCGGTGAAAACATATAAATTTACAATGTTCGTTTCTAAATAAAAGAAAATATTTGTTGTTATATTGTATTTCGTTTTAAATAACATATTATAACATATTATGTTTGTTATTTAAATTTACAGATCGGTAAAAAGAAATAAGATCCAAGTATCGCGTGTAATACGTCTTATGATAAATACAGCCCTGAACATAGAACAGTCTTTGAAGGAAAATATGCACGACGTTAGAAACGCCCTATGTTTCTCAATCTCTCTCAATCTCTTTCAATCTCTCTCCCTCCCTCTCTCTTTCTTTCTTTCTCTTTCTCCCTTTCGCACTGACGCAAACTTTGTTTTCGACCCCAATGGGGCGGGAATTCCAAACGATAACGTTACCTACTCCAAACGGATACGGCCGATGGCCAGAAACGATGCCGAGCTGAAAATCCAATAGATCTTTAAGGTTACTTCCTTTAAGCTTCTTTCGAAATAACTAACTTTTAACATTCATTATATTATTAGATATTTTAGATCAAGGATTTTTTACTCTCCCTTTTTTACTTTCCCTTTTACGAGTTCAAGGTTAATTGTCTATTAACACTAAACTTACCGACACTTTATGAATAACCAATTCTTACTATAAGTAGTCATAATGATCGCTTAAAAAAAAAAAAGAAATTGAAATAACATATATTTTAATGTAAAATAAGATTTTATCCAATTGGATGATAATTTAAATATTTTCCTTTATTTAGGAGGTAATATAGTAAAAAAAATACGAGTTAAAATAATAATTAACGATAAATTTAAGGAGACTCTTAATATGTGTGAGTGAACAAATTTAAAAAAGAATTTTTAAAAAGTAACAAAATAAGATAATAAATTATCTTCGAGTTACAGTTGCGAATAAGTTACTCACTGCTATAGTTGGAAATTTCATTTTGATCGTTCTCGAAGGTAACTCTCTCTCTTTCTTTTTCTTTTTCTTTTGATTTTCTTTTGCAGGCACGAACGGAAAGAGGAATAACGAATGGTAGGAATGTGTTTTCCTTCTTTTCCGCTACACAACTGTTGCCATCATCGCTAACATTACTGTTCTAGTTCTCCTATCGCGTACAACGCAACGAACACGACAACTCAACCCTTATCTTGAATTACTCGGCTGGAATTACAACGAGTTTACTTCTTATTGAGACGAACATCTTGGCTGATAGCAAACGTCGGAATTACCTTTCGGCGTAGCGACTTCTCTACTTTGCTTGACAACGTACACGTAAACGTACACATACAAACACACCGTTCGTTTTATCTTACAAATCCTTAAAATTTATTTTCAACTTCTTATGAAAACTAAAACTCTAAACGTATCTTAAACGCACGTATGTTCGTTCGTTTATCGGAGTGATAAGCTTGTTTAACAAAAAAATATTAGAAAATTTATTAACACCCTGTTATATTGTCTTCAAGAAAATCTACTTAAATAGGGCCGAGTTAAATATAAAAATAGAAATTTTATGGAAAAAAGTATTTAAAACAATATTCTGCTTGATAACACACACAAACACACCGTTCGTTTTATCTTACAAATCCTTAAAATTTATTTTCAACTTCTTATGAAAACTAAAACTCTAAACGTATCTTAAACGCACGTAACGTAATATTCGTTTGTGTATCGAAAATAATAAGCACGTTTAGAAAATTTATTACCACTGTCGTATTATCTTAAAAAAAAAAAAAGGAAATCTACTCAAATAGGATGAGTCAACTAAAAATAAAAAAAAGGAAATTCGACGATGGGGAATAAAAAAAAAAAGGAAGAAAGAAAGAAAAAGAAGGTATATAAAACAATCGCGATCCGAGTAAATGTCTGCCGGATAAAAATCAGAATAAGATTTAAACGAGAATAGATTTGGTAGGGGGTACGCGATCGTAGAAATAAATCTTTCGATTCTCTTAGCTGCCGGTAGATTCTCGAAGCATGCAAATGGGCTTTACGCGGAGTTTAAATCGAAAAACGATGTTATCTGGGGGTAGGAAAAGGGGGGGTGGTAGAATAGGGTGAAGGTACACTTGAATTACAGAGGGGGGGTAGTGGTGGTGGTGGTGGTGGTTGAAGTAAGAAAAAAAACAGAGAGAGAGAGAGAGAGTCGTAGGTTCTTTGACATTAGGGATGGTTGAGGGGGCGGGAGGGTGGAGTTGAGGATTTGGACGTTAAAAAGCATGATCGACGCGATCAATCAAATCGACGTGAAAAAGATCGTCGAGCCGTGAGAGTCAATCGATGATAAAAGAAAGAAGGAAAGAAAACAGCGGCAAAAAAATAAAAGACATTCGAGGAAAAAGAAAATGGTGGCGGCGGGGATGCGCGCCATCTAGTCAACGTAAAAAATATCATCGGGAAAGAACGACATACGCACATTAGATCGATGTTTAATTACAGATAAGAAAGTAAATTAGTCAGTTGAATGAAGCTGCTGAATTAGACGGAATAGAATGGTGTAAGTTAGAGGTGATTTTCTTTGGTTCTGCATACGCCGACAGCACCTGACACTTATTCATAGCTACCAATTAATTCTAATGACAATTAAAGGAGCTTTTGAACGAACTTAACCACACCACGTACGTTCATTATTCCTAGTTAAGCGCTAATTAGGTAGAGATCAAATCGTTTTTCATGATGCTTCTTCTCGTTCTTCTTGTTTTCTTCATCATTTCCTACAAGTTTACAAAGCAGTTCATCGAAAGATGAGAACACCGACCGGCTACTACTACGACGACATTTTTTTCGAATAAATCATTAAAGGGAAATGTTACCTGCTGCTACACTGGGTGTGTCTAACTGATTCCCTTATCACAACACGAACGAAAGATAAATTATTAATTAAAGTTTATAACTACTAATTAGTAGGTTAGTTAATTAGAGAGAGAGTTACTAGAAATTGTCGTCCATTTCTCTGTCAATGTTACATCCAACGTGTTCAAGTTTACCTTTTATGGAAAAATAATATTGTCACGTTATATTTACATTTTCTCTCTCTCTCTTTCTCTCTCTTTTTCTCCGATAAGAAAACAGAAGAGAAAGAGAATAATAGACAAAGATAGAAAGTGGGATAAAATATAAGATACGCGAACTTGTGAATTCTACTAGAGATAGGACGATTAACTAATTCAACGAACCGTGAATACAATTGTATTTCTTCTCATCTCACTCTTTCTCTCTCTCTCTCTCTATATATATTCTTAAACGAAAACCATGGAAGAAGATAAATGTTGTAGAGTCGAACCACGAAACCCAAACATCCCTTTCTCTCTCTCTCTCTTTCTCTCTCTATTATCTCATTTCTTCGTTTCTTAAGTAAAAACAGCACGGTTGCACTTTACTTCGTCCAAGATTTAATTTAACACAACGGACAAAGAAATAACGGGAGACTAGCTAAGCCCCCTTGGAAAATAAGAAGAAGAAGAAAGAAGAAAAAGGGGGTAAAGAGGAAGGAGAAAAGTTCGAAGAACGCGGGCAATGTAATAAAGTCGATATGCCCTTTATGGAGGACAGATTGGAAAGTAACTCAACTTCGACCGATCGGAGAAAAGGGGATCGGGATGGTGCGAAAAAAGATAAGAAAGAAAGAAATAGAGAGGAAAGAACGAAACGAAACGATGTGGAGGATGGGGGTGGGGGTGGGGGTGAGTGAGTGGGAGAGGTGAGTTGAAAAGATAGATAAAGTAAGATAAAAGGAGAAGAAAAAGAAAGGTGGGAAGAAAAAAGGTAGGCGAACAAATTGAAGCTGCTGTAAGTGGACGGGCCAATTCAAGGTTTCTTGTTGTGAAAATAAGATCTTGGAAAATTATTGGATAACGACCGTAATGTGCCTGCCCCTTCCTTCTCTTCTTCTTCTTTCTTTCTTTCTTTCTTTCTCTTTCCCATTCATCGTTTGTAACAACCGCCTTTTTTGCCAACTCAGCGTAAGTAAGTAAATCCCTTGTTGTATACTCGCAACACTTCGGGCTCGATCACTTTCCGCTCGATTCTCTCTTCTCGTTTATTCTTTTCTTCTTTTATTTTATCTTATTTTATTTTATTTTATTTTATCTTATTTTTTTTTCTCTTACGCTTTCTAAACGAATTTCTTTCGGTATTTTTTTCTTTTGTTTTTGTTTTGTTTTCTTCAATTACAAACTCTGACAGAATGGGATATTTTCTATGATTTTGTTTTGTATCGGTTAAACAAGATTTCTCAATAGACACCAAGAAACGAATTAACCGTTGTTGGAGTAGATTTAAACGTATATATATGAATAAGAAGGTTCCCTTTGTATCTTTCTATTTAAAATGTCGAAAAAGTCGATAGCAGGGAATTCGGTGAATAACTTCGTTTGAATGTCTCTACTAGTAATACATGTACCACCATATATACGAATATAGTATATCTCTATGTGTATGTATATATACTTAGAAGTAAATTCGATAGATTCGAGGAAATTGAATTTAAAAGAAATTACGGCGTTACCTATCCGTAATCGGTTTTACTTCACTTTCGAGAAAGTTATCGAATAGAAAAGATTCGATAGTTCGAAGAAACGAGAGAAGCGTGAAACGAACGTATGTATATATGGTAAATAAGAGAAGATAAATGAGAAGGAACTTTTGCTTCTCTGTGATTTAAAGCAACGGGAATCACATTTTACCGCGGATGGTGCATTAGATGGGAAACTAGAAGTAACATTTGCAAACTGTACTCTTGACAAACAACGATCTAAAAAAAGAAACAAAAAAAAAAAGAAATAGAAGTACCACGTTAATATATTATTTTTCCAATACGACAAAATCAAAGAAATAAGAAAAAAAAAAAACTTTATTCATAATTATATTTAATCTTTAAATTAAATTTAAGAATAATAATAATATTTGATGAATAAACGCGTGTAATATTATCATCCATTAATTATGCATATAATAATAATTACATGTATTTTCCAATAAATCATTATATTTCGTAATATTACATTAATTTTCAATGAACATTTTGCGTTCATTAAAAAACTTATTTTTCCTCCATTTTATTGCATTTATAAGCTCGATATATTATAATAATATATAAATGCAGTACTCCGCAGTTTAAGGTTACTTTCAAATGATTTATAATCGCGTTAACTTCCATTTGAAATTTCGATATCTCGCGAAAACTCTATCCGCATCCTCGAACCCCGTTTACTTCTTTTTTTTATTTTTCTTTCAAGGGAAAAACGAAAGGGTAAAGGAACAACGATCCTTGGACTGAAAGATTGCTTTACCCTTTTCAAATAGTATAGTCGTAGTCGTTGTTCAACTTTGGAGACCCTGATAACAATGCTCTCCCTGTCCTCGAGCGTTCACTTTCTTCTTTCTCCTATTTTTCTTTTTTTTTACTTTTCTTTTCTTTTCTTTTCTTTCATTTCTTTCTTGGTGCGGTTTACCCTCTCCACTCGAATAAAAAAGAAAATTCCTTTCTTTCGTTACGAGTGCGTATAAAAAGTAGATGCTGCTTTCTTCCTTTTTTCTGTTTTCCCTTTTTTTTCACTGACCCCCCAACCTTAGAGATTTCTTTTTTACGAAAAATCCTATCGTAAAATCGGGTTATACGATACTAGCTGGACTTTTTAAAAGTGGATTGAAAAGATTTGTAGATTCGACCTTTTAAAAACACTATACGCCACTATATTGGCTTTCGTTGATATCACGATTGTGGAAAATATTAGAAGTTTTTTTACTTTTTTTCTTATTTGATTCGATGTTACATGAGAGAATATAATAACGAAATCATAATTTATTCATTTTGAATTTTATTCCCACGTAATGTCGTAGTGAAAATTGTTAGTAACTGTTTTTATGCCCTTAAAACGCAAACAATTATAACTTAATCTTTAACATTAAAAAAATCAACATCTTTAAATATCAAATATTGCATATTAAAAAATTAATAATTAAAAAATAATCCTGTAAATAATAAATGATATGATCAAATAAAAAGAAAAATCTTATAAAATATTATATATTTATTAAATTTATTAAAATATATATTTATTAAAATATTATATATTTATTATTATATATTATAATTATAATTATATATTATACAATACTATTTAGAATCATCCTATCGTATATAAAAATATTCTACTACATCTGTTACAAAAAAATTCGATATATTATCATCCCTTAACAAAATTCTAACCTAAAACAAACGAAACAAACCTCAAAAATAATGTTAGAAAAACATGTAAAACGATACAAAAAAATAAAAATAGATTCTCGACTTTTGAAAAATCAAGGGTAAAAAGAATCGAATGGGGGTTTATATTTTCTATAGTTGAGTTTTTTCCCTCTTGTTTACCGCATCTAAGGATTCCTAGCGTCTTTCTCGAACGAATACGGGCGTCAAAGTAAATCAAGTTTCATCCATGGTGAGAGGTTTCATCGTGCTTCTTCGTAAACCCTTCGAGCTATCCTCTTCCCTTTCTCTCATTCTCTTTTCTGGATTGGTGGTGGCGTCCTTAGGGAACGAAGGGAAGAAGGGTGGGGGGTGGGGGTGGTATATGCGTTTATTTACTCGGCTTTTAGCACCCCCTACAACACTCGGTCTCTCTATAGCAAACATCTTACGAAGTAAACGAGAGTTCGTCCGACCACCACCCTCGCCACCACCCTCACCCTCACCCTCACCCTCACCCTCACCCTCTACGACACAACGAGGGTTCTAAATCAATTCGATCGTCGTGCCATAAATATGCAGGAAAGGACCGAGAAGGGATAGTTTCGTTCGGTAGGAAGCATCGCAAAGCAGAGCACACCCTTCTGCTTCGTCTAGTCGCGAGAAATCGATGACTGACGAAGCTAAAGGGACCACCAACGAGCAACAAGAAGAAAAAAAATAAAGAGGGAAGGAAGGAAAAAAAGGAACGAGAAAAAGAAGAAGAAGAAGAGGAAGAAGGAAAAAAACAGGACCAAGAACGTGGAAGAAAAAATCCTTTAAGAGAGAAGGAGTGCTCGTTGGGTAAAAAAAAAAAGAAAAAAAATACACGCTCTCGTGCTAAAAGCAGCACCGAGGAAAAAGAGAGAGAGAGAGAGAGAGATAAATTGGTTCATTCCGATGCTTTGTTGCAACGTGCACACCACGTTCCTACCTACCTACTCACGTCAGTTACTAATACTACTAAATATCCCAACCTTAATGCGATATTCTTCTATATATTACGAGATGTTCCTAAAAATAATTTATTTTGTCTACCCCCCTCCCCCAGTTGGTATAAACGACTCTTTTATAATTATTTGAAATAGTAATTTTTATCTAAAAATTTGTAACAACGTCTCGGCATCGGAAAACAACGACCAATGACGATCGTTAAACGAACGACGATGTTAAAAACATCGTAATATGGTGCTGTATGCTGAAAAGATACAGGAGAGAGAGAGAGATAGAGAGTGTGTGTTAGTGTGGTTGTCCTTGTTCTTTTTTTTTTTTTTCCTATTTAAATATTACATTTATAGATATATTTATACGTGTGTTACCACACGAGCAAACAAAACATTATTTATTTATTATATTTATATATATATAAAAATTATTTATTATTATATTATCCTTGTTCTTTTTTTATTTAAATATTACATTTATAGATATTTACGTGTGTTACACGAGCAAACAAAACATTATTTTTATTATATTTATTATATAAAAATTATTTATTTATTATATTATCCGTTGTTCTTTTTTTTTCTATTTAAATATTACATTTATAGATATATTTATACGTGTGTTACACGAGCAAACAAAAAATTATTTATTTATTATATTTATTATATATATAAAAATTATTTATTTATTACATTATCCTTGTTCTTTTTTTTCCTATTTAAATATTACATTTATAGATATATTTATACGTGTGTTACACGAGCAAACAAAAA
The DNA here is from genome assembly GCF_010416935.1 of Polistes fuscatus. Classification (NCBI taxonomy): domain Eukaryota; kingdom Metazoa; phylum Arthropoda; class Insecta; order Hymenoptera; family Vespidae; genus Polistes; species Polistes fuscatus. Next base: position 3,444,961 of record NW_025113075.1, on the reverse strand, counting down.
ATTATTTATTTATTATTTATTATCTATATAAAAATATTTATTTATTATATTATCCTTGTTCTTTTTTTTTTCCTATTTTAAATATTCATTATAGATATATTTTTACGTGTGTTACCACACGAGCAAACAAAAATTATTTTTTTTTATTTATTATATATCTAAAAATTATTATTATTATATTATTCCTTGTTCTTTTTTTTTTTTTTCTTATTTAAATATTACATTTGTAGATATATTTCTACGTGTGTTACACACGAACAAACAAAAATTATTTATTTATTATATTTATTATATATATAATTATTTTTTATACATTATCCTTGTTCTTTTTTTTTCCTATTTAAATATTACATTTATAATATATTATACGTGTGTTACACGAGCAAAAAAAAAAATTTAATTTATTATATTATTTATATATATAAAAATTATTTATTTTATATTATCGTTGTTCCTTTTTTTCCTATTTAAATATATGTGTAGATATATTTATACATATTTCATTTTTTATTATATATTTATAGATATATTTTATAGATATATATATATAGCAAACAAAAAATTACGAAAATACGCAAGTTATCAATAATCCACATAATATACATTTGTTAAAGCTATTACTACGACAATACCTATCATTTACGATGGTGAATATTACAAAGAGAGAGTGAGAGAGAGAGGAGAGAGAGAGAGAGAGGATTAGCACATTCGAGTGATTGATACACGACCATTGTTGTATCCTGTATATAATCTATATCGCACGATCCAGTTTCACACACGAGAGATTATAAAAGTCACGTAACATGAACTCTAGCGTAAGTTATTTTTTTTTCTTTTTTTTTTTTCTATGCGACATGTTTATCGTCAACTCTGTTGCTAACTTTCATTCGCCGTATCTATATGAGCGGCTATTACTTGTGTTGTCTGATAATAAAGCACATGTATAAGTAAATTAATCGTTCATCGTTCCTTCTTCTTTATCATCTTTTTTTTATCTTTTTTTTCTTATATTTTTTTTTTTAAGTTTCACCGAGAATTAAGATCAACAATTAAGATAATTTAAATTTTTGCGTTAGGGCACCTCCTTCCTCCCCCCCGTTCGTTCGCGTGGTGAAAATGTTCTCGAATTTATTTAACACATTCGAGGGGGGGGGACGGTTTTATAGGAGTTTTGGTTGCTAGGCTATGGGGTGGAGGGAGGATTCACGAGGTAACCGACGACGATCACGATGAGATTAGTAAAACATTTTTAATTACATTTTTTAATTAAAATAATTCAAATTAGATATTTTTCAATACATAATTATCGCATAAAAAGTCATTTTATTTATACAGAAAATCTAATTTTTCTTATTAAAATATTTAAAACACATGGTACGATGAAATCAGAACAACCTTCCTAATGTGTTACTAATTTTTGTTCATACAATTTTTTTGCAATTATCCTATCTAATACCTTTGAATCGTTTTCGCAACATATCTCACATAAATCTATCTTGCTTTTTCACCAGTATTTTTCGTAATAATTCATGAAATTCATGATGTGGTTTTTTACGCGAAGAAAAGTATAAACTTCAATTACTTTATCTCGACATTTCGTATGAAGCATTTTAAAAGGACGAAAATTTCAATTTTTTCGCGAGTTTATCTGTTTCAATAATACCATTGCAATTAAAAATTTGCGTAGTAATTTTATTGTTAATGTCCTGTACTACTTTACAGTTTTACACTTACTTTACAGTTGTGAAATAAAATATACGCTATCGTCTGGTCAGATAAATTTACTGTAAATTTTCTTAAATTGTATTTTATTTTGATTTTTTGGGTTTTTTCTCATACGAATACAATGTTCTATATAAATTAATCATTTCTATTGAATATTTCGTAGAAAGCATCAATACGTTTCTCTTGTCCTATTTTTAAATAATTAAAAATTAATTTTTGTGGAACTGACAATCCTAGCCACTATAGTGGCGTCCAGTTCGTAAAGGTAACATACGTTAAAAGCATTATAGTGGCACAGTGTTTGAAAAAGTAACATGCTTAAGCCACTATAATGGCATTTAATAGCTAAAAAGTTTAATTAGATGCGAACAGATAGCAAATCCTTGTCTATTTTCCCTATTACTTTCTTTTATCTCGAAAAAATCTAATCAATGCAATAAAGATACGATTAAAATTAATCAAACTATAATTAAACCAACTATTTCGACAGATTCCGAGTATGCACCGTTGCCATTTATCTATCTAATGAAATTTATCCACATAAGAAAATTTCAAAAGCGTGATCGCATTACGTAAAAATTATATTTAATTATTATTATTATTTAATATTATTATATAATAAAAGATAAAGAGTTTTTTTTTAAGGTTTGAGAGAAGAGTGTTAAGATAATTATTTTTTTTTTTTTTTTTTGATATAACGTCAGTTATTAATTTGAATTTTGAGTATTAATTTGTTATGTTGTAATATAGTTTATATAAAATGATATATGTATATGTATATAGTTAAATGGAATAGTATTGTAAGATATGGTAAAAGGAAGATTGTAAGGGAAGCCCTCCAAACCCGAAAGGGACGAAGTAAAGAATAAATAAATAAATAAAATATAATAAAAAATAAGAAAAATTTGTCTACCATGTGTGCAACACAATCATTGACAATCATAACGAGGTCAGAAGATGATTGGTCAGGCAAAGTATCTTCCGGCAAAATGAAGCTGAACGAACCCGTGGTGGTGAGGGGGGTGTGGGGGATAGGTGGAATGGCAAAACTTATTGAAGCGTTCAACGAATCTTAACGATCGGCAGCTCGTGATCATCATCCTCGGTTTAAAGGGCGGAGGCGTCGGAAAAGCAAGCAAGCCCAAGCCCTGTTACGAGGTACGGTAAAGGTCGTCGACGCTCATTTACTCCTACACGCTCGCTGATAAACCTAATGGCCTCTCTCGTTCCATCGAAAATTTTCCACCTAAACTACGCCCGTTATATCGCGATTATCCGCGTACGATTAATATTATACACACTCTCTCTCTCTCTCTCTCTCCGCACACGTTGTGTGATACGCAAATTTACATCATCCGTTTAAACGCACACTCTCTCTCTCTCTCTTCTCCTCATTTTTATTAAAATTAAACTTCATTTAATATAATAACGCTAGCTAGATTCACCAGCTATTTTGATATACCTATTTCTATCAAACCAATCGAAATGATTGGTCTTTAAAAATAAATGCTTACTGAGGTAAAACTAGCGGTAGCAAAAAATATATTTGTTAAGTTAAATTAATGAAAATAAATAAAAATAAAAAAAAAAAACTGGTGTGTGTACTTATGTACGCACGTAAGAAGTTATACTTCTTTGCTGTACCAAAACGAATATAACCTCAATAACCTCAAAAATAACTTCAAAAAAAATATTTATTATTATTATTATTATTATTATTATTATTATTATTATTATTATTATTATTATTATTTAAAAAAAAAGGAAGGAAAACATATTTTCAATCGATCGATATGTTATATATTAGAAAGAATAATAAAATTTTATAATATAAATATCATACTAAATATAAGGGAGATATATCGAATTACTTTATTCGTCAACGGCTATGGCGCTGTGATAGCATCGGTTCTCGCTTCGATCATTTAAGTAAAGCGGCGCTGAGTACGATTAGTATTTGGATGGGTGACCCGCTTGAGAAAAAAAGGGGAAGAAGAAAAGAAGACAACTTCATGCCGTATACTTGAAATCGCTTTGCCGCGCGTAGTAAATACTGACAAACTTCATGGTGTCGTTTTTCCAGACGCTCGGAACAAAATCACTCCCCATTACATTTTCCCCAACGCGCCAAAAGAAGTATAACCTCAAAAAAATACATTTGTTACGTTTGTTTTATATAAGATAATAGAAAGTTCACAAAACTGATTCTTTAATTATAGATAGAAAAGTCATGATATCGTTACGAAAAGAAAATATTACATGAAGTAAGAATTTGAAATCGAAATTGCAAGACGACCAGTCATTTTGACTGGTCAGATAAATCTAGTGTTAATAATCGTTCATATCGTAATATAAATTTGGAAAAGAGAGATTTTTCTTTTATTTCTTTACTTTTCTCTTTGTTTCTTTTTTCGATGTGTACTTTAATCTTTCAAACAACAAGCTTTTTCAACCGACCACGATTGTCGATCGCTTCCTTTTCAACTTTATAGCTTCTTTCTTTTTTTAATCCTTATAATATTAGTGTGCTTTATAAATGTATACTTTAATCTCTTAAAAAAGATTCAACCTGACACGATTGTCAATCAATCTTTCCTACCTTCTTTCCCTTCCCTTCCCTTCCCTTCCCTTCCCTCTCTCTCTCTCTGTATATTCCTCCCTTGGGTTTTACCGAAAACTGGTAAACAATTGGTAAAGCGCGATTAATAAAAGTCAAGATGAAGGAATTTGCGGAACGTGATCGTAAATCGTGAACAAGTTTTAGGGAGGAGCGGGGTTTTTGATTGTCGGTGGTAAAACGTTATCGAATCTAATCGCTGTTAGATATGCGGAGGAGGAGGAGGAGGAGGAGGAGGAGGAGGAGGAAGGAGAAGAAGAGGAAAAGTAGGAAATCTTAAAAGGGAGCATGCTTGCATAAAATGACACGGATCGGAATCTTCGACTTCTTCGTGACTAAGTTTGATTGAAGTTGTAGTTGGTGGTCGGGGGTGGGGGTGGGGAGGGGTGATATATCGTGTTAAGTTAGTACGGCCCTGGTTCGCATCTCTTGCGTTTAACTACGTCTAATGTCAATGACACGTGTACAGTGTACCCAAGTAAAAGGGAAGAGGAAAAGGGTATCACCTGCCGATCGGTCGAGTCAGTCCTCCTCCTCCTCCTCCTGCTCCTCTTCTTCTTCTTCTCTACCAATTAAAACTTTGCCGGCTTTGATTTATCGACCGACTTTGATTGAGAATAGGTTAAAAGCGTACAACGAGAATTATTTCAGATAGAGAGAGAGAGAGAGAGAGAGTGATAAAGAGGCTTGGGTGAGGAAAGGGGAACCCCCCCCCCCCAAATTCGATTCCGAACACTCTCCCTTGAGCATTTTTCCATGCAAAAATTTTGATTATAATTTCTGGTAATGTCAAAAATTTCTCTTTTTAAAGAGCCCCCTTTCCCTCTCCCTACGAACCCGAACAAGAGACATCGTAAACTATGTGAGCCCTTTATTTTTAAATGGCTAAACTCCATTCTTGGTAAGAAAACGCATATTATTCACTTAATAATTGCCATTATTTTAATAGGAATTGTAAATTGAACACCTTTAGATACACTTAAGCAGCATAACTCATTGGTATTCTGTTCGTATATTTTTAATTGCATTGAAACGCAAACCCTTAAATATCTCAATTTAAGTATAAATGGACTTAGGCCACTTTCAAAATAAACAGCTCATATATATAAATGTATTTTAACTAAAACATAATTTCATCAACAACAACAATAACAACAACGAAAAACAAAACTATCTTTCATTATCCTGGTTCAATCGCAGCAGCAGCAGCAGCAGCAGCATGTTTACGAATTGTCCATTATTTATTTATCGAGAGAATTGTTGAAATAACAAAGCTAGTAAAAAAAAAAAAAAAGAACTTTTAAATCCCATTTGAAAAATACCAACGATCGATACACCAACTCTTATACAAAAGTATAAGGTATGAACGATTAAAGATGAGAATAGAAAAGGAAAAAAACAGAAAAAAAAGAGAGAAAAAAAAGAGAGAGAAAATATAAGTCGTATTTTGCGTGTTAGAGTTCTGCAGTCAACGTGAAAAAAATGGAGAAATTGAGAAATGGGTATAGTATTACAACACCCATTTGAAGATAACGGGTGTACGTATTCCAGTCGGATTTGGAGGCAGCTAGGCATGCAGGCAGGTGTTGGATGATACTATCAGTGAAACGCATCCCAAGAGAGAGGAACGTCCTTGCCCGTTCGTCTTCATTATCGTTGCTAGCTGTCCTCAACGTACACTGTTTCCGCGTACGATCTCTTCCGTTTCCCATTTCGATAGACCAAAATCAAACGGGAGACAGAGAGAGAGAGAGAGAGAGCCCAAAAGATAGAAAAAGAACGAAAGAGAGAGAGAGAGAGAGAGAGAGGAGAAAGAGAAGCACAAATTCGAATAGCGAAACAAACGTTTGAATATTTATGAAATGCTTATCGACGAGCAGTTATCGGCTCGTTTTACGGATAGATTCGATTCCGCAAGCACGTTTGATTTTCGGAACGAAGAGAAGAGAAGAGACCCCCTCCCCCCTCCCACCCCTCTCCCGATAGAAAAATTCGAATTTCGTTGAACTGGGACCGACTTTTACGCCACCACCACCACCACCACCACCCCTCCCCCTGTTCAGTCAACCCCAACAAACTACACTATGACCCAGCCTGCATCGTTGGCCGTCCTTTTATTTCGCTTGGAACAACGCTTTCGCATTTACATACGCTGCTCGTGTTTACACAACACACACACACACACACACAACCAAACACGCACACCGCACGCATCGTTGACGTTAACGCGTTCCCTGCTCTTTGTATCCAACGTACCCCTGGCGCCGGCACTCTCTATGCCCTTTTCCAACCTACCCCAACCCTCCCTATCTACCTAGGGTACCTACGTACCCTACTCACCCTTTCAATCTTTCTCTCTTTCTCTCTCTGTCTGTCTCTGTCTGTCTATCCGTTCATCCATACGTTCGTTCGTTCGTTCGCTCGTTCGTTTCGTTTCGTTTCGTTTCGTTGCCTTTTTTGTTCGGGAATAATGCATGCGAACGTGCACCAACGAAAACATTCGGATCTCTCGATTCACGGATGAATATCGATAACGCTTTGGTGTTGTTCACAGAACGGGAATGTATTTATGTATGTATATGTATATATGTATATATATAAAGTTAAAAAGAAACCAAAATAAAATGGAAAAATCCCGACAAAATTTGATCCTACGGATCCTCTCCACCCCCCTCCCCCTAGTCGTAACCAGTTAAAGAAATATGGTACAACAAAATCAGAGATCTTAATTACCTACCGGGTGCTTCGGAAACATCTGGACTAAACCAAATTGAAAATATTCTACGAGTAATAATATTCCCGGTCGAGAAAATCGTCTATTTCGATGTAAATATGCGTATTCACGTATTTTGGTAATATGAAGGATATCAAAATAAATATATTATACCTTTTGTGTGTGTGTGTGTGTGTGTGTGTGTGTATAGTACTTGCATGCAATCCCTCCCACACACACACACACACACACATAGTTATGCATTGTATTTTTTGTTCCTTTTTTAAATTCCTTTTTTATCTCGTGCACTGATAAAACACAACACACACACACACACACACAGATACGAGATCCGACGACGAGATAAAACTCGATTTAATATTAATACAGGTTAAATCGATAATTCTGTTTATTAATAAATAATTTACAAGCCATTAATAGAAGTAAAACATCCCCTTTTCCCATTTCCGTAGGCTTCCTCCCCTATGGTGGTCAATTATAGTGTATCTGTCCGTAGGAAGACGGTACATTTAGTTAGTCTCTCCTTCATCGATATGCATGACTCCTAATGGTTATGTTGGATATTGATTACCAATTAGCAGCATAATCAGCGGTACTCTAATTGTTAGTAAAGTCTGAACTACTCGCGCAGAAACCACCGGAACACTGTTCGTTCGCATAATATCCGCCGTTCTTCATTAACGATCGCTTCCTTGTTACCTTTACCACACACTTCGTTTCAAACGAGAATACATTATTTTCAAATAGAATGTTTTCATATCGACCTTACAAAATCTTTCCAATTCTTTCTTCTTCTTCTTTTTCTTTTTCGTATTGTATTCAGATTTTTATTTTGATAACATTAGATTATCGAAACTAATCAATTTCACTCATTTAAATTGAGTGAAAATTAAAAAGAAAATAAGTTTATTATTTATTTCACACCACATTATTTGAAACTAAATGAATTCAATGTAATTTTCAATGAACCGTTAGATAGTGTTTGTTATTTCAATATTATATAGAATTCATTTAATGTTCAAATGTAATCCTTTAAATATCAAGATAACAAGAAATATATGACTTAGATCACTTTCATAATTATGAGCACATATGTATATATATATTTGCTTGATTTATTTTCTTTTCTTTGTTTACACACATCCAATCAATTTTTATTGTTATATCTGCCCATAATTATGAAAGTGGTCTGAGTGAAAATTAAAACAAAAATAAGTTTATTATTTATTTCACACCACATTATTTGAAACTAAATGAATTCAATGTAATTTTCAATGAACCGTTAGATAGTGTTTGTTATTTCAATATTATATAGAATTCATTGAATGTTCAAATGTAATCCTTTAAATATCTCGAAACAAGAAATACATGACTTAGACCATTTTCATAATTATGGGCACATATGTATATACATTTGCTTGATTTATTTTCTTTTCTTTGTTTACACATATCCAATCAATTTCTAGTGCATACAAATTATTTTTTCACGCTCTCTTTATAATATATAAAATATCGAGAAAGGGTTGAATTGTGAATTTCAAGTATCATCTAAAAGAAATAAAAATAAGCGAAAAATGTGTATTTAGAAAAATAAAATGATTATAATATATGTAAAAATTGTGTTGTAATCAAGTTTTTTATTATAAATGAAATTATATTCGTTTTCCATGTTCGAGTGAAATTAATTCATCTCAGGTTAAATAGGTAAACACTCGAAAAATTCAGCAATCTGATTTTAAATAAATCGAATAAACTTGGCATATCTAATTGAACAAAAAAATAAAAATATAAACATTTGACTTCTAAACAATATCAAAGGGATAAAGAAAAGAACACGGAAAGAGAAATATTTGAAATAATTAATAGGATAATACTAATCAATTTCACTCATTTACGATTTTTATTGTTATATCTGCCCATAATTATGAAAGTGGTCTGAGTGAAAATTTAAAAAAACAAAAATAAGTTTATTATTTATTTCACACCACATTATTTGAAACTAAATGAATTCAATGTACCGTTTCAATGAACCGTTAGATAATGTTTGTTATTTCAATATTATATAGAATTCATTGAATGTTCAAATGTAATCCTTTAAATATCTCGAAACAAGAAATAGATGACTTAGATTACTTTAATAATTATGGGTACATATATATATTTGCTTGATTTATTTTCTTTTCTTTGTTTACACACATCCAATCAATTTCTTGTGCATACAAATTATTGTCATATTGCATACAAAGTATCATCTAAAAGAAATAGAAATACATAAGCGAAAAATGTGTATTTAGAAAAATAAAATGATTATAATATATGTAAAATTGTGTTGTAATAAAGTTTTTTATTATAAACGAAATTATTCGATTTCCATGTTCGAGTGAAATTAATTCATCTCGGGCTAAATAGCTAAACACTCGAAAAATTCAGCAATCTGATGTTAAATAGATCGAATAAACTTGGCATATCTAATTGAACGAAAAAATACAAATAAAAACATTTGACTTCTAACCAATATCAAAGGGATAAAGCAAAGAAAAGAACACGGGAAGAAATATTTGAAATAATTAATAGGATAATACTAATCAATTTCACTCATTTACGATTTTTATTGTTATATGTGCCTATAATTATGAAAGTGGTCTGAGTGAAAATTAAAACAAAAATAAGTTTATTATTTATTTCACACCACATTATTTGAAACTAAATGAATTCAATGTAATTTTCAATGAACCGTTAGATAGTGTTTGTTATTTCAATATATATAGAATTCATTGAATGTTCAAATGTAATCCTTTAAATATCTCGAAACAAGAAATAGATGACTTAGATCACTTTCATAATTATGAGCACATATGTATATATATATTTGCTTGATTTATTTTCTTTTCTTTGTTTACACATATCCAATCAATTTCTAGTGCACACAAATTATTTTTTCACGCTCGCTTTATAATATATAAAATATCGAGAAAGGGTTGAATTGTGAATTTCAAGTATCATCTAAAAGAAATAAAAATAAGCGAAAAATGTGTATTTAGAAAAATAAAATGATTATATATATGTAAAAATTGTGTTGTAATCAAGTTTTTTATTATAAATGAAATTATTCGATTTCCATGTTCGAGTGAAATTAATTCATCTCAACACTCAAAAAATTCAGCAATCTGATGTTAAATAAATCAAATAAACTTGGCATATCTAAATGAACGAAAAAAATAAAAAAAAAAAACATTTGACTTCTAAACAATATCAAAGGGATAAAGAAAAGAAAAGAACACGGGAAGAAATATTTGAAATAATTAATAGGATAATACTAATCAATTTCACTCATTTACGATTTTTATTGTTATATGTGCCTATAATTATGAAAGTGGTCTGAGTAAAAATTTAAAAAAAAAAATAAGTTTATTATTTATTTCACACCACATTATTTGAAACTAAATTAATTCAATGTAATTTTCAATGAACCGTTAGATAATGTTTGTTATTTTAATATTATATAGAATTAATTTAATGTTCAAATGTAATCCTTTAAATATCTCGAAACAAGAAATAGATGACTTAGATTACTTTAATAATTATGGGCACATATGTATATATATTTGCTTGATTTATTTTCTTTTCTTTGTTTACACACATCCAATCAATTTCTTGTGCATACAAATTATTGTCATATTGCATACAAAGTATCATCTAAAAGAAATAGAAATAAGCGAAAAATGTGTATTTAGAAAAATAAAATGATTATAATACATGTCAAAATTGTTTGTAATACAATTTTTTATTATAAATGAAATTATTCGATTTCCATGTTCGAGTGAAATTAATTCATCTCAGGCTAAATAGCTAAACACAGAAAAATTCAGTTAAATAAATCGAATAAACTTGGCATATCTAAATGAACGAAAAAATAAAAATAAAAACATTTGACTTGTAAACAATATCAAAGGGATAAAGAAAAGAACACGGGAAGAAATATTTGAAATAATTAATAGGATAAAATTGCATAAGAAATATTATTTTCTTCCTATATTTCCATCCGTCATTCTGAATTTTCAAGTCAACGATCGATCATCCTTTCTTCTTCATTTCCTTCCTTCCTTCCTTCCTACATTCATTCATTCATTCATTCTTCATTCATCTCATTCTTTTATCCTCTCGAAGTGAGCAAGCAAATGGATAGGAAAAAAAAAAAGAAAAGAGAAGAAAAGAAAAGAAAAGAAAAGACAAAGCTTCCGTCACGTGCCTGGCAAAACTCTGAGGATCCGAGGGATTCGTGATCCTCGAGGAAGGGTCGGATTTAAGAGGTCGTTTAGCTGGCGCCAGACGACAACTACTACAACGACGACAAGAAGGAGAACATTCACCAACCAACCAACCCTCTTTTGACGATTCCACTCAGGCTGAAATTCATTTCTCTGACTTGTTTATTAGGAAATGTTCCGTCGATGAATCACAGGCCAACGATACGAATTCCATTTCATCCCAAGTCCCTATAACTTATTCTTCTTCCTACTCAAGATTATGAATAGAAAAAAAAATCACGGACTGTGTAAAATCGGAAATAATCGAAAGGGTGAGGGAGGGGTGGTGGGGGGAGCTCGTTCGTATATTTCGACAAAAAAACAAAAACAAATATTATAAATCGTTCTTTGAATTTTATCGAAAGATTTCGTCTACCTACTCTTCGTTAGAATTTTTCTTAGAATCAAATTTCAATGTTAAATATATAAATATAATATATTATTTTTATTATATATTATATATTTTTATATAATATAATTTATTTATATATAATTTATATATATATATTTATTTAAATAATTTTATTTAATATAAATTTATTAAATATTAATATATAATTTTTATTTAAATATATATATATATATATATATATATATAATAAATTATATATTTATCGAATATTTGTCGAACAATCAACACGCCAAAAAAATTAGTATGTGAAAAATAAACTAAAATAAAAAAAAGAAAAAAAAATCTAAGTATAAACTTATCTCATAGAAAATTTTTCCTAAAGAAGAAAAAAAATATATATATATAAAACATCGAGATAAAGAATAATGATATACATAGCCATAGCCATAGCTAACCCCCCACCCCCACACGGGTACTATCGAAACATCAAAATGATCTACGTTGCTAAGAAAGCACCAACTTTCACGAGCACGCGTCTCGTTTCCGCTCTGTTTCCCTCTCGCATGTTTCCTCCCCGACGTTCCTGAAAGAAAAACAAGAATAATACCTGGGTGAAGAAAAGAAAGGGGAAAAAAAAAAAGAGAAAAAAAAAGAAATAAAGTAAGGAAAGGAAAAGAAGAAGAAGAAGAAGCGAGGGAAAAGAAATGCGAGCAAAAAACGAGAGAGAAAAAGGAAGAAGAAGAAGAAAAACAAAAAAAGAGGAAAAAGAAAAGACGCAACGAAGACGACGACGACGAAGATGAAGATGAAGAAGAAAAAGAAGAAGAAGAAAGTAAGAAAGATAAAGCGTCGCTGAGAAATTCCCCCCCCCCTCAGTACGCCTCTCATTTCCGGTTTTGCGAAAATAAAGGTGCTTTTTCAGAAGTGCCAGAGAATGAACGAAAGCACGTTCCTGTATGAAGCAACGTATTGCGATGAGAGATCCCTACTGCGACCCACCCACCCCCCCATCCCTGTTCCTGGCCCCAAATCTCCATCCACTTCCACCACCTCATCCCCCCTCCCCTTATCCACCTCTCTCCCTTGGTTATCTTTTTCGTCGTAGTTATGGCAAGAGATAAACCCCGACGACTACTAAGTTCCTATATTTTTTTTTCCTTTGTTGTTTTCTTTTACCCGTACCCCTTCCCACTCAACCCTACTCCCTCCTCCCCCCCATTCTCCTCTTTTGCTATCCCTAGTTCGCGACTAGCTTTTATCAAGGAACGCGTTTTCATTTACCCGTCCTTTTCTTATCTCTTTAGATTTATGATAATCCGTACCAGCGTCGTACTTAATCGTTATTAACATCCCATTGTCTTTTCTCTAATCTCTCTATGGATGTTATTATTATTGTTATTACTGTTGTTGTTGTTGTTGTTTTTCTTATTATTATTATTATTTATTATTATTATTATATGTTAAGCTTCGCGAAAATACTAATTTATTATAACGGAAAATTGTTTTAGAAATTTATAATCAAGCAACGAATATAATATCCGTTTATGCGCAATATTATTATAAATAATTAATGAATTTTTGTCGCAGAGAGGAAAGTTGGGGACGGGGTAAGAATTTAAAACGTTATTTCAATCTTATTGAAACGTTTTGTCTCAACATCGGGACTTATTCAGCAACTCGATCGTTAAAGAGTTCAGATTCTTTTATATATTATTATAAATAATATTTTAAACTGTTAAGCACGGACACACACACACACACACTTTAGCCAAGGATAAACAAAATCGTTCGCGACAATTTCCATTACGACATTTTACACTTCGGGGAATAGATTTGAAAATTAAAATATAATTGGTTAAATCAAATAAATACAAAAATTCATCGAAATCATTTGGTTATCAAATTTTCATGCAACGTCAAATCAAATGAGAATAATGTAACAACAATAAAAATAAAAAACGTATGATATTCTACAAAATCACGATACTCGCGAAAGCCATTATAGTGGCTCACGGTGGTGTGGTGTTTAAATGGTTAAATAAAATAATTAAAGATGTATTATTCTTCATTAATAACAATTCCTTTTATCAAAACAAAATCGCTATAGAAATAATGTTAATTAATAAAACAAGAACTATTTATTTCCATATTCTACCGTATCTATTAATTCATTTATTTATTATTCATTCTCACATATATTTCATAAAAAACAATAAAAAAGCTTCTATAAACTTTCTATTCCTATTTTCCATATTTAAATGTACATATTTTTCAAACTATCCAACAGTATATCCCCTTAAAGCAGATATAACAAAGTTGAAGCTGAATTAATACGATATCGCGTTCCCTTCTCTCTCTTTATTTTCAATTTTTAATCTTACGATATAATAATAATAATAATAACAACAATAATATTTCCATAACCGTTCAAATATCCCAGAGGTAATTCATCATTTTCTAAATATGCGCATATCCGTTTATGTAGAAGCTTAACATCCGCATCGATAGGCTCCTATTACGAAAACTAACAATATTCTAAAAACATTTACAACAATTTCAACGAGATTAACATTATATTATATTATCGATACAGACCTTGATCGTTTCAACCATAAGCTTTCCCAATCATTCATTCTCTTTATCGATAGTTTCATCGTTTTGGGAAAGGTCGTAGACCCTTCTACGGATATAGGACTAGCGATCATTCTCTCACTCTCTCTCTCTCTCTCTCTCTCTCTCTCTCTCTCTCTATTTAACCCATAAGTGCATTTGCATGCGTAACAACGGCGCATAAACAATGACGAACGATACGCGCTTAATCGCACCCATGCTAATGCTCCGCATAAATATGAACATATTTATTGCAACGTTCATAGAAAGCGATAAATGTAGATATGTATGTACGTATGTATGTATATATGTGTGTGTATGTGTACGTTGAATATCCGATAGTTCGAGATTCTACCCGGCTGTGGCATATACGAGCAAATGATACTTTACGATAACGTGCTCTGATTAGAGATTAATTACCAGTAATAACCATGAAAGATAGGAGGAACTGGCATATTAACTTTACCTAGAACGTAAGTAAGTACTACCTCATATGATGATCTAATCTTTCTATCTATACTAAGAGATGAACATAGAAAATGATAGGACAAATGAAATGGTGATACGGTAATATATAAAGTTACATACACAAGTGGAATATATATGTTTACTTCTGTCGCAGTCAACAAACTTTCGAAAACGTGATCTAACTCAAATCGAACTCATAATAATAATTTTGGTATCCCGTGTATACTTCTGGAAACAAATAAGAAACAGATGAAACCATATGATGGATGGTGGTATCCTTTGAATGTGAAATGTGACTAGCGTAAACTGTAAAACACAAGAGAGAAAAAAAATATTAGACGTATTCTAAAAAGCTAGCTGATAAGAGGTCTTATATTGAATACGTGGTTCACATCTCAATATTCCGATGCACTTACTCCGAGAACGGCAAAGAGGAGGAGAACGTGACTACCTTATGGAAGAAAAAAAGTTAAGAAAAGGAAAACGAGGAGATAAAAAAAAATAAAAGGACCGATAGAATGAAAGAAGAGATCGGTACGAAGAAAAAGAGAAAAAGAGTTGAATATCTCGGAAAGCGTGAACGAAGAAGAGAAAGAAGATCGATGACCTTAGGAAATTATCATCGAACACTTTTTCACCGAGCTAAGAACGATTTACGGATTATTACTTTCGTTCGTTTTAACCGTGCTCGACCAAAGAGCAATAATTTTCTCGCAGATCGTGCTCGGACTCGGACTCAGACTGCTCGGCAGTTCAGCAGAGATCAAACTTATCGTCCCGTTTGCGCACGAGTACTTCGTTAATCGATCAACGATCGATTTCTGTTCGATCAAAAGCATTCCCCTATAGGTATAGTCTTACTTCTTTTATTTCTTTTTTTAAGATATATATTTTATAATATGTTCTTCATTGTGTGGTGATGTAACTTTAATACTAAAAAAAACTCTACCATTTGTTACAAAAATCCGAATGAAACACAAAATATACATTATTTATTTCTAAATAAAAGAAAATATTTGTTTCACTATTCAATTGGCTAAAATCTCATACAATATTAACCTATAAAAAATAATACGCCGCTATAGTGGCTCACTCTAGTGGCTCGCTCACTAATCATTTCAATTAAATAATTTTCTATTTGCTTGTTTAACAATTTTGTTTGCATAAACAATATACATATAACGCGTTTAAAACGTATAAATTTACAATATTCGTTTCTAAATAAAAAGAAAATATTTAATTCACTATTTAATTGCCTAAAATCTCATAAAATATTAACCTCTACAAAATGATGCGCCATTATAGTGACTTTCGCGGATGCCATCTTGTATTACCACTCGCCACTATAATAGCTCACTCTAATAAATCACTCGTTTAATGTTATAAAATATTATTTAAAACTGCAATAAATAGAGAAACAAAGCAATATACTATATACCCCATTAATCCAACTATCTTATCAAATATAATTGGATCAGGTAAAAATAATTCAAGTGAGTTAACTTACACGTAAGTATACACACGGTCGTGTTGTTAACACATCTAATCGTAGACACGAATTCAAGCGTGGAATAAGTTACACGTTAAGTAATCATGGTAATCCCAAAGCGACATCGCGATTAACCACTGTCGTCTCTTTTATATTTTTTCTTCTTTTCTTTCTTTCT
This sequence comes from Polistes fuscatus, assembly GCF_010416935.1. Classification (NCBI taxonomy): domain Eukaryota; kingdom Metazoa; phylum Arthropoda; class Insecta; order Hymenoptera; family Vespidae; genus Polistes; species Polistes fuscatus. The sequence goes on along the minus strand of NW_025113075.1, from coordinate 3,428,481 downwards.
TTCCTTCCTTCCTTGCTTTCCTCCAACTCTGCCCCATTCATCCTTTTTCTCCATCTCGAACGGTTCTTTAGCTCTTTTCTCACTCCGTCTAGCTAGAAAGCAAGCAAGCAAGCAAGCCACCACCCCTTTTCTTCAGCCCTCTAGCCTATCCTCACCCTTTCGTTAACTGGCTGCTCGTCCGACGAGCTCGCATTAATTGTCCAGAGTCACGACATGTCTCCATTACTCAAGAGCTTCGTTAAAGGAAAGCAAAGAGGATAAGACTAGTAGTAGTTGTAGTAGTAATAGTAATAGTAGTAGTAGTCAAGGCTAGGGGGTAAGAAGAAGGGGTTGAGGCTGAGATAAAGAGACCCTAAGATCGCTAGATGTCATTACTTCTTTCTTCTTTCTTCTTTCTTCTTTCTATTTCTTTCCTTCTTCGTTTCTTTACCTTCCTTTAAACTTTCCAATCTATCTGCTCTCTCCTATTTCTACTTTTATTCCTTTTCCTCTTTCTTTTTCTTTTTCTTTTTCTTTCTCTTTTCATTTTTTTTTCTCTGTTTTCTTTAGTAACAGCAATTAGTATTGGATTTTAAATAAATAGATCTTAACGTTGTTTCGACGTGTAATTATTTAACGCGACAGTAACATACGCAGTAGTTCCTTTTTAAACGCGACTCATTAAAATATATCGTAGATTTGAATGATCGACGACTGAAGTAATTAAAAACTAAAATAAATGTACGTAAACTCGCGGTACTACTATTACTACTATTATTACTATTATTACTATTATTACTATTACTATTACTGTGAGATCACAGGGAAATAACTTTTTAATAATATTTTTCATTCAATTTCGAAATGTTTTCAAAGTTCAAACCGCACGTGACGTTGCCCCGAGTAAAATGACAAACCTTTCTCTCAAAAAGAATTTGTTTCCTTTTTTGAATGAGAAAGAAGGGATAGGGATAGAGATATAAAAAGAAGAAAGAAGAAAAACAGAAAAAGAAGAAGAAAAACGAAGTCAAAAATATAATAGCGCATACAAAGTGCATAACGCCGCTTCGATGGTTCCGCGTACAATTTTATACGACGCTGATGATGCACCAGAACATTCCAACTTTTTCTACACGCGCATACACACCCAGACAAAAACTTTACAACGTTTTCCGATTGTCGTTAAAAAAAAATTAAAATAACTTTGCTCGTCGTAATAAAAATGAGATTATTTCGTTGACAATAATATTCGATATTTCAAATTCTCTGACCCGTGAAAAGAAATTTTTCAATTGAATCATAAATCCCCCTCCCTCCACCGAAAAAAAATTAAAGTTTAAAACATTGGTAAATTATATATTTTATATGAATTTTATTCTCGTAATAAATTAATATTAAAAATAAATTATAATATAATAATATATTGTTATTTAAATATATTATATTATATATATAAATAATAATATATATATAAATATAAATGTATTATAATTATAAATTAATCGTAATAAATTAACAAAAACGCGATATATTATTTTATTAACCGAGAACAATTGTCCACATTATTGTTTCTAATTACTGTAATATTGAATATTATCCTAACTTCTCAGAAAGAAATCACGTAAGAATACTTTTTACCCCAGCAACGTGTCGTCAAAATCGAACGGTGGTTAAAATATTTGTGAAATAAGAAAGTGAATACCGGACAAGTGTCGAATGTTCGTCCACCTTGAACAAATTGCAATGGAAATTAGAAATAAACGAACAACAAAATAATAATAAAAAGAAATAAGAAAATTTTGAGGTTATCATATGTGCCCATAATTATGAAAGTGGTCTAAGTCAAAATTAAAAAAAAAATATGTTTATTAGTTATTTCACGGCACATTATTTGAAACTAAATGAATTCAATGTAATTTTCACGATAGATTATTAAAAATGAACCGTTAGATAGTGTTTGTTAATTCAATATTATATTTTTAGTTTAATTAATTTATAACTTGATTAAAATTAATTTAAGGAATTAGGCAAATATTTTTAATTTTAAATATATATTCACCTGTTTATCAAAAACATGTCTTATTGAATTAAATGATAAGTTTATTCTGCCCATTGAATAAAATTTAAAAGGCTGCAGTATATTGACTGTACAAAGGTAGCAAAATCAATAGTTTTTTAATTGTAAACTTGAATGAAAGAATTGATAAAATATAATTCATTTAATGTTCAAATGTAATCCTTTAAATATCAAGATAACAAGAAATATGTGACTTAGATCCCATTTTCATAATTATAGGCACATATATGATATAACAATAATAATTCGTTTGAGGTTCTTTAAATGAAATCGATTAAAATTGAACTCGAGTTTTCGTTCGCAACGAGAAGCAAGCCTACATTCTCCGTAAGCGGTAACGATCAGTCAATTTCCGGTGTGTAGGTACATACTAATTAAATGCACTAACAGGTCCAGCCTTGACTGCTTGTCAATCGATTTAACTTCAAATTGGTTAGGATAGGTCGTTGTTCGTCAAACGGGTAATAACGATCGGGGTTGATAAAACTTGTGTTGTTGGTCATTATCAGAAGAATATTTTCTATATAACTTTGAAAATGTTCATTTATTCGTATGTTTACAAAAAAAAGAAAAAAAACAAAAAAAAAATATCTATCAATTTTTCTTTTCATCTTTTTTTTATTTTATTTTGTTGAGAAGGGATAAATATTTGAAAAGTAAAAAATTTACAACATTTTTAATTCCTTTGGAAAAAGAACAAGAAAATTCATCCGATCCCGGTTTATGTATGCTTTTTTGCGTCTGTGTGTGTGTGCAGTAGGAATAACCCGAACTTGTGACAGACACATCACGTTGAACTTTTATAGTACTTTCGAACTAACTCTGATGATATGACACAACAGTAACAGTATACGACACAATACTGCAAAACACGATACGTTAAACTCTTAGTCTTCTCAAGTTTAACAACAACAAAATATCGAAAAAAGTAAATGCATCCGAGCGTAACTATGATATGGTCGAGTAATTAAAAAAAATTTCCAAAATCTGCGGTTTGGTTTATTATATATATATAGTTATATATATAGTGATACGATTTTACGTTAGCCAACGAAATAAATGAAGAGAAATGGACCTCGAAAGAAATCCTTGCAATTTTTTGTTACAGTTTTATCAACTATTGGAGACGAGCCAGGTGGCGAACAACACGCTGATGTATCGTCATGTTACCGTTTTCGCTCCAACGAACAGAGCCTTTCAAAAGTACAATGGAAGCAAGAGTAACTTGGTTCTCTATCATATGTGTAAGTAGAATTTATATTTACGTATACGAATAGATATATTATCTACATGCGAACAACGATCTTTTGAAAATGATTTCCCTAATTTCATTCATATTATTTTCAATTACAAATAAAAATGACTCTTTTCCTTCAAATTATTTATTTATTCCGATCTTATTTAATTAATAATAAAAATAATAAGAGATAAAAATGACATTTCTTGAAAATTATTTATTTATTCTGATCTTATTTAATTTGATTCTATAATTGATTTAAATTTGATTCTTCTTATATTCAGGGAAAAATAACTCTTAGCTTACAATCAGAAAATGTATAAAAAAGATAATAAAATATATATATATGTGGAACGACGTTTTAATAATTATTTCTAAATTTCATTCGTATTGTTTTCAATTACAAATAAACCAAATGATAAAATACACTTAAAATATATTATATACAATAAGAGATAAAAATGACATTTCTTTCAAATTATTTATTTATTCCGATCTTATTTAATTTGATTTAATAATTGATTTAAATTTTATTCTTCTTATATTCAGGGAAAAATAACTTTTATCTTACAATCAGAAAATATATAAAAAGATAATAAAATATATATATGCAGAATGACGTTTTAATAATTATTTCTAAATTTCATTCGTATTGTTTTCAATTACAAATAAACCAAATGATAAAATACACTTAAAATATATTATATACAATAAGAGATGAAAATGACATTTCTTGAATTATTTATTCTGATCTTATTTAATTTGATTCTATAATTGATTTAAATTTTATTCTTCTTATATTCATAGAAAAATAACTTTTATCTTACAATCAGAAAATATATAAAAAAGATAATAAAATATATATATGCAGAATGACGTTTTAATAATTATTTCTAAATTTCATTCATATTGTTTTCAATTACAAATAAACCAAATGATAAAATACACTAAAAAATATATTATATACAATAAGAGATAAAAATGACATTTCTTGAAAATTATTTATTTATTCTGATCTTATTTAATTTGATTCTATAATTGATTTAAATTTTATTCTTCTCTTATATTCAGTGAAAAATAACTTTTATCTTACAATCAGTCTGAATATTTAATATTGTATTCTCAATTGATGTCAACAATGTTCTATGTCTGGAAATATAATAATGCATATCAACGAATTCGTGATTCATAATTTACATATGACTAGTGTCCGACTGTAACTAGTTCAAGTTTACCTTCCTATTACAAATTCGAACTTCATTCTCTTTCATCTCGACAAATCCATAGACGAAGGTAATATTCAAGTGTATATATATATATATATACAACATAGTCATTTCTATTTGAAATATAGTTACGGTGATAGAGAATACTAAGAACTTTATATATACAATATCTAATTTACAATACTGCATATATAATTTCTATTTGAAATACCTTTACATAAAGTTATATTATATATTCCTAAAAAAAAAAAAAAATAAAACTTGTGTTTGTAAAAACGTACGTGTTAAAAAAAAAACACACACACACACACAAAGAAATGCCCTTGGAATTCGCAAACTATGTTGTTAACATTATTGAATTATTTAAATTAATAATTATTTCTTTTTCTCTGCACATTTTCCACGCACTCGAAAAGTAAAATTATTTAAAAAAAATAAAAAGTATTCCTACACACGCATAACACGATATACATACATGAATTTAAATTAATCAAATTTTTTTTTAAATTAATCAACAATTGCAACGAGTAATTAAAGAATGAATTTAATAAATCATATCATTTGCATTAGAATTAATTAACAAAACGGGAAGTTAGAATTTTCTAATGCATCGAACGTCAGCCATTGGCCCGACAGTGCTTACGTTGCACCATACAAATTTTATGGACACCGTAAGCAATATCGGTTACCGGATCTCACCACGGGGAGGTTGCTGCGTCGGAGATCCATTTGGAAATAAAGAAAATTTAGAAAATAATTTTTTAAAAGGAAACAAATATTTGTACTTACATAATATGTGTATTGATTAGTATGATTTTAATGGAATAACGGTGAACGTTTTTCTAAAGCCATGAAAAACAATAGGATGTTGGCAAATGTCTTTCTGAAAGCATAAAAAGAACTAAACTATGATCAAAAAATCTTATATTTGATTATATATATTCTATCATTAATTAGTATGATTGCAATGGTATGATAATTAATAATAAATTAAATTACCATAAATAAATTGAATATATATTATTTATAAATTTATGTTAATCTGTAAAATTTAAAAGTAGTTATAAAATTATATTCTTTTTAAGAAAATGTTTTAATTTATAGTATTATTTAAAGTATTTTAATTTTAAAATTTGATTTTTATTTTCTCGAATTTATATATGAATATATATATATATATTTATATTCGTTCTTCGATTGAAATAATTATAGAAATAATTATTAAATTTAATCCTAAAAAATATATATATATTAATTTTAATATATATTTTAATTAATGGTATGATATTATGGTGAACGTCTTTATAAAACCATAAATAGTACGAGAGTATAATAAAAATTATTTCTAAAATTATAAAAGAAAAATATAATATCATGTAATTATGGTTATAAATTTTCTTACTACGTAATTTCAGGATGCATCGATGACACCGAGAATGATTGCATATACCTGTAAATCAAATGAGATTTAATTAGATATCAAATTATTTATTTAAATAATTATTTAATTAGGCAGGAATAAATTGTTACAAGTAACGTCTTACCTCAACGACATTTGAAGTCAGAATAAGATTTGTATGTACGAGTGTCACCGCTACCCCCCACCCTTTCACCTTTATCGATCGTTCGAATATGTTTTTCTATGTGTACTTGACAAAAGATGAATTTCCACGAATTCTTCGAGTGATATAAGCATAACCGATGTTTGCTTCGTTTTTTTGACCTTCCTTCTTCTCTCTCTCTCGCTATATATGTTATATTCGATCATATGGATTATTACTATTCGTACAAATAAAATATAAATACACGCGTTATAAAATAAACATTTACGAATAAAAATTCATAGAATTAACGCACCGAAAGCTATATTTTTCTTACTGATGTACGTTTTTTATTTTTGTAGATAGATTTTTCTTTATTTTTTAATATTTAGGTAATTAATAAATATATATATATACGTACACGCACACACACACATATATATACATCTAGGTACAAATGTAGGTACAAAATGTATATACTACCAATATATATATATAATATATATATATATAATTTATTTTTATATTTTATTTTAATTTATTTATTATATAATATAATTTATATATAATATAATAATATATATATATATATATATATTCGTTCTTCGATTGAAATAATTATAGAAATAATTATTAACCCTTTGCACTCGAGGCCTTTTTCCAGATGATTTCGACCAAATTAAGTAGACATTTTACAGGTACTTTAAAAACATTTATAAACAAACAAGCGTATAGAAATAATAAAATATCATCAGTTTATTTATTTATATGTCGAAAAAAAATAAACTTTGATAAATACTACACTCTGTAATTAGTTTTGGTTGAGTTGACACTCGAAATTGGCCGGGCGCCGTATTGGCGCCGCTCGAGTACAAAGGGTTAAATTTAGTCCTAAAAAAATATATATATTAATTTTAATATATATTTTTATTCTTATATATATATAATATATAATATATATAATAATTATTTTATATTATATATATATTAAATATATTAGGCTACATTTTTTCCAAATTTAATCCTAAAAAAATATATATATTAATTTTAATGTATATTTTTATTCTTATATATATATATATTATATATTAATATTATATTAATTATTTTATCTATATATTAAAAATATTAGGCTACATCAGGGTGTCTCATATCTTCCCTGCCATTTTCCCCAAATCTTCTCCAATCGATATTTCCTCATTTCTCCCCTACTACTCAAATAAAACACTTCCCTCATAACCTTTCATTTTTTAGTACCCTTTCAAAAAAAGTTTCACTTAAAAAATACATATACATATATATATATGTATGTATGAACGTTAGATAAAAACTGTGCGAGTTAATCCAAACATTAAACTTGTGGGTGCTTTTAGAGACAACTGTTCTCTTGGAAATAGGCATACATAAACGTGAATATGCATATTTGCACAATGTACCATATGCCACATATGCGGAATTTAGCCATACGCTAGCAAAACATTAGCCATAGGTATTCATTGACGTGGATACCAATAGAACTCGCTACTCTAACTGGTCCAGAGCGCTGACCAGTGTCTAACCCTTTTCCCTTAATTCGTTTCCCTCGAACCCTCGAGCAATGGCACAGTACCTAAGCAGGCAGTATTATTGCGATTGAGTGCGAGTTAATCCCAGTGTGCAGCTGTTCATGTTTCATCCAATGTATATATGCATTGTACGTACGTATGTATCTGTATAGGTAGTATATACATTTGTACCTAGATGTATTTTCAAGTCCGAGTCGTGTGTTCTCACGGTAATACGATCCCCGAAACGTCTACGTACGTCTAACCTGATCTCATTTAATGAAATTCTAAGAACCCATTATTAGATTTCGGATGGACACGAGAGAAAAAAAAATATTTTTTCAAAAAAAAATTTAATTAAACAAAACTAAAAAAGACATTTTTTATTTAATTAAATTATAACATTTTTATATATAAACTCGTACGTTGATTACCTTTCATATCAAAATTATTTTATTATCAATTTTGACATAGTTTTATTGAAAAAAAGATTACTCGTTCGCGTACCACCCTCTCCTCTCCTCCCCGCCCCTTCCTCCCGTTTTGTGAAATGATAGACAGGAACATTCGAACTGATACTAATCAATTTCGCAATTGTCTTTATCCTGGAAAATCTAGTAACGTAGCCGATCAGTATAGTCGACAATGAAATGTGCTCTCCCAACCAACTAGGCATCCGAATACCAGACACGCATGTCGTTCTGGCTAATTTCAATTAGAGATAATTGATTGCTCTACACCCATTGATTTTAACCGTACAGAACCCCGAGATACTCGACCATGGATTCGATGGTCCATTTCGGTGAAAAGTGAGAGATTGGAGATCGTACTGGGATGATCTGTGTTAAAAAGAGAAACACCGTTATATAAGGTGAGACATTTAAATCGGTACGATCAAACATCTCTCTGTGTTGTTTTAAAAAGAAAATCATTCGTTTACTTATTCTCTTACTCATTTTATTTTTTTCATTTTCCTTATCGACAATATTGAAATTATAAATATTTCTATGAATAAAAAAGAATCGATTCATCGATATGAGAAAATTAATGGTAATTCTTTTATAACACAGTGATCTGCTTTAAATTACAAGACAAAAAAAGTAAAATAAATTTGTCCGTAATATTATTAATTAAGACATTGTTCCGATCGAAATAGTTCACCCTGTATATAAACCACATACGATCGTATATTCTATCGAGAGAGAAAGAGAGATCCTATAAAAGGAGAGAATTTAATCGATTGCGGTACGCCCACGTTACCCTTTTCCAACAGTAAACCATCACGAAGAGCGGTTATAAGTCTCGTTGATCATTAAACGTGATTAGGAAAGACAAAGTATAAGAAAAAAAAAAAAAAAAAAATAAAAGAAGAAAAAGTGCAGAGTCGTCGTCGTCGTCATCGTTTCTCGTTGAGTCCTAAAGGGCATAATATTTCTATCTTTTTCTCTCACGATTTCCTATATCCGGCAGCCCTTCTGTTAAACTTCCTTATAGGCCTCGGGCATGAACTTTGCTCCTGCAGCGACGAGAGTGTTTGTACAAAAGGAAACAAGAAATTAAAAGGGAAGAGAAGAAGGGTGGTGGTGGTGGTGGTGGGCGGGCGTTGTCGCGTTACGAAGTCAAAATTCGTTAAAATCTTGCAGCAGCAAATCGCCTCAGGTTAAATGACAGATAATATCATTCTATATACAATATTATATTTATATATTTGATCGTTATATAGTTGCGTTTATATTGTCGCCCTTAGGTTACGTAGAATTGGGATATCGAAATTAATTGTTCGAAGGGTAAGTTTATTGAGAGCTACGACTTTAGAAATAAGTTTATTTCTCATCGATGCAATATGATGTACGAATAATTAGCCGAGATCTTGGTTTATTTACGGATGACCCGAGCAACACAAATGATCGTCTAATTTATTAACCGGCAAGGCAAATTTACAACGTTGTCTTGTTCTGGATTTTAAGATTTGATTTCAATCGTTGCCGCGAATGACACGAAAAACTTATAATATTTTTCAAAATCATGATATCCACGCGAATGTCACTATATAATAGCATGATCGTTCAAACTGATGTTTTCCATGGAAACCACTATAGTGGTGTACAGTGTTTAAAAGGTTAAAGAAATCATGGAATTTTACGAAATCTAATAATATTAAGTTACAGATATGGTACGTGTGTAGTATGCGTTTATTTTTAAAAAATATTATTATATCAAATTTTCTCATTAATCTTCTTTTCTATTAATTCATAACTCAAAACGGCTATAAACTTATTCCGTGACCAATTGCAATCAATCTAAAGTTGTAACGCAAACTACGAGGATATCTCGTAGTCGGAAGTCTTGGTAAACATACATTTGCTGCGAGATAACCCGTGGTTGCCAGTGAATGGGCTAAAACCCTAAACTGCAAAACACTATATTCCATGAAATGGGCCATAAAACCATGGGAGGAATATTTTCCATGGCGATAGAATAATCTGAAATCTTCGATCGTGCCAGAATATTGTTAAGTTCCTAGCAACTGGCAATATTACGCGAAGTTAAGTGACACAAAGGGTACCCTTTTCCTTTTCGATAGCGTCATGGTCCTTCCTCGAAGGACATCACATTTCGATATTTATATCGATGCAACGAAAAGGGATGCTCCCGACCAATGAGGACGCTTCCACCCTTCCGTAACGCCTTTTTGGGAGGAAACCACGTTTCCCTTTCCATGGGGACCAGAAGCAATTCCCCTCCATATATAAGAACATTTTAAGTTCGACGAATAGGAAGAAAAAGCGTATAACTCAAAGTAATGTACCTGACTAAAATATAAATAGATAAAAAAAAAAAGAACCAAGCACGTATGAGAATATAAAGATTTAATAAATAAAAATTATTTTATTCTCGCAATGATAATCATTTAAATGATCAACGAATTCGTACTGGCCAAAATACTCGTATCGTTTCATTAAATTGATCGATTAGTAAAATTTCGAAATTTGGAAAAAAGTTGGAAAGAAATACAAAAATTTATAAATAAAAGATAAAACAAAGAAGAAGAAAAAGAATTAATCAAAAGTAATTAATACAACTTCAGGAATGAACTTGTAATTAAATAAACGCATCGATTCGTGGGAAAAAAAGGTATATAACTCATTATACCTTTTTTTTTTAAAAGATATCTCGAAATAAACAAGAGAGGCCGGAGGTATAATTAAAATCTCTTTAATAAAGTCTGCTTTACGAGGGGGTTGAGGGTGAGGGTGGGGTGGGGGGGTAGGAGGGTTGGTGCATTGCTTTCAGAAACGTAGAAAAGAAGGCTCATTCGCGTGTAATCGAGCTTTTGTTGACCGAGCTCTCAAAAGAATTCTCATAGTAGTTTATGTCTTTGTTCTTTGTTCCTTTTTTTTTACTTTATAATCCTATAGTATTATTCTGCTTTTTTTCATTGTTTTTTTTTTTATTTTTTTTTAATTTTTGTTCACGTATTTATACGTTTAATCGCTCGTACCTTCGCTTATTCGCAACTACTTTCTTTCTTTTCTTTTCTTTTTTTCTTTTCTTCATTTTTTTCATTTTTTCCCTTTAATTAATATGATATTTTACGAATGAAAGGAACTAGAAAAAATTGTGTTAATTAACTTGCCTTAAAACGTTGTAAATATTTCGTCCGCATCGAACGACCTTATTAATTTTCTACAATTTTGATATTTCAAATCGAACACTCTATTTATATCTCACTCTTTATCTCAATATAAAATTATATTTTATTGGTAAATGAATTTGGTATAAATTTTCTCACGTTTTCCGTATAAAAAAAAAAGAAAAAATAATTGCGTCAGTCAGGATTTGTAACATAAGGTTAGACGATTTTTTTTTTGTTATTTTCTGCTGAAACCAATCTACCGTAATAAAAATAAGATAGAAAAGACCAGTTCCGAACCATCACTCTCTGCAACGTTTGCAAAACGTGAAAATGTAAGTGGTTGGAAATTTATTGAGGAGGAAAGTTAAAGACTTGCTCGTTGGGTGTTTGGGAAAGTTGAGAATGCTTGTGCTTGGGATAGGATGACAAAGAAGGGTGTAGGGGTAGGGGTAGGGGGTGGGGAGGGGAGGGGGAAATGGGTACGAACTTCAACTTTCGAACAACTCGACTGTCATGGCTTTTTGAGGTAAACTTAAAAACACCAGTTCGAAGACTGAAATACAAAAAACTAACTAACGCAAGATAAAAATATAAAAAGTATAATATATTGTATATATTATATATTATATACATTACAGGTTCCTTCCCCCCCCTCTTCCCCATTAGATATTTGAAACGAAGAAAAAGGAAAAGAAAAAAGAGAAATGTTCGCGTCAGTTTGTTTGTTAAATACTATTCTAATTATTCATACTACGAATAAATTACTCTAAAGGTTTCTCTTCGTCTTTTCTCAAGGATTCGCGTTTGAATGAGTCTTAGGAGTTTCTAGACCATAAGCAAACTTCGTTGAAATATTATACCGAGTCTAATACTATATTAGAACGTTGGAATATAACATTGTTCGTTTACTTACTCGTCTATTAAATTGGCTTTTGAAACAAATATCGATATTTCTTCTTTTTCGGGAAAATATAATCAAAATATTGTACGATAATAAATCTAATTACCCTTGGTTATTTCTTCGATCTTTGAATAAACATCGTTCCAATTGGTAATCTTAAATAGAAAAAGAAAAAAAAAAGCAAACGTCCGGAATGTTGAACGTTTTCCATCCCGTTGACCATCAAGAACCGTTAGCAAACATATCCAGTAATAAATTATTTCCACCTAGTGGTGGAAAAGTCTCTGAATTGTCCGAAGAAACTTTAGAAATAACGAGAGTTTTCTCTAATCTCGAGGCCCCCACCAATTCTCCTATCTCTCCCCTCCTCCCCCGTTTAACCTACCCTACCCTATTTTACTCTCACATCTGTGTAACACGACTCTCAACAGCAGCATCTATATATATATTAACGGCTTGGGAAGAAGGCAAATCGTGGAGATGAAGTTCTTCTTTTCACATTCGTTTTAAAAGATTCACCGAAAAACTTTCGACTACGTACGCGTTCGGATAATGATTCGGAGTTTCTTGGCAGTATGATACCACCACCCCCACCATAACCAACACCAACACCACCACCACCACTACCAACGCAACCAACAGATGAAAAGTAAACGATCGAGAATAAAATCGAGTGGTGGATCGGTGAAACGAAAACGTTTCCCCCCTCCCTCCTCATCGGTTGGTAGAATCGTCTTTCGTTTCAACCCAGGGGGTGGGGGTGGGTTCTTCTTTTCCCTTCCTTCGACCCAACTTTTCCCGAAGTAGAAGAAGAAGAATCCGTAAGATCGAACGATGACTTCGTTATTCCCTTTTCTTTCTCCTCAACTTTCTTGAAAAAGAAATAGAGGAAATATTTCCCCCCCTCTCTCTCTCTCTTTCTCTTTCTTTCTCTCTCACTCTCTTTCTCTACCTCTATCATCTTTCCTCTTCCTTTTTCTTCCTTCGTCCTTCTATTTCACTTCTTAGGATTCGCCTAAAGGGAAAAAGGATATATACCGAAGGATCTGCTCCTCTTACCGTCTTCTCCAAGGGTCCTCCCGCAATTTTGTATATCACGAAAACTTTCACAATTAGTCTCAGAACTTTCATAATTTTGTAGCTTAAGCACCCGGCCTTGTTTTGCGGCGGCGAAGCGTTACCTTGGTCGGTTTAATTTATCATTTCACCTTTTGCTTATATCCTGATTCTCTCTCTCTCTCTCTCTCTTTCTCTTTCTCTTTCTCTTTCTCTTCATTCAGACAGACGCGTCTGCCTGTTGTTCTCCTTCTTTATCTTCTATCTTTTTCCATCTCCTTTCGCATCCCTTTTCTCTTCTCACCTCTCTCTCTCTCTCTCTCTCATTTTCTTTTATTTTCTTTCTTTCTCCAGCGCAAATTTTCCTGTCTTTCCCAGTTTCTCCTAGCTTTCTTCCCGCCTCTTCCTCCTCCTCCTCCTCCTCCTCCTCTTCCTCTTTTGCTGGGATTCTCCAGCAAACGAATTAAGCTGAGCTCGCGGGAAATTGCTTTGAAAAAGGAGCTCGGCAGCTGGGGATGGTGGTAGTGATGGTGGTAGTGATGGTAGTGATGGTTCAACTGTTTCGCGAATAACAATCGTGGGAGGAAAAGAAATAGAAAAAGACAAGGTTCGCGAAACTACGAATGGTTTTTTTGTGCCTTGGTGCACGGTGTAAGAAGGCAGGCATCTCGATTTTATTCCGCGGAGAATAACGGAGAAACGAACGCTCGGGGAGTCTTTAAAATCGCTTTTGACTTTGTACCGATATATAAATAGATAGATAGATAGATAGATAGATAAATAGATAGATAGATACCTACAAATCTGGAATCTTTACGATTATATTTGACTCGTTTTAACACTTTAACGACCGCACTTCTACGCAGTCAAACGTCGTCTAGGGCCGAAAAAAAAAAAGAAAAAAAAATAGGCAATAATAACCTATAATCAAAGACGTGACAATGAAATATGAAGCCAATAGCAGTATCCACAATTGTTTACATTTATAAATTATCACACAAAGAGTGTATTACTGGCCGAAAACCTTCGTCGGTAGCATCACACACATGTTGTGTGAGCGGTCGTTAAAGTGTTAACAAACGCATATTTCTCTATCCCTTTGAGAGAAATATCTTTTACATTAATTATATAAGATAAAATACAATAGGGTTAAGGGGGGCAGGTGGGATGGGAGAAATTATTTACATTCACTGACAAATTCGTTAAACTAGACACAATTATTTCCTATCTCTCGTGATCAAACGTTGCGAAATATAATGCACAACAGGAGGAAGGGGGGAAGGGGTTGGGAGCAGGTTCAACTGTTTCACGAATAACAATCGTGAGAGGAAAAGAAATAGAAAAAGACAAGGTTCGCGAAACTACGAATGTTTTTTTGTGCCTTGGTGCGCGGTGTAAGAAGGCATCTCGATTTTATTCCGCGGAGAATAACGGAGAAACGAACGCTCGGGGAGTCTTTAAAATCGCTTTTGACTTTGTACCGATATATAAAAAGATAGATAAATAGATAGATAGATAGATACCCACAAATCTGAAATCTTTACGATTATATTTTACTCAACTATATTTTAACAAACGAACATTTCTCTATCCCTTTGAGAGAAATATCTTTTACATTAATTATAAGATAAAATACAATAGGGGGAAGGGGGAGGGAGGGGGTTAAGGGGGGCAGGTGGGATGGCAGAAATTATTTACATTCACTGACAAATTCGTTAAACTAGACACAATTATTTCCTATCTCTCGTGATCAAACGTTGCGAAATATAATGCACAACAGGAGGAAGGGGGGAGGGGTTGGGGTCAGGTTCTATAGGAGAAGTTATTTACATTGACTGACAGATTCGTTAAACTAGACACAATTATTTCCTATCTCTCGTGATCAAACGTTGCGAAATATAATGCACAACAGGAGGAAGGGGGGAGGGGTTGGGGTCAGGTTCTATAGGAAAAATTATTTACGTTCACTGACAAATTCGTTAATCTAGACACAATTATTTCTATCCATCGTGATCAAACTTTGTAAAATATTGATTTATTTAAAAACATTTTATTTTTGTGCATTTCTCGATTCTCCCGTTTGTCTTGTTACGTGTGAGGAAAAATATATATATATATATGTTATACCAAAAAGCAATCAATACATGACTTAAATTAATTTAGTAATTATTACTATCTTAAGTAATTATTTCTATCTATCGTGATCAAACGTTGCAAAATATAATGCACAACAGGAGGAACGGGGGGAGGGGTTAGGGGCAGATTCTATAGAAGAAATTATTTACGTTCACTGACAAATTCGTTAAACTACACACAATTATTTCTATTTATCGTGATCAAACTTTGTAAAATATTGATTTATTTAAAAACATTTTATTTTTGTGCATTTCTCGATTATCCCGTTTGACTTGTTACGTGTGAGGAAAAAAAAAAATATATATATATGTGTTATACCAAAAAGCAATCAATACATGACTTAAACAAAGCCATTAAAGTTTCACGTTTCTCTACCTTGTGATTTTTCTCTCGTTTTCCCTGGAGAAAAAGAAAGAGAGTAGAAGATATAGAGATTGAGATTGAGAAAGAGAGAGAGAAAGAGAGAGAGAGTAAAGCAAACGATATAAACGTAAAGAAGAAGTATATCGAAAATGAGATTCGGGACCGCAACAGGGACACACACATATCCTGCGGACGAACCAGCTGCTGCTACGGGCCGCGTCTGACTCAAAGGAATAACGATGTTGAGAAAAAAAAAGAAAAAGGTAGGGGAGAAGATGATGAGGGATTGGGGATGAAGGATGAGGGGAAGGGGAAGGGGAGAAGTTGGGGGAGTGTGCGAGAAGCAAACCAATGACAAAGTGCACGCATGGGGATACGAGGAAATAGAGGATACAGATGCATCCGATAAAAAATCCGGCGGACACTAAGAGCTAACCTAAAAAGTAAGTTCTCAAGTAAGAAAGAACACAGTTCACGGAAAAGTTATAATGGGGATCGATCCGGCTAACTTTTTTCTTACCAATCGTTGTTGCACAACGCGCAAACGCAACTGATGCGATGTGAGCTGTTGCTTCGACGAAACGACGACAGGTCGAATGAAAAATTACGGGAATATAAATATAATATACATATACACCACATTTTTATAACTTCTACCTCTTGTTAAACTTTGTCATGTCGTGTTGAGGAAAAGGGAGGAACCCTCAACTGCAACAAACGTCAAAGAAACATTTTAACTCTTTAAGAAACCATTTTATTCGATCCTCTTGTTTTTTTATTTTATTTATATATATATAAAATATAAATGCATAAATAAAATATATTTAATAATAATAATAAATAAAATATATATAATAATAATAAAATATATATATGCATGCAGTTAAAGATTTTTGTATTTTCTGTAGACTATTTTTTATATTTTCTTTTTTTATATTAGGGTGAACCAAAAGTTCGTGCCTTTATTGCGTTGTTAAATTTATCTTTTTTTTTATTTTATTATCTCCAAATTCCTCTGCAATTTGTCCAAGATGGACCATTCGGTAGATACTATTATTAGTAGTGTGTAAATTATAACACGTAGATGTTCTCTCAGTAAGGAACATCGTATTATAAATTATATTATAAATTTGCATATAATGGAGATTGTTTTTGTTAAATTTATTTTAGAAAATATATTAATTTAAAATATAACGCGTGAACTTTTTTGATTAACCCTAAATGTAATAAACAATAATTATATCTAACATGTATTCTATTGTATTGACTAAATTTTGATATATATATGAAAATATAATAATGAAAATGTATTTGCCAATTGTCGGGAACAATCAATCCCATTGATGTTTTCCACCGAGTGACATTAGCAATGAAATTATTTCAATTAAACACAATTTCCTAATAGAATCAAAGATTGACTTAAGCACTCACGAAGGAGGAAATGCTAAACAATTAATTATAGTATGGCGGCCTGTTATTCGTTGTTTAATTTCTACGTCGAAGACTCTGATTTCGAGCAACGTTTTCCCTACGTGAAATGTAAACGCGTATCCTTTAGCCGTTGAATCTTCTCCTCCTCCTTCTCCTCCTCCTTCTCCTCCTCCTCCTCCTTCTTCTCGTTGTCGTCGTTGTAGTTGTTGTCGTCGTAATCTTCCTTACTCCTGGATTTATGTATATATCTTCTTACAACACATGTTCAGCGTTGTCGACATCTTCGACATGACAATGTTTGCCTACTTGAAATGGTTTACCATTTCTCTACCGTTTACTTAGAATTACGTCACCAACATCAATCTTGATAAAAAAAATAAATAGTGGATAACTATTTGTAACTTTCCAAAGTCACGTTATGGTTTCTCTTCTCACGTTAACATCTCTCTTCTTGAAATAATGAATTAATCTCTAATGTAACTACACACACACACACAGACAGACACTTTTCTTGACAATCATCAATTATCCCATCTCATTTCTACACTCCCGAACGATAATTCTCTTAATCTTATTAATTTATACAAATACAAATTGCAAATCAAACGAATAAATCTATTATTATTATTATTAAAACGTAATAATAATATTAATGATATATTTCATTGGTTTTTATCTCGTCCAGAAAATAAAATTATTAAAATAGGGATGTCTTAGGAAATTTGGACGGGTTAGAAAATCTTGTTGAACATTATTTTGATCTTTTTGAAGGTTATTTTGATCTTGTTGTACGTTTCGTCCCCCTTTCATTGGGACTTCATCAGCAACTCGATCGTTTTCGTTCACGAGTCTTTATAAATTTTTTTCGAAGATATACATATTCTTATTAATAAACTACACTTAATATTTATAAAATCGTTGTCCTAAAACCTTTATGTTACAACATGTAATCAAAAACACTACTTAATGATATATGTTTTGTTCTTTTTTTTGGTTTGATAATGAAAATTAACCGAGAGAATTTATCGAACGATCGATTTTATGATACTTAATACTATTCATGTTGTAACTTGTTCATCGTATCACGGGTCAATTCCAGAACAATTTCGTGTTCAAAGGGAGAGAGAGAGCTTGGGAAGGGTTAACGCCTATATTCTCGATAAGGGATTCTACCGTACGAGATTACAGTTACCTTTGACCCTGGACCGCCTACCATGTGCCTGGAAGAACATGATGAAGGAAAGCTAAGCTCGTTTATGTAACGTACGAAGCTGAATAGGATGGACCAAGCAAAACTTTAGGAAACAAGTACTCTAACCAAAGTATAGAAACCTTCTCGATTCTATTCTAAACTATCGACCGTATCTATCTAAGCCTAATCGCTTTCCAACAAAACTTCTTTTGTTCTTCTTCTATGTAATCATATGTAATAATATATCAAATACATTGTTTCTATGTTTTATTCATTTTCCGTTGATTAAAACATATAATGTAATATTAAATCGTTAATTCATCATATTGCATTTATGCGACAGAATGAAGCTTGGATACGACTAATAAGGTAAATGATCATTCCGCGAATGTCACTTTAAGCTTCCAGGTTTATTCAAATGCGATCATCGATCATTAACTATGTAAATAACTATGTCTAAATTAATCAATTACGTACGGTTGTGTCTTACAATTAGTAAGGTTTGTGTGTGTATATATATATATATGTGTGTATGTGTCTGTGTGCATGTGTATGCACAATTCCCGATATAACTTCAAGGGTTAGATGTAAATGTTTGTGCGTGTTTCCCTTTGATATCGCATTAGTATTGATACTACTAATACCTTGCAATGTTATCAGCGAATCGATCTGAATTTCTATGTCAAGTAGCGAATGGCAATTAACCGAAATGGAGTAGTAATAACGATAAACGTTAACAGAATATTTGCGTCTTATATCTCTTGCGATAGAATTGTTGGAAACATTGGATTTTGTATCCGGAGTTTCTTACAACTTCAAATAACTGTACATTAGAACGAATTGATAGATCCACTTTGACTATTGGATCGGTATTGATCGCAGGTATCACTCTCCAGAGAATGGTTTCCTGTGCCAACGCAGGTTAATTCCCCATGGACGAGATAGTAACAGAGAATAGTAAGCTTGACGTGAGAGAACTCGTTAAGAATTGCTAGTTTCATTCGTCACATCGATTTATTCCCAGATTACACTCTCGAGACTACTTGGCTAAAACGTTTGCACGGCATGAGATCAATTAACGATAACGCCTTATATCTACGTTTATTTAGGAAAATAACTTATCAAGTATATTCTATCTACTTTTCACACACATGTATATGAAATTCTATATTATTTGATTTATTTTACGGTATATAAATCCTTATTTATTTTATTAATACAGATTTAGGTAAACGTATTTGGGGAAGAACGTAATATCAAAATGATTACAAACAATTAACATTTTACCGACCAGTAGACGATTGTATTTTATTTTATTTTATATTTTACGAGATAAATTTTAATTTATGTTATTATATTATTATATATGTTTATTTGATTAATAATAATAATACAAAGTTATATATAGGTAAACGTATTTGGGAAAGAACATAATGTAAAAGTGATTACAACCGATTAAAACTTTATCGACCGGTAGCCGATTGTATTACAGTAACGATTGTAATACAGTTACAGATTTTTAAATCATCTGCATAAAGTAGAAATTTGAGGTTATGAAATACACGACAAATATCATTCGCAAATAATATAACGATGATAATACTGAGAATATTTTGATATTTTGATCATATAATATATTGAAATATTTCAATAGGGAGAGAAAAAACTATACCTTTGATTCGATCAAATCGTCAGTAATACCTGAAACTTTTTCAAGGTTCATTTGTTCCGAAGAATTTAGCCACTACTGGTGGTGGTCGTTCCAGTTCACGTGTCATCGATCTTTCTTTTATCGGGCATCTTACATCGAAGAAGAAAAAAGTCTACCTACGAAGACCCAGTTTCTCGGATACCTTGAAAGAAAACGTCGAGAATCAGTTTTCCAGGTCGGACCTTGCCTAACCTTTTGAAACCTTCGTGCTCAATCGTTGCGAACGAATACACTTTGGCATCCGCTTTAACTTTCTTATCGATATAGGTATATATACACCCCCTCGATTTATTCGCTGATCTTTCAACAAACTAAACCCTCCAATCATACTTTAATTTATTTCTTTTGTTCTCTTTTTTTTTAACACTAAACCTAACTACATAAACGTAGAATTCATTTAACGAAGAAAAAAGTAGTCGCGAATTTTGTTGTTTCATTCATTTTAATTAAAATTACTAATTTTTTTCTTTTTCTTCTTTTTCGATTACTATTTTTCTTCTTTAACTGTAAATAAAACATTTTCTTTGTGTTTGTTTTATTTTATTTTATTTTATTTTATTTTATTTTATTTTATTCTATTCTAACCCACTGACAAAAGAAGAGGTACTCCATTAGTGGGCTTAAATGAACATCGTTTAGTTACCGTCAGGACTTTTATCGGAGTGACAAAAAGGAATCACGTTGTAGAAAGTTTCTAAAGCTTTCTCTACCTAAAACTAAGCCATAAAACTCGTCTAAACGTATCAAACTTTCAACTTTCCTTGCCATTTATTTCTCTCTCTGTCTCTCTCTCTCTTTTCATTATAGTAGTTACCACCGAAATTCTAATCAAAAAAACACGAACGAACATATCGCAAAACACGTGTTCTAATTAAGAAGGGAATCATAATTATTAAAGTTGACCTTTTATTAAGAAAAACATTTTTAACAATTTCATTATCATACGTAACTTTTTCTTTTTAAATGAACAAAGTAGTTCAAGAAGAAAGAACATAAATTTGAAATACAAATTTGAAAATCCACCACCACTGCTGCTGCTGCTTCTCAAAAACGAACATAGTGTAAACTTCCTTTATATTCGAAATATAACTTGAACAATTATATTTTAAATGTATGATTTTTCATCTTGAATCAACCTGTACATCTACTTTAGTATTCTTTCCCTTTGTCTCTCTCTCTCTCTTTCTCTTTTAATTTGTAAACCCAAAGACTTCAGCTGTTACTGGAGACCAACCGTAGGCCGCACATATGCGCTGAACGAACAATACCTACATGCAATTACTAATTATAATCTGTTCCCATACTAATTAGTAAACAGTACGCATAACAACATTCATCGATCACGCTTAAATTTCCCATAACAGGTCTCGTCTCTTTCTCTCATATTAATTACTGCAATCAACAATCTCGAATATAACATTAGACCTTGACGCAATCATCTCTTCCTCCTATTCATGTTTCTGTCAATCGAACTGACCTTCGAAAATAAAATGATTTATTTATACACCTGTACCAACAATTTCATTAACTTTTCTTTTGAAAAGAATTATCGACCTAGAGGAAAGAATAAAAAATGTATTTTTAATATATCGTTCAAAAGTAATCACGTAAACTATTGCAAAAAAGTGTTATAAAGATATGTAAAATAAAATAAGTATTGTTTTTTCGCAATTTGAAGCATCTTAAATTAGTTGATTATTATATATATATCTATAAATTATATGGACTTCGGTTCCTTCAAATTTTATAACGAATCTGGTTGTTAATTTTGAAAGTGGCCTAACTCCATTCTTGGTAAGAAAACGCATATTATTCACTTAATAATTGCCATTATTTTAATAGGAACTGTAAATTGAACACCTTTAGATACACTTAAGCAACATAACTCATTGTTATTCTTTACGTATATTTTTAATTGCATTGAAACGCAAACCTTTAAGTATCTCAATTTAAGGTTAAATGGAGTTAGGTCACTTTCAAAATAAACGGCTCAAATATACGATTAATTAATTGACACATTAAATACTAAATGTTACTCGATTATGTCTACTTTTTTTTCTTTTAATATTATTTTATGCGTTCATAAAATAATTCATCCTCAAAGGAATTAGAATAATCATATCTCGACCTTAGGAATATGTAATTGTAATCAAGTTTATGTGGGTGCACTTAAAGTATTACAAGTGCTTCTTATTCTTCTCTCACAATAAAATTCATTATTCCAAATAATATTCCTTTGTTCGTTTTTCCACCATAGATTTATGAATTTATGTACATATATATGTGAACATATTAAAGGATTGCGCGAAAAGCGTAAAGTCAGGTAACAATAGTCAGATATCATGAGGGGGGAGAAAGTAGCAGGAGGCAGGGGGGACAGGGGGGACGATTTAACCTTATCACGTCGTGCGGAAGGAAGTTCGTCATGGGAATTCAATTAATTCTTCTCGATATTCGTTCTTTCGTTCTTTCTCGTCGATGTTAAAATGCAGGAACGGTTGGATAAGCCCTTCTCTCTCCCTTTTTTCTCTTCTTTTTTCTTTATCTTCGACCTCTTTCTTCTCTCTTTATCGATATTTTATACCACGCGAATCGAGAAAACGTGCTCGACCACTACAAAGACGATAGTGGAGAGGAGAGGGTGAGGAACAAAGAAATCGATATTCCGAATCGGATTTTTTGGAAAGAAAAAAAAAAAGAAAAAGAAAAAAAAAAGAAGAAAAAAAAATCAAATCAAATGAAATAAAAAGAAAAGTAGATAGGAAGAGAGAGAGAGAGAGAGAGAGAACATTTCAAACGATAACGTCTAGCTTTTAGTATTCCACGTTTGTCCTGAGCTGTATGCAGATTTATAACACGCGTCATTGGTATGCACCTCGAACATTAAATTATTCGAACTACTGAACATGCTTTTTCTTTCGAATTCTGGAATAGAGAACATTCATCGATGATATATTATATATATGTAACATGTACTTACATATGTATATATATATACTTTATTTCATGTTTTTTCTCTAATAACTTTATATTTTATTTGTACTCATTATCAAAAACGAAAGACCAGACCACTGATACAAAAGTCATCATTTTGTTGATTTAATTAGAAAAAAAATTCATATACAAAAGTAATATTTTACTCTTTTCTCTCTTTTCAAGGTATAATTATTAATATATATATATATATATATATATTTATATATTAAAATAAAACACGAACAAACGATGTTTTATTGAAATCCTCGTTTAAGTGAGTCGCTTAACGTGATCCGTTTTTATCCTAGACGTCTTGATGAAACCTAAATATTGCAAATCGGTTACTGCCCGAGTAAAACGTGCTCTGTAATTATATTATTTAAGGAAAGTTATCGAGTTAATAATAATAATAATAATAATAATAAAAATAAAAATAAAATACAACGAACATCGTTGAAGAAAAAGAACATTCGAAATTTGAAATGAAATTACAGTTAAAATTACTTTTATCATTCGACTTTTGCATTGATATTTTTAAAAAAGGATACTGTATTTGGGGATCAATATCACGTTCTTCGTCTGCATCTTCAATTGGATCTACGATCGTTGAAAAAGCCTACAAATTGTCAAGTATTATTATCATATATGTAAAATAATTATTCCTGTTTAAATAAGATCAATCATTAACACTAAACGTATTATGACCTTGATCAAATGAACGATTGTCAATTTTTGTTGGCAAGAAATTTCTAACAAATTATTATGTTATTTAACGAATCTCAAACATTTTTATTACATAAATGGTATATTATTTTTGTTATACGTACATCGTTAAAATATATGACTTTTTGAAAATGAATTATTTCATCCGTTGTGGTAGAAGTAGGTACGTTTAGTGTTAAGTAACAATCCACCATGGAAATGTTTTTTTATTTATAAATCACAGTGTCAAGATTTTTCATTGAAATCACCGAGAAATATACCACACCAGACGTAAAATATAGTCCAATAATATCAAATGGGGGATTTCAAGGAAAATCCTACGGGACCCGAAGGCTCGACTAATTCAACTCGAAATAGAATAACGATTTAAATCGTTAGACGGGATAACATATACCATACCCCATATGCGTAATCATAAATGTAAGAGAGAGATTAACCTGTAAACAATACAAACACGAAAAACGATCGTTGTTACCTGTAACCAGTCGTACATATTAATCAGCTTCTTGGATTCCAAATGTAGCTTATAAATTATACTTAAATCGGGCAACGTTGTCGAAATAGCATCCTCGTTTTCTAGTTTGCAACAGTCACACTGAAATATGCATTTTTAATGAATCTTTCACTTGCGTGAGAGAACGCACGCAAAGTTCTCATTTTTTGAAAAAAAAAAAAGAAAGGAGACCAAAAATAACCGCGAAACGATAAACTAAGTACCGCAAACGGTTAAATAAATGATTGGACCTACCTGCAAGTACATTTGCGGATCGTTCAAACCCATGTGTATGGCTCCTCTTACAGAACCACGGATATGTTGTTTAAGTGCATTTCCATCGTTATAACAAAATATCTCGTTCATGGGTACTTCGGTTGGATTCAATAGATAAACGCTGAAGATCTCTTGATCTAAATAGTTTATTAAATCAAATTGAGCTTGCTTGTAAGGCGAACGCTTATGAGTTTGACTCATCTTGAATAATTTCTATACGATCGAAAGATAAAAAAAAAAAAAATAAAAAACAAATAAGTTTCAATCTTTTATATTGCTGTTTTGTAAAAATTCAACCTAACTACATTTTATTTTTCTAAGATATATTTACCTCCTTCAATTGATTACGTGTGAGCTTTTGATTGACAGATATGATTTCCGAATTATCATTACTAATCACATCCAAACTGGCATTTTTAATTTCATTCATACGGGTCGTCAAGTTTTCATGAAATTCTTTCACGAGAGGTTCCACCTCCGTATCTTCTTCAAGTATCGTCTTGATAGACTCTAATTTTGTTAACAGCTCTTCTTTCGATAAAAAGTTTAATAGCTGAAGGCATTCTTTGTACTCCTGAGACTCCGTAACATTACTCGAATAAACCGTTTTTGTATAAACTTCGCGTAGCTAAAATAATGATTTTAATAAAGTCTCGTCTTACTTTCTTCCTTTTATATTTTACTTCTTTTTTTAATATTTCTAAATTTTTCTTTTAATAAAAAAGCACAGCTTCTCGTTGTTAACATCGTACCTGTTTTCCTAATGGTGCCTTTGGTAAGGTTGATACCAAAGAGTGTAGGCATTTTAATACCGTTAAAAATCGAATCATGTATTCGTGAAATTGTATGAGTAAAATTTCGATTAACTTCCGAAATTTGGTATCATTAAGTTCTTTATTTTGATCTAATTGTTGATACGTTTTTAAATATTTCTCAATAGATGGTAACTTCTTCAGATCTTTAATATCCTCCTCTGTTAGAGCAGATATTCTCGATTTGATATTTTTTCGTTGACAACACAAAGAATTTATGTTGTTTCCATAAAAATGATATATCGTACATAACTAAAGGCATCGTTGATTCGTAGGAAAGTCAAAAAGTACAAATGTTTCATCAAATTTTTTGATAAAATTAATTATATAAAAAAAAATAAAAAGTACGGGTACCTTATAATGTTGTAAAAAACGATCGACCGAGAAATCGTTGAACAAAAAAATGTCTGTTAATAATTGAAACGCTCTTCCGGTCAATCTAAACAAAATATCCGAAGAAAAAATCGTTCCTTCCAATATATCAGCTAAACTTTTAATTTGTGTTTGCATATGTAATACCTGTAAGGAATAAACTATACCTATATATACTCCTGGGAAAATAATGCTATGCAATAATTCTATTCATTAATGATGAAATACTTGTAATTACCTTCACTTTTAACTTAGAAGTAGCATCATACGACAAAGATCTATGTACAACATGCAACGTAGTTGCAATACCGAAAACTAATACAAATTTTATTGTATCCGAATAGGAACTAAAAGATTATGAAAATCTTAAAATATGAAATATGAAAAAGAGTCTCCAATATATTTGTCACAAAATTCACTTAATTTTAATATACCTTAGTATTAATATAAAATCATGAAGTACGCTAGGTGAGAAACTTTCAAAATCAGAGATAATAATGATCAAAGGATCAGACGGATCGCAATGCACTAAATACCATAATTTTAAAGCGCGCATGTTGCATTGAGATTTCTTTATTTCCAATGCGTCGTCCTGTAAATTATATTTATTAATTTACTTTAACATTTAATTTGTTAAATGTTAATTTAACTAATATATTACTAATACACTGACCTCTCCTTTTTTATTTATTAATTGAAATACTGTGTCTGAAACTATATTTTTTATATTGTTAGAATCTTTACTCCATAATATTGCAACGTGCAAAGTTAGAGTCCGTAATGTAAGAACTATCTTTTGAAAGATTTTATCATGATCCGGAATGTTAACACCTATAATGTGAAGTTAAATTTGAAATAAAATTAAAACAAACTATAAGAATTGCTTCAATATATATATATATATTAATATATTTTATTACCGGTTAATAGCATAGCTGTAGGTATTTCACTTTCAAATATATCAATACTATTTGATCTTACGCTTGATACGAAAGACTGTAAATCGGATATCAATTGACTGATCATATTAGATCTTATAGACTAAAAAAATATAAAGTATATATTATATTGAATCTAATATTACAAAATTATACTTATAGCGTTACAATCTAACTTTTAACAGTTTTCGTACCTCTGCCTTCGTTTGAATGATATCCCATGTTTCTTTGTACGCGATATACCAGAGTTCATTAGAATAATCATAATTACTGCGAGGAGTTTTTTTTTGGCCAATTTTATAACTACCTTTATGAGCGAAAACACCCTAAATATAAAATAATTAAATTTTTCTATCGAACTATATAAATGAAAGTACGTAACAAATATATGATATGTAAATACACATATAAAATACAAAAATTAGTTTGTTTCAGATATATAAGTGCAATTCTTTTTTTTATTTATATTAAATTATTTAACTAAGCATTACGAATATTTTATCTTATGTTTGGGATTTAAGGTTAGGTTTCAAGATTCATGCAACAGGTTATCAAGATTATATTATTTTTCACCTTAGAAACGGAGATGTCGCTCATTTTCTTCAAAAAATGGAAATACTGTAGAATAACGTTTAATATAAAACACTAACACTGGATGAACGAAAACATAAATAATAAAAAAGAAAATAAAATAAAACACACAACAAACGTCTCTCTCGTACTCTTTCAACTTTACGAAGTGCAGGTTACGAAGCGCAGGAAAAAGCGCGCGATCTAGTTCCTTAAGAGCACGTAGGAGGCAGCACTTATCGAGTTGATTTAAATTCACACTTGCATCTAATTAATACACGCATTTTATTAAAGGGGTATTACGGCACAGATCCGTTTAATTTTTATATATTTTGGCATAAGCTGTATATTAATTAAATGTATTATACACGACTTACATGGAGAAATACAAATTTAACAATGTACGAATTTTTGTAAAATTCTACACAATTTTAAAAATTTATCAGAACCGTACACTGTACAAGTAGTAAAACCTAATACGTAAAAATTTCAAAGAAAATGAATGCATTATTATATAACAGTTTTTTCTCAAATTGAAAATTAAATATTTTATAATTTAATTCAAAAAAAGGAAATTAGTTAAAACTAATATACATGAGCGGGTTGAAAAGTTTCGAGCTTTATGGTTTTCAACACCTTGTTAGGCTCGGTACTTTTCAATCTACCCCTCGTGTATATTTTTTCTACAATTTCTCTTTTGTTTTTTAATGTAAAAAATTTATTTTTCTATCTAACATAAAACGAGACTGATTATATAATAATTTACGTGAAACTTTTCCCTTTGTTTTTTTGAAAACGATTGAATATTGAATCTTTATTAACTCGATTAACTCCTAACAACTGTGTAGAATTAAAAAAAGACAAATCTGTGTCCTCTCAACTTGATTCTTCCTGTTATTAATTAATACCTGTTAAAATTTGTATAGATACAGATGAACGAAAAAATAAAAAAAAGGTCAATATATAAATGTACGTAATAATGAATAAAATATTAATCGTGACATATATAATTATAACGCGTAAATTGAATTTTGTCCAATCACGTTAGATTGTAAAATCAATAAGATCGATATTTACAAAAATAATACGAAATATTTATTTATTATAGAATATCGAAGATATATTTCTAATAATTACTTTTATCAATTCGATAATATTAAATAATCTTTAAAGATTATATGTTGATAAATAGTTCATCGTAGAGAACAATGAAGAAGATGGGATTAGAAAAAGAATGATCGAAAGAGAGAAAGAGAATGAGAGAGAAAGAGAGAGAGAGAAAGAAAGAAAAAAGGTTGATTCTCCATACCGGAATATAAATCGATGCGCAAGCAGCTTTGTACGGACGTTTTCGTTTTGTGGCCAGCCATTGGTGCAGCTGTGCCCCGCGGCTGCATCCCTGCACCCGAGAGAAAATAAATGCGAATCGATCGGGAGCTTAATCATTTGGGACCTCGTTGAAAGAGCGAAAAGAAAACGTCGACGAGAGACACACATAGAAAAAAAAAACAAAAAAATTGGAAAAAGGGAAAAGAAGTAAAAAAAAAAAAATTCCTGACAAATTTGTCTTATCGTAGATCATACGCGTTACCATTAAAACCTTATATATATTTTTATATATTTTGGCATAAGCTGTATATTAATTAAATGTATTATACACGACTTACATGGAGTAATCCAAATTAAACGATGTACGAATTTTTGTAAAATTCTACACAATTTTAAAAATTTATCAGAACCGTACACTGTACAAGTAGTAAAACCCAATACGTAAAAATTTATATTATTATTATCATTATTATTATTATTATTATTATTATATATTATTATATATTATATATTATATATTATATACAAAAATTATATATATTATTATATATATATTATTATAATATTTATTATAATATTTATTTAATATTATTATAATATTTATTATATATATTATTATAATATGTATATTATAATATTTATGTATATTAAATACATTTTTTATACTAAACATCTCGAATTCACGATTTGTTTGTTATTTCATGAATAATAAATTGAAATGATTTTGTTTGTTTTTGTTTAGCGAACCTACCATTGACGATCGAACGATTAGGACTTTCGGTTTCATCCGAATTAGATGGTAATCCACCCTTATGGGTTACGAGAAAACCTGGTCCGGCTGGTGAAGAAGAGGTATTCATTAACAACGCTAAAGTCTTGAAACAACCCAGCAATTTCCAATCGAAAATAAAAGTCAATGGCGATATCAAGACGCAAGTAAGTCAACGTATCAATATTTCGCATTATTTATTGAAAAATCATTTGAAATTAATTAAAACGTTTTGTTAACACTTTAATAATCGTTCATACGATACGTGTGTTAATGCTATCAAATTATTATTATTATCATTATTATTATTATTATTATCAAAGAATACAAAGAAAAAATATTACATTTTTTCTATTAAATGTATCGTGATTGTTGTATTTTTTTTGTTTTTGTTTTATACGTGTGTCGTTCGCACACGTTGAAATTATATCACGAATTAACACATAAAATATTCTTTTTCTTTTAAATGAATTTTACCAAAAATATTCCCCGCTATAAATCAATCAAATAATATTCGAAATGATCGAATAATATTTGACGGGGCGTGTGTGGGGAGGGGGGGGGTTGTCCGAGACGAAAAAACGGGAAGCGTATTTTTTTTTTCTTTTTTTATTTTTTATCAAATCTAAGATCAAAAATCCTTGTAGAAATTCTCGTTTGGTCGTTTAGTTACACGAAACCAATGTTGTACTTTGGCTGAGTGAGCTACGCGAAATGGGAAAGGTTGGATATCTCATTTCGTCTTCTTGTGCCAGACGAATCCTCTAATCTCTGGTTAAAGTACCATCACCTGATAAAAATCGCACTAAACCACAGGACGGACGGACGGACAGACTACAACTAATCCCTTCGACGAAGCACGCCTTTAGATCACTATTCTCTCTCGTTTCACTTTGATCCTTCTCTCTTTAGCTGAAGGTAGTAATATCAGAAAGAGAAAGAGAGAGAGAGAAAGAGAGAGAGAGAGAGAGAGAAACTAAAACTATCTCTTCCTATCCACCAATCCCACGTAGAAATTTTCTTCTTACCATTTATACCATTTTTTTTTTCTTTTTATTTTTTTTTTTTTTTCATCAATCCTCTTACCTCTCTAACACCATTAAACTTATTATAAGCCAAAATGTAATTAACATTTATCGACGAAACGAAATCTTCGTGGTTGTAATACCATAAACAAAACAACTCTACATTATCATCGAATTTCGTTCAGTTATAATCATAGATAGAATTATTTATCTAAAGGATTACGAAAAAAAAAGAAAAAAAAGAAAAAAAAGAAAGTACGAATTAACGATAAATAGAGGAAATAATAATTATCATCGAATTTCGTTCAGTTAATCATAGATAGAATTATTTATCGAAAGGATTACGAAAAAAAAAAGAAAGTACGAATTAACGATAAATAAAGGAAATAATAATAATAATAATAAGAAAAATCGTTTGATTCTCTTCCCTTTACGTGGGGGGGTCTCTCACCCCTTTTCCACCCATCCCACCCTCCCACGTTCGAGAACAATCTTGACGCAATATCGGTTCATCTCCGAACGTAATAAATAACTCCAGGGATAATGGTAATAACCATAGTAATGACGGATAGTAATAAAAGAGGTAGAATAACGTAAAGTGAAACGTAATATTCTCTCTCCCTCTCTCTCTCTCTCTCTCTCTTTCTATCACACAGACAGACAGACACACACACACACACACACACATACATACAGGTTTATTCAACTTTTATCTTTAGAATTACGAGAGATTGCTCTTCGAAAATTTCCTCTCTCTCTTTCTCTTTCTCTCTTTCTCTCTCTCTCTCTCTTTCTTTCGTGATCCATCTCTCGATCCCCGTATTCTTTCGAAAATAAAAAGAGAAAACTCGATCGATACGACTTCCTTCCTCGGTTTAAACTCCCGACATCGACGGCGGCTGCTGCTGCTGCTTGCTTTTGCCCAACTATTTCCGCGTAATATCTCGTTCCCTTTGCCCGCGGCTGATTTTCAATTCCCTTCTCGACGAACGCGAAGCGAAAAGCCTCCTCTCCTCCTCCTCTCCTCTCCTCTTCTCTCCTCTTCTCTTCATTCCTCTCGATCATCTCCTTTTACTTTCTATTCTATCCCTTTTACTCTCTTCTCTCATCCCTTTCGTCCTTTTCCACCTTCTTCTTCTTCTTCTTTTTCCCTTCTTCCGTTCTTCCCTTCTTCCCTTCTTCGCTTTTACACCATTGGATCGTCGTCGTTCTTTGCTTACTGCATTTTTCCCCACCATTTAACTGCAACTCTTCGGACCGTGTAGCATCGCACTGTTGGTTACGGCCAACATCTCGAACGGAGTTATTCCGACTGGAATTTCCTTCGAATCTCCGCTAGAAAAAGAAAGAAAAAAAAAAAGAAAAAGAAAAAGAAAAAAGAAAAAGAAAAAGAAAAAGAAAAGGCAAAGGCAAATGCAAACTGAAAGGAAAGGAAAGGAAAGGAAGGAAGGAAGAAAGGAAGGGACGGTACACTCCTCCTCCTCCCCCCACCTTCCTCCTCCCACCACCCTCCACCCCTAAGGCAGTGCCCGAAGATAGACACGAATTAATTCCCGTTTTACGAAAAGTCGATAATGATATTCGCGAGAAAGAGTTTGCCGTTTTTCGAAAGACGAGACTACTCCTCCTCCTCCTCCTCCTCCTCCTCCTCTCCCTTCTCCCCTCTTCCTCATCTAACGCATCGGAAGAACTAACTTTTTTTTAAATCTATTTTTATCTTTGCTTCGCTTACTCCTGTAACGCATTTATAATTGTAACTCTACTTATTGTATATTTTTTATTTAAATCTATTTTCATTAATTTTGTATCGTTAATTTCTCTATGTATATATATTATCTATTTATTTATATTTATTTGTATGTGTTCTCTCTTTTTTTTTTATATTTTAATTTATTTATTTATTTATATTTATCTTTATTATTATGTATCTTTTTTATATTTTAATTAATTTATTTAATCATGTTTATATTTATCTTTATTATTATTTATCTTTTTTATATTTTAATTAATTTATTTATTTATATTTATCTTTATTATTATGTATCTTTTTTATATTTTAATTAATTTATTTAATCATGTTTATATTTATCTTTATTATTATGTATCTTTTTTATATTTTAATTAATTTATTTATTTATATTTATATTATTTTTATTTTTATCAGTATTATATTTATATTATCATTATCTTTCAATATTTATTCTGATTATGTAACAATGGGGTAATTCCCGTCAATGTTTTAATAAACAAATAAACAAATAAACAAATAAACAAATAATATCTTTCTTCTTCTTCTTCTTTTTCTCTCGGATTCGGAGAAAAAAAAAAAAAGAAAAATACAAAAGAAAGACAAAAGTAGGGTGGAGGGGGGACATAAACTTTATTTCTTCCTAATTCGACTTGAAAGCTTCACTTACTCCTGTAACGCATTTATAATTGTAACTCTACTTATTGTATATTTTTTATTTAAATCTTTTTTCATTAATTTTGTATTGTTAATTTCTCTATGTGTATATATTATCTATTTATTTATATTTATTTGTATGTATTCTCTTTTTTTTTCTTTTTCTTTTTCTTTTCTCTTTTTTTTTTATATATTTTAATTTATTTATTTATTTATTTACCTTTATTATTATTTATCTTTTTTATATTTTAATTAATTTATTTATTTATATTTATATTATTTTTATTTTTATCAGTATTATATTTATATTATCATTATCTTTCAATATTTATTCTGATTATGTAACAATGGGGTAATTCCCGTCAATGTTTTAATAAACAAATAAACAAATAATATCTTTCTTCTTCTTCTTTTTCTCTCTGATTCGGATAAAAAAAATAAAAGAAAAATACAAAAGAAAGACAAAAGTAGGGTGGAGGGGGGACATAAACTTTATTTCTTCCTAATTCGACGTGAAAGAAATGATATTGATGACACTTCGAAGGCAGGCACGTTAACGTCTGTCTGTCTGTCCGTCCTTTCTTTCTTTCTTTCTTTCTTTCTTTCATTCCTTCCTCCATTTTTCTTCATCTTCCAGACAAGAAGAAACGTTAAGATAAAATAAGGTCAAAGCTTGTTAAAAATATAAGAAAAGAATTCGATTGAGTAGCAGATATTGTACTGGGAAGGAACCTAGGAACGATAAAGTTAAGAAGGTAAAATAAAGAGAGAAAAGAAAGAAAAAGAGAAAGAGAGAGAGAGAAAAAGATTTGATTGGATGTACACGAGAGAAAGAGAGAGAGAGGAAAGAAACGTGGCGGTAAACACAGAAAGAAAGAAAATTGAGGAAGCAAATAAAGGAAACGTCGAGAGAACAAAGAAAAAGAAAAATCTAACGCATCGACCCTGTATGAACTAGCTTCGTTCTTACAACCCCTTGGCACCAACACCACCACCACCACTATCACCACCATAACCAACCTTTTCCCTTCTAGTCACTCCTACCTACTTTTCTTCTCTCCTATCTAAGTCATACGTTCTCTTCAACGAATCTCGAAGTTACCTTTAAGGCAATTCCGTTTCTCATATTTCTCTCTCTCTCTTTCTCTCTTAACCGCAAAGAAGAACCTCTATCTTTATATATTGTATATTGTGCGCGTCTTTAAATGAAACACTTTTTCGAAAATAATCTAAAAAACGAATTTTGACCGTAAGGAAAAAAGAAAGTTCAAACGATTTTGATCATTTCGATGTATTTATTATACTTCGCAAGATAACGATAAAATGATGAGAAATGAAGATTGATGAATTTTTGTAGGAGAAAAAGTGTAGAAAGATATTTTTCGTATATATATGTGGGGACGAAGTATGATGCGCATCTGTTAGGCCTCAGCTGATGGGCAATAGCTCGTGCAGCGCGGGTGATTTGTTTGTTTGGGCGAATGTTGATATGTGTGTGTGTGTATGTGCGTATTTTTGGTGCATGACCAGCGTAATGAGTCGTTGATAGGAGGAAAAGAAAAGACAGAGTCGTTAGCCGATCATTGAGACGAAAAGACGTAAAATCGTGAATGAGTTAAATCGTCGAAGCCGAAATTTAGTCGAGTCATTTGAGTTATAATTTATAAAGTCGTTCAAGTCGTTTAAGTCGTTGTTCATTAAGTCGTTGTTCATTAAGTCGTTTAAATTGTTATTTTGTCGAAGTCGTTTAAGACGTTATATTTCAAAACCGTATTATTCGTGTAACTTTTAGATTTCAAGACGTTCCGTTTGTTGTTACAATTCCTGTTATTTAAAGAAGCATTTAAACGTTTTTTTGTCATACCGATATTTTCCTAAAATATACACTAACATTATTTATCATTAACCCTTTGTTTTGCTTCCTCACACCTGATCTTACATATATGTGGAATGCGAGCACCTCTAAGCCAAACTTAAATAGGCGTTCGTGAGGAGATTGGACGGTGGGCCCTGGATAGCTCAATGGTTAAAGTGCAGTCGCCCGAAAAGCGGAAGATCCGGGTTCGAGTCCCGGTGGTCCAAGTCAGTCTAACGGCCCAATTTTTTCACGAATCCTACATATATATTTCTTATATGAACCGTTTATTTTGAAAATAGCCTAAATTCATTGTTCGATTGTTTATTGTTAACTGTATTTAACGCGTATCATCACTTGGAAATTAATTTGTCATAAAATACATATATTGCATATTAAATTGACTCAAAGTATACGATCATTTTGGACATTTAAATTTTCGAAGTTATTTAGATAAGTTTAAAAATGTACTTTGAAAGTGGCTTAAGTTCAATTTCGTTATTGTCAATTTTCATGACAATCATTTTTTCACGTGTTCCTTTTTCGGATAAAACTATTGCATCAAGAATTAAAAAATCAAATCCATATATACAAATATTATTATATCTTTAAAGTGAGAATTCTACATATCTATTCGAGTCCAGGTTAAAATAAATAACAGAGAACAATTTATCGCAAAGAAAATAAAGTTGATAGTTTAACGAGTCGACAATTTAAAGCTAAAGAAATCACTGTTGTTTCTTTTTTTTTTCTTTTTATCTTTCTCTTCTCTTTTACAGAATATTCGTAGTTTCGAAATCCTTCGTTGTTCAAAGAGAACTGGGTTCTTCTTCTCTCTTACCATCCTTCTTTGATTATCGTATTTTTCCATTTTTCTTCTCTCTCTTTCTGCACAAACGGTGCTACAAAGCATAGTCAATCTCCCACGCGAGATAAAAGAGTCACGACGATCACAGAGAAAAGCGGATAAATAGGAAAATGGTAGGAGAAGAACGTTATAGTACCAAACTTCGTATTGTAAATGGCTGTACACGTTCACTCGTTGGCTCGTTGAAATAGGTATAGCGAACGAAAGATAGGAGCAAATGCATCCCTACATCCTTCACTCGTCCTCGTTTCTCGTCTCTCGACACCGACAAAATATCCCGGCCTTTGTAGCAGCGATGCAACCAAATATGCAATGCGCCGCACATTGTCTCCCTATCTTTTCTATACTTTTCTTTTTTCTTCTTTTCTCTTCCTTTTTTTTACAAATACATACATAAATATACATACGTATGTGCGACAAACGGTTACACTTGTTGCCAGTTTGATTGTTGCGCATCGGATAGTTTTTAATATGCGTGTCCATCATTTTTCAACCGACTAACATCGTTTTTTTCTTTTTTATATTTTCCAATAGGTTTTGCACGTGATAGACGAAGTATTGGAACCGGTACGTTCGATGTCATCGGAATCGCCGATTTACAATCCCGATGCCTTTCAATTTCTAAACCAAAGTGAGAATTTAAACATGGGTAATCATCGTGTTAGGTAAATATCTAATCATAATATGTATATATATGTGTGGGATGCGAGTGCCTCCAAGCCAAACACTTAAATAGGCATTCGTGAGAAGATTGGACGGTGGGCCCTGGATAGCTCATTGGTTAAAGTGCAGTCGCCCGGAAAGCGGAAGACCGGGTTCGAGTCCCGGTCCAGTCAGTCCAACGGCCCAATTTTTTCACGAATCCTACAAATATAGTATATTAAAATATGTATGAATTCTTATTTTCAAGGACCTTCAGACAAAGGATCGTCATAGAGAAAAAGGAAGGAATCTTTACGGCAGATGGGCGTTATACTTTTTTCATTCCTGTTGACGAAGGATTTAAGGTGAATAAATTTTCAATTTGTAAACGAATGCAAACGAGAAGCTTTTTACGTACGCGTAATATTTGTCGTTCTCGTCCTCGTCAAATTTTCGGGATGACACGCGTGTGATATATTATCATCCTTCGCAAGTTCCACTTTTGTTCGTCTCCATTATCTCTCGCGAACATTACACGAGCAATAAGGTATACGACGAAGCTTTCTAAGAACCAGGACGACCCTTTCCTCTTTGGATCATTTACTTCGTTATGCGTGTAAAGATGTGCAACGATGTGTAAGTAAGCTAGCTCGTCTTTGACTGCTTCCCGTCTACTGTTCTGTTCTTCGTCTGCTTATGCGATTACACCGCATTATAGATACACACATATATATATATGTGTGTGTGTGTGTATGTACATATATGTATATGTGTATGTATTATACACCCTACATTGTATACAGTGCAAATAAAAGCTTTTAGTCGCGACGACGAGCCAGTTTATTCATTGGAAAAAAGAATACAAACACCAAGGGAGAAAGTTTTTCAAGGGTTTCGCAGAGAAGAGAAAAAAAAAAAAGAAAAAATGTTACTCTTGTTTTTTCTATCCTTTTTCTTCTACCTAACCTATCCTATCTTTTTACCTCTCTCTATCTCACTCTGGTCTCTTAAATAAATATATAAAAATATCATGCAAATAAATTCATTTCATTCGTCGATCCGCAACCGTGGAATATTCATCGAACTATCCTCGTAAATTCTCGCGAATAAATAATTGAATATTATTTTTCATTCGTTTGTATTATTTCTATTTTTTGTTTTGTCTATTGCAGCCGGAGCCTAGGCCACAGAAGATCGATCATCTCGTAATCGATGGACACGTGATTCCCAATCATATTCTTTTCACAGTACCTACACCTGAGAATATTCATTACGAGACGCTTGTTTTCTCTGACAACCTCAAAGTTACCGTCAGTTTTCTCAGGGAACATAACAAAGGTAGTACAAAGACTAAAAATATGAACAAATTTTCGGGCAAGAAAAGAAATTTCGTGCCGTTTTAAATCGATAGAAATGATTTGAATTCTCGCGTTCAAATAGTTAATGGGATTTTGGAATATCCGTCTATTCACAGGGGTCACGAAAATCCCCGTAATCGAATATCATGGGACCGTATTTTTTTGAATTTCTAAATCATACCTATTGATGACTATTTCTTTTACCTACAATATCTGTTTTATATTTCATTACTATTGACAATTTAAATTGATTCAATTAATTGTTAATGCGACCAAAAATCTAAGAACGGCACAAACTTTCATGCTCACCTAATATATTATACATAACAAATTTAAATATATATATAGGTTTTTATTTATATATTAATTTTATTTCTATTAATTATTTATATTATAAGACTTAATTTTGATTTATACGTTTATACACGTTTTCAACGCACAAACTTTTGGGATTTGGATGTACTTAATCTTGAATTAATCGACCACGTTACTTTCCAGTATATGTCAAGTCTAATACGATCGTGGGTGATGCGTCTCACCAACCCGGTGTCGTGTTGGCCGAAATCGTTAAGCCAAACATCCCCGTACGAAACGGAGTGATCCATTTGATCCAACGACCACTTATGGTGATCGACAGTACAGTGAAGGACTTCCTCGAGGTCAGTAGCATGATCTACTTTCAAATTTAGTATAATTCTATAATTAATGCATCATTATCGATTCGGTATTATTAAGTCGACATTATAGCGAGCCGACAACGAAGAAAGATCAACATTATTGAACATACATACGTCTCGGTATCAACGTGTACAATATAAATGATTCCCGAAAAATGATCTCTATTTTATCTTGTCAAAGTATAAATAAGTTTAACCAAACAAAAAATTAATTACAAAATGAAATCGAACTCGAAAAGCAAACGATTATACATATTTTTCCTTTTTTTTTTATCATTGAAACAATCGTTTCTTACGTTTTTCTTCTTCTTCTTCTTCTTCTTCTTCTTCTTCTTCTTCATTATCTTCAACGATTACGAGATCTCAGGACAACTATGTGCATAGTTAATTCCGTGTTAAACTCCTTTGTATGTAAATTGGGTCGACAGCATTATTGTATTACCCTTCATCAACATAACGCCGCGTCGTGTCATCCTTTGCTGTTCTATGTGTACGTTTCAGGAAATACGTCACGTTGGACGTACCCGTGTCGAAACTGTGAATACTAATGCTTCGCTAATCTGTTTCGTGCCGCGTATTCTGAAACAACTACATTACCGGTATATACGATAATACCTACATCCTATATATAAATATATACATATATATATATATATATATATATATATACATACATTTATCTATAAATACGCGCGTTAATTTACAGATATACTGGACGATTCGAATTTGATCCTTAAAGGATATTATTAATTCATTAGAAACAGATTGATCGCCCAGTCGAATCGAATATCTGATATTACTTTAATAAGTATCTAATCGAAAGAAAAAATGTATCTTAATCACGGTCCAATGATAATCTTAAATCGCGAGAAAAAAAAAACTGGTGTGTGTACTTATGTACGCACGTAAGAAGCTGTACTTCTTTGCCATACCAAAACGAATATAACCTCAATAACCTCAAAAATAACTTCAAAAAAATAACTAAAAAAAAAAATAATTATTATTATATATAAGGTAAAAGCCCCCTCGGTTGGCCAGTTAAGTCGTTTTCTTTTTTAGAAAAATTATATTCATTCAATAAAATAACTTACATCTAAACTAATGGTTTAACCTGTAAGCTTGAGCTTTCAGCTTTGAATAAAAATAAAGAAAAGACAAATTATTCATAAATATTGTAATAATAAATTAAAAAAAACATAGATTTGCAATGTCCCTATTTTTAGCCAACTTTCTCCCTCTTTCGGCCATGCATGTCCCCTCATTTGGCCATGTTTCCTATTTAAAATAATAATTAATTAATAACTAATTTATTAAATAAATCAAAATCGAATAATTCAAAACTCGTGTACAAAGAAATTAATTACTCATTAGTATTAAAAAAACTAGTTGAATACTTTATGTACAAATATATAACCTCAAAGCGAATAGCCATAAGTTGGCTAATGATAAAAACAGAGGCAATAATACTGTCTCCATGCTTGGCCACCATATTTTTAATGGAGAATAATTAAAAATCACTTAATTTTCAATTTCCATAATAATTTTAAGCTATGTTAATTGCAGAAAAAAAAAATATTTTGGTTGCTATTGTCAAAAATGAAATATATAGGTTAATAAAAATCACAGTATCCTTACCTTACTTAACAAGAAACCATCCAAAAACAGAAGTCTTGCACAACTTTATTTTTTTTCGTTTTTAAATATATTTTTAAAATAATCCGAATTACTTTCAATGATATTTTAAAATTAGAATTTTTTTTTTTTAAAACTGTCACCATGTGCACATCAGCATATAATTTATAATCACTGTTGTGGCATAAAGTGGCCAATAGAGGGGGCCTGGCCAACCGAGGGGGCTTTTACCTTATATATATATAAGAAAGAATAAAAAAAAGAAAAAGAAAATATCAAAATATAGATA
The DNA here is from genome assembly GCF_010416935.1 of Polistes fuscatus. NCBI lineage: Eukaryota > Metazoa > Arthropoda > Insecta > Hymenoptera > Vespidae > Polistes > Polistes fuscatus. The sequence goes on along the minus strand of NW_025113075.1, from coordinate 3,388,442 downwards.
TCAGTCCATACTAAATATAAGAGAGATATATCGAATTACTTGACGCGTCAACAGCCATAGCGCGGTTACAGCATTAGTTCTCGCTCGATCATTTAAGTAAAGCAGCGCTGAGTACGATTAGTATTTGGATGGGTGACCCGCTTGAGAAAAAAAGGGGAAGAAGAAAAGAAGACAACTTCATGCCGTATACTTGAAATCGCTTTGCCGCGCGTAGTAAATACTAACAAACTTCATGGTGTCGTTTTTTCAGACGCTCGAAACAAAATCACTCTCCATTTACATTTTCCCCAACGCGCTAAAAGAAGTATAACTTCAAAATATACTTTTCGAGTTCGAGTACATATCAATATCGTAATATTAATTGATCTCAATGTGTTCTTCTCTATCATTGATCAAACAACTAAATAATCCTAAGTATATTTATCGACTCGTGTCGCGGCGAATGCGATGTTATAACGTTATTTTAATTATTATTAATCGAAAAAAAAAAGCAAAGAAGAATAAAAAAACGTCATTACTATTACTAACCCCTTTTTTCAACAAAAACAACAACGCATATATACCTTACTATACGTCGCACATGTAATATAGTAACAACTTACCTATATATATATATATATATATATATATCTTAGCTATATATCTATGTATATACTTATATAATACAACAGACGTCTTTCTACACGGGACAAGAATGGAATGTTCACCTGACAGCTGTCTCTCGACACCACACGCGATATATCGATTGTTCTCCAGAAATGATACTTGGCACGACCTGCTGCCTACTGTCTGCACCACGATCCTTCGAGGCTTTTGGTTGGATCAAAGGCGACACACACACAACACACACACACACATCATACAATCTTTTTCTTTTCTATTTTTTTATTGTCACTCGCTTTTTGAAGCTTTCGGCTTCCCCCCATTTATCGTCTTTACTTTTCTAAACTAAAATCAATTCCAAGGTCTGTGACATTTTGTTTCTCTCTCGCCTTTGATCTAATACTTTGAGCCTATTTTGTGTTGTGTATTTGTGGCCTTCGTGCGTTTGTCCCAATGCGACCGTATTTCACTACCAACGAATTATATTTTTTTATATATATATAGATACACGCATACACGCACTATCAAAATTATTTCATTGCAATTTTGTTGATTAATCCTCTCCTAAAGGCTATGACGAAAATCTTTCTCGTCTCAACAAAAAAAAGAAAAAAAATATGATCATCTCAAAAGCTATTGCACAAGTTATTACTATTTAATTTATTTTTTGTTTCTTCTTTGTGTTTTTGCGTGTTACTACCATAGAGATTGGATTGAAGAAACATTAAATATAGAAAAAATTTCTTGGCAAATCATTTTTCTTTTCAAATGATTTCCATTTTTGGAAAAATATTGAGAGTATATTCATTCGTTTTTTTTTTTTTCATTCTAAAATTTGATGCCATGTCGATCGTACGACAAAATTTGATCAAAATATTTGTATTGATATACAATTATCTCGTTAAAAGAGATTCACCGTCGTTTTGGGACGCAATTTTTACTAATCACTTCATTTCAGGTTGACACTACTTGAGAACGAGACACGAGCAGAGTGATTAGCTATTAAAACAATAGGAGAAAAAAAACAAAAAAAGAAACGACACACACAAAAAAAGTACTTATATATATAAGTACTTAATATTATTATTATAATTTAATATTAAAATATTAAATTATATATTATAATATATAATTATTATATATTAATTATATATATAATATTTAATATTTTAATAATAAATTATAATAATAATTAATATTAATATTATTATATATAATAATATAATATATAATAATATATAATAATAATATAATATATATATATAATATTATATATATATATATATATATAATATTATTATATATATTATTGATTGGTGTGTGTAGGGGAAGCACAGAAAAAAAAACCAGCCGTATTCCACCTGCCGTTTCTGCACCTGCCTCTATGTCTCTTTCACTGCAGATTTCTCTCGCCTCTGCTAGCAAATTATGAAATGCCCATCGTATTAAATATATATATATAAACCCTTAGACCCTTTCTATCTTCTCTTCACTTACCTACCACCCACCCCTTTGGCCCCTCCGTCCCCCTTCACCACTATACCCCTTTACCCCTTTCTCTAACTTTCTTTTTTAGATTATACTACTTACTTACTTACTTACTTACTTACTTACTTACTTACTTACTTACTTACTTACTCACTCTGCCTATCGACTTGGTGCTCTTCTCTTTTACGAACTCTCTTTCATTTGTGTTTCTTATTCTTATTCTTATTCTTCATCTTCTTCTTCTTCTTCTTATTAGAAAAAAAAGAGCGACCAATTAACACGACGACACTCTAACGACGATCACCAAGATCGATGATTTAAAAATAAGATTGAGATTTATCAGAACGTTAACACGATTATACTTACGCTAAACCTACCGATTATTTTATGTATAATATATTCATTTATTGTGCAATTAATTATATCTTTCAGATAATCAAATATTTATTAGAATATATTTTATAAATTATATAATATAATAATATTTTTATTTAATATAATATTATATAAAATATTGATCCCGTTGAAAATATTAATACTAATCGTATGGGTATTATAAATTAAATTGATAAGAAATTCAAATGAAATATAATATCGATAGTAATGGGATAGGTTTAGTGTTAAATACACTTGTATATAAATACATACTTTTAACATTTATACACGAGGTATCGTTCGTGTTATTTCGCATTATAAGAAAAATACGATTATCTATATTATTTATTTTTACCAGCTTTTTTATTCACATCGGAAAGATACAATACATTCAAGATTTGTTTAATCAACCATGTAATGTTGTAATAACGAATCTTACGCTTCATAGATATTTCTATAATATTTGATTCCCTAGTAGGTAATTTCCAGAAACATTTGAAATCAAATTTGTCCATACTCTGCCCTCCCCTATCGATCATTTTTATCGACAAAAATTATTGTAATTATAAAAGTATAAAGATATATTCAATCGTGTTGTATGTGTATTATGTAGAATAACCAGAGAGTACCAATCGATATAACGAATAAAGTGAAAGAAAATAAAAACAAAAATATCAAGAAGGACAACATTTCTAATCAATTTCTAAACGATAAACAATTAAATAGGACAATAAACGCATTCTCATTAAAATCATCATTTAATTAAATTTCCTTAAAATAAACAAATAAACTAGTGTGTGTGTATTTATACACGCACATAAGAAGTTATACTTCTTTGGCGTACCAAAACGAATATAACCTCAATAACCTCAAAAATAACTTAAAAAAAAAATAGTAATTATTATTATTATTATTTTTATCATTATTAATTTTCCTTGTAACTTTTTAATTTTCCTTGTTACTTTCTAATTTTCCTTGTTTATTTTTCAATTAATGTTATTATTATATTATTATTAGTATTATTATTATTATTATTATTATTAATAATAATATTCTTTTTACATAGAATATAGTTGATAAAAAAATCTGTTCCCCCCTCCCTGCTAGATAATCGATAATATTCGCTAATGTAAGCCGATTATTTTTCTTTTATTATTATATTTTTATTCATTTATTTATTTATTTAACAAAAAAAAGAAAGGAAACATATTTTCAATCTATCGATATATTATATATATAAAATTATACTTCTTTGCCGTACCAAAACGAATATAACCTCAAAAATAACTTCAAAAAAAAACTTCAAAGAAAAAAAATTACTTAAAAAAAAAAAATAATTATTATTATATATATATATATATATATATAAAAGAATAAAAAAAAAAGAAAAAGAAAATATCAAATATAGATATCAGTCCGCACTAAATATAAGGAAAATATATCGAATTACTTTATGCGTCAACAGCTATGGCGCTGTTGTAGCACTTGTTCCCGCTCGATCATTTAAGTAAAGCAGCGCTGAGTACGATTAGTATTTGGATGGGTGACTCGCTTGAGAAAAAAAAGAGGAATAAGAAAAGAAGACGACTTCATGCCGTAAATTTGAAATCGCTTTAGCGCGCATCGTAAATACCGACAAACTTCGTGGTGTCGTTTTTACAGACGCTCGGAAAAAAATCACTCCCATCACACATTTTCCCAAACGCGCCAAAAGAAGTATAACTTCAAAATAAATAAATAAATGTAGGTTGGGGGGGGGTATATACGTTATTTATACGTAGACAAAGTGTGTTAATCAATATTACAATGGTTAATTAGGAGGTAGACGCTTTTATGTTTGTGACGTTAATAGATTGAATGAATCTTTCTTTCTATACACAAGAAAGAACGAGAACACAAAGAGGGTCCGGATAATTCGGAAAAGTAGATTCTTCCCCTGTTCTAGTCGGTACTTAAGATGTTCCTTTTGAAACAGAAGACAGGGATAAACCGTTTTGATGTTGATCGTTCTACCGCGATGAGATTTTCGTTGAAAGGTTCGAAGGACAGCAGTCCAGCAGTCCAGCACAATCCTTGCGCTCCAACGAAAATCATAAAGGGGTCAGAAAGATTGTTCTTCGTGCTTAACCGATCATTCAATGACTTATCTTTCGTCAATTTTGCTTGACAAATTATTTCGTTATTCGTAGTAAATTCAATGACTCGTATAAAGGGCATCTATCATCTTGTTTTCTCCTCTTGTTTATCTTCTTCTTGATGATAAGGAAACATCAAAAGGTTTTCGATGGTTACTTGTCTACTACTTCGAGTGTTACGTCAATGATCCAATATGGTTTGTATTCGAATACAATAAATTAAACACTCGTGGTAGTTCTATCTTGAAACGTGTAAATATGTATTTTATCGTGAATACATAAATGGGGAGTGTAGTAAAGGAGAAGCAACGAGAGAACTTGAAGAAGTCAAGAAGTACACGGAGTTACTTCGGAAATCGAAATGTGCACAGTCTCTCTCTATTTGGTTTTAGGAAAATGTGAATAGGAAGCATTCGTGAAATAGGAAATTAGAGAAGATAATGGAAATTGGTGTGTTACTGTTGAAAAGTAAAGATAAACTTTTGAAACTGTTCAATAATACAAACGTATGACTGATAGTAATAATAATAATAAATAATTGTTGATCAAAATATAAATCTTTTAAAGTATTCTTCTATTACTTTTTAAATAAAGGTATTTAAATCATTATTGTCAATAGGTAAAGGACGATCAGAATTGTAGGGGAAAGTGTAGAGGAAGGTAACGGTTCGTTATTAATAAATGAGTTGGTTGAAACGTTTGTTCAGCGAATCCCGAGTACGAGTGAATTTTAAAACAATAAAACTAGCATGTTATATATATATATATCGGTTCAATAGGAGGAAATTTATGAAAACGTCAACGTCGTCGTTGGTTGTAGGTATTCGTGGTTTGTTGCTCGATCGTTGACACGACCAATGACGCCTGTCGTACGCACCATTCTGTCATCGTTACGTGACAACACAAGTACGATAAATATTCTCTGCTAATACACTCGGCGTGCACCCGTGCATACGTGTTTACTACAATGATTTGTCGTTAAATATAAACTCTCCCGATAATGTTCTACAACACACACACACACACAGAAATCTATAATAATGATATTATTGAATATTTTTTGAAAATCTAATGATAGATCAATTTTACATTAAATAATATTCGTCTAAATTTGTAAAGAAATGCATTTCAAAAAAAAAAAAGGTTATTTAAATCAATTCTCGATTGTGAAACTCGAGTTTAATAAACAGTCTTTAAAAAAAAAAACTGGTGTGTGTACTTATGTACCCACGTAAGAAGTTATACTTCTTTGGCGTACCAAAACGAATATAACCTCAATAACCTCAAAAATAACTTCAAAAAAATAACTTAAAAAAAATAATTATTATTATATATAAGGAAGAATAAAAAAAAGAAAAAGAAAATATCAAAATATAGATATCAGTCCATACTAAATATAAAAGAGATATCGAATTACTTCACGCGTCAATAGCCATGGCGCTGTGATAGCACTAGTTCTTGCTCGATTATTTAAGTCAAGCAGCGCTGAGTACGATTAGTATTTGGATGGGTGACCTGCTTGAGAAAAGAAGGGGAAGAAGAAGAGAAAGACAACTTCATGCTGTATACTTGAAATCGCTTTGCCGCGCGTCGTTAAGGGGTTATATGCAGTTAGGATTTTCAAAAAATCGATTTTTTTTTTTTCATTTTCGGAATGTACATATATTTAAGTATATTCTCTGAAAATTTCCAATCGATCCGACAAATATTCTTCACTTCATGTAAGCTGCAAACAAAAATTTTTAACTATGTGTAAACGTCTCTTTGAAACTTTAAACGCGTTTTTCTCAAAACGGTATTTTCAAAGTCGGTGATCTCGATTTTGCAAAAACGGCTTAACCGATCGGTTTCAAATTTTTACACAATCTTCTTAGATATATTCCTCAGGTATTAAGTATAAGGAATAATTTTTAAAAATTATTACTATTTTTTTGTAACAATTTAGAGCGAAAATTTTAGTCAAAAACAACAACTTTTTTCAAATAGACGCCATTTTGTCAAAAATCAAAATTTGTATTATTCCTTGGTTTTAATACCTGCATTAATCTATCCTTTAAAAGAATCCACCATATTTTTTAATTTCGGATAATCCAAACCGCCAAAATGGAGATCACCGCCAAACGTCTTTTTTTAGAGGACGTTCAGGAAATCATCTACAGGAGCAGTGCAGATTAATATTTTTACAGAATCGACGCGCTATTGTATTCTCAAAAGTTCACTCTATTTGAATTACCAACAATTTTTTTTGAGAAATAAAAACTGTTTCTAGAAAAAATTCATGAAAATACGTCTTTTTCGAGCCTCGCAACTGCGTATAACCCCTTAAATACCGACAAACTTCGTGGTGTCGTTCGGAAAAAATTCACTCCCATCACATTTTCCCAAACGCGCCAAAAGAAGTATAACTTCAAAAAAAAAAAACATATTTCATTCGTATAGAATAATAAACGAAGGAAATGTTGAAAAGAGATCTTTCAAGAGTAACAGACACAACGAATATTCGGCGAGAACGTGTATGTATTGATTAGAAATGTGTGGTCAGAAACGAGTCAGTTTCTAAATCAATAGCACATACTATTATCCAATTGGTTTGCCATGGCTGAAAATGAAATTACATGAAGGGATGAAGGGATGTTCGCTCGGTTTGATTCCAATTCGACGTTGTTCTATCATTTTCTACGATAGATTTCCACATGATCTGGTATTTTCATCGTCGAAACTGGACTCTATTCCGAGTATTTCGAGCTATCCGATCGGGTAGCTCTAATCGATTGAAATTCGATGACGTATTCCGTCCTGTTATCAGTTAGTATACGCGTATACGCTTATTTGCTTAAATACTTGCACTCTATTATTGTCATAAATCATAATTCCTCGTCGGTTAGGTGTCATTAAAGATAACCGAGTTGATTAAAGCAGCTAGAGTCTAATTCATGTGTTCGATCATTATAATATCATCTTTTCATACGTAAACGTTTTTTTTTCTTTCTTTTTTTTTAATGCCTAACGATCGATCGATTTATCTACCCCACGCGTTATTTCAACAAATCTAATACGATTGAATAAATAAATGACGATGAATATATTCGTATTCATTCGACGTGTATGTCAATCGAAATAGATATCGGTTGTAATAAATACGTAGTTATCTATATTGGGGAAAACGTTAAATCGACCAGTTTTGTTATTGGACTACCCTTTAAAATGAAAGGATTGATCTGCCTGGATCATCGTCCTTTCGTTTATATATCCATGACGATTGAACGCATCATTGCACCGTAAAATCATACTTCTGATCGTGGAAATGAAAACGAGCCGCGCAACACGGCTTTGAGAATTATCGGAAAAACAAAAATGAACGAGAAATTTGTTCTTCTTGATATTTTTATATTTTTTATTTATTCTTTAACATTTTATCGAGAGATATTTTATTCCTCTCGAGTAATATATTTTTATCGATTAAAAGATATATTTTATTAATCGTTATAAATCGTTTGTTATCGATTGGTACTCTAGTGTTTTTTTGTTTTTTTTTTTCTTAAAAGAACACCAACGCCGCCTTACATCAATCCTTTTAATCAATTTATAATATATTTTTCTATACTCGTTCTTAAAATGATAGGTGTCGAAATAATATTTATACTTTAAATGAAAATATTCAAACGACACTTATGATAAAAGACCGACATCATATTTAATTGACGAAATTGCCAGAATTTTGTTTCTTCTATCCATGCTTTCCCATATTTTTTCCATCGAATATACATACCAATGAAGTTCAATTTTATAAACCTCGTATTATATTTCTTAACGCAAAGCTTGGTAAACGATATTTGTAAGTAGTAGTATAATCATAGAAGATGAATATAACATAATTCAAATGCATACAATACCACTGGTAATTACGTCAATGTGAGGTAATCAAAACGACGAATGATGATAGATATATTGTATAATAGAAAATTAGAACAAATTCTTCTCTATAATTATTTATTTAATATTCTAAACCAAGTATCTCTTATATACATTTCTATGGGTTTTGATTGTCTCCAAGTATATCTACTGTACATGTAGAATAAATTTCATTCTTTTTTTTGTTATAGCAACTATTTAATGCAGCACTTGGTAGCATAAAATGGATTCATCGATCGAACTAAATACATTTTAAAAATCTCTAATTCGCATTGGTATCTTCTTCTTTTTATTTTCTTTTTGTATTTTTTTTTTTTTATAAGAAAAATTTCTTTCCAAATATGATTTCTTTTAAAAACGTAATTACGACAGACGTTTAATATCTATCGACTACGTGCTAATAATTAAAAAAAGTCGAGGTATAAATGCGAATAATGGATTTATCCCAACCCAATATTATTCACCTGTCAACGATTAATATTTTCCCATCCCCCTTTTTCTTCGAGAAAACTTTTCGACTACTTTTCGTTGGATTCATCGTCATAAACAGAATGAAAACTGTTCGCGAATCCAACATTTGGAAAATCTCGTTAACGTTGAGAGGTGAAATATAACGGGTGTTTAATAATTTTCTTCTATCCATTATCTTCTTATCCCTCTTCCTCTCGCATACTCAAAGTTCTTCCCAAAATTCATCAAAAACAAATCGCGAGAACTAAACAACATCACCGGGAGAAGTTTTGTTGATATTCTCAAACTTCTCTCTGTCACAGATATACATATTCTTTATTTTTTGATTTACAGCAAGCGACCTAATTACAAGTATACCTTTTTTCTGTTTCTGTTTTGCTTCTTATGTTATGGATCGACCCCCTGGTTTCTGGTTTCTCTACGCAGTCCTTCAAGGTAATTCGCAAGCGGCCTTTTCTCTAGATTTTCTCTTCTTCTTTCATGTCTTTCTAGACTTCCATTAAAGTAGGAATCACCCGATCACTATCAACCACTATCACCACCACCACCACCACCGCCACCATTACCACCATCACCACCACCAATACCACCTACCACAACTTTTACCACCACATTTTTGAAACATTACGAATCATTCACACTTACATCACTGCCGGTTATTTTTTTCAACCTTTGCTTCTCTCCTTTATCTCTTTCTCTCTCTCTCTCTCTCTCTTTCTATCTTACTATTTTCTCTCTTTCTAACTTTCTTCTTTTTTTTCAACACTTATTCGTATTATCATCGCTTGTATTTTCTTTAACTTTTCAACACGATCTTTATTGCACATTATATATCCAACCTTTTTTTCTTTCTATTCTATTCTCTCTCTCTCTCTCTCTCTCTCTCTCTCTCCGTTTTCCTATGCACACTCTCACCCGTCACAAAATATTTCTTATAATTTTGTAGCCATTGCAGTTTAACCACCATTGGATGATATATCGTTTAAAACGAAAAAACAAAATTAAATCAATTCGGATCGTCTCTTAGGTGCATGTTGTAAGTAAAAAAGAATAAAAATAAAATAAATTAAAATTAATAAATAAATATTTTATATATTCCAATGGCGGTTAATTACGATTGCAAATATCCAACGCACATTATATGATTGTGTGTGTGCTTTACTTAGAGAAAACCAATTGTTGAAAACAAAGGGAAAAAAAAAATAAAAAAAAATATACAATAAACCTGCATCCTTATTTTCCTCGTCGATCAAGACAACAACAACAATAATAACAACAATAATAAAAAATGCAAATTGTACTAACGACACTTCGACGAGGGAAAAAAGGGGGAAAGGGGGGGCTCTGTTGTGGCTCGTTCGCTCGTTCGATAGAAAATAATTTAGCATTCTATTTTTAAATGGAAACCTATTATTTTCTTCCCTATTTTCTATCTAGCTTTTTTGCTAATTCAATCTATCGTAGTATTACTACTATCACCACCAAGCCTGTAACCCCAATTTTCTTCAGCACCAACAACAACAACAACAACAACGTTTATTCTTAATAAATTTGTTCAGTTTTCATTTTTTGCTTTCCTATTACACACTTCCTTTGACTCCAATTTTTCTAACCCTTTTTCTTTTTTTTTTTTTAAACCAACCTCCAAACACCAACCCACCCCCCACCCTACCTATTTTTTTTTATCCGCAATCCTTTTTTATTTTATTTTATTTTTTTTTTTTTGTATTTTATATGCATGCTAACAAATATCGTCACACTTTCAAACGCGATATATATATATATAATTTTAAATATACAACGTTTGCTTTTTAACTCTATTTCTTTTACTTTTATTATATCAAATAAATAAAGTTACCGTACCCGCGTAATATATATCGTTTTTTCCGTGCTATTTTTCTATTTTTCGTTTCTTGTAAATATTCAAATGTTATAATATTATCCTAAGAAATTCACATGTATATTCCCATGGAATAATAATAATCCCCGTAATCACCACCCGCGTGTGCGATATCGTTTATACGAGAAATTACAGATACGCTAACGTCGTATAAATAATATCAAAACCCCGAACAATATTTATGGTAATTGAATGGGAAATGAGGGAAGGATTGGTTTATCGAGCGTAACTTTGTCTAAATTTTCGACATTAACATCTCCCCTCTACGAATGTATAATATATTATATTATATATTTATATTTAATATTTAATATTAAACACTATATGAGAAATTATTAAATATTTCGTAGAAGATTGATAAAGACAATTTACTTTTATTATTTTTTAATAATAATAATAACAATAATAGTAATAATAATAATAATAATAATAATAATAATAATAATAATAAAATAATATTAAACACTAGCTATGAGAAATTATTCAATATTTCGTAGAGATTGATAAAGACAATTTTCTTTTTTATTATTTTTAATAATAATAATAACAGTAATAATAATAATATAATAATAATAATAATAATAATAATAATAATAATAATAATAATAATATTAAACACTAACTATGAGAAATTATTAAATATTTCGTAGAAGATTGATAAAGACAATTTTACTTTTTATTATTTTTTGATAATAATAATAACAATAATAATAATAATAATAATAATAATAATAATAATAATAATATTAAACACTAACTATGAGAAATTATTAAATATTTCGTAGAGATTGATAAAGACAATTTTCCTTTTTATTATTTTTTGATAATAATAATAACAATAATAATAATAATAATAATAATAATATTAAACACTAACTATGAGAAATTATTAAATATTTCGTAGAGATTGATAAAGACAATTTTACTTTTTATTATTTTTTAATAATAATAATAATAATAATAATAATAATAATAATAATAATAATAATAATAATAATAATAATAATAATAATAATAATAATAATAATATTAAATACTAACTATGAGAAATTATTAAATATTTCGTAGAGATTGATAAAGACAATTTTCCTTTTTATTTTTTGATAATAATAATAACAATAATAATAATAATAATATTAATAATAATATTAAACACTAAGTATGAGAAATTATTAAATACTTCGTAGAAGATTGATAAAGACAATTTTCCTTTATTATTTTTTAATAATAATGATAATAATAATAATAATAATAATAATAATAATAATAATAATATTGTTTCATTCTAGACGGTTTTTTATATTGACTTTATGTAAAATAGTGTTCCATATAAGAGTTTTATAGCCACTCGTGTGTGTGTTATACCGTTCCTCGGTTCGTTTGCTTTTTACAATTTGTCTTCTACAAAAGCCCTCCTCTTTCCCTCTCTATATTCATTTTACGAGCGATAAAAGTGTCATGAATCGTCGATTCTTCGCGTTGATCTCTAGTACTATAAGAAGCTTTTTTTTCCTTCACCGAATGCTTCTGATTTCTTGGAAATGTTTCTATTTTATATTCCCCCCCCCATTCGCAATACCATTCGCGAAAAAAAACTTTGAAAGATTTTCCCCGAGATAAATAATTGAATTTTGAGCGAGTTGTTTTAAGAATATTCGAATTATTGAGAATTATTGAATAATTTTACGGTAAAAAAGAATAAGGGGTGAGGTTGGTGGTTGGGGGTGGGGGGGGGGAGGTGGGAAAACTTTTTTATTTATCCTATTTCTTTAAAAATGTACATACCACTTTAAATGTTTTTCCTTTTTCTTGTTTTCCTTTTAATTTTGACTTTATCTGCACCGACCTATTCCGAAGCTTTTACAAAGAGCATCAAGTTGTACGTAAAATTTAAACACGCATGATCGATGTTTTTAGTATAAGTAGATTGATTGATATGGTTATTACTTGAAATAAGAAACTAGTAAACACCGTAGATTGTTTGCCTCTACACCCATTGTATTCCATCCATCGTAGATTAGTATTGAACGTATGTATGTGCAACAACAACAACAACAACAACAACAATAATAACAACAATGACAACAAGTATGCATGTTCACTGTTAGATAAAAACATTACCGTTAGATTGATCATTATTTTTCACCCCCACAATATTTCATTGAATATCGTTTTATTATCAAAACAAAATGACGAACTACTACATCCCATCGTATATTATATTTATTAATCGATTATTTAAAGAAAATAAATCTTACGAACAAAAAAAAACGATTAACGAACAAAAGTTCATTTTTCATTTGAATAGGTGGAACAACAAATTGAGTTATTTATTTAAATATTTATATACCTGCAGTGTTGGAATATTGTATGCGTATGCGTGTGACGTGTGTATTCTACGTTTAATCTCATATCTATCTATACACACACACAAACACACATACATATATAGATAGATACGAAATGCTTTATACGAACTGCGATGTAAAATGAAACGAACACAAAAAGTAAAAGAAAAATAGAAAGAAAAAGAAAATTCTAACGAGTAACGAAATTATCCGACAAGAACTTTAAACGCTACGAGGATGCATCGGAAATTTGAAAGCACAAACACAAGCCACCAAAAAGGAATATAGACATTTTGCATAGCGTTTCATGGTCCCATAAAACGTTTAAATCGTATGATTAAAACAAGCTTGATGATTATCATTAAAAGTTAAAGAGATTTTAACGCGTTCGTCGAAATATACGAGACGCGAGGAAAGATTTGCATATACTAATGATCAAAAATAAGGAGAACGCGTCGTTTATCGTGGCCTGAAAATAGGATAGAACTGTTATAAGATTCTGAAAGAAACCTCGTAAATTATATTCGAAACGATATAACGAAAACGAAGGAACAAAAACACGACGACGTGGACTGTTCATTTCATTTTATTTTTTTTTTCTTGTTCCGCTGTGATTATAACAACCCCGTTTTTATTAAAAGTAAAATCATTTTTGCGACTAGTAAAGAGTACAATTTTCTTAGAAACTAACCCTTAAATATTAATGTCGATTAAATAATAATATGCAACAAAATGCAATTGATTCGTCTTGTTTTGTTTGTTTTTTTTTAACGCGATCAACAAACACACGTGATGATTTGTTTAAAATACGATAATGCATTTAATCAAATTTTACAAATGAATGGAATCTCATTTGAAACGTTCAAAATGTCTATCGACAGATTCGTACGAATGTTTAATAATATCATTCGTTGCATCCTCGTTTAAAAATTTTTTTTTTTCACTTTGTACCGTTTAGTTTTTATATATATATACTATATATATTTTTTTAATTCTTTTATTACTATTATTATTATTATTATTATTATTATTATTAATATTATTATTATTATTATTAATCACGCAAACCGTGATGTATGTATGTGCCTGAATCAACCGATACGAAGAAGAAAGATGAAACAACAAGACGCGTACACATTAGGGAGAAGGATTTTGTTGCTTTTAGCAGATGAAGTTGTTATTTAGTATACACTTTGTGTAGATCGAAGAAGGTGACGAGCTGGATTTTAGAAACGAGCCTTGAGACATCCGTCTCTCTTCCTTTATTTATCCTGTTCTATCATTATTTTTTTTTTTTCAACAACGCTCGTATGAACTTACATAATAACTGTGGCCTGGGGAATGCACCGTCGTAATTTCGTAAGGAAGATTTTTTCGACTAAATAAAAATTACACGCGCGATATATTATTACATTTATAACGATTTTTTGAATATACAGAACAAAATCGAAATAGAAATTATGAATTCAATCAAAAATGATCATATATTATATAATTGGATATACAATCTCCGCACAGATCGAAAGTTTCATTTGATTGTTTTATTATTTTAACTTATCATAATTTTGTCTTTCTATTTTTATATTAATTAGAATCCAAAACTTTGTACAATAATGAAAATTGTTATTGATTTAATCAAAAATTGGATGTACAATCCGCACATATTTAAAAAGTTTCATTTGATTGTTTTATTATTTTAACTTATACAAAATTTTGTCTTTCTATTTTTATATTAATTAGAATCCAAAACTTTGTACAGTAATAAAATTGTTATTGATTTAATCAAAAATTGGAACTACAATCCGCACATATTTAAATAGTTTCAATGGATTGTTTTATTATTTTAACTTATACAAAATTTTGTCTTTCTATTTTTATCTTAATTAGAATCCAAAACTTGTACAATAATGAAAATTGTTATTGATTTAATCAAAAATTGGATGTACAATCCGCACATATTTAACAAGTTTCATTTGATTGTTTTATTATTTTAACTTATCATACAAAATTTTGTCTTTCTATTTTTATATTAATTAGAATCCAAAACTCTGTACAATAATGAAAATTGTTATTGATTTAATCAAAAATTGGATATACAATCCGCACATATTTAAAAAGTTTCATTTGATTGTTTTATTATTTTAACTTATACAAAATTTTGTCTTTCTATTTTTATATTAATTAGAATCCAAAACTCTGTACAATAATGAAATTGTTATTGATTTAATCAAAAATTGGATATACAATCCGCACATATTTAAAAGTTTCATTTGATTGTTTTATTATTTTAACTTATACAAAATTTTGTCTTTCTATTTTATATTAATTAGAATCCAAAACTTTGTACAATAATGAAAATTGTTATTGATTTAATCAAAAATTGGATGTACAATCCGCACATATTAAAAAGTTTCATTTGATTGTTTTATTATTTTAACTTATCATACAAAATTTTGTCTTTCTATTTTTATATTAATTAGAATCCAAAACTTTGTACAATAATGAAAATTGTTATTGATTTAATCAAAAATTGGATATACAATCCGCACATATTTAAAAAGTTTCATTTGATTGTTTTATTATTTTAACTTATCATACAAAATTTTGTTTTTCTATTTTTATATTAATTAGAATCCAAAACTTTGTACAATAATGAAAATTGTTATTGATTTAATCAAAAATTTGATATACAATCCGCACATATTTAAAAAGTTCATTGATTGTTTTATTATTTTAACTTATCATAATTTTTTTTTTCTATTTTTATATTAATTAGAATCCAAAACTCTGTACAGTAATAAAAATTGTTATTGATTTAATCAAAAATTGGATATACAATCCGCACATATTTAAAAAGTTTCATTTGATTGTTTTATTATTTGACTTATCATAATTTTGTCTTTCTATTCTATATTAATTAGAATCCAAAACTCTGTACAGTAATAAAAATTGTTATTGATTTAATCACAAATTGGATGTACAATCCGCACATATTTAAAAAGTTTCATTTGATTGTTTTATTATTTTAACTTATCATACAAAATTTTGTCTTTCTATTTTTATATTAATTAGAATCCTAAACTTTGTACAATAATGACAATTGTTATTGATTCAATCAAAAATGTCAATATATTAAATAATTGGATATACAATCTCCGCACATATTTAAAAAGTTTCATTTGATTGTTTTATTATTTTAACTTATCATAATTTTGTTTTTCTATTTTTATATTAATTAGAATCCAAAACTCTGTACAATAATGACAATTGTTATTGATTCAATGAAAAATGTCAATATATTAAATAATTGGATATACAATCTCCGCACAGATTGAAAATTTCATATTTTATTATTTGATTATTTAAACTTATCATAATTTTGTAATTCTATTCTTATTGTTTTATTAATAAGTTTAATCGATAATTTACTTGAAATTGAATAAAATCTTCCTTACATTTTCGTCAGTGTCCTAGAGAGAAATAATATGCACACTGCACGTTGCACCTGCTAGAGAGCCTCGTGATCGTTTAGCGATTAATGCCCCTTGAATGTCGCATGTAAGTCGGAAACGTGAGCACCTCAGTTACACACAGTGTCGTCGAATTATATTATACCGCGACCTTTTTTTTTCTCTCTCCATATATTATAATCTCTAATCATATTATTTTTTTTTTTTTTTTACATAATTCTTCTTAGGCATAGCCCCATATTAATCGATCTCATGTGACATCAATTGCATTCTATCAATTCACGCTGTTTACCATTTTCATTCACGACGAATCAATCTCTCCCGTCCCCCACTTTTTCGTATCATCTAATCATAACGCCTGATCTATCACAAGGAAAAATCAAAAATAAAAAATACAAAAAAAAATAATATTAAAAACAAAAATATTAAATATAAACTCTCTTCTCTACGATTAAATATGAAATATTTAAAAATAAGTAATGTTTATATAATATATACTATAGATGCATATATTTTATACATGCATTACATATTATATACATGCATCTATATGTATATATAAAATATAGAGAGATGATCTTAAAATCCAGGGTGTGATTCGCGTAAATCCCTCGAGCTCGCATTCTCTTATTAAACCTCTCTTCTATACCAGATTTTATTCGTAACTAATTATTACTAAAAGTATATATACTCATAAGGGAAACGAGAAAATCGAAAACGTTTGAAACGTGCCTTTGATCTTGAATTATTTCACATATACCTCCCTACTACTACATGTTACTGAAATATATACATATATATATATATATCTACACCATTTTACATTTGCGAATAATATTATTGACCTCACCCTCCTGTAATAATCTCGATTAAAACGAAACGAAAGTGCTTATAATAAAGTTAAGGAAAATAAGAAAAAAGGAAAACTCTCAACTGAAATCCACCACAGCAGGGAACGGGAACGGGAAGAGGAAGGGGAGGGGGCGGAGTAACGAGGGGGGGGGTATACGTTGGGAACAACTTTGAACGTTGATCTCTAGTAAATTCTAGCGGAATCTAGTTATTGAGTATATCTCTAACTGCGGATCGCAACAAAAAAAAACGCATCGCGAAACGCGATTTCGATTTTCTATCCTTGCTTTTCCTCGTTCCAATAATACTCTCTCCTCTTCTCTCCTCTCTTCATTTCAAATTCGTTTATCGGACTTTCACGAATGCCACCTCCTCCATCCTCCTGCCGGAAATTACTCTGTGTTCGAAATTCTCGCTTTAAAAAAAAAAGAAATCAAGAGTACTCACGGAATTTCTAGTCGCGTGCTACGACCGATTGGGGAGTGGGAAGGAGGTGGGGAGGGAGAGGGGCGGGGGAGGGGGAGGAGAGACGCAAAGGGAAAATTACCTGACCCAATCGCGATAATATAGTAATAGAAACGTTTAACGTGTTCTCTCTATTCTCAAAATAATCGTTTAAAATTCAATGTCACGTTCTAAACGTACGCTATCGATATCTCGACCTTTAACGAGAGATGTGAAGCTCGAGCCACGTTTAGGATTATTCCCTTTTTTTCTTGAAATGTTCTTTTCAGGATATTCTTATTATTATTATTATTATTATTATTATTATTATTATTATTATTATTCTTTCTTTTATATTTTTCCTGTTTTTTTTTCTTTTCGTTTTTTCTTCTTTCTTTCTTTCTTTCTTTCTTACTTTCTTTAGTATTTTTTTTGTATTTTATTTGAATGAATATATGAGTAGATAGATCGAGAATAAATAAGAAAGAAAGAAAGAAAGAAAGAAAGAATGAATGAATGAATGAATGAATGAATGAATGAATATAATGGTAGAATAAAAATAATAACTATAGTCCAACGTTTCTCAATCAACGATTCATTATTGGACCCCAAAATGATATTTGTTAAAACCTCCCACCACCCTTCCCCATATACGATAATTATAAAAATATTTTATTAATTATTTTGTTAAATATTTTATTAATTTTTTTTTTTAAGTATAAAAATAGTTCATTCGTAGAAAATTTTCGTAGAATATTTTTGCAAGTTCGCAAGAATATTAATTATCTAAGAAGAATCTTAACTACTTTACGATACTTCTTAATTCGATATTGTATAAATGTTTCCGCTGAAGGAGACAGAAATAATTGAGAAACGTTGTAGTATAGTTCGTTACAGGAATAACCTAAGTATATTTAGATCGTGATTAAAATTCCATTAATTATTTATAATTGAACTGAAAACGTTCAATTTTATATTTACGATCTTTTTTCATTACGTTAAATTCGTATTTCTGATAATCCATATCGCTTGATTTTATTCGTTTCAATTACGTCTTATCTCGTTATCTATTTAGGATATAAATATTAGAAAGTTCAATTTTTTTGTCCGAATAAATAAACAGTCGTGCATTAATAATTAGTAGTAATTAACTTGAAATAATTGAAAAACGTTGTAGTATAGTTCGTTACAGGAATAACCTAAGTATAATTAGATCGTGAATAAAAATTCCAATAATTATTTATAATTAAACTGAAAACGTTCAATTTTATATTTACGATCTTTCTTCATTACGTTAAATTCGTATTTCTTAAAATCATATCGCTTGATTTTATTCGTTTCAATTACATCATATCTCGTTATATATTTTAGATATAAATATTAGAAAGTTCAATTTTTTTGTCCGAATAAACAAACAGTCGTGCACTAATAATTAGTAGTAATTAACTTGAAATAATTGAAAAACGTTGTAGTATAATTCGTTACAGGAATAACCTAAGTATAATTAGATCGTGAATTAAAATTCCATTAATTATTTATAATTAAACTGAAAACGTTCAATTTTATATTTACGATCTTTTTTCGTTACGTTAAATTCGTATTTCTGAAAATCCTTATCACTTTATTTTATTCGTTTCAATTACGTCTTATCTCGTTATTTATTTAGGATATAAATATTAGAAAGTCCAATTTTTTTGTCCGAATAAACAAACAGTCGTGCATTAATAATTAGTAGTAATAATTAACAGGTAATCAATCAAGAATCTAAATCAATACGATTTCTTGAAGGATATTCCTGCAACACGGGGGTGGGGGGGTGTTACATTACATATAGATAATTTCCGGAGACGTGATCTCGAGTATTCCAAAGCCTTTACTCAATAGAGAGATCCTAAAGGGCTCGTAGATCACAATTAGCTAATTTACCCGGTACACCGTTAATGGGATTTTCGGTAACGCGAAATATAAGGCTCTAGAGTATTCTTGCCATTACTAACGATAATATTGTAACAGCTGTTAACGCTCGTTTTTCTTGTAAAACGAATGCTCCTTCTAATTAGATATAAACACACACTCACATATGTATATATATATATATACATATAAAAAATGTTTTATTTCTCGGTCGTATTAAACATTAACAAAACAACAAGTTATAATATAAAATATATATTCGTAAACGATAATATTGTTCTCGTTGATTTATTCTAAATTTAGATGGGTCTTGGGGTTAGGGGAGAGGGGGAAACAAAATCAAATAAAATCAAATTAATTATTATAATCTTAAACCAAAACGTACTATTGGCTAAATAATAATAATAATATTTAATTGAAATGAAGTATTATTGACATTCAGATTTACAAGAGTAACAAATTATAATATAAAATATATATTCGTAAACAATATATTGTTCTCGTTGATTTATTCTAAATTTAGATGGGTCTTGGGGTTAGGGGAGAGGGGGAAACAAAATAAAATAAAATAAAATAAAATAAAATTAATTATTAAAATCTTAAAGCAAAACGTACTATCGGCTAAATAATAATAATAATATTTAATTGAAATGAAGTATTATTGACATTCAGATTTACAAGAGTTAGTAACGTTGTCGTATCGTTTATATTCATAATTTTTCTTACAAAAGCAGAGTATTTTTATTACCCCTTTCTCTCCAAAGAGAGAGAGAGAGAGAGAAAGAGAGAGAGAGAGAGAAATGGATAGAAAAATAGATAGATAAATAGATAGAGAAAGAGAGAAAGAGAGAGAAAGAGAGAGAGAAAGAGAGAGAGAGAGAGAGAGAAAGAGAGAGAAAGAGAGAGATTTCTCTCTATTATTATTATTATTATTATTATTATTATTATTATTATTATTATTATTATTATTATTATTATTATTATTATGATTATTATTATTATCAATTGTGTAAATGTGTTTACTATTTTTATATTGACTCAATGATGTTATTCTGTGGTGCTTTGCATGTCTCTATTGGACTCTGCATGTCGTATAGGGCATCGTAAGTACTTATTAAATGAACTCATCTCAGAGACTTCGCAAAAACACACGACACATTCAAGCTCATACTTTTAGCCATGTCGTCATGGCAAATGGAAGTCTGAGAGCCGATATTTTTTTCTTTTTTATGATCGATCACGTATATTACATATAATATATATATGTATATATATAAAAATATACATATATATATATTTTTATATGAGAGATCCTTTTTTATTTATGTTATTTTCCATCGAATTTTCGTCGATAAGAGAAGAACGATCGTGTAAGGACAGTCGGATAGTAATTTTAGAATTTTTAATTTAAAATAAAATTTGTTTATTAATTCATAGTTTCTTTTCTTTTCTTTTCTTTTCTTTTCTTTTCTTTTTTTTTCCACCACAAATTCTAAGATCGTTTAAAGTATTTTTCTTCTTCTCGCGTTTCTATATAATAGAATGAAATAAAATTATTTAATAATAATTTTGGAACAATGAAATATATTATTTATTTATTTATTCAAGTAAAACATTATACTTATTGCTATACACGCGGCTGTTATGTGTTACTAAAACGTTTTTATAAATTCACGCAAATAATTATGAATATTCGTGGGATTTATTAAATCGTTCTTTCTACCATAAAAAATGATTCCACAAACACACAAGAGATAAGAGAAAGAAAAGAGAAGAAAGAAATGCAAAAAGAAAAAATAGAATTCTCTTGAAACCGACTGTACTTAACTCGTATCTCTTATAACATACACAAAAGTTTACGATCGTAGGCACCGCGATCGAGTCCAAAACGAGTTTGTATAAAAAAAAAAGAAAAAAAAGAAAGAAATGAAGACTCAAGGAATATCGTTCCGACGTATTTCCGTTCAACGTGGAAAATGAAAAAGAAAATTAATAAAAAAAAAAAAAAAGAAAAAAACCCCGAGAACAAAAAGTAACTCGGCGGGGTTTGTTTGTGAAAAATCCTAAAGAAAAGAAAAAAAAAAAAAAGAAAAATTATAAATAAAAATTGAATTACGCGTCTTGAAATAAGTATTTAAAAAAAAAAAAAAAAACGAAATAAGTAACTCGGTTTATATGAAAAAAATCATAAAGAAGATAAAGAAAATTAAATAAAAATTATAATTCCAAATTGAATCACGAATCTTTTGAAATATAGCGGAACGAAAATCCAACCGTCTCGTTCGTATATTCATTTAATACCCATTCAATATTTCGTTAGAACTCCCCCCGCCCCTCATCGTCTCCATAATTTGTTCATCCCCCACCCCACCCCACCCCCGTTTTTATCATCATCAGTTCTTTTACCATTTCTTCTTTCCAATCAAGTAAATTCACGAAATACTAAATAAATTTTCGATCCCTTTTCGTACGGATTTAAAAGTAGACATTGTTAATTATTTAACAATATCACGTTTATTATTATTATTATTATTATTATTATTATTATTATTATTATTATTATTATTATTATTATTATTATTTTGGATCCCTTTTCGTACGGATTTAAAAGTAGACATTGTTAATTATTTAACAATAATCACGTTTATTATTATTATTATTATTATTGTTATTATTATTATTATTACTATTGATTTTCCGACCCGATCGAAAAAAATCCTTCCCGAATTTAAATGTAATAGTAGAACCGAGCATCGATCATCATTTTTTTTTTCATTCCTTTTTTAGCATTAGCATTTTCGTTTTACAATAAATAAATCGTCCAACCGTTCGATTTTTATATTGCGTTTATGTCCCCGTTTTATATCCTTTCAATAAACCAACTTTCTCTGGCAAACAATATTTTTGTTGTTGGAAAAAGAACAATAAAGAGAGAAAGAGAGAGAGAGAGAGAGAAAAAGAAAGAAAGAAGAAAGAAAGAAAGAAAGAGAGAGAGAGAGAGAGAGAAAGAAATAACATTATTATTATTATCAGATAAAAAAGGGAATAAAAGTTAATATCTTTTATCGACGTTCTTTAAAAATAAGAATTGTTATAAATAATTTTGATTAATTAATTTGTTATTTTATTAATTTTAACATAGGATATTCATAAAAATAAAATATAATATAACGATTATATTCTTAGTGTTCTCTCTTTCTCGCATTTATTTTTCTTTCTCTTTATTTTTCTATATAAATTCATCGGACGAGAGCCACCGAGAGTTAAAAGAAGAAAAAAAAGAAAAGAAAAAAATTACAACAACCAACATAACAAGTCAACCCTCACCATTCGCTTCATTAACTCGCGTTAGAAGTTTTACTAATTCGATTGGACGATCAAGCTAGCGAGAAAGTTTCGATTTTCTATTCGAGTCATGGGTGCATTCACTTCGGTCATTTTCTAATAGATTTTCCTAGTACTACATATTATTCATCGAAACAAAACAAAACTGGCTTCGTAAAATCCGTGCTCGTTATCTGTCATCTTCAAAGATAATAATTAACTTGTTTAATAATAAACGTTTCTCCACATATCGTGTGTCGTAAAAAGAAAAGAAAAAAGTTCATTAATTGACGTACGTGAAAAGGGAAGACCTTGTTAATCCGTTTAAATGTATCTCCAAAAGGTTTGACAAGATGAAACTCGATAAATAAAATGTGTCCTTAAATAGAACGTACGATTTGAATTTTCTTGAGACATTTTTTTCATTTTGTCCGTAATAAAAGACGCACAAAAAATATCTATTATTGTGAAAATTAATTACAATATTAATATATATTAATTAAATATATATATAAAATTATAAATAATTCTTTTCATATTATAAATAATATTAATTAAAAATCTATTAATTACAATAGATGGTTCATATATTATACGTAAGTTAAACCGAACCAATCTCAATTTTTAAACTCAAGAATAAGATTCGATACGTCATTGAAAAGAAGAAGAGAAAAAAATCAATCTGCAATTGTATGCATGGCAAAAAAGTAATTAAAACTTTTTCTTAACGTTTTCCAAATAAATTGATACGTTTCATTTTAAAAACAATGCTATCGTTCGTTCCTGCATTCGGACATATTTTACAATCGAAATTAAAATTAATCACCATTGTAAAAAAAAAAGTAATTGAATATAACGTTATCTCGGTGTCTCATTTCCAATTGGAATCCTTCTCCCCTTTCTTAATTAATTTCTGTTTTTAATCGGTGCTTTTTTATAAGATAATATTTATTTATATATCTGAACACCGGAAATTGTATATTTTATCTGTAGAAGACGCGAATACAATTTTGGTTTATATTATTATCCGTATTTTTAAATAAGTACAGATCTAACCTCAATTCTTTGACATTTTGATTATCTTTCATTCCTTTACTTGCCAGATATTTTTATTCATATCCTAATTATTAACTTTCTACTCGATAAATTAAAATAATTTATTATACTTTTGCTCGATCCCATTTTTATTGATTTTTTTTTTTTATTAATTTTTTTTAATTACACTTTATCTTTACTTATTGTTCATTTATTTTCCATTTTACTCTCCTTATTACACTTTCTCGTTTGTGTGCGTCCATTTAAATAACCAACCGATTTCTCAATATCTTTCTATCTTTTTCCTTCATCATCGTTATTTCTTTCTTTCTTTCTTTTTTTATTTATTTATTGATTTATTTATTTATTTACGTGGATCGTCTCGATCATCAAAATCCCGTTCGTATAGAGTCAGAATTTAAAAAAAAAGAAAAGAAATATGAAAAAGGCGATCTGGTATCGTTTCTGATCGATATAAACAGAATTTTCTTTTTTTTTCTCTTTTTTCCACACGTTTAGGAGAAGGAGGATGGTCCGGTATACAAATTTTACGAGACGATTCGCGATTTTGGCGACGACATTATGATGACCATAAGCAGGCTCCACGATGTAACACTTTTTGCACCGAGCAATGCTGCTCTGGAAGAACCAGGAGTACGACAAATACTACAGGATAAAAGACGAGTTAAGGAAATCCTCAACTTGCATTACGTCAAACAGAGACTACCATTGGAAAAGATTCAAAACAAAAGTGTCATTCAGGTGAGCGTTTTACAATATTACAATATTCTTGCTTTTTTTTCTTTTTTTTTTTTTTTTTTTTTCATGTATACGAAAAATAAAATTATTCATTTAAACTGTGCAGATGTTTGTGCACTTCAAATATGTTGAAATATGCAAATAACATATTTATAAAATATGAAAATGTGGTATATTATACGAGCGTATGCAGAAATATGTAATAATAACATGCAAAAACATATATGAGAGGAGATATTTAATAGGTAACCAGGATTATTTGCAACCCTTTCAAAATTAAACAAATTTGTCATTAAAAAATCCTCTTCTGTACATCGTTATTTTTATATTTTCCGATTTAGTTTAAAAAGTATGCATTTGCGTGCACGAACATCTCCCGACAGTTTAAAAAAATAACAATTTCAAACTTCGATCGATTTCGCGTTCTCTTTTTTCTTTTTTTTTTCGTTTCTTTTTTGGTCTGATATAACTTAGTATAAACTTCGAACTTTTCGAAGAATACAATATCGATAACGAATAATGTAGTTTACCTTGCTTCGTTTTGCTTTATTCTTCTTCTTCTTCTTCTTTTTCTTTTCCATTACAAATTTCATTTTTCTTCTTAAAAAAAAGAAAAGTACAAGATAAAAAAAACTGCTGGTGTGTGTACTTATGTACCCATGCAAGAAGTTATACTTCTTTGGCGTACTAAACGAATATAACCTCAATAACCTCAAAAATAACTTCAAAAAAACTTCAAAGAAAAGAAATAACTTAAAAGAAAAAAATAATTATTATTTTATATATATAAGAAAGAATAAAAAAAAACTGGTGTGTGTACTTATGTACGTACGTAAGAAGTTATACTTCTTTGCCGTACCAAAACGAATATAACCTCAATAACCTCAAAATAACTTCAAAAAAAAAAAACTTCAAAGAAAAGAAATAACTTAAAAGAAAAAAATAATTATTATATATATATATATATATATATATATATATAAGAAAGAATAAAAAAAAACTGGTGTGTGTACTTATGTACGCACGTAAGAAGTTATACTTCTTTGCCGTACCAAAACGAATATAACCTCAATAACCTCAAAAATAACTTCAAAAAAAAAACTTCAAAGAAAAGAAATAACTTAAAAGAAAAAAATAATTATTATTATATATATATATATATATATATATATAAGAAAGAATAAAAAAAGAAAAAGAAAATATCAAAATATAGATATCAGTCCGCACTAATATAAGAGAGATATATCGAATTATTTCACGCGTTAACAGCCATAGCGCGGTTACAGTATTAATTCTCGTTTCGATCATTTAAGGGGTTATACGCAGTTGCGAGGCTCGAAAAAGACGTATTTTCATGAATTTTTTCTAGAAACAGTTTTTATTTCTCAAAAAAAATTGTTGGTAATTCAAATAGAGTGAACTTTTGAGAATACAATAGCGCGTCGATTCTGTAAAAATATTAATCTGCACTGCTCCTGTAGATGATTTCCTGAACGTCCTCTAAAAAAAGACGTTTGGCGGTGATCTCCATTTTGGCGGTTTGGATTATCCGAAATTAAAAAATATGGTGGATTCTTTTAAAGGATAGATTAATGCAGGTATTAACGAGAGGAATTTTAAAAATTTTGATTTTTGACAAAATGGCGTCTATTTGAAAAAAAGTGTGTTTTTTGACTTAAATTTTCGTTCTAAATTGTTAAAAAAAATAGTAATAAATTTTTTAAAATTTTTTCCTGATAGTTAATACCTGAGGAATATATCTAAGAAGATTGTGTAAAAATTTGAAACCGATCGGTTAAGCCGTTTTTGCAAAATCGAGATCACCGACTTTGAAAATACCGTTTTGAGAAAAACGCGTTTAAAGTTTCAAAGAGACGTTTACACATAGTTCAAAATTTTTGTTTGCAGCTTACATGAAGTGAAGAATATTTGTCGGATCGATTTGAAATTTTCAGAGAATATACTTAAATATATGTACATTCCGAAAATGCAAAAAAAAAAAATCGATTTTTTGAAAATCCTAACTGCGTATAACCCCTTAAGTAAAGCAGCGCTGAGTACGATTAGTATTTGGATGGGTGACCCGCTTGAGAAAAAAAGGGGAAGAAGAAAAGAAAGACAACTTCATGCCGTAAATTTGAAATCGCTTTGCCGCGCGTCGTAAATACCGACAAACTTCATGGTGTCGTTTTTCCAGACGCTCGGAAAAAAATCACTCCCCATTACATTTTCCCAAACGCGCCAAAAGAAGTATAACTTCAAAAAAAAATTATACAGATGGTAGTATCTATCCTCACCTCCGACAAGTACTCGTTTACTGACTTAATTTTGTTGTCTTATCTATCTTTTTTCTTTTTTCTTTGTCCTTTAATGTTCCAATACCATCATCGATGGGAAAGGCACACGCTGGGGTAATTACACGTTCATACAACTGTCAATGTTTCTATTAACGACGAGAATGATTTTCTTGCATTCCTTTATTATTATTAATCTTGTCTTGATATTTAGATAAGGATGACGTATGGACATTAACATTGCATTTCTTTCTTCTCCTTCTTTTCTTTTTTGTTTTTTTGTTTTTTTTTTTTCAATAATAATTCAACAAAACTTTTAAACGTGAATTATATTGACGTTGAAAAATAATTCATTTAATCGTTTGAGTGTTTACGAATCATTGCTAATATTCAATTGAAAAGAACGTGGTAATCTTTATCCGCACAACATTTTGTAGTTTCATTCGTTAGATAACACACCTTGACGTATTCTAATAGTTACAATTTCATGAAAATTCAAATATTTAACAAATTTCAAACACTTATTATTCAAGCTTTTCTCTATTATTGATTATAATAGAATCCGAGCGTTGTTGCACTATATCAATTGTATTTTGTATCTCGATACATACACACACACACACACAGTAGAGAACATTTTCAACGTAAAATATGATTAGCTTGATTGCGCTGCAGGAAAGCACTCAAACGATTAAAAGATAATCTGCATTTTATCGGTAGTTACTACTAACACGTACATTTTCATGGGACATTTTGCATGATATATCTTATTAAAATTGTTCTAACACCTATTAGCATGAACGTTGGAATGATATCGATATTTTTTTTTTATTGATTTTCTTCATTTCATGCAAAACCATAACAACGCGTCATCATTGTTCAACAAATCTTTAAATAATCAACGAAATACACATATTACTTGTTATATACGATTTATCCAAACGCTACTGCACGACATATTGAAATTCTATGAGCGAATACGATAACCTGATATATACGTTACATTTTAATTCATCATAAAATTCAATTTAATTGATGAATATTTTCAAATGATACGGTTTGTTATAAAATTTCAATCATTTTCGAATATATTTCTGTAAAAGGGTTTCCTAACGTGTTCGCATAATTGACAAAATTTGTACATTTAACAAAATATATAAAAAAAAAAAAGGTTGAAACGAAAAAGTTACGTGGTAATCGATATTTCTTAGAAAATAATCTCTTTTTCGTTATATCATATTCATACGCGTATGCCCTCAAAGAATTTCTCACGAATTTCTTATTTTCATTTTTATCTGCACGCGTTGAAAAATAATTTACAAAAAAGAATCGCACTTTTAATTACTTGTTTTTTTTTTCTTTCTACTAAAACTCTCGATTAATACTTTTTTTTTTCTTTGATAAATTTTTTCTACTGTGTTTTCATTGTCTTGAAAACTTATCTTGAAACGGGGGGGGGAAATCCTTTCGAGGTTTCTTCTTCGAGACAAAATAAAATCAAAAATTAGTATACATTGTTTCTTGATTTACTTTTAGATACCTACTGCTGCCGATAGGAAAAAGCTTTATTTCAACGTTGTACAAGGACCAGCCGGAAATCAGACCATTACCGTTGAAGGAGGTGGTGTTAATGCTACTGTCGTAACAGCAAATATCGCTGCGACCAATGGAATTATTCATATCATTGATAGGGTTCTCGGTGTACCGTATACAACTGTTTTAGAAAAACTACAAACGGATCCTATGTTGAAGTAAGATTATTAATTCGCGAATGAAATGTATCAAACGTTTCATTTATGATTTGTAATATTACATTTTGTACGTGTATTATTATATTTATAAATTATATAATTAGTGATTTTCATGAACCCTTTGAGTGCTACAACCGCATATATGCGTTTGATAAAAGTTCCAAACGTGGACTATTGACGTATTTACGCGTTTGTCAATATAAATACACACACGAATACTGTATAATATTGTTTGGTATATTAATTATTGTTTTGAATTTTGTCACATGAAAATAATGTGTACAAAATCAAAAATACATTAATTATTAAATATAATTTATTATTAGATATGGGTTAAAATGAAATCAATCAATGAAACAAATACATTACTAATAAAGTATTCAGTTCTTACTAAACACTTCAGTTAACAGTATTCAGCAATCAAAGGGTTAATAACACACGAACAAAAAATGTATCGAGCCTCGAAATAGAAATGATCAACAACAACAACAACAAAAATATCATTGATTGATTACTCGAATCGATAAACCTGTCATAATTTGCAGTTCCACTTATTTCCTCGGCCAACGACGTGGTTTTAACGATCAACTTAACGACACGACGAAACGTTTCACTTATTTCGCACCAAGAGATTATGCCTGGTCCGGTGCTAACATAAGCTATCCGTCTGCTATCAAAAAACTTTTTATGCCAGACTACAGTTATCACGTGAGTACATTTTAACCAAACGCAATAATAATAATAATAATAATTGTGTCACAATTTTCAAACTTACTTTTTTCTGTTTTTTTTTTTTTAACTTTGACGCGACATATATTCTTTAATTTATTGTTTATCGTTGTTAATTTCAGACCAAACAAATCTTGGAACGACATCTCGTTGTTGCCGATCAAGTATACACGATGGCTAAATTGAAGGAAATGAATTACAATGACACTATCACCCTAACTTCCGCGAGGGATACTTTGAAACTTCGCATTAAGGAATCCGGTGAAAGTAAGTAATATATTTTTAATACTTACTTTTAATAAGCTCCTCTTTTTTTCATTCTTTATTATTCCAATAATCCAATAATCGTATTCGACGTGTTTCGAGTGTATTCGACGTGTTTTGTGCATTATCCCTAAGAACAAATTCTTTATTCAACGCGAAACGAAGAAAGTTCGTTAATGTATGCAAAGCTACACACACACACACACTCCCCCTCACACACACACACACATATACATATACAAACACAAGCGCACACGCGTAAAAACACAAACATACATAAAAAAACTGGTGTGTGTACTTATGTACGCATGTAAGAAGTTATACTTCTTTGCCGTACCAAAACGAATATAACCTCAATAACCTCAAAAATAACTTCAAAAAAATAACTTCAAAAAAAGTAATTATTATTATATATAAGAAAGAATAAAAAAAGAAAATATCAAAATACAGTAAAACCTCTTTTTGTGCGGTGGATAGGGACCGCATAAAAGAAATCGTACAAAAAAATATTCGGTAATTTTATAAATACTTACATATTATAAACAACTTTGTACGATATACAGTAAAACCTCTTTTTGTGCGGTGGATAGAGACCGCATAAAAAAAGTCGCACTTAGAAAATACATCAATTATTTGCGAAATATAGATGTGAAAATGCTTTCAATCAAATTAAATAATTGTTAGGAGATTGTTTAAATCAGATGAACAGCGTCGCGAAGTCCGGATACATCGTCGTCAAGGAGACCATGTAATCAGTTCGTCCACACATGTATATGTACATTGAAAGAAAACATAAAACTGGTAGCAACGCTGCTGAGATTTAGATACCGCATAAAAATAAATCGCACAAAACAAATCGCACAAAAATAAAATCGCACAAAACAAATCGCACAAAAAATAAAATCGTATAAAAAAGGACCGCACAAAAAGAGGTCTTACTGTATAGATATCAGTCCACACTAAATATAAGAGAGATATATCGAATTACTTCACGCGTCAACAACCATGGCGCGGTTACAGCATTAGTTCTCGCTCGATCATTTAAGTAAAGCAGCGCTGAGTACGATTAGTATTTGGATGGGTGACCCGCTTGAGAAAAAAAAGAGGAAGAAGAAGAGAAGACAACTTCATGCCGTATACTTGAAATCGCTTTGCCGCGCGTCGTAAATACCGACAAACTTCATGGTGTCGTTTTTCCAGACGCTCGGAACAAAATCATTCCCCATTACATTTTCCCCAACGCGCCAAAAGAAGTATAACTTCAAATAACATACATACGTACAACACTGAGGAGGCACTCTTATGAATTTGTCAATTCTCAAATTGCTACTATTTCATTACGTTTAGATGATGACGAAAACGCTATCCGTCCAGTGACTTCCGGTGAGTCAGTTAAGTGTTTTGAGAAACGTCGCCGATGAGCGACGACACGTGCTTCTATTTCGTGCAACTTGCACCCGATATATATATATATTACATATAATTTAATACATATTATATATTGTAAATACATATTTATTTAATAAATTCATCTATGTGACAAAGCGATTTCTTCGTTTCTCGATCAAAATTTTTCACCGACTGTATGATACGAGACGAACATCAAAATTGCTTTTATTTGTCACGAAACAAACCAACAAATATATGAAACTTGATCAACGATATATATATATGTATTTAATTTATATATATTTAATTTAAATTTAAAATAAAATAATATATAATAAAAATTAATATAAATAATCTCAAAATTAATAATTTAATTAAATTTAATTTAAAATAATTTTTAATTTTAATATTTATTTGATTTTGAGTTTAAATTAAATATTGTGTAATTATTCAATTAAATTGAATTCAAAACAATTTTTAATTATTGTAATGAATTATTTTATTTTTTAATTTTTATTTTTTTATGATTAAAGTTAAATTTAAATTAATTTTGAAATAATTATTTAATTAATATATATATATGTATATTATATCTTCTCTTAAAACGAATTATTAATGATTATGCATGATTACAAATTTATAGAGAGAGACGAAGATATTCGAAGAGAATTGTGAAAAATCTTGCTTTTATATTTTTATCTTGTTTTTTTTTTGTTTCTTTCTTTTTTCTTTTTTTTTTATATTTCTAACAAGACTTCGGTAAAACATATCGTACTGGAAATCTTTCGCGCGTGAATAATCCTTATTCGTTTTACGATATTTAAAATGTACGAGCTATTGTTATCTTTTTTTTTCGTTTTTTTTATGTATTTTCCTTTTGTAAAAATAACTGTCGTGTTATCAAGGAAGATTGGAGCCGCGAAAAAGCAATTTTGACGCAATCTCACCACGTGTCCTCGTTCGCATATTGACATTTTATATGTGTAAAAACTATTATTATTATTATTATATATACATAATATATTTATATATAAAATTACTTCGAAATCGTAGCTAATGAAGTACTTACACATGTGTGTTACGTGCGAGTATAAACTCTCGCATATATATTTATATATATATATATATATATACTCTCGCAAATTGCAGAATATAAATCGGTGCTTTTACTCGAAACGCTTTGTATACATAATTTATCAGTGGCCCGTGCTTTTTTGCTTAAAGTATATTTAATTACTTATTTCTTTCTTGCTTATTTGAACGTAAACGTTGCACGATTTATAGGTATACCTTTCTTTCTCTCTCTCTCTCTCTCTCTTTCTTTCTCTCTCTCTCTTTCTCTCTTTCTCTTTACCTATAACGAACGATAATTATGTCTGTCAAACTTTTCTACAGCCAACAACAGCTGCAGTAACCGAGAAGAGAAACCACAGATTCTTGTTTTCTTTTCTTTTTACCTTTTTATCTTTTAATCGTTATTTACACATTCGTGTATGCCTTAGTATCGTTTTAATACTCTTTATTATTAAGCAAAGCTATTAATTAGATCTTGATCCTTAGCAATTACATTTTTTCTTTTTCTCGTTATGTTTCTTTTTTTTTTTAACTTTTTTCTTTTCTTCGCACAGTCGCACAATCTCAATTCTATCATCGGTCACTCGAGAAAATGAAACGAAAAAGAGGAAGAGACAAGAAAAAATTAAATATTTTCTTTGAAATATAAATATGTCGATCTTTGCAAAACATTTCGGATAGTTGTAATCTTTGTTATGTTGTATTTCAAAGATAAATTAACCCTTTGCACTCGAGCAGCGGCCGATTTAGAGTGTCAACTCGAGCGGCGCCGATACGGCGCCCGGCTGATTTCAAGTTTCATTAAATATCACAACAAAACTAATTACAGAGTGTAGTATTTATCAATGTTTGTTTTTTATCGACATATAAATGAATAAACTGATGATATTTTATTATTTCTATACGCTTGTTTGTTTATAAATGTTTTTAAAGTACCTGTAAAATGTTTACTTAATTTGGCCGAAATCGTCTCGAAAAAGGCCTCGAGTGCAAAGGGTTAACACCACCACCACCGACAAGTGTATAAATCGTAGAGTCAAGCGTTTTAAAGTGAATTTTCATGTTACATCAAATTTCGTTAAATTATTACAATATTTTTGTCCGTTCCTCTTTTCTTCATTTACTATCCCCCTTTTACTCGTACGCACTGCAAGTGATCATCCCGGGAGGGAGGGAGGGGGGAGGGGGAAAGCAAAAAAAAAAGAAACCCCAAACACTTGCATTTGAATGAAAAACAACAATCACGTTGGTTAAAAGTAATCCACCCCCTAGGAGAGTTGAAACAATTGGAAAGATGTGTTAGACAATCGTAGACGGTAGGATAGGTTTATCAAAAATAATTATGTCAAATTAATATAATATTTATCTCTTATATGTGTTTCGTTCCTTTCACACCTAATGCATCCAAAGTAGGCCGCTAAACGAACCCCCTCGAATCAATGATGGCGAACCACTTTTGCCTGACGAGTTAAAAATTTCATAAAGTATAAAAAATAAAAAATAAAGAAAATAATTTGTTTACAAGTTGCCTATAATCATTTAGTGATCTATCCACAGAGAAATCACAGGTTCGCCATCAATGACCAATACCAATTATCGAGTGCTTTGAATATACACGCATATATATATATATAATAACACAGCAATATTGTCTTATATTAAAGTTTTAACGCTCGAAATAGGACCGAAAAATAAATAAAAAAGTTTCTTTAGCTCATTCCTCGATAAATAAAAAAACGAGTGTGTGTACTTATGTACGCACGTAAGAAGTTATACTTCTTTGCCGTACCAAAACGAATATAACCTCAATAACCTCAAAAATAACTTCAAAAAAATAACTTAAAAAAAAATAATAATAATATTATATTATATATATAATAAAGAATAAAAAAATAACAAAATATAGATATCAGTCCACACTAAATATAAAAGAGATATATCGAATTACTTCTCGCGTCAACAGCCATGGCGCAGTGGTAGCATTAGTTCCCGCTTAATTATTTAAGTCAAGCAGCGCTGAGTACGATTAGTACTTGGATGGGTGACCCGCTTGAGAAAAAAGGGGGAAGAAGAAAAGAAGACAACTTCATGCCGTAAATTTGAAATCGCTTTGCCGCGCATCGTAAATACCGACAAACTTCGTGGTGTCGTTTTTAACTGACGCTCGGAAAAAAAATCCCACACTCCCATAACATTTTCCCAAACGCGCCAAAAGAAGTATAACTTCAAAAAGAAAAAAAAAGAAAAGAAAAAAAGACCATAACTGAGAACGCTAAAAAACGGTCAGCAGCGCTTGAGATTATCTTCCATTTTTTCTTTACATAATTTACTAATAAACAAAATTTATCATCTTAGAAAAAGAAAAGAAAAAAGAAATTAAATCGCAAAAATAAATAATTAGATTATAATCTCAATATATACTTAACCATTGGACTTTATCTTGCAGGTTACCAAATCGAATGGGACGGCAAATGGATACGAGTATTCCGTCACGATGTTGAGTGCACCAATGGCATAATTCACGTGATCGATGGTGTCTTTCTAAAGGATAGCGACGTTAGAGTGACCGGTGGTGCATCCTTGGCAAGCATCGCGCCTCATCTTATTATCTTCTTGATAGCCAAATGGCTTTTGTAAACATTGGAGGAATCACAATGGGGAATTCGTCGATGAAGATTTAAAACGATAACAACAAAAATTAAAAAAAAAAAAAGGAGAAAAAGAGAAAAAGAAAAAACGGGAAAATAAGACAAAAAAAAAAAGAAAACAAAAAAAAGGCAAGGAAAAAGAGATGATACATAAAAAAAATCTCTCTCTTTCTCTATTTAGAAATTACGTTTTTGGACCGTCTCTCCGATCGTCGTCTTCGAGAGCCAAGAAGAAAACAGCGGACTCCTCGTCGTCGTTAAGGAATTGAAAAATAGCACCTTGTGTGTGCTATTTGGATCGATTCTCAACGCTGGAAGACGGAACCCACAGCAAGAAGGATCTCATCGTCGATTTTTCTTGGCTCCTATCTTCAACGAAAGATTATTCTTTCTCGTCGTCCTGTTTATCTGATAATTATTATTAACGAAGTTATATCTTCGCGTTCGGCATCGCGCTATAGTCACATCGTCATCATCGTCATCATCGTCATCGTCAACGTCATACGTCATCGTCATATTCATTACAATTATCATTATCGTCATCATTATCATCATCATCATCATCATAATAATCGTCGTTGTCGTTGTCGTTGTCGTCGTCGTCATTATTACAATTATTATTATTATTATTATTTTTATTATTATTTACCTTGATATTATTATTCCTAATCTTTCAAAAGACTCGACGACGAGAAAGATCGGCAAAGAAACCCCCGACGCGATTCACACACCCCATCACTTAATAATAATAATAATAATAATAATAATAATAATAATAATAAATAATTCTTTCGAGAAAATCACGCTAAAGAATGATACTAAATTTAACTTTAGGTTTTTAAATGACGATGAAGGACGATGCAGTTCCAAATATAGATATTATATATCGGCAGTATCGTTTAAAATATATGACTTATACAACACACACACATACACACACACACACTAACACACAAGCGTAGCTGAAATAAATGAATTATAACAGAATTTAATTTACGGATATGGATCAAAAACGGTCTGTTCTTTCTCTCTCTATCTCTCTTTCTATCTTTTTATTTTTGTTTTTCTTTCTTTCTTTCTTCGTTAACTGTAAATTTTGACTATTAATCCAATTATAATATT
The DNA here is from genome assembly GCF_010416935.1 of Polistes fuscatus. NCBI lineage: Eukaryota > Metazoa > Arthropoda > Insecta > Hymenoptera > Vespidae > Polistes > Polistes fuscatus. The sequence continues at coordinate 3,352,141 of NW_025113075.1, read as the reverse complement.
ATTATGACTTAAAGAGAGATGGACAAGTGTGAAAAGTACAGCTACGTAATTAAAAAGGAGACCCCTTTTAACGACATCAAATTAACGATATATCGAAATATTTGGTATTTAATATATAGAAGGAGAATATAACGGAGAGAAAAGAACAAAATGTTGGAGGCCATTAATATAATAAAACTGAGAGAACCGAGAGATATTAGTATACTCACGATATAAGCACGGCCTCAAAAGCCAGAGTAGCCTATTATTTATTGAGTAAAATCGTCCGCGAATATAAGAGTTGGGCAAGTTTTACGGGTTATCTTATTATCTATCACACCCTTAAGCGTACCAAATAAACGATTAATCGTGTACCAAGTAATCTAAATAAATTTATTAATGAGTAATTATATAAATACGGAGACAGAGAGATAGAGAATTTGGAGGAAGGGGGGCGGGGACCTTCTTGGAGTTACACAAGTTAAAGATTTTTCAATATTGAAAAATCTAACACCGATACAAACGTTCGTTCTTTGAGATTTCCTCTCTTAAAACGACGAATATATTTATTATTGTATTATCACACGCCATCGCGAGTCTTTCTTTTGATTTGAAATACAACTTTGAAATATCAGCTTCTTAGATTTGAAATGTTACACCATCTACCATGATGCTATTCGCGCTATTCGTGGACTTTCGCGATGATTCGTAAAATTCTAAAAATGCTTTTTCTAGATCGCAGGGGTTCGCATTTATTACTCGTGGAAATTTTTAAGTCCCAACGTGTCGTCATGAAATTTTAATAAACACTCGTTGTGATTCGTCGATAGTCCATTATTGGTCGCACATTTTCTAATGAATATATTTAATAGTAGAGATTCCTTTTGCTTTCTTTATTGAGAAAAGAATATAATCGTTTGAAAAGATTTGATCTCATTGGTAATCTACTCTTTTATAAGATTACGAACGAAATATAAAACTTTTGATAAACAATCGACAGTAGTGTTCTTAAACTTTTGCTTATTACGTATTCATTTTTAAAGTGACATTAATTAACTTTTTGATCATCTACTACTCTCTTCCTTGACCGGTGCCGAAATTTTTTGGTTGCAAAAGAAAAATATTACCTGCAAACTAACGTAAGAGAATAAAGTCAAAAATTACATCGTAAAATTTGAGAAATGCGACGACCCAATATAAAGTGAGGCCTAAATGCATCATCTTATGATAAATGCGATCCTGACCGAAATTTCAATGATACCGATTGTAAAATATTAATTATCTAACGTTAGAGAGATGAAAAAAAAAGAAAAGATATTATTTGTTTTGGTTGTTTTCAAGATGTTCTTTCTTCGTAAAAGGCAAGATCAAATAAGGAATTGCGATGGCTAAAGAATTAATAAAAATATATGCGAGAAAATACGAGGCAACAGTTTATAATATTCGCGCTTCGGTTATATTCGGGTTCTTCTAAAGATCCGCAAAACCGAAATTGCGTTAATCGTTGGCTAAAATAAAATTTATTACTAGACGTTGAAAAAAAAAAATATAAATAATATTTCAGAGAAATGTGTTCGCGTCGAGTAACAAGAAAAAGAAAAAGAAAAAAAAAAGAAAAAGGAAAGAGAAAAAGAATTCGCGACGTTATTAAAAAGTCTTGTCTCTCATAAAGTATTAAAATAAATTAAAATAAATTATTTTTGTTTTCTTTTTTTTTTGTATTTCAAATCAACTTTTTGAATGGCCCAGTAGCAATCGCTATAATCAAATGAATTATTAATGAAGTTTCATCATTTTAATAAAGCACGAAATCGCTAATACCATTTAGGAAATTATAATCAGTACGCATTGCGGATCGTTAAACTCGTCCCAAATTGTTCAACGATCACGAAAAATATTATTTCAATTTAAACTAATCCTAATTAAGCCGAGATAATTACAGCGAATAAAAAATATACAGTAAGAAGAAAAATATGTTTATAAAATAATCATATCAAAAAACCGAGTTATCGTTCTTATGTTGTCCGTTGTTTGAAGAAAAAAAAAACAACAATCTTTTTTGACACGATATAATATAATATCCTACGTTTAAAAACAAAAAAAAAGAGAAAAAAACAAACATACAAATTAAGATCATATCACACGTGTGTACACCGATTACATATTATACATAAAATACTGCCATGTGGTCTGTGTCTCATAGATGAAAGAGAACAAACAACAAGTTTTTCTACGTTTACTTAAAACAAATCAATAGAACAAGAAACGTTTTGTATTTTTAATGCGAGTCTCTCAACGGAAGTTGTTCTTGTTGTTTGTTGTTGTTCTTTTTCGGCTTTTAAATCTTTTTCTTCTTCTTCTCTTTTTGTTCCCATTCGTAAATTTGATGTAGATTCCATCTTAAATGTAAATTTTCTTTTTTTTTCTTTAAATAACGTGATGTAATGCGTAATAACAAAAATTATAGTAATAATATTATACAATCCGATAAATTTTGTCCAATAATAATACACGTCGTTAAATCAGATAACTTATATTCGACAATCTATTTGAAAAATAGTCGCAATATCATTTTATCGATGAAATTCGAGTAAAATATAAAAGACACATATTCTTCATCCGTAACGTAAGAGAAATGTGCAAAGTGTAATAAACTTTGTTCGATTAGCCCTCTAATAAATATAAAAAAGACTTCTGCTTAACTAATAATTAAAATAATATCAAGGCAATATATTATTAGAATAAAATATATAAAAAATCTATTTCCTCAGCGTACATCCCAAAACAAAAAACAAACAAGAAAAATACAATATCAACGCGACGGATCCGCAAAGTCCACTCTAGCAATGGCAAACACACATTTTTGTATAGTATAGTAATACTTAAACTATCCTAATTCACATTTTGTACATTTGTAATCCGAATGTTTAATGCATGTGGGATTTGGATATACATACATAGATAAATACATGTCGTGTAAGAATTAGACAACTTCTCAGAGAGGGAAACAAACAAGACAGACAATTAGACAACGCGTTATGCTTGCATCATTGATTATAATTAAAGAAAAAAAAAAAAAAGAAAAAAAAAAAAAAAAAAAGAAAAAAATAATGCAAGAGAGGTGGGAGGGGGAGGAGGAGTATGTGGTGCGTGCGAGTGTCCGATATGAGTGCGAATGCGTGTCTGCTGCTGCGTGTTACGAACTGTTTAACTGTTTACAGAGAAAAAACAGATTACTTTTGACTGTTCTCGCGAAATTACATATAAATTTATTATTATATCGGCTTTTGTGCTTCGATCGATCGTAAATCAAAAATCCAAAAGGATACCTAATAAATGTATAGAATTGTGTAACGAAAGTGAAGAAATAATAAAACCCTCGAAGAAATGTTACCAAAAGAAAGAGAGGCAGGCATCCTTGAAAAAAAAAAAAAAAAAAAAAAAAAACGCCGAAACTAAGAGGAAAAAGAAAAAGAGAAAAAAAGAAAGAAAAAAAGAAAATAAAAGAAAAGAAAATAATTAAGAATAAAAGTCTACGAAAGAGAAATTTTTGTCAACGTTGATCTTCTAAAGAGAAACGTTATATTAGCGATCCGTTAAACTTTACAATACGATTTTCTTCGGGAAAATTAATTAAAAAAAAAAAATAAAAAAAAGATCGATGTTATACGTGTTGATATCAGTATATATACACACACACATAAGAAAAAAATAGATAAATAAAAACAAAATATATATATAAATATAACAGAGTTATATATAAATTGAGAAAGAAAGTACAGTTGTAAAAGGAGTGGACGAAACTCTCGATAAACAGATAACTATCAAATAATGAAAACTTGTTGTTGGGATGAGATATAATTGATATTATGATGAATTATAATTATTATAACGATTACATACATAAATATACATAAACTATAAATAACACTGTTTGTTCATTAGATGAAACAAAATAATAAAGCTCTATCTCTCCGTGTAAACGTGTTTTAATGTTCAGCTTGTTCAGCAAATTATATACCAAAAAAAAAAAAAACTCGTGTTCAAAGCTAAAAATCGGATAATAAAATCCGTGCTTCCACAAGGCACATCTCTACATATGCTACGGGAAACCGAAGGGAAAAAAATAATTAACACGTGAAACGATCTGCCGAATTTTCGTGTTCGTGAATAAAAAAAAGTTATTAATCATATCGGAAGTTATTCTTCGATTCGTTGAAACAAATTAAAAACATACAATTCAAAAGTTACATTCATCAACTCTTTCTATACGAGAGTCAACAAAACAATCAAACAATAGTTATCTGCGTGCAAGCAAGAACAATCTGATAATGTGAAAAAAAGAAATATTTTTTGAGACCTTAACGAATTGTATTCAACCATGTGTAACTTACACTTTGTTCTTTGACGAAAATTCAATTACACGAACGTGCTAGAAAAAACCTTATAGAAATACATATATTCTAAAATGATTCTAATTCCATATAACAACTGATATAATATAAATATTTATATATTCATTTAAATGTATATATATAACATATACACTTTGTTCTTGCATGCATTCGGAAAATTAAAGGCTCCCGTGATGCGATGGATAACGATTAAAAAAAAAAAAGAAAAAGAAAGAAAAAATGAATGAACTAACATGAGCAAATGAACAAACAAACAAACAAACAAACAAATAAATAAATAAATAAATAAATAAATAAATAAATGAACGAACGAAGGCACCCCGAAATGATGAACAATTTTTAGTCGCAAGTGGTCGCGCGAAATAAATGATCTTTTCGTATGAACGAATTAAAAATATCAAACATTAGCCGATCGCGAACCGACATTGATATTCGTGTTCATATAATATTTATTTTCACAAACAATTTTTAAGAGATTCGTAACGTTATTTCCTAAGCTTATTCACGCGAAAGCCATCACGCTTTGTATGTTGGCGATATTAGTAGTATATCAAATTGTTCAGTTTTATGAAACTAACGGACAAAAGATATATGCTTTTTCATAAACATTTTGCAAGTGAAAAAAAGTTTATTCTTCAACTGCGCTTGCTAATGTTCCCTAAAAGCTTTTCTAGATTTTTCCACGCGTCATTATCATTTCAATTATTTACGATTGAATATTTCTTTATATAAATGTTATTTTAACGCGACCGCATTAATATTATCACATTAAATACAAATTTATATAGATTTTATTTGAACTAAATTATATAACGAATATACGTTTTTAATAAGTTTGAAAATATATATCTGGACGTAAAACGGAACGATGGAATCTCTCTCCATCGTATTGAGATTAGAAAAACTAAATAGAAAAGAAATTGTCAAAGAGCGAAGCGTGATTGAGATTATATTGGAAATTGATCATTGATTTATATTTATGTAATAATCCAATAAATATTTCTCAACGGATTTTTTATACTGTAATTTAATCATAATACGCCTTTAAAACGCCAATTATTGTCAGTCAACACGAATAAAATGAATTTTATCATACGCTTCATTATATTCCTGATATACGATCAATTTTAAGTTTTCATTAATCTTTACTGATGCAATTTATTATAACACGCGAACAGTCTGTGTGATTGTTTTAAAATAAAAATGCAACTTTGATCGAAATAATTCATATTTTTGCTTTGCTCTCGCAGTCGATTTTAATATACACATTTTTGAAATAAATCGCGAAATACGGATAAATTGTAATTAACTTCTAATATTTTTATGTGATTTTTATTTTATTTTAACGACAAAATAGAAATTTCTTATCGTGACAATGTAATTAATATTATTCCGTGAATTAGTTTTTTTACTGACTCTATAACTGATTCTACAATTGTTTTTCTTTCAGTCAATTTAAATTGATAAATTCTTCAAATAGATACCGCGAATTTTTCATTGAAGAAGATCCACCGAAATGTTAGTTCCACTTCTTTGAAAAGAAAACAAAAAATTCATCGTCACAACTGTAACAAAAAATAAAATATAACGATGAAATTAGCTGCAATAATGATCCAAAATCAAATGGAATAAAAAAAGAAGAAACTATAGATGAGTTTCTTATCGCGAAACTGAAATTTAATTATACGGCGAACAACACTGACTCTACGTACGCGTGTGATTTGAATTTATTTGACGCCAGGTCACTGATTCTACTTCGCGATTAAAATGTTACTTTAATTATTCGTACAAACACTGACTCTACAGCCTACTTCACTGATGCACTTCACTGATGCACTTCACTGACTCTACTTCGCGAACAGTCTGTACGACTGTTTTCAAATAAAAATATCTTTATACGAACAAACTCTAATACAATTAACTGCATTGCGCGCAGTTAAAATATGAAACACTGTAACACTGCTTACCTTCCTAAAACGAGAGAAAAGATCAAAACGATTAGAATCATTGTTATAGTTTCAAAATTATAAGTAATTTTTAAAGAAATGTGTTTAATAGAAAAATTAATTTACCTTTTATCTTCAGTGATGAAGGCCTGATGGGTCTCCTACCCTTAGGATGACGATGGCACACGTATAAACCGAATAAAAGAAACTTTCGGAGTTTCTTTACCCGGAAAAACGAAACTTTTCCATACGGCGAGCAACACTGACTCTAATTTCCGATTTTTCTTTAACGATGCAAACACCCGAGTACCTCATTGCCTACGTGCTCGATTGCAATGATGTTCTGAAACAGAAAATGAAAAAGAATGATTAATATCGTCGTCGTAATCAAAAATTATTCAAATTTATCATAGAAAATGTTTCATAGAAAAATTATACATACTTTTAATCTTCAGTGATGAATGCCCGATGGGTCTCCTACCCTTAGAATGACGATGGGTAGACGGTAACGAAAATAAAAAATTATGAAGAAGTTTTTTATCGCGAACGCGACCGAGACGTGCTTTACCGACCGCACTGCACGTCAAAAACGACTGAAGGAATGCATAAGATTAGTATTCCTAGAAAATAAATCGAGTATTTTAATGTGGGGTATAATATGAAGGTAGTATTAAAGGGAAAACAATGAAATGAATTGTAATATGATATTAATTAGGAAAATGAAAGAAACTAATTATCATTACAATGTTTATGGTAAGCGGTCTTTAGCTGGATTTTACTTGCAATGGAATGTAAAACATATAAAATATGTTAAACATTATACTGAAAGTAAAATACCATTGCCCAGGTCTAACCACGAGGAGGTAACCGCTTCCGAAGACCCGGGATGTGCATCCTGAAGATGTCCCCATCCGAATTAAGTTGAAACCAAAGAAAATGATCACCCCGAAAACGTTTTTTAATGAGCCCCACTCTTAGGCCCCACCCTAAGAGTTTAATTTAAAAAATCCTTACAATTACTATCGAGAATGAAGCTGAAACTAAATAACTATAAAACTAAAAAGAAAACTAAATAAAAAAATAAAAACGAGGAGTGCATCTGAATAAAATTCAAGTAACATCGATGATTTTATTGAAAACTAACACACTTTAGTATAATTTTAATATATGCACATACAGAAATTACAAGTTACGAATATTTTACATTTAATAATTTTCATTCTACCTAAAATATAGTATAATAAAAATAAATGTATATAATTTATGGTGCATATCTATAAAAAAAAGCAAAGAAAGTGCATTAAAAATAACTATCATATATATATGATGCTACCTGAAAAACAATAAATAGATTAAAATACTTCATTTTTATTGAGAAATAATTATTTTCTACTACCGTCTACCATAACTCTGTCCTCTTCTGGTCATCTTCTAATCCACTTCCCCTTCCTCTTGGACGGGATGGTTGTATGAAACAATAAACTGATTAAAAACATTCATTTACTTATAGAAATAATTATTTTCTACTACCATTTACCATAACTCAGTCCTCCTACGGTTCGTTTCCTCTTCTCTTGGACGGAATGGTTATCTGAAACAATAAACGAATTAAAAAAGTTCATTTACTTATAAAAATAATTATATTTTACTACCATTTACCATAACTCTGTCCACTTCTGGTCCATTTTCCTCTCCTCTTGGACAGAATTTTGCATCATCGGTCATCCTGCCAAGAAAATATTAAAAGGAATAGGAAAGAGGGGAAAAGTAGAATTTTTAAGGTGGAACTTTTCACGATTTTTGTTTTAAGTGGTTTCCCCCCGATCGGACTAATCCACTGACTCTAATTTTTTTTACGAGAAACCTAGGCTCACGCAACGATCGACCATTACTTTAACAGCAGACGGTTGAGGCCTGTCTAACGGATAGTGATCGAATCGCCAACGCGTGTCGCTTCGGTCCCTATGCTAAATGCATATTTTATGCATATCAAATCGCGAATAAATAAAAAATCTAAAAGTTGTTCCTCCTCAAAAGTTAAGTAAACTCACTTGAATGCATGCTAATTCATATGAGCATACTTAATATAAACGAAAAGAAAGAAAGTAGGGAACGTTTGATGGTTGATGAGGATAATTATAGGTAAGGACTACCTGTAAATGTATAGAAGTTATTAAGAAACATTATAAAGTAATTAGTTTCTGTAGATTAAATGGATAAAAGGTATAAAGGAAACGAATAAAGGAATATGGTATTAATTTGGATGTTAAAAGAAACTAATTACAATTATAATGTTTATGGTAAGCGGTCTTTGGCTAGATTTTACTTGCAATGGAATGTATAACATATAAAATATGTTAAACATTATACTGAAAGTAAAATACCATTGCCCAGGTCTAACCACGAGGAGGTAACCGCTTCTGAAGACCCGGGATGTGCATCCTGAAGATGTCCCCCCCATCCGAATTGAATCGAAACCATAGAAAATGAAAGTCCCGAGAAAAAAAATCCTTGAAATTATTAACGAGAATGAAGAGAAAAGTGGAATACCAAATAACAAAATGATAAAAGAGGAGTGAAACATGAATAGAATCGAAATAATATGGAACCTGTGAACAAATGAAACACATTTCAAATAAATATCACACGCGTGCGATGCTAAAACGAGAAGAATAAATAGATAAAAATTATACATTTAATTATACATTTAATTATACAATTAATTTTACAAATAATTATCTTACACTATACTTTATTATAACTAATTCCTCTTCTGGTCCTCGGCTGGTCCTCGTGCTGGTCCTCGTGCTGTCCTGATGTGGTCCTCCTCCTGTTTAACCTGAAACAAAAAAAGAGGTGGTAGGGAAGAAGTGGAAAAGTAGGCTTTTTAAAGTGAAACTTTACTTTTTTTTAAGTGGTTTCCCACCGGTTGGACTAATCCACTGACTCTAATCTTCATTACGAGGAACTTACGCTGCACGTACAGTTTGCCGACCGGTACTATATTTACTGCAGGCTTGAGGAACCTAATCCCTACACCCGGCTTACTAATAGCGGTGGTAGACATCCCTTCTAATGCAGTTTCAGTTCCTATGCTACGTGCATATCTATGCATATCAAAACGCGAATTAAAACGCGATAAAAAGTAATATATACGACGAGGAACTTACACTTCACGCAACTAGTCGGGTACCACGACCAGTTGAGTGTCGCTTCGGTCCCTATGCTTAATGCATCGATGCATACCAAATCGCGAAGTTAAAAAAAAATATCGGTAATAATAATATATATTACGAGGAACTTACACTTCACGTAACCAATTGGGTACGTGTAGCTTCGGTTCCTATGCTAAATGCATCGATGCATACCAAAACGCGAATTAAAACCCGATAAAAGTAATATACACGACGAGGAACTTACACTTCACGCAACCAATTGGGTACGTGAAGCTTCGGTTCCTATGCTAAATGCATATCTATGCTTGCAAAGTCGCGAGTTAAAAAGAGCAAAGTAAAAAAAAAAATAAAAAAAATATAGGGCGTTTCACTTTAAAAAGCTAAGGGTAGGACATGATTCTATCCTTGGGAGAAATATAGAATCAAGGCTCGCGTGGACAGGGTCGCATCCCTGAAGTAGATTCTTTCTTAGCAAATGGCGCCCTTTGCGAAGAAAAAATCCACCCGCTACCCATTCAAGCGTTGACTTAAAAGAAACTGAAGGCGAACCTAAAAAATAAACGATTATACGGAAGTAATTAAAATTTCAAAGTACATCATTTATTTGTAGACATAATTATTTCATACAAGCGTTTACATTTACTCGGGCCTCTTTCGGTCAGTTTCCTCCCCACTCTTAGGCGGAATCCTAAAATAAAACAAAAAGCAACGGATTAAACTATGATACTTCATTTACATTGAGAAATAATTATTTTCTATTACCATTTACCATAACTCTGTCCTTTTCCAAATCTTCTGTTAGACTGATACATTGTCACATAAAAAATTTATTTTATTGAATGTTGTATACATGGCTTTCCAAAAGTTTCTTATGTATGTAACGAGAAAATTAATTGTAATAAATAGAAATTAAAATTATATAAAGTTCTGATTTTAACATTATTTCAATTTTTATGTAATTGCTGCAACAAAAATAAATCTGTTTAAACGTTTCTGCATATTAATGACTTTAGAGGGAGAAATTTCAATCGAAAAAAATATTAAATTAAAATTGTTTAATATTCAAAAATATGTTAATATGTATATAATGCTTATACCAGTACATATATGTATCTAAATAGTCTGAAATATAAAGACAGTGTATTAAAATATTAAAATAATTGTTAATTAATCGATGCAAGCGTCTATTGTTTTTTAAAAGATCGGAGTACATATATGTTCTGTGATCCCTCCTCCACGAAATCCACCGTTGATCTGAGTCATTATCCTCTGTTAAACTTCTTTTGGTGAAAGTTGTTTACAGGACCTTCCGAGCGTTAAGCACGTGTATAAAAAGAATAATAAACCTATTTACAGTTTTTCAACTGTTGAGGTTCTATGTCAACTTTTTAATACTGCAAAAACCACTCTAGTGACAAGCTGGCTAAGCACCATATCGGTAATAGTAGTACTCTGCCTTTATCTTATCTGCCGTCGGTAACGGTAGCTTTCTACTTTGAAAATATTAACCGTCTGTAATTGCAGTTTTCTGCTTTTACAACACTTACCGTCGGTAGTAGTAGATTTTTTTTATTTATTTTGCCCTACATCGGTAATACTTTATATAAAGGTTACCAATGATCAATATTATTAAAGTAGAGACTGCCATTTACAACGGTATTAAAGCATTAAAAAGTTGGCATAGAACCTCAACAGCTGAAAAAACTTTAAATATATCCCCTACAGATATACCAACTTTACTTTCATTTTTTTCAAAGTATGCTTATGCCTTGAATTTGTGGTTGCGCATTCGTATAACATATCTCCCACTCATAGCGTCGCCATTTCATAATTTTTTTATTCAAAGTGTAATAATTATATTTTCAACTAATTACGATAAATACAAAATATTTAATAAAATAAAGTTGAGGAGCCGGTCAAACAAAAAGTAAGCAATTGATTGAAAACAAAAAATAATAGAAAACTTTATTGCTTTGCTTAGAAATGAGAAAAAACGGTTTTGTATTTTCAATTATTAATAACTAATGAAATAATTAATTAATAAATTTAGTAATTATGGATTTAAAATAAAAGCAAATAGCTAGCAATTAAATGCACTTATTAATTTTTTTCAGTTGTTGAGGTTTTTTGCTAATTTTTTAATGCTATAGTAGATAGAATACTATATTCTTTGATAGTATTGAACCACTCTTTGATAGCATTGTACCGTTAAGTACATGTTATTATCAACTGGTGATCCCGGTAGTAACAACAATTAAACTGGGTAGATAAAAAAGGGACTTGTGAGCTTTCATGTACTTCTGTATTCTATGTTCTTACCTACCAATTATAATTCAACAATTAGTAAAATGAAAATTTAAGTACCATAACAATATCTATGCATTATTGTAAAAACAAAATAATACTCACGTAAATTATATTGATTACTACAAGTGTATCTTCAAAATGTCACGTATCTTATCATATATTGTGTAATAATGCATATTCATTATTCAAAAGTAATGCATATGCATTTTATATTGTATTTCCGTTGATATTTTAGATTTCTCAAGGACCTATTCACATAAATTATTTTTGATAAATAAAAATCGAGAGAAGTTATAAAAATGTACATCGAAATTGTAGAATTAGCAATGGAAACAAATTAATGTTAATGTCCCATGACAAATTAAAAATGTTAATGTCCCATTTTGAAACCCTTCATTATTCGACAAAATTGATAAAACGACTAATAAACAAAATGCTTAAAAAATAAAAAAAGTCATTAAAATATTTAATATAAACATTTAATAAGAGAAAAAATAATCTTAATGTGTTTGTACATCATACGGTCAATTCTCTGGTCTATTTTATGTGATCCATTGGGTAATAATACCCACATGTTTCTCGTAATTTTTAATTTAACTCTACTGAATATTCTACTAGACAAATTTGCAGAAACTAGAATTTGAGATTGCAAGAAACAAATACTACAAAAAAAAAAAACCAATGTTATTTCAATAAATCATGTTCTTATATCTACCTTAATATTATGAATCTTATAAATGAGGATAGTACTATCAAAACATAAATTATTGAAATAGATTTCATACATTACTCGCGTTTTCTTTTCATGAATAAACATGCACATGAATATTATCAAAATAAAATAACAAAATAAATAGGCACTGTTACTTCGTCGAAAAATTCGAGTTAAAAGTGTAGCGAAGGAAGCGAAGATAGAAACTATTGGTCAATTCTCAGCGCCACTACGAAGATTCCAATTCACAATATAACATACTTTTTATTTAATTGAAGCGTTTTTTTTATATGTGGGGAAACACGAATATCGTAGGCGTTAGACGTTCTCTCGAACAAAACAATTGGTAAGACGTTTTCTTATCGCTAATGAAATAGACATCATTATCAACATGTTTTCAAGCGGTCATCTCCCTTCCTCGGGTCCATGTCGTCATTTTTCTTCCCCTTTCCTTAATCGTACGATTATTCATAAGCGTATTTTTCTCAATTACACCAAATCAAAGATATTTCAATCCCCCACCTTACTTACATTCTTTTTAATGGTGGGAAGAGGGGGGTAGTAACGGGGGCGATATTATACATATTTCTCAAGTTCTAACGTTTCCTTCCACTCTTTTCTCTTTTAAACAAACTACTGATAGCGTTTCGTTCATTTATCTGCGAGAAATTCAGGATCGTCGCAATCGTGCTACTCTCATTTGCTACGTTCGGAACCGAGCGCGTTGCGAATTGACGATCGTGACACTAAACATCGGAGCATTTTTCAACACAGTACGCGAACAGCGCGATTGCGCTGTGTTGTTGTGGCGCTAAAACGGTTAACCGGATTAATCTATTCGAATATTATATTATTCGAGAAGAAGAAGAAGAAGAAGAAGAAGAAGGAGGAGGGAAGAAACAGATACGAGTGATCATCCATACGAGAATTTTTAAACAAGTTTCTCCTCTTTTTTTACTTTCAGATTAAAAAAGTGTCTCGTTTTAATTTATCTTACGTCGTGTCGCGTGTGTTTCTTTTTAGTGTTACTTTAACTCAACTTTTCTCTCTCTTTCTTACTCTCTCTCTCTCTCTCTCTCTCTCTCACTCTCTTAAATATTTTATTGGATAAGAGGATAAGAACGAGTAAAAAGTATCATCGAATTCGGAAAAAAGAAGAATATTTTCCGAATATTAGATCAATCTCTCTTGTGAATGATTAAGTGGACATCGAACATTTTGATATTCGAATTAACACGAGAGATCTACGTGCATGAATAAATTGATCTTACTATTTTAACCGGTTATCATGATTTATCTGCGACGAAAGGTACGTTTGCAACAATATCACATGCGTTTAATGTTACTCGATTTCTTTAATTATATTTATTATTAGAAAAAATTCTTGTAAAAAGAAGTAGCTGATTAATGCAGAAAATTTGGTTTTATGTCAACAAAAAAAAAGATGATTCAATGCGCCTCGATAATGTCATTATAAGAGTAGTGATCCTATCTCGTATTATTTCACAACACATATTTACGAACGTCAAATTTAAATTATCTAAATTATTTCTAGTGGTCCAATGTTTTTTTTCTCGTATAACAATTTTAGACGGGAATTTCATACAATGCGTATAATAATATTTAAGTATTAGAAGATATCTATTTCATTTAAAAATGTTTTCAAATTTCACAACTGTTTCTAGAAAATTATCACGCTTGACACATCTTTCTATCTTCTATCGAGTAAACAAATTATCAATAACGTAACTATCTGTAATATATCAAAAACATATTACAGTTATTCACGTTCATTTAAATACTTTTTCGAAATCGATCTAAATTTATTCGAAAATATATTTGTTTAACGCATGCGTTAACTTTAAATGCAATCGCGATGATTTTCATTTTTCAAGTTCATTTTGTTGTCGTAGAAGTTATCTAATACTACTACTAAACTATTCCAACTTAAGAAAAAATCAAGGTCGATTAAAACTTATTAATAAAACTTATTATAAATAAAGTTTTTAATAATTAATAATTTATCTTTATCCATGAAACAATTTCATTGGCTGTGCCATCGTGCGCGCCAATTTTCTACGCTTTTCAAATCGTCCGATTGTTTTTCTCTATCCAATTGTTTTTCTATCATCGTGTATAAGTCTTCTATCAATCGAATAATATTTTTCAAAGCTAGTTAACCTCTTCGTAGGAAATTCAAATGATTAATTAATCATGTGACGTGATTTTTCGTAATCATTTTAAGAAATCAATCGAATTTTATTTTTAATTCTAATCGTATAAGCTTAATATATTTTCTTTTATTTTCAATAAAAACGTAGATTTTATTCTCCGGAACTTCTCTCAATCAACTACAGAAAAGTTTAAGATGGAGTTCGTCGTTAAAAATTCGGGATAAAAAAGTCATACAACCTGAACGATCGTTCAAGGTATATTATCTTTCATTACAACAAACTTTTTTTATAATTGTTAGAATTAAACAATACGATTAGTTTTCTTTTTCTTTTTTCATTATCCTATAGTATGCTGATTTATCAGTCCGTCTTGCTGCACCTCATCAGCTTCAACCAAAGCCAAATGTTGGCCAGCTTTCTTTTGGCAAATATTTTACAGACCACATGCTGAAAATATATTTTTACGAAACCTTGGGTGGTTGGCAGGCACCAGAAATTACACCTTTCGAAAATTTAGTCCTTCATCCGGCAGCTAAAGTTTTACATTACGCCATAGAGGTACTTACAATTATATTAATAATATTCACGATTAAATTGACTATCAAATTAATGAAAATCTTCCAATATTTATTTATTTGTCGTTTAGTTATTCGAAGGTATGAAAGCTTATCGAGGAATAGATGGAAAAATAAGATTATTTAGGCCTGAAATGAATATGGAACGTATGAACAATTCTGCGATAAAGTCTGGTTTACCTACGTTCAATGGAAATGAATTAATTCAATGCTTTAATAGATTAATAAGCATAGACCAAGAATGGGTTCCTCATTCAACTGCTGCTAGTCTTTACATACGTCCGACATTAATAGGAATCGATGTAAGTATTTTTAATTGTTTTTTAATAAAAGAAAAACCATGCATCGATGTTACATATAAGCACATGGTAACATTTGTTTAGTAAATTACAATCAATATATGAATGATAGTAATAGTAAATAATGTCACTTATGTCACAGATGTCATCATCCGTACCATTGTATAAAAATAATCAGTATGTTTCTTAATACAAAATGATAATACTAAATTAAACGAGATAAAGAAAAATCATTATATTTATTTGTTGAGGTATAGCTGAAGAGAAGATAGTCAAGATTTAATATTTTATACAATTTGTTATTTTGATAATTAATTTTTACGATAGGACACCATTATATATGTCCTATTAAATGTCATGTAAATCTTATTAGCGTATACTGATGATGTTTTATATTGATAATCCATTATCTATGAAGAACCTTTGATTGTTGTATAACCTTAGTCTTTTTATAAACCAATATTATTTATCCGTTCTTGTTTCACAATTACTAATAAAAAAGATATAAGAATATTATCTATTACTCTTTTCTTTAAAGCATAGTTTATCTTAAAGTTATCGCCAATAATAATATACTGTATATAATTGAGAAAAGTTTTAAATGGCATTTGTACATTTTTTACGATCGAGTAATTAAAAATAAATGCTAATTCTTAAGAAGAAAACATTTCTTTTATTTATGTAAGTATATTTAACGGGAGTTAAAATTCATTAACATAAGTCGTCAAAAAACGTACGACAGTTTAATTATTTCATAAAGTTATTGATCAAATTTCAAGTACATACAATATTTCTAATTCTTTTCGATAATCTCGTGACATAATCGTGGACAAATAAAAAAAAGGAAAAAAGAAAAGAAACCATTTTTCGCACAGTAACGTATGATAACATTAAATTTATTCTAACGTAAGGAAAGATATTTATGCATTTTAACGTGCATATTAATGTTTATAATTCGTAAATTTACATGCAATCATCATCGTTGATGATTCCTTGTATTAACATCGGTCACTCTTGGCTACTAGGTTTTTTTTAATTGGATAAATATTACAATAAACATTTGTTCTATTTGTAATTGAAAAATGACATTTATCTGCATAGCCCACGTTGGGAGTGATGCCACCGGATTCAGCATTACTATATGTAATATTAAGCCCTGTTGGATCATACTTTAAAAGTTCGGAAGTTGCAGTGTCTCTACTCGCAGATCCACAATGTATCCGTGCATGGCCAGGTGGTTGTGGAGATCGTAAGGTGGGAAGTAATTATGGTCCCACGATCGAAACGGTAAAAAAAGCTTTGAAAAAAGGATATCATCAAGTGTTATGGTTGTATGGAGAACATCATGAAATTACTGAAGTAGGAGCTATGAACGTTTTCATGGTTTACCTCAATGACGATGGTGGTACGAATCAAATTTGATTTTTAAATATATTTTTTCTATCTTCCATATCTCCTAAAAATATATTACATATTAATCATCAAAATCTTGTATGCATATATATTAACAGAAAGGGAATTGGTGACGCCACCGTTAAACGGTTTGATTTTACCTGGAGTAGTAAGAAATTCAATCTTAGCTTTGTCACGTGAATGGGATCAGTACAAAGTAAGCGAAAGAACAATTTCCATGAAAGAGATCTGTCGACTGTTTTCGGAAAATAGAGTAAGTTTTGAACAAAATCAATAGGCTAAATGAAACGTTCAAATGTAAAATCTCTCATTTCCTATTAATATCAATTATTTTATATTATTGTAGCTTTTGGAAATGTTTGGTTCTGGAACTGCCTGCATCATTAGTCCTATTTATAATATAGGCTTTATGAATCGTGATTTTCGCATACCAACAATGGAACAATCCGATCCTATATATAAAAAACTTTTAAAACATCTAACAGATATACAGTACGGATATATACCTGACCACCCATGGACTGTTACTATAGATTAATATGCTGTTACAAATTTATTCAAATCTTTTGTAACAAAAAAAGAAGAAATGAGAACTGTTAATAATCAGAGATATATATTTGATATATATAGGGACGATGATAATATGACTGTTTTCCTGTAAAATAAGTTAAAAAATGTTATTTATTTATATTATATGTGTATATATTCATACGAAAACGAGTGTAAAAATGATTTCTACGTACATTTCATGTTAATTGTTGAAAGTTTTAATGGATATGTACAATTTTGTAGAAAATTTGATTATACGTGTGACTATGATTGTGATTTGATGAATGAATGTAGCTTTTTAACGTGTGTGTTTTATATAAGCGGAATCATTCATTGATTCTCGCAAGAAGTATGTACTTAGGTAAAACATATGTATTTATAAACAACAAATTTTTTTTACAAGTTATTATATATACCTATAAAAAATCAATAATTGTTTCGTTTTAATAAAATAAAATTTTCAATAAATTTTTTCTCGTTTAATTAATCAACTTTCGAAAGAAATATTTTTTAAGCTAAGAATATTATTGGTTTTAATGTTTCAACGATTTTAGATTAATTATATATTATTAATAATTATTAATAACAAAAAATGTATGCATTTAGACTATTGACATACTGAAAACAAACTAAAATATAAATAACATTAAAAACAATCCTCCTTTTTTCGATGTGGTACCTGTGAAAATATAAAAGTTATTAAAAAACAATGTAATATAATTAGTTTCTGTAGATAATATGAATTTAACATGGAAAGGAATAACAATATTATACTAATTAGGAAGTGTAAAGAAACTATTTACAATTATAATGTTTATTTATGGTAAGCGGTCTTTGGCTGGATTTTATTTTGTCATGAAATGTATAGCATTAACATAAGATAAACATTATATGAAAAGTAATATACCATTGTCCTAGTCTAACCACGAGGAGGTAACTTCTTCTGAAGACCTATGAGGAATGTGCATCTTAAAAATGATACATCCAAATAAAATTGAAATACAAAAAAATTATTCAACCAAGAGCACTCTTTAAGGATCTTAAACCCCTTAATCCCAACCCTGAGGATTTCATTCAAAAAACCTTGCAACTATAAACAATGAAACAGAAAAAATGAGATATTAAAAATTGAATAAATGAAAATGATGATTTCATTTACAACTTGGTTGGACAACTATTATCCGAGGATTTATTATATACAGTAATTAATAGTTATAGAGAACAATTTGAAATCTATTTTAAATAAAGTAAAATTAAGAAGAAAATTATATTTTTCTGTAACAATAAATTACAATTAATATTATTACATTAAAATTACATTATAACTCAATTTTGGGCCGGTCCATGGTATTTATGAACACATAAATACATATAAAAACATATACGTGTATTCTATGTCCTGTGTTCTGCATATATTGGTACCATTTCTAACCTCTATAATATTCTCTAATGGTGAAAAAGGAAAAATTAAGGTACATATATTTTTTTACGGTAACAATTGTAATTGTATTTATATCATTAGATTACCGTCTTTTGCATCTATATGTATTACGATTGGTTTAAAAACTATGGAAAAAGAGAGAAATAGAATGTAATGCGTTTACGCTTTATACATTATTTTGTCGCTGCTTGGAGTTGTTCCTATTGGTCGCCGTTTGGACAAATTTGGTGTTGGCGACCTGAACTCTAATACTTATGGAGTTTCTAGTTAAATTTGTCAATTTCTTATAAAACTAACAAAGAAATTAAAAAACAAACAATAAGCTGTGTTTTGTATGAGTATTGTAAAATGTAATTTTTATTTGTGCGTAACATCATTTGTTCTAACGTGTATTATTTGATGCGATTCGATGATTGGTGAGTTGAGGAGTGATGGAAAGAACGAAACTCTATACAAGGAGAACGATCGAGATACGAGTTTTCGTCGAATTTGTGTTATTGAAAATAACTAAATACCGAGTACGATAATTCTCCACGAGGGAGGCGGTGGTGTTCAGAGGTTCAGATTTAAGTACGTGTGATTTTATAAATAAAACAAATGAAACAAATAGTGCAACTAGTGCACTAGTGTTTCTAGTGCTTTCTAGTAACAATAGAAATCATCCTCTCATAGTGTATATACGTAGACACATTTATAACACTGCGATTGTCCTCCTTGTATATATGCTTCGTGACTGAAAGTATTGTTGACGGATCTTCAACGCAAACATGAAAAGAGTCGTATGAAATTGAGTGTCTATAGAAATAAGATTTGATGTTACTGTTCTGAAAGTAGGTAAAGGTGTGCGAAACTTGTTAGAAATTCAAATGAAAAACGGTCGGTAGTATTATTTGAATCTATTTTTTGTAAAAGAACGTAATTTGTGTACGTAAAATAAAATGATGGCGGATGCAGATGAATGGTAAATAATTCATGCAAATGTTTTTTCTATTAATAATTATATTTTATGGAATAATACTGAATATTATTTATTCACATTCATGAAATAACACTTGCTAGCAATGATCAAAAATTGTAATAATTAGTATAAAATGTTTTTCCTCAAATCATCTGTCATTTTTTCTCTTTCTCTTGATAAATTTATAATTATATTATTATTTATAATTATTTTAACACTTTATATATACACTGTTTTCGAGAAATATTTTTTTTTTGTAAACAAAGGAAAACGTTTATTATTTTTTGTTACATTATTTGTGTTTTATTTTATAAAATAAAATTGTTTTGCTCTCTAATAGGGAGTCGATAGAACAAAAGACTTGTACAATGGTACAAAATGCGATAACTCAGTTGCATTCTACATGGATAGAAGTTGGTTACGATAAAGAAACTCAATTGGTTTATACTGATGCAGCGCTGGATCATGTACAGGTAAAATGAACCATTAATAAATATTCTGAGGAAATAAAAATGATTTTAAATGCAAATTAATGTTTTAATAATAAAATAGGAATTGTTAACTGATATGGTATCAGAGTTTGAGGATAAGAAGAGATTATTATTGGAAGAAACTGAACAGTTAATGCAAAGTACATCTATTCTATGTAAAGTATGTATTAGTTATATAAAATCATTGTAAAATCCTCTCGTACTGTTGACTATATAATATATTAAATTTATTGTAGGAATTAAAAGAAACTATTGATGCGAGTGGATATGAGAAGCTACCATTATTCAAATTACAACAAGTACTTCGACATGATATGGAAAAGCTGTTGCGTATAAAAGAACAACGTAAAACATACTTAAATGAATTATTAACTAAGGTAAGTTTTCATATCAATGTTAAAGAATGTGCAACTTGAGATTGCAAACATTTTCTATATACATGATTAAATATGCGTTTGATTAATGTTTTTCTCTGTTCTTTTCTTAATACCTATAGGAACATGAAATATGTAAGCGGCTAGGTGTACAACCAATAGAAATTGAATCTAAGATTCCAACCGAAGAAGAATTAGATAACTTTAAGTTATATATAAATAAACAGGAAGCAGAAAAGGTACACTGCTATAAATTAATAATCTATAACTTATTGTTTCTGTTTCCTAACCATTTGACAAACTTGAAGACATATTTACATCATTATTTTATTGTTTATTCAGGATCGCATAGAAAGTGAGTTTAAAAATAAATATAATATCATTATCAAAATAGTGCAAGATCTAGGAATTAGTCCGTCTTCTCATTTTGAAGAAACAGTATGTAATAATCCAGAAAATTTTGTACTTACTCCTGCCAATATGGCGATGTTAAAGGATTTTCAAGAAAAATTAGAAAGACAATTAAATAGCGTAAAAGAGGAAGTTGAGAATAAAAAGGAAGAATTATTAGAGCTATGGAAAAGTCTCGATGAACCTAATGATTTCTGTCAAGCATTTTTAGACAGTTATTCAGGGTACAGTCAAGCTACTATAAATGCAATGAATGCAGAAATCAGCCGATGTAAAGGAAGAGTACATATTGCGAAATTTGTGAATAAGGTACGAGTTGAATTGGTCAACTTGTGGGATTTATGCAAGTATAGTGAATCTCAACGAAAGAAATTCACCGAATTTTATTCTCGTACGTACACAAAAGATTTATTAGCTTTGCACGAGCTCGAAGTTGATAAAGTTCGTGAATATTATGAAACAAATAAAGTGATATTTAATTTATTGGAAGAGAGAGAGAAGCTCTGGACAAAAATGAAAGAATTAGAATATTGTGCCAATAATCCAAATCGATTAAATAATCGAGGGGGTCAACTGCTGGCGGAAGAAAAAGAACGCAAAGTTATACAAAAGAAATTACCTAAAATTGAAAGTCAGTTGCATAATTTGGTAGAAGAATATGAAACGAGATACGGGGAAACGTTTTATGTTAATGGTGTTTCCTTGGAAGAATTCTTAGCGCAATCATGGGCAAATCGTAATATAGAAAAAGAAAGCAAAAAAAATGCAAGGAAAGAGGCAAAGGACAAGAGCGTGAAAAAAGCAAATGTAACTAAACGTACGCCAATTGCCTCGAACAGTCGTATGCTAACTCCTTTGTGTACTTCAACTAAAAGGAAATTAATACTTGGTTCTACGTCTAATAGTTCAACTAAACAGCGTAATGTTGGTAAGGACAAAGTACGTAGCGTCACGTATGCTTCAAAAATTCGAAGAAGTGGTAAAGTACGTACTGTCTTTTTATATCTTTACTTACTCTTTACCTTACTTTTTTTTTCTTCATTTCATTTAATTATTTTGTCAAAGTTTCAGATCTCCAGGCGAGCTTTATCCGAGAACAAAAAACATAAAAGTAATCAAAGAAAATCCAAATCACTATCGCAGAATTTGTCTACCGTTGACATGACTTATGGACAATTTCAAGAACATTTGAAGGAAAAAGAAGAATTGCGTAGCTCTTTGTTAACCGACCAATCACTAAGCACTAAATCTATTTTAAGGACCCCGAAACGTATGCACGTAAAGCCCTTAAGAAGGAAATTATACAACGTAAACGCATCATCCAATACAACATCCAAATTATTACAATCGACTCGAAATTCTCCACGTAGTCCTAGGATAGATCATACTCAGAAACTTGCAACAGCGCCGAATGTACTTCCTATTATTTTTTGATTAATTATTTTCTTCGCTTAGATGTCCTATTTAATTGTTTGGCTACTCGTCGATGTGATTATATATTATTTCCAACTAATTGTATAGAATAATATGTATCATACTGTATATATATATATATAGAGGGAGAAAGAGACATAGAGAGTTTAATGTTAAGAGAAAAATATTACTTTTTTGATTATTGAGAAATGATTTAATGTATATTAATTAGATGGTTAGTTTTGCATTGGAAATTTTTATATAAATATTATAATCTTTATGCGTCCCAGTTATTTAACATGTATATATTTATTTTATGAAACATTTTTTCGAAACATAACGATGTCCGGCGATTTTAACTATTATGAGCATATAAATGATGTAACGATTTCTATATACAAAAAATAACTTTTAATATGGTATTATTTGCTATAACATTTAATATTTGTCTATAAATTAAGTTTTATATAGCGTTGGCAATACGTTTGATATTTTGTAGATAAACTTTAACAAATATTCTAAAATAGTAAATATTAGTAGACGGTAGATCAGACATTTTTATATTAACAATTATAATAATTAAAGTTAAAATCACATAATATAATTGAACTTTGTTTGTGTATGCGTTTTTTCCGTCAAAAATTATTACAGAAGAAAACTAACAAAAATATAATTATAGTATTGTACAAAATGTAAAAAGTTTTCTAAAAAACTCGTTTATTTTTTTTTTAATAGTTTTATTATTTCTATGTATATTTGTAAAACTGATGTGGGTAATCATCGAGGGTGAAGAGTTTTTTGAGGCCGAACTTTTGCCTCACCTTCATAAATAGGTCATCTCATTTGTTGGTTTACCTTCCTTCTTATGAGAATTGAGAAATAATTTCTTATCCAACACTTCAAGACCACTGACATCAAGACACTAACTGTTCATTCTAAGAACGAATCCTCCACATTTTGTTACAAATGCGTTAGTTCCCTTTTCTCCGTGATCTGATTCATTTTTCATTTCAGCTATTTTAATTTTATATAGATTATACAGATTATACAGATATTATATAGATTTATACAGAAGTATACATCAGAAAACAACGATGCTGGTTCTCCAACAAGTTTGGACAGAATAAGATTTTTTAAGTTTTCCATATCTTGTGGGCTTACGAGATGCCATGATCTTTCGCATTCATTAATAAATATTGAAGCTTTTATATTATAACCATCAAATCGTGGAATAAACTTTGTTGCTTCTTTTAATGAAGTATAATTTGTTCGTTTAGGTATCGCGCAACACGTCATTTTTAATTCTGAAATTCTGATTTAAGTTGCTTCGAATGGTTATCTATCTTACCCCCATTGGGCAGAGTTAAAGTTACAACACTTCTCAGATAAAGATCTCACTTGTACGATGCTTATCTCAAGTCTTCTTAAAACGAGTTAAGAGGCTTCAAACTTAGGTCACAAGCAATATAATCTTCTAATTATCGTCAAGACTTCTGAATTATTTCTGTTTCGGTTTCCAAATGACGATGAGTGAAATACACACTTTCGATAAACGCCTCGTTAGTATGTGACAAATTAAAAAAAAAAAAGAAATCTCGTCTTGCTTTCATGTTTGCTTTTTCTTAATAGGAAGAAGAAGCAAGGGCATACATATAAATAATATGATTCCGCTAACAACCATAATATATCTTTAACGGATTTGTCTTTGCGAAGATGTAAATACGTTCTTAAATATGTAATACTCTGGTAACGAGATTACGTTACCAGATAAAGAATCTATTCACATCTCTAAAATATTATTAATATAATACATGAAAGTAGATTAAAGAGAATTATTATTGAAAATCTTGAATGGCAGACGCAAGGCAGGTTAAATGCTTCGTGTTTTTTAAGAAACTATTTTAAATCAAGGTAATAATGTTTTTAGAAAAAAGAAAATATGTACAAATAATACACTTCAAATATAATTAATTGAAGATGTACTTAATATTCCTTCTACAACAGATCAGTGTTGCGCTTGGACCCTGTATCTGCCCGAATTTCGTTATTTATTACTAACAGTAATAAACCTGATTATTAAAATTTAAAAGTCGATTTTTAAAAGCAGTTTTTTTAAGAAATTAAACAGAGAAAAGAAAGGGGGAGAGTCCATTTTAGAAGGACTTTCTAAAGTATTCAACTATTACCTACTTAGAGAATCAAAATATGCATCTTAGTTTAAGGCGCTGAAAAAAATTATGTAAATATACTACTAAAAAACTTAATTTAAAAAAAAAAATAATAATTTTAAAAAAATGTAAATAATTTAAAAAAAAGAAAAAGTTAAATCGATAAAAAGATATCGCGTAAAAAGTTTTGTGCTTCGCTGTGAATAATATTAGTTTATATGATAAATCGTATAATCAGATTGTAGAATTGATAGAGAGACTTTTATCCATAAATCATTATATTATAATAAAATTAAAAGCCAAAGACATAATAATGAAGAATAGTCGTATATGTCAATCAATAAAATTAATTAGTAAAGAAATACAGAGTTAAAATTAACGTTAAAAAAAATTATGCGAAGATTAAGACCATTAGATACTGATAAAAAATTTATCTTTACTTATTCAATTGCATTTATGATATTGTACATACATATTGTATTTCAGTAATCTTGCGGTTTCTAATTATTTCATATAAGGAGTTTTATTTAAATAATTTATTTTTAATAAAATTAACATGTTCTGTTAATTAAGATAAACAATTTTTTTTTATTAGAAATTATCTTATGATGGTGATGGATGATGATGGTCACCCAATGATTTATTTCTCTCTTTTTCTCCTTATATCTAATGGTGTAGTGTTTCGTAAAAGCTACTATCGAGACTATAAAAAAAGGATCTTCGGTTCGATTAAATATGTATTCGGGCGATTGCTCTACCGTTTGAGCTACTTAGGAACAAGTAGATCTTAAACTTCATTATAATCTAAATACAACAACCACGATAATGTAAATATATATACATATATATAATCTGCATTTTAAAAACATACAACACTATAAATAGACAACAATAATATATATATACAAATATATTACATTTATTATAACAGTTGCCGTCCACTCTTTTACGTGTGACCTACACAACATAGGATGGAAATCTTAGTGGGACGTTGTCACAATGTTTTTATAAATACTTGATTTATACTAGTCAAATAATCAAGATTTTATATAATTTTGATTTAACTAGTATAATAACAATGGATAACAAATCTTATAAAAATATACTTATATTTACGATTATAACAATTATTTACCGTGGCTGGTGTAGCAGGGGAGGGGATATAAAAAACAGGATATGACAATGATTTGGCAGTGTAAATATTTAAAGAAGATAGTTGAGACCCACCGTTCCTACGCCGGGATTTGAACCCGGAACCTCTCGCTTTCCGATCGAACGCTCTACCACTTGAGCTACGAAGTCCTACATTACATATGTTTACATATACATATATATACATACATATATATATGCATACATATATTAGATTTGAATATTACAGACATTGTCTAAGTTTCGATATATTCAGATATTAAGAAACGTTAGAATTATACATTCTTTCGTTAAAAAAGTATAGTTACAAAATAATTTTCAATTCTTTAAATAAAACTATGCTATTGTTAGCTAGATACAATTTCTTTTTAAGAAATCTCTTTGAAGCCCAAAGAAGATAACCTGTAAATACAAAAAAAGAATTGATACCCACATAAACACGCTAGCCAACGATAACTACAAACAATATATCCCTAGAAAGCTCAAAAGAATCTACCGAGGAGCCTAGTACGAAATTGAATTTAAATGAAATAAATGACAATACCGATGCTATCTCATTGGAGAAACCCTCCACGAGCTATCTTTTTTCGCTTATATAACAATTTACTATATGTCTACGGACAAATTGTAAAGAAGTATGGAGTAAAAAAAAAAAGTTATATGAGTTTAAATAGTAGTCGAAAACGACTGAGAGAATATCTTGATTTAAACAGAACAATTTCACACAGTGTTTTTCTCATTTCTAATTTTATTATTATTATATTACTGATGATGGTCACCTTATGATTTATTTTTCTCTTTTTCTCCTTATATATAATGGTGCATTGTTTCGTAAAGGCTACCATCAAGACTATAAAAAAAAGGATCTTCGGTTCGATTAAATATATATTCGGGCGATTGCTCTATACCGTTTGAGCTACATAGGAACTACTAGGCCTGAAATTTCATTATATTCTAAATACAACCCCCCATGATAATATATATATATATAAAATCTGCGTTATAAAAACATTCTCTATTACACATACACATACACATACACATACACATACACATACACATCCACATATATATTATACATTTATATAAAAATATTACACATTTTTTGTAACATTATCCAACTTTTTCACGCGTAATGCTCATCACATCATTTAAGATGTCAACAAAAATTTGAGACCCATCATTCATACGCCGGGATTTGAACCCGGAACCTCTCGCTTTCCGATCGAACGCTCTACCACTTGAGCTACGAAGTCCTACATTACATATGTTTACATACATATATACATATATATATATATGCATACATATATTAGATTTGAATATTACAGACATTGTCTAAGTTTCGAAATATCCAGATATAAAGAAACGTTAGAATTATGCATTCTTTCGTTAAAAAAGTATGGTTGCAAGATAATTTCCAATTCTTTAAATAAAACTATACTATTGTAAGCTAGATACAATTTTTTTTTAAGAAATCTTTTTAAAGCCTAAAAAAGATAACCTGCAAATACAAAAAAAGAATTAATACGCACATAAACACGCTAGCCAACGATAATTACAACCAATATATCCCTAGAAGGCTCAAAAGAATCTACCCAGGAGCCTAGTACGAAATAAAATCTTAATGGTATAAATGACAATAGCGATTCTATCTGATTGGAGAAACCCTCCACGAGCTATTTTTTTTCACTTATATAACAATTTACCAAATGTCTACGGACAAATTGTAAAGAAATATGGAGTTAAAAAAAAAAAAGTTATATGAGTTTAAATAGTGGTCGAAAACAACTGGGAGAATATCTTGATTAAAACAGAACAATTTCACACAGTGTTTTTCTCATTTCTAATTTTATTATTATTATATTACTGATTATGGTCACCTTATGATTTATTTTGCTCTTTTTCTCCTAATATCTAATGGTGCATTGTTTCGTAAAAGCTACCATCGAGACTATAAAAAAAAGGATCTTCGGTTCGATTAAATATATATTCGGGCGATTGCTCTATACCGTTTGAGCTACTTAGGAACTACTAGGCCTGAAATTTTATTATATTGTAAATACAACCACCACGATAATATATATATATATATATATATATATATATATATAAAATCTGCGTTATAAAAATATTCTCTATTACACATAAACATACACATACATATATACATAAACATAAACATACACATACACATACACATACACATATATATTATACATTTATATAAAAATATTACACATTTATTGTAAAACATTGTCCAACTTTTTCACGTGTAACCCGCACAACATAAGATGGAAATTTTAGTGGAACGATGAACAATGTTTTTGTAAATACTGGGTATTTATACTAGTCGATCAAGATTTTAATATAATTTTGATTTAACTAGTACAATAACGATTGATAAAATCTGATGAGTATATATATAACATATTTACAATTGCAATAACAATTATTTACCGTGGCTGGAGGGGTGGGAGTCACTAATAAATGGAAATAGTTAGTTCACTGGAAATGTTTAGAGGTCGACAAAAATTTGAGACCTATCGTTCCTACGCCGGGATTTGAACCCGGAACCTCTCGCTTTCCGATCGAACGCTCTACCACTTGAGCTATGAAGTCCTACATTACATATCTTTTACATATACGTATATATACATATATTTATGCATACATATATTCTTCTTCTTCTTCATTCTTTAGTTTAGGCAAATTGCCTGTTTCGTAACGACGTTTTTCTGCCTATTGCACTGTTAAATTGTCGCACCATCGTTTTCGTGGGCGCCCTGTGCTTCTGCGGCCAACCGGTGACTTATCCCGTGCAATTCTGACAATTCTTCTGTTGTCCATTCTGCTAATATGTTCGTTCCATTCTTTTTTTTTACTTAGTATCCATTCGTTAACGTTCTCCACTTTGCATGTTCTTCTTATATCTTCACTTCTCTCTCTGTCCAGTATTGTTTTTCCAACTATTCTGCGAAGAACTCTCATTTCGGTTGTCTCTAGTAACTGTTTCGTTTTCGCTGTGTCTGGTCGAGTTTCTGCGGTATATGTCATAATAGGTCTCACCGTTGCCTTATAGATTCTTGCTTTGGTCTCTATATCCATGCTTTTGTTTCGCCATATTGTGTCATTCAAACAACCCGCTATTCTGGATGCCTTCATTGTCTGTTCTCTTACCTCTGCTTCAACATCACCATACCCTGAGATTTCTATTCCTAGGTACTTAAATCTCATTTCCTGCTGAATACCCTTCCCTTCAATTTCCAGTTTGCACCTTAACGGTGTTTTTGACGTTGTCATGCATATGTCATGCATATATATCAATACATATATTAGATTTGAATATTACAAACATTTGCTAAGTTTCGAAATATTCAGATATTAAGAAACGTTAGAATTATGCATTCTTTCGTTAAAAAAATATGGTTATAAAATAATTTCCAATTCTTTAAATAAAACTATACTATTGTAAGCTAGATACAATTTTTTTTTAAGAAATCTTTTTAAAGCCTAAAGAAGACAACCTGCAAATACAAACAAATGTAAACCACACCACATAAGATTTCATAAAACCGTTACTTCTAATAGCGGATAATTCTTAATAATTGTAATAACCCGTTACCGTAAGATACATAAGAATCATAAGAAGGGTTTCATAAGAGAATTAAGAGGCGAGGTTTTGGTATCAGTATATATATCTTTATTCTAAAGTCACTCTCTCGACGTAAGATTTCCCGAGCCAACCATTAACATAAACTAAGCCTCACTCGTCATAACTAACATAAGAACCGACAAATACTGAACTGAACCCTGCCGTATTGTCCGACTGCCCTTTTATACTTTTCCATCGATCAACGGAGCATCGGCTTCCCTCCACGGGTGACGCATACAGCCTCTGTTCCTCACACTTAATCTTAAGAATATCGATATTCTAAACAAACATCCGCACGCACTCACACTAGTGCAGGCGCCAACGTGCACGAACCCGCATAAGACGTTTACAATCGGCCAGTCCTGACGGTGACCACCCTCGGTCACTAGACAATCACACATACATAAAGACGCAATGTAAAATGAACATGAACATAAGGTTAATACATACATAAGAAGTACATAATTACAAACATAAGAATACAATCAAAAATTAACACATAAATAAAAGTAATAATCTGAAAGAATAAAAATATAAGATAATCCATACATAAGAAATACAATTACAAAATAAACACAAATGCAAGGCTAGTATAAAAGGTCCTAAAAATGCTGATATAAAAGGGTCCAAAGATAAAATAAACGCATACATAAGAAATAAAATCACTGGGATACAATATTTCTCTCTCCTTTTTTCCTCTCTTTTTTTTTTGTTTGATCTAATCAATAACTAAAATAATATTTATTCTTACAAACATGAAGCGAGATGCGATATCGGTGATAATCTTAAAAAAAAAATGAAATGAAACATAATACAATTGAGTTTTAATCATAAGGATAAAATATACTAAATTTGAGCCTGAGATTGTTCTCTTCTCTCTCTATCCTTTGGCCTGTTCCGTTCCTCGCCAGGGACGCATGTTACAATATTCCCATGTTCCCTGATAAGGTCTTTGAGATATTTGGAAGCCCCCTATATCGGCAACTACATATCTATCGTTTCGTAATTTTTTTATAACTTCGTACGGACCCCTAAATTTTGGTATCAGTTTTTTTCCAACCCCTGGAGTGCTATCAAAATTTCTTACCACCACATAATCACCGACATTAAATTCTGACCGTATCTTATGATGGCGTTTATCGTAATACCTTTTGTTATAATTTTGCTTCTCAGCCATTCTATCTTCGGCCTTATTCCTAATTGCTCGCAGGTGCTCCTTGCCGAAAGCGAAGGTAACATTCTTTTTAAGTAAGTCATAAAGTGGTCTTGCCATAAGGGCGAATCCTATCACAAATTTTCTAAAATAGACACATAATCCTAAAAATCTTTGTACGTCATTAAGTGGTATCGGGAAATTTTCAATAGCCGCTACGCCACTGACAGTCGGCTTGATTCCTCCTTCCGTAATCTGGTATCCTAAATACTCGATTGTTGTAAATAAAAACTTGCATTTATCTTACCGTAATTCTAGTTTATTTTCTACTAGTAATTTAAGCGTTAGTTTTAAAATTGTTAAATGGTAATCTAAATTTGTAGTCGCAATCAAAAAGTCATCCATATACGCGACGACGTCTCCAGTTTTAATTAAGTCATCTAATACCGCGTTAACAAATTTTTGGAACTTTAACGGGGCTGTTTTTAGACCGAAAGGCATGCACACGTACTCATACTGCCCTTGAGGTGTGACAAATGACGTATACCTAATCGACTCCTGGGCCATTCTAATTTGGTGGAAACCGTCTCTTAAATCCAGTAGGCTAAAATATTTTTTCCCGTTTAATACATCTAATTGATCTTCGATTAGAGGCAATGGATAGCGATCGCTTATTGTAACTTTATTTAACGCGCGGTAATCGACGCACATCCTATTCTTACCGTTTTTCTTTTTGACTAACACAATAGGGGACGCGTAATCCGATTCGCTCGGTCGAATTATCCCCCTTTCTAGTAAATCTCCTATTATTTCTCGAACTTGGTTTTTCTCGACAAACGATAAGCGACGGAGAGATAAATGAAATGGCTTATGCTCTTGTAATGTTAATTTCGGCTTCATGCTTATTCTAGGCTTTTCCGGACGAGGTGCATCTAAGTAATTTACCTTTAAGATTTCCTTTAATTCATTTTGTTTTTCCACCGCGATTTTGGGATTAATGTCTAATTCGGTAATTTGATTATCGGTGGAATCATCTATTTCTATATTCATAATCTGATCTATCACTACCTCTTCTTCGGAGCGCTTATCTTTTCTGCTAAAAACTAATCCACATCTTTTTAATGCGTCGCGACCTAAAATAACGGAGTTCACCATTGTAGTATCCGGTACTACCAACAGACGAGTGTCAACCCTTTCGCCGTCATCAAATTTTAAACTAACTTGTATCGAGCCGTGTACTTGCAGACGACTATGATTAATACCATAATATTCACTTCCGAGTTCCGGCGCAGAGTTGATCAGTCCCATCGCTAACCCTTTCTTTATAAAACTCACGGGGCTGCCGGAATCCAATAAGGTGTCTAAAACTAAGATGTAGTGTATATTGCCTGAATCGACATCATAAGCTATCTTCCTGATGTAGTCGTCATCGGTGGTCAAGTTCCTGGTGTCGCTGTGGACTTCGCCACCCTTCTCCGGGCATTCTGGTCTAAGATGTCCATGTTTACCGCACTTGTAGCAGCTACCTCTTTCCCTCTTCGGACGGAGGCAGTTCCCCGCAAAATGTCCTGTCTCTCCACAGTTGAAGCATCTGGCATAACTTTCCTCCGACGGCCTCTAATGGTCGATCGGTTTTCTTTTTCCTTCTCCCGTCGGCCGCCTTCCTCCGTATTTTGTAGGACTTCGAGGGCCCGTCGCTCGCATCCTTAACCCGGCGTATAGCGTAATACTTTAGAAAGCCGTCAGCAACGACTCCTGGTCTCGGAAACCAATCATCCGGGCCTGGTTTCTTAATGCAATGTCTGGAATGCCGTCTATCGCATACTCCAAAATTTCTTGTTCTGGGAGGGGAATTCGGTAACCCAGAATCATTTTGTCATGTAGGTAATCTCTAAACGACTCGTTGCCGTTCCACCTACGTTCCTCAAACTGTCTTCTCAACGTGATAACACTTTGTCGCGAGCTAAACATCTTCCCTATTGCTGCTAATAATTCCTCCATTCCATAAGTCACGAATTCGGATTTTGAGTGAAACCATCGCAATGCTTTTCCCCTCAATTTTAGACTAATTATCATAACAATTTCGGTATCCCGAAGCTGGTGCATTCGTTGTATATAGCGCACTCGTCTCTCCCAGACGGTAAAGGTACCAACGCTTCCATCAAAAACGTCGATCATATCAGAGATTACACTTAAGCTGACCTCGCGGTGTCGATCATTCACTCTTGGTCGTTGTTCCGTTGTTCCCCTGAGTTGCCCGACCTCACGCATAAGGTCTTCTACCTGCCGACGGAGACTTTCTACTTCGCCGTCTTCGGTGGCCGGTGTTTCTAAGACGGTCGCTCCATCGTCGTAAGTTGTATCTAAGATGGCTTCATCCCTCCAATGAGGTTCAGCTAAATCTAATCTTGCCATAAGCTCGGCTTTCGTGCCGTACGTCGCCAAGCCTCGAGCGTGTAACTTTTCTCTTAGCTCGGCTACTGCAAGTTTGCAGGTTATTGCCATGTTTCTTAATTTTCGTAGACACTTTCAATACAAACGTTCTATAAATTTTTTAGACTTCAAATGTTAAGTCACTCAAACACGTAAGTTCACTAATAACTTCACTAATAACGTAATAGATTCAATCCCACTTTTCATAACACACGCGCGAATTGCGAATTTCTAATTTAGCGAGTTTGAATCCCACTTCTGAAATTTGTAAACCCCACCACACATAAGAATTCATAAAACCGTTACTTCTAATAGCGGATAATTCTTAATAATTGTAATAACCCGTTACCGTAAGATACATAAGAATCATAAGAAGGGTTTCATAAGAGAATTGAGAGGC
Organism: Polistes fuscatus; assembly: GCF_010416935.1. Classification (NCBI taxonomy): domain Eukaryota; kingdom Metazoa; phylum Arthropoda; class Insecta; order Hymenoptera; family Vespidae; genus Polistes; species Polistes fuscatus. The sequence continues at coordinate 3,318,547 of NW_025113075.1, read as the reverse complement.
GAGGTTTTGGTATCAGGATATATATCTTTATTCTAAAGTCGCTCTCTCGACGTAAGATTTCCCGAGACAACCATTAACATAAACTAAGCCTCACTCGTCATAACTAACATAAGAACCGACAAATAATGAACTGAACCACTTACTCTCTCCGTATTGTCCGACCGCCCTTTTATACCTTTTCATCGAACGACGAAGCATCGGCCTCCCCCACGGGTGACGCATACGGCCTCTGTTCCCCACACTTAATCTTAAGAATACCGATATCCTAAATAAACATCCGCACGCACTCACACTAGTGCAGGCGCCAACGTGCACGAACCTGCATGAGACGTTTACATAAGTATTGTTTTTTCGCAATTTAAAGCATCTTAAATTATGTTGAATGGACTTCGGTTCCTTCAAATTTTACAACGAATCTGGTTGTTAATTTTGAAAGTGTCCTAACTCCATTCTTGGTAAGAAAACGCATATTATTCACTTAATAATTGCCATTATTTTAATAGGAACTGTAAATTTAACACCTTTAGATACACTTAAGCAACATAACTCATTGTTATTCTTTACGTATATTTTTAATTGCATTGAAACGCAAACCTTTAAATATATCAATTTAAAGTTATATGGAGTTAGGCCACTTTCAAAATAAACGGCTCATATATATATATATATATATATAAAAGAATAAAAAAAAATATATGGATATCTGTCCACACTAAATATAAGAGAGAAATATCGAATTTTTTTATGCGTCAACGGCCATTGCGCGGTGATAGAACTACTTCCCGCTTGATCATTTAAAGTAAAGCAACGCTAAGTACGATTAGTATTTGGATGGCTGACCCGCTTGAGAAAAAAAGAGGAAGAATAAGAAAAGACAACTTCATGCCGTAAATTTGAAATCTCTTTGCCGCGCATCGTTAAATGCCGACAAACTTCGTGGTGTCGCTCGGAAGAAAATCACTCCCATCACATTTTCCCAAACGCCCCAAAAGAAGTATAACTTCAAAAAAAAAATTATATGAGTTTAAATAGAGGTCGAAAACGACTGGGAGAATACTTGATTTAAACAGAACAATTTCACACAGTGCATTTATCATTTCTAATATTATTATTATTATTATATTACTGATGATGGTCACCTTATGATGTATTTTTCTCTTTTTCTCCTTATATCTAATGGTGCAATGTTTCGTAAAGGCTACCATCGAGACTATAAAAAAAAGGATCTTCGGTTCGATTAAATATATATTCGGGCGATTGCTCTATACCGTTTGAGCTACTTAGGAACTACTAGGCCTGAAATTTCATTATATTCTAAATACAACTAAAACGATAATATATATTTATATAATAATACCATCACGATAATATATATATATATATATAAAATCTACGTTATAAAACCATTCTCTATTACACATACGCATATAAATACACATACACATACACATTCACATCCGCATATATATTATACATTTATATAAAAATATTATACATTTTTTGTAACATTGTCCAACTTATTCACGTGTAAAACGACTGACAACATTCATGATGCCGAAAAAAATTTGAGACTCATCGTTCCTAAGCCGGGATTTGAACCCGGAACCTCTCGCTTTCCGATCGAACGCTCTACCACTTGAGCTATGAAGTCCTACATTACATATCTTTTACATATACGTATATATACATATATATATGCATACATATATTAGATTTGAATACTACAGACATCGTCTAAGTTTCGTAATATCCAGATATTAAGAAACGTTAGAATTATGCATTCTTTCGTAAAAAAAGTATAGTTGCAAAATAATTTCGAATTCTTTAAATAAAACTATACTATTGTTAGCTAGATACAATTTCTTTTTAAGAAATCTCTTTATAGCCTAAAGAAGATAACCTGCAAATACAAAAAAAGAATTTATACGCACATAAACACGCTAGCCAACGATAATTACAACCAATATATCCCTAGAAGTCACAAAGGAATCTACCCAGGAGCCTAGTACGAAATAAAATCTTAATGATTTAAATGATAATAGCGATTCTATCTGATTGGAGAAACCCTCCACGAGCTATTTTTTTTCACTTATATAACAATTTACCAAATATCTACGGACAAATTGTAAAGAAGTATGGAGTTAAAAGAAACTAGTGTGTGTACTTATGTACGCACGTAAGAAGTTATACTTTTTTGGCGTACCAAAACGAATATAAACCTCAATAACCTCAAAAATTACTTCAAAAAAATAACTTTACAAAAAAAAATGATAATAATAATAATAATAATAATATTAATTATTATTATTATCATTATTATTTTTCCTTGTTACTTTTTTTAATTTTCCTTGTTTATATTAATATTTTTAATCGATCGATATATTATATATAGATAAAAGAATAAAAAAAAAATATCAATATATGGATATCTGTCCACACTAAATATAAGTGAGATATATCAAATTTTTTTATGCGTCAACGGCCATGGCGCGGTGATAGAACTTCTTCCCGCTTGATCATTTAAAGTAAAGCAACGCTGAGTACGATTAGTACTTGGATGGCTGACCCGCTTGAGAAAAAAAGAGGAAGAATAAGAGAAGACAACTTCATGCCGTAAATTTGAAATCTCTTTGCCGCGCATCGTTAAATACCGACAAACTTCGTGGTGTCGCTCGGAAGAAAATCACTCCCATCACATTTTCCCAAACGCGCCAAAAGAAGTATAACTTCAAAAAAAACAGTTATATGAGTTTAAATAATGGTCGAAAACGACTAGGAGAATATCTTGATTTAAACAGAACAATTTCACACAGTGCATTTATCATTTCTAATATTATTATTATTATATTACGTATGATGGTCACCTTATGATGTATTTCTCTCTTTTCTCCTTATATCTAATTGTGCATTGTTTCGTAAAGGCTACCATCGAGACTATAAAAAAAAGGATCTTCGGTTCGATTAAATATATATTCGGGCGATTGCTCTAGACCGTTTGAGCTACTTAGGAACTACTAGGCCTGAAATTTCATTATATTCTAAATACAACTACAACGATAATATATATATATAAAATCAACGTTATAAAAACATTTTATAATACACATCCACATATATACTATACATTTATATAAAAATATTACACATTTTTTGTAACATTGTCCAACTTTTTAACGTTTAACCCTGATAACATCATTCTTGATGTCGAAAAAAATTTAAGACCCATCGTTCCTAAGCCGAGATTTGAACCCGGAACCTCTCGCTTTCCGATCGAACGCTCTACCACTTGAGCTATGAAGTCCTACATTACATATCTTTTACATATACATATATATATGCATACATATATTAGATTTAAATATTACAGGCAGTTGCTATGTTTCGAAATATCCAGATATTAAGAAACGTTAGAATTATGCATTCTTTCGTTAAAAAAGTATGGTTATAAAATAATTTTCCAATACTTTAAATAAAACTATACTATTGTTAGCTAGATACAATTTCTTTTTAAGAAATCTCTTTAAAGCCTAAAGAAGATAACCTGCTAATACAAAAAAAGAATTGATACGCACATAAACACTCTAGCTAACGGTAACTACAACCAATATATCCCTAGAAGGCTCGAAAGAATCTACCTAGGAGCCTAGCATGAAATTGAATCTTAATGAAATAAATGACAATAGCAATGCTATCTCATTAGAGAAATCCTTCACGAGCTATCTTTTTTCACTTATATAACAATTTATCAAATGTCTACGGACAAATTGTAAAGAAGTATGGAGTTAAAAAAAAAAAAAGTTATATGATTTAAATAGTGGTCGAAAACAACTGGGAGAATATCTTGATTAAAACAGAACAATTTCACACAGTGTTTTTCTCATTTCTAATATTATTATTATTATATTACGGATGATGGTCACCTTATGATGTATTTTTCTCTTTTTCTCCTTATATCTAATGGTGCATTGTTTCGTGAAGGCTACCATCGAGACTATAAAAGAAAGGATCTTCGTTTCGATTAAATATATATTCGGGCGATTGCTCTATACCGTTTGAGCTACTTTGGAACTACTAGGCCTGAAATTTCGTTATATTCTAAATACAACTACAACGATAATATAAATATATGTATATATATATTAAATCTGCGTTATAAAAATATTCTATATTACACATACACACATACACATACACATACATATGTACACATACACATTCATATATATATTATACATTTATATAAAAATATTACACATTTTTTTGTAACATTGTACAAATTTTTCGCGCGTAAATTCACCACATCATTGCAGATGTTTAAAAAAATTTGAGACCCATTCGTTCCTAAGCCGGGATTTGAACCCGGAACCTCTCGCTTTCCGATCGAACGCTCTACCACTTGAGCTATGAAGTCCTACATTACATATCTTTTACATATACATATATATACATATATAAATGCCTACATATATTAGATTTAAATATTACAGACAGTTGCTAAGTTTCGAAATATCCAGATATTAAGAAACGTTAGAATTATACATTCTTTCGTTGAAAAAGTATGGTTACAAAATAATTTCCAATTCTTTAAATAAAACTAGTTTATTGTTAGCTAGATACAATTTCTTTTTAAGAAATCTCTTTAAAGCCTAAAGAAGATAACCTGCAAATACAAAAAAAGAATTGATACGCACATAAACACGCTAGCCAACGATAACTACAACCAATATATCCCTAAAAGGCTCAAAAGAATCTACCCAGGAGCCTAGTACGAAATTGAATCTTAATGAAATAAATGACAATTGCAATGCTATCTCATTGGAGAAACCCTGCACGAGCTATCTTTTTTCACTTATATAACAATTTACCAAATGTCTACGGACAAATTGTAAAGAAGTATGGAGTTAAAAAAAAAAAAGTTATATGAGTTTAAATAGTGGTTGAAAACAACTGGGAGAATATCTTGATTAAAACAGAACAATTTCACACAGTGTTTTTCTCATTTCTAATTTTATTATTATTATATTACTGATTATGGTCACCTTATGATTTATTTTTCTCTTTTTCTCCTTATATCTAATGGTGCATTGTTTCGTAAAAGCTACCATCGAGACTATAAAAAAAAGGATCTTCGGTTCGATTAAATATATATTCGGGCGATTGCTCTATACCGTTTGAGCTACTTAGGAACTACTAGGCCTGAAATTTCATTATAATCTAAATACAACCACCACGATAATGTAAATATATATATATAAAATCTGCGTTATAAAAATATTCTCTATTACATATACACATACACATACACATATATATATACATGTATATACAAATATTACACATTTATTGTAACATTGTCCAACTCTTTCACGTGTAACCCGCACAACATAAGATGGAAATTTTAGTTGAACGTTGTACGATGTTTTTGTAAATACTAGATATTTATACTAGTCGATCAAGATTTTAATATTATTTTGATTTAACTAGTACAATAACGATGGATAAAATCTGATGAGTTTATATAACATATTTACAATTGCAATAACAATTATTTACCGTGGCGGGTGTAGCAGGGGAGGGGATATAAAAAACAGGATATGACAATGATTCGGCAGTGTTAATATCTAAAGAAAATACTTGAGGCCCATCGTTCCTACGCCGGGATTTGAACCCGGAACCTCTCGCTTTCCGATCGAACGCTCTACCACTTGAGCTACGAAGTCCTATATTTAAATAACCTTTATATATAAGTATATATAAGTATATATATGCACACATACGTATATTTGATTTTAATATTACAGACATTTGCTAAGTTTCGAAATATCCAGATATTAAGAAACGTTAGAATTATGCATTCTTTCGTTAAAAAAGTATGGTTATAAAATAATTTCTAATTCTTTAAATAAAACTATACTATTGTTAATTAAATACAATTTCGTTATACTCTACCTAACTATATATGCTTTCTTCTTTAATAAAAGAAATATTTAGATGTGTCGAAATATTAATGTTTCTAACCGTGTGTAGTTAGCACATTACTCTAACTGTATAGTTAAGAAAAAAAACGGTACGAACCAATTATAGAATAAGATATAAGAATATTACTTTAGTTAAATTGCATGTTTATTAATTGTCAGTATAAGTATTACAATCAACGAAATGTTTTAAAGTCTTCGGTTTACTTCGTTTTTTGTTCGTTATGTCCAAAACAATTAATATCGAGCGAAGGAAAAGAATTTAAATTGTAGTCGACCGTGGAGAAACTTTTTTTTCTTAGTGTTGTAGATTACGTTATTTTTAATGTAGTAACTTTTTTAAAAATACAGTGAAACAAAATTTTTTAATCTATTTAAATGATTATATAGAGTATATAATTTCGTGTTCGATTTATAATCGTTTCATTCTTCAAATACATGAACTGTACTACCACTAACTATATTATAATACTATCGCAACTCTTTACACAAATTGGGAGTCTAATATTCTAATTGGACTTTTCGATATTCCATCAAATTACCTTTCCCCTGTTCACAATATTTATTTTTTTTTTAAATTATAATTTATTTTTCGTCTTTGGATTCCACTCGAATCGTTGTACACCTTTTGGAATACTTTCCATTTGTAATTGTTCATTTATATTAAGGTAATTGTACATGTCTGAATTTTTTTCCAAAGGTTTCCACAAAATCGGAATAAGTTCTGTAATTTTGGATGTTGGATTTCTACGAGAGGAGTAAGATTGTAATAATCATAATAATCGTTAAGGTTAAGAATATTTTGTCAATGTGTGTGAGTGCGTGTGTGAGTGATCAGTTATATTGGAGAATACGTACCCAGTTTTAGCAAAATCAGTCCATAACTGTGTAACACAATCCATTACTTTATAGCTAGATGTACCAGGACGATGGGGTTTCAAATCTAATGCGTGGCAATGTGTTCCATAGAACAAATAATTCAATTCGTCCCCATGAGTGACTCCTAGTATTATTACAAAAATAGATAAAATAAGTAATTGCAATAAAATATTTGAACATTAAAAATGTAATTTATATATAAATTATAATTTAATAATTTTAAAACAATATTTAACCATATTAAAAATTAATTAATTACGTATATTCAATAATAAAAGTATTTTTAAATCCCTTCACCTGGTATATCAATATTCATAATAGTTTTCATGAAAGACGGTTCCTCTGAGTCGTAAGAAAATTTATATAAATATGAGGGACACTTGTTAACAATCGACAAGATTTTTGCCAATTCGAAAATGTGATGTAAAAAATAAAAATCGTTTAAAAAATGGAGTAAATTTTTGGTTGGCTCATCCTTTAACGATTTTTTACAGAAATACAAGCTTTTGAATTCATTAACAGTAAGAGTTTTTTCTTTTAGTTTATTCAAAAAAACAGGTGATAGAAAATCTTCGAAATCGCAGATTGAATTATCTATTCTCTTGACGATCCTACCTAAATAAAATATATCCGTTAAAGAATTAGGTTAATTCGAATGAACGATTATAGCATAGACTTACTAGCCAAATTGCTATTGCCGAAAAAAAAAGATGCTTCCGTATCGTTAAAACCAAACATAAAGGGGACTTTAATGCCAAATTTCATAGATATCGTCGATGGTAGTATTAAAAATGGATTTTTTGATTTGTTGTCCAGTCCTGGTAGAAAAACCGAAAAGACTGAATTTTTTTCCTGAAGAAGAAATAATGAATCAAATTTATCATTATCATCGACTTATCAAGAAGAACAACTTTGAAATAATGAAAAATAAGCTACCGTGGAAGATATGATTTTGGATTGATATTTAATGAGTTTTTCCAAATCAATTTCTTGAAGAAAATCAACGATAGCTTTGGGATCGAAAGACTTGAAACCTAACATATTGGATAACTGATAAACGTATTTCCTGGGTTCCACGAGTATTGAAGCCCAAAAGTTGGTAGCTAAGCCGCTTTGCGCTATAGCCTTGTGAAATAATCCTGCAAAGAAAGAAAAACAGAAATTGAGAAGAAAGGAAGGAATAAAAACGGGATTTCAAGTATACGATATTCGAAGAAATTCTTAACATCTGTACGAACATTAACAAAAAGTAAAAAGAAGACAAATTTCTAACACGTTTTTCAAGAATTTTGTTTGTACTTTTTTTTCGTTCATTTCTTTAGAAATCATTCCATTGAAATCAATTTCATGGGTTTCTTTAACGGGTTTTGAAATATTAAGGGCACAGGATTGAAATAATTAAAGAATGGAAACGACTCACAAAATCAAAATATCTCTGTGATTTGAAAAAGATTTATTTTCAAGGATTTTCGGAAAATACACTTTTTTTCATGTGCTTTTGGATAAATTAAGATAGCTGTGTGTTAATTTCACATATCGAAAATGTGGCAAGAAAAAGTATAATTAAGTCGAATAAATAAATCCTACCGTCCGCCAATGGTGACATCGTTAGGTAATGAACCATTGCTGCTCCAGAGCTTCCGCCAAATATAGTCACGTTCTCAGGATCTCCACCAAATACTGCGATATTATTTCTAACCCAACGTAATGCCATAACTATGTCCTTCAGGCCTTGATTACCCGATGCAACTTCATCCTCCAAATTGAGGAATCCTAAAGCCATTTTTGTTCAATTTTCTACTTTCTTATTAAATGACAACATTTGAATCTTTTTTATCAAGAATTAAAGAGACTTGGTTTTTTTTTTTGTATATTACAATAAAAGTATTCTAGTATTGTTACATGCATTAAAGATTTAAGAAACAGTTTAACTATATTGTAGGATAGAAAATTGTATTATTTATTTGTTTATTTACTTTGAAACTCGAACTTTTTGTATTTTATTGAAATTAGACATTGTGGATAATCAAAGGATTTTGAAAACAACTTGAATTTTCAATATTATTATACAATAATTGTTATGTTATGTATTTCAATATTTTAACTAACCTAAAATACCTAGTCGAAAATTGATCGTGACAAGGATTATGTCCTTTCGAATGATATAATCTGGCATGTACATATCATCGTTTCCTGATCCCATATAGAAACAACCACCATGGATCCATACCATTACTGCCAGTTTCGCAGACAACTCATTTCGCGGTGTATAAACGTTTAAATAGAGACAATCATCGCTTCCTATCATTTCATTTGACACTTTGTCTATTTGAGCACACACGTTACCAAACTTCGAACCATCCCTTATTCCAATCCATTTTTCAGGTGGTAACGGATCCTACATGGTCAATACAAAATTTATTAAGAAACCCAATATACACCCTAACAATTTTAATATTAAGTCTGCAATGAAAATATCTAATCATTGATTAAGTGATCCTTCAGATTTTCAATTGTAAAATAATTAAATAATGATTTAATATTTACTTTTATTTTTGTATAGAAAACTAAAGGAAAAATAGAAAATTTTAGTGTAAAAACAAGGACGAATTATTAAGCGAATATTTTGAAAAAAAGATTAGCTAATCTAACATCTATTATTATTTCTTTTATTTTTTATCATCATAATGACCTTTATAATTGTAGCAAAGCAGATGAAAAATTGCGCGTTTCAAAATATACGTGGAATTATAAACAAAAAAATGTTACCTAAGCGATTACCGGATGTATACATCTATCATTTACTTTAATGAGTTCATAGGAATCATCCGTAAATCGTATATTTTTCAATTGTTGCCTGTTTAAAAAACGTATACACGTTACGTAACAACGTGCATCGAAATGTTATTGCAAGAATTTGAGATAGTCGAAAACACAAATTAAATGATTCGTAATTTATTGTACTCGAAAATTTAGAAATAGACGATGCATAATTTTACATTTCGAACGCGTAAACAGATAGGGATAATTAAATAATATTCTCATGTTTAATATAAAAAGTAAATAGAAAAATTATATTAAAAAATCATTTCTTTTGAAATTTATTGATTCGCAACGCAATATTAATTTATTAAATACAAACGAATAAAAAGAAATATAGAAAAAAGAATTATTCGTTAGCTGAAAATTTATAAGAATTTCAAATTATGCAACATTTTTAAATCTTATTTGAATGTAGACTCTAACGTGAATCTAATATTCAACCAGAGATTGACCTTAGATTAATATAGAAGAAGTGAAATCTATAGAGAAAATAAATTTAATAAATGTGAACTTTTTCAACTGTGCAAATAATTTTTGACTATTTTTCTATTAAAAATATTACTGTTTCAATTTTTTCAAATATAATCAATTTATTTAGGTTTGCGTATAAGATCAGTAAATTGTCGAGTTTAATAAAATAAATTTCTCAACTATTTCTCGGTTTATTACTTTACAATTAAATTATATTAAGTTTAGCAGTTAATTTCTCTTTGAAAAAAAAAATAACGATTTTGATGCAATGAATTTATTATCAACGCACCGTAATAATTGCTCTATCGAATATATAAATTAAATATAAGTAAATAATTATTACTTACAGATGAGAGAAATGTGTTAAACTTACTTTAAATCTAAGTTTACCGATCGGCGGTTTCGCATAAGGTATTCCTCGGAAAGCAAAATATTCTTCTTTACTATCAATATTTTCTTCTATGACACCTCTAATTATTCCCTGTTCAAGAGACAACACAGATCCTTTTTTACAATCCATACTTCTGTTTATGTATATGTCTTTTTATTTTAATATGAAAATAAATTTTGGTTATACTTAAAAAGAAAAACAAGAAAAAATAAATAAATGAACAATTGACGTGTATTTCTTGAGCTATAAACTCATTAGTTTCTTGCGTTTCACCGAATCGTAATATACTCTGCTTACTTCTGATATCACCGACAGGACAACAACGAACTAGTGGGGATTGACTTGGAAATAACGGTAACGCAACGTTGTGTTGATCTTTAGTCTCTGTAGGAGAAACGATCTCGCTATTTTATATTATATATTACGATTAATTTTAACGATAATTATTATATTCTGTAGAACCTTCTATAATAATATTAAATTTCAATAAGGTAAATATATCTGTAGGGTCAGGTAATGAAAAAAAGAGTTACATGTCGTAACAGACAGTTACACGTCGTACACAGAAATTCCTTTTATGACATATTTTAATAACGGTGGATTGTCAGATATTTTTTTACGGATATGCAATTTATTAAGATCTACGGTAGGTTTTTTAGTATTTGTATTTTTGGGAACGGCTACAAGAGCGCGGGTTTCGTTGGTTTCAATAATTGTTTTGTCCAGCGTTACGCTAATGTTATCAATTTTTACGGATGACAGTAACTGAACCTCGCTTACATGATATGATATTCAAAACCCGTAATGATATATTGACTATAACATATATACACGTATTAAGCACTATGTGTTCATAGGACTTCGTAGCTCAAGTGGTAGAGCGTTCGATCGGAAAGCGAGAGGTTCCGGGTTCAAATCCTGGCCTAGGAACGGATGGTTTTCAGAATATATTTGGCGTAATGCAATTGTTCTCCTTCCCGAGCTTTATACAAGTTCCTCTCCTCCGGACTGGACACGGTATAAGTTATTTATAGGTTATTAATAGAATAAGGATTATAAAAAATTGATGCTTTGCGGAAGACTGGATTCTGCTTGTTGATTACTAGTGCTTAAGCTTATGCTTTATATACACTAGTAAAAAGTTTCATAGTGTCAGTGTTCTGCGAAACATCAATATTATCACACCTTTACATGAAGAAAGTTCCCTTCATTTATTGATAGGAATTTTCTGAATATATTGTGGTAATAGACCGTAAACCAAAAATAGATCAGTATTATAATACATTCCCACCGAAAGTACATTCCATAGATATTTTATAAATATCTATATATTTCCTTACCGTGGAAGGTTTAGTTTGTAGGAAATTCTAAACCCAGTTCCTAGGTAGCTCAAACGGTAGAGCGCTCGCCCGAATTACTGTTTAATCGAAGCGAAGATCCTTTTTTTTATAATTATTTCACCAAAACACCGTTTCTTTTAAATATATATGTTATTAGAAATTGGCGATGGCAGATTTTTCGAATTAATAAAGAAAATTAATGTTTCAATGAAATAGAAGACAAAAAAGTTTAAGTAAGCGGTAAGCGAACTTTTAAAAGTAGTTTTATAAGAAAATAAATAAGTAAAAGAAAGGAAGAGCCTATTTTACAAGGATTCGCTAAAGTCGTCGACCATTCACTATTAACAGAATTAAAATATGCATCTTAGCTGAAAGCGCTGAAAGAAATTTTGTTAACACTATAAAACTCACTTATCAAAATTATGTGTATAAAATTGGAAGCAATAAGAACAATATTTGTTATGTTATGAAATATAGAAGTTATGAAATATTCGTTCAAAAGATGTATTGTAATAGACTAACGAAAGTATTGGAACTTCTAGAATTTTAACGGTTTAATTATATTTTCCTACCAAAATTATAAATATTAAACAAAATTAAATTGATAAAGACATATCGTGTAATATCATTTGTGATTTGTTTTTTCTGGCAGATTTTTGATATTTCGTCCCAGAAGCACGCCTAGGGCTCATCAGTAACGCTGTTCGGCGTGCTCCATGCCTTAGACATCCGCGGATCCCGATTGGTCTGAAATCCATTCCGCTTTAAGTAGTAATCGTGGTAACTTTTACCGCTAGCGAGTAACGACGATGAAGTCGTAGTCATCTTGTGTACGAAAGCGGAACTAGTGCGACTTTCGCGCCGCGGCTGTGGCGGAGTGTAACTGCGAGTCGCCACAAACGATCGAAGGGATTCTTTGGTTACTATAGAAATAATATCCGACGAAATATAACGAAAAATATACTTTATTAATAGCTAATAGAAATATATTAATATACGTAGAGAATAGTAGTTGCGTCTGTGTAACTGAAAACTTCGATAGTAGGAAACGCTCCCATTAGCTGCTTGTCGAATGTTACGCATGCAGTTTTCTCATTAATAATTCGCCGGATATTAAGTGTAAAGCGTTCTCATTAGCTGCTTGCCGGACGGCGAGTGTGATGCGCCTTTACACTTACATGAGGAAGCGTCGAAATATAGCTATGCTCTCACAACGATTGTAGTGATAGGCGCTTAGCATATCGACGCGGTACACTAGCGTCTTTTCTTCCTATACAAAAACTTTCTAGGTCAATATATTTTTTAAAAACGTTCTAAAGATATCAGTCCCTTATCTGGCGTCATAGAATGTATTTGTTATAAATAATAATAATAAATTTTATATTTTCTCTTTGGTAAATTCAGGAAGTGTGTATAAATTCTCCAGATAAAATTTGTCCACCTTTCTGGTTACCCACAACAATCCTTGAATAAGATTGCTAAAAAATTTCAGATATTTTCTAAAGACTCCTGCAAATCCTACACAAATGCTGGATATCAATTTCTTCAACACTACTCACATGAGGTACACTCCAAAAAATTTTACTTATTGTTGTACGTAGCTTAACAATCAATATATCCCTAAGGAAACCATATGTCCCCCATAGGAATATATTGCGATTCAATGATTGGTGGGTTGAGAGTAATGGAAAGAATCATTGGCTAAAAGTGCAGTTGACGGATTTCCAATGCAAACATGAAAAGAACTGTATGAAATTGAGAGTTCATAGAAATTCGATTTGATGTTTCCGTTCTGAAGGTAAGCAAGGGTGCGCTAAACTGGTTTGTTACAAATTCAAATGAAAAACGGTCGGTAGTAACATTTGGTTTAGTTTTTGTGAAAGGAAATTTTTTGCGTTCGTAAATTAAAACGATGGCTGATGCAGATGAATGGTAAATAATTCATACAAATGTTTCCTTTTATAAACAATTATTATGAAAGAATAAATTTAATGTTTTTGATTTATATACATGAATGAAACTTGCTAACAATGATCAAAAGTTGTAATAATTTGTATAAGATGTGTTTCTTCAAATAATCTGTTGTCTTTTTCACTCACTTTCTTTTGATAAAGTTTAAAATTATATTATATTAACCGTTTAGAATGATATCGAGGAATATTTATTTGTTTGATATTTTATTAAATAAGTATGTTGTGTGTGTTCTTTAATAGGAAACCGATAGTACAAAAGACTTGTACAATGGTACGTAGTGCTATAACCCAGTTACATTCAATATGGACAGAAGTTGGATACGATAAAGAAACTCAGTTAGCTTATACTAATGCGGCGCTTGATCATATACAGGTAAAATAAACTTTTCATAAATATTATTAAGAAATAAAGATGATTTTAACTGCAAATTGATGTTTTAATCATAAAACAGGAATTATTAACCGATATGGTGTCAGAATCTGAGGATAAAAAAAGATTACTATTGGAAGAATCTAAACAGTTAATGCAAAATACATCTATTCTCTGTAAAGTATGTATTAGTTTTATAAAATCATTGTAAAATCCTCTCGTACTGTTGACTATATAATATATTAAATTTATTGTAGGAATTAAAAGAAACTATTGATGCGAGTGGATATGAGAAGCTACCATTATTCAAATTACAACAAGTACTTCGACGTGATATGGAAAAGCTGTTGCGTATAAAAGAACAACGTAAAACATATTTAAATGAATTATTAACTAAGGTAGGTTTTCATATCAATGTTAAAGAATGTACAACTTGAGATTGCAAACATTTTCTATATACATGATTAAATATGCGTTTGATTAATGTTTTTCTCTGTTCTTTTCTTAATACCTATAGGAACATGAAATATGTAAGCGGCTAGGTGTACAACCAATAGAAATTGAATCTAAGATTCCAACGGAAGAAGAATTAGATAACTTTAAGTTATATATAAATAAACAGGAAGCAGAAAAGGTACACTGCTATAAATTAATAATCTATAACTTATTGTTTCTGTTTCCTAACCATTTGACAAACTTGAAGACATATTTACATCATTATTTTATTGTTTATTCAGGATCGCATAGAAAGTGAGTTTAAAAATAAATATAATACCATTATCAAAATAGTGCAAGATCTAGGAATTAGTCCGTCTTCTCATTTTGAAGAAACAGTATGTAATAATCCAGAAAATTTTGTACTTACTCCTGCCAATATGGCGATGTTAAAGGATTTTCAAGAAAAATTAGAAAGACAGTTAAATAGCGCAAAAGAGGAAATTGAGAATAAAAAGGAAGAATTATTAGCTCTATGGGGAACCCTGGATGAACCTAATGATTTTTGTCAAGCATTTTTAGACAATTATCCGGCGTACAGTCAAGCTACTCTAAAAGCGATAAATGCAGAAATTGGCCGATGTAAAGAAAGAGCACATATTGCAAAATATGTAAATAGAGTACGAGCCGAATTAGTTAACATGTGGGATTTATGCAAATACGGTGAATCTCAACGAAATAAATTTACTGCATTTTACTCTCGTACGTACACAAAAGATTTATTAACTTTGCACGAGCTCGAAGTTGATAAAGTTCGCAAGTATTATGAGACGAATAAAGTGATTTTTAACCTATTGGAAGAGAGAGAAAAGCTCTGGACGAAAATGAAAGAATTAGAACATCGTGCCAATAACCCAGATCGATTAAATAATCGGGGAGGTCAATTGCTGGCGGAAGAAAAAGAACGCAAAGTTATACAAAGGAAATTACCTAAAATTGAAAGTCAGTTGCATAATTTGGTAGAAGAATATGAAACGAGACACGGGGAAACGTTTTATGTTAATGGTGTTTCCTTGGAAGAATTCTTAGCGCAATCATGGGCAAATCGTGATATTGAAAAGGAGAGCAAAAAAAATGCAAGGAAAGAGGCAAAGGACAAAAGCGCAAAAAAAGCAAGTGTAACCAAACGTACGCCAACAGCCTCGACTAGTCGTCTCCTAACTCCTTTGTGTACTTCAACCAAAAGGAAACTAATATTTGGTTCTACGCCTAATAGTTCAGCCAAACGGCGTAATGTTGGAAATGATAAAGTACGTAGTGTCACGTATGCTTCAAAAATTCGAAGAAGTGGTAAAGTACGTACTGTTTATTATGTCTTTACATATTTTTTACGTTTCTTTTTTTTCTTCATTTCATTAATTTCTTACATCAAATTTTCAGATCTCCAGGCGAGCTTTATCTGAGAACAAAAAACGTAGAAGCGATCTGAGAAAATCCAGATCGCCATCGGAGAATGCAGGTACAGTTGACACGACTTATGGACATTTTCAAGCACATTTGAAGGAGAGAGAAGAATGTCGTAGCTCTTTGTTAACCGACCATTCGCTAAGCGCTAAATGTATTTTAAAGACCCCGAATCGTACACAAGTTAAACCCGTAAGAAAGAAGTTATATAACGTAAACGCATCATCTAATACAACATCCAAATTATTACAATCGACTCGAAATTCTCCACGTAGTCCTAGGGGAGTTCATAATTCGAAACTTGCAACTGCGCCTAATGTGCTTCCTATTATTTTTTGATAGATTATTTTCTTCGTTTAGATGTCATTTTTAATTATTTGGCTACTCGTCGATGTTTTTATATATTATTTCCAAAAAGTTTTATAGAGTAATATGTATTATGCTGTACATATATGGTGAGGTAGAGATGGAAAGAATTCAAAGTTGAGAGAGAGAAATGTTACTTTCGATTATTGAGAAGAAATGTAATGTATATTAAATAGGTGATAAGTTTCATATTTGAAAATTTTATATAAATATTATAGTCTTTATTTGTTGCAGCTATTTGACATGTATATATTTATTTTATGAAACATTTGTTCGAAAAATAATGTTCGGCCATTTTAACTATTATCACAATATAAATGATGTAACATTTTCTACATACATAAAATAACTTTTAATATAAAATTATTTGGTGTAACATTTCATGTTCGTGGACAAATTAAGTTTCGGCGTTGCAATATGTTTGATATTTTGTTGATAAACTGTAACAAGTATTTCAAAATAGTAAATATTAATAGATAGTAGACCAGAGAGAGACTTGTATCTTATACAGTACATGGACCTAAGGCTGTGTTACTTGCCTTATCTGAGTTTGAATGAAAATTTATAGATAGTCAAACAGCTTTATAGAATCCTCTACTATCATATATCCCAGTAGATGAAAGCCTAGAAGTTGAGAAAAAGAAATATCAGCTGATATTTTAATAAATAACGGTTTATCATGTAGGCTTCATTTGCATAACTTTTGGAAAGAAATGTCAGGTTTTTCATTAATACATAAGTATGCCTTTTTTTTAATAAGATTATTTAACCTTTCTTCCATTTCCTAACGGAGATCAAGTGGAAAAATTCTATTTGTAAACAGATTTTTATTATAACATATTACCCATCGAAATTTGCATTTCAAGTAATACAAAATATTTCACTGTATATTAGTGTAGTAATGTAGTATTAGATAGTAATGCGGTTTCATCGAGAGTAGACTTGAAGTAGAAGTTTTTTTCTTATCATTAAGTTGAAGAAAACATAAGAAAATTAGAAACGTATATACAGGGTCTTTCGCGTAACTCGACCACCTAAAATATCTCGTTTATTTCGTACGAAAGAAAAAAATGTTAAAGGAAAAAAATATTCTGTTCGAAAGCGCCGATATAGTGATGAGCCAAATTTTTTTTCAAGATTAATTTTTTCGAGATATCAAGGTTATCGTATTTTTTTTTAAATAGAACTGCATATTTTTATTACAATATTTTTATAGCTTATAAAAACGGAATCCAACAATGTGCAACATGTTGACCCTCAGATGACCTTTACTGAAAAAATTGTGAAATTTTAATAAAAATTCATTGTAAAATTCTTTTTAAATATCTTTATATATTCTTTTTTATCTACTGCTTCTATTATTTATTATTTACATATATATATATATTTTTTTTTTCTTATCTAATAATGGGACTACCCCGTAAACGAACAAATAAACAAACAAATTTCCGTTTTTGATGTTGATTCAGATTCGGAGTCAGTCAGATTTAGTTTACGTAGAATTTAAATACGAAGCTTTCTCAAATGATAAAGAACATAATTTGTAGGTGCATTTAGTTCCTTAGAAATTTCGTCGATCAGAATTGATCAGGGTTTTTATTTCGTCTTCATGAATCTTAGTACGCAATGCATTTTGAACCGAAAAATTTCCGGAACGGAATTTCACAAATCAAAATCTAGAAGTACGTACTGTTCATGTTTCACCACCCGACACAGAATAGATCTTTCGGTGTGTTTACTCTAATAGTTTATTTTTTCTAAAATAATATAATCAAATGTGTCTTAAATGTTTATTTTGATTTTTTATTTAAAAGAATCACACCGAAATAATACAATACTTATGGTAAATTTGAAAGTTGGGATATTCATAAAACGTTCGATTATCTATATATTGGCAGATAGTAAGTGAAATATCTAGATTATACAGTTGCTACCGATACGCCAAGTTCTCTCATGTACAATCTATTTAGAAATATATGTCTAGATAATCTGTTACGCTCGAGCATTTTAAACATCTTATTTGTACCCAAAAATTTGCAACAATGATTTTCCTCTGAATGAGTTATGCTTCTACAATAATAGCAATAATTTGCGAAATAACTAGATAAGATTTGATTTAATGAATTATTCTTAGAGCATCGTTGGTATTCCATTCTAAAATATACTTTCATTAATTCCTTTAGTACGTTTGGATGATATAATATAAAATCTGGCGCCTGTCGATTTAAATATTTTCGTTTTATCTCGTATAATATACCATTTATACTCATGTTTACTTCCATAATACATAAAGCTGATTCTCCGGCAAGTTTGGAAATGACAATATCTCTTAAGCGCTGTATATCTATTGGGTTTATGAGACGATGAGCTTTTTCGCATTCACTAATAAATAATGAAGCTTCTATATTATAACCATCAAATCGTGGAATAAACTTTGTTGCTTCTCTTAATGAAGTATACTTTGTTTGTATAAATCTTGAGCAAGGCGTCATTTTTATTATAATTTTTATTTAACTTGCTTCTTTGAATGGTTATCTACCTTACCTTACCATGAATAATACCCTGATCATTACTCTGAATAATACTGTGAAAATTACCCTGAAAAATAACCTGAATTTTACACTGGAAATTACCTTGCACAATATATATGACAATAAGCATTACCCTAAAAAATACCCTGATCATTACTATGAATAATACTCTGAAAATTACCCTGAAGTGCAGAATTAAAGTTACAACACTTTTCAGATAAAGATCTTACTTGTACGATATTCGTTTTGGGTCTACTTATTGTTAGAACAAGTTAAATCGCTTCAAATTTAAGTCACAAGCAATACAGTCTTCTAGTTATCGTAAAAGATTCTTGAGTAATTTCTGGTTCGGTGTCCAAATGACGATGCATGAAATACACACTTTCAATAACCACCAAAGTTAGCGTGTGACAAATTAAAAAAAAAAAGGAAATCTCGTCTTGTTTTCCTGTTTGTTTTTTTCTTAATAGGAAAAGGAAGCAAGGGCATACGTATAAATAATATGATTTAGCCAACAAACGCAATATCTCTAACGGATTTGTGTTTGCGAATTCGTAAATACTCCGGTTACGACTTCGTAGACAAATAAATAGATCAAATATCTACGATGAAAAAGGGAACTCGAAAGAGAAAAAAGATGAATCGTATTCCTCGCTTAAGACATTATTTGAATACATCAAAAAGCCTGACAGATCAACGTTGAATTTGAATTTCGTGCTACCTCGGTTTTAGAAATAGCACGTTGAAATTAGTTAAGAGTCTCCACCGGTGTGTGGAGAAATATTTATATAATAAACAAAATCAATTGGTGACACTCCCCTATTTTTCTCTACGACCCTGACGCAACACCATCGTCTACGACGATTTATGAAACCTATAAAATCATTTATTAGTATTTTCATTCATTAAATGTTCTTATGTAAATAATATATATAGTGCGCGTAAAAATTGACAATACATAATTCATCTTTATTAGAAATAAAAAAAACAAGCGTTAAAACCCCTGTAAAAAATTTTCTGTATTATAGTTTTGTTTGAACAGATTGCATAATGTAAGGGGCTTCGAGATTTTCCCTTTTTAATTATCTTTCTTATCGTGGTCAGGGAAAAATCATCTATTTTTGCGTTTGATGATTTGTGTGTAATTATAACAATGAATTGAATATCGACAATCCGAACGGTCGTTTATGCGAATATAGAATGAGTCACGGAGGTACGTAATTTAGCTATAATGGGGGACAAAAGTATTTGTACAGTAAGTATGTGAAAAGAAAAAGATCTTTATTTTCTACATTAATAATTGTAATACAATATATATGTTTGCATGTTATGTAATAACATTAATAGTAAGTAATATAAATAAACATAAGTTAATTATAGTATTTTATAACTTACAAGATTTGAGTATTCATCAAATGATGAAATTTCACCGGGACATAAATATTCGTACATCGTTAGTTATTAATATAAATGTAATTGTTAGTATTTCATAATATTTCTGCTTTTCTATGAAATAAATTGTCTGCAGCTGTATTTGAATTGATTTTATCTTGTAAAGCATAATATCTATAAAAATATTTATCTAATAGGTATAAATTTGACTCGAAGTGATTTAAGCGAATTCAGAGTAATATCTGCTGAAAATGTAACGTCATCTAGTTCATCCACTGGTTCCAATTCAAAATTGTACAGCGTAGAAGCTACTATGAGTTTAAGCTCAAACATTGCAAATTTTTGACCTACGGTATAAAGCATACTAGAATAAAAGAAAAAACAATTTTAAAGATTTTTTTTCTCGTTTTTGCATAAGACATTTACCAATACAGTTTCTCGGTCCGGCACTAAATGGAATGTAGGAGTAGGGATGTCGCCCTTTAATATTTTCCGGTAAAAATCTATCCGGATCGAAAACATTTGGATTTGGCCAATATTCTGGATTTCTGTGCACGCTGTAAATATTCACCTCACAGATAGTACCAGGTGGAATTAAATAATGTTCTGCAAAATTAATACGATTACATAATGAATAAAATAATGAATCAATGATACACAAGTTTGATATTAAAGTATACATATACATATGGAAATATTTTCATACTCAATTGCATATCATGAAAAATTTGCCGAAATATTATATGAACGCTTGGATACAAACGAAGAGATTCTTTTAAACATCTTTCCAAATATGTAAGCTTTTGAATAGACGACATCGTCAATTTATAACCTTCTTGCGTAAACGTGTTAATTTCGTGTCTTATTTTTTCCTACAAATACATACATCATTAATTATCCATTATATTATGTGCAAATAAAATCGCAAAAGGAAAATTACTTATTTCAGTTTTAAGAATTTTTATTTGAAAATTCGAATAAAGTTGATGTTATTAATTATTAGGATTGGCAAGAAGTGATCAGAAATTGGTGTAACGATCTATATAATGATAAATTATAGGGTAATGCGTAAAAAATAATTAATTTTAAATGTTTTTTATTATTTTTTAAACTGATAACATTACCTGGACGTCTTTGTGCTTAGCAAAAAGACTCAAAGCAAAACACAATGCACTGGCAGTAGTATCGTGACCCTAGAAAAAATGTTATTTCATAAAATATTTTGTTAATTTTTTTTTTATTCGAGATAAATACATTTATAATAACCTACTTCAAACATGAAAGTATCGACTTCTTCTCGAATTCCTTCCTCATCTATACGATTATTTTTCCAAGATTCTGCTATAAGAAGATCTAGCATAGAAAGTCTTTTCTGGGATTGCAAATCTGTGATAGAAAAAATTCGATTGGCAATTCTATTGTGTGTGAGATTAAATTTCATTATTATTTAAAACAATTTGAAAACTCTTTATCAAACAGTATTGATTTTATTTTATGTATGTGCCATTTCTGACCTGTTAAATGAAGTATCGTTTTAAATATTAGGAAATGTATTATTTTTGTTAATTTAAATTATTAAATTATAATTTTAAATATTAGGAAATGTATTATTTTTGTTAATTTAAATTATTTATTTTATTTTTATATTTATTCATTTTCAAACCTTTATTAAAAACGTCGTCCTCGTCAAAATTCTCAAAGATTTGTAGATATTTCCCGTTGGTTTGTTCGTGGAAACGTTTTCTTTCTTCGATTATCTTCAATAAAAATAACAATTTCCAAAAATTAGATGATTTGCGTAAAACAGAAAGTTGAACAAATAGTGAGAGAAACATACGTTTCTTGAAAAACTGTGCAATGTTTTTAACACTTTGTTTTGTAGTCTACCATGCGATGAAAATGCAAATATAGTGTCGGAAATGTACCAAGGTCTTGGAAGTCTGATAAACAATAAATCACATTTTTCATTAGATTTGATTTTATTTCTTAACAAAAGATTAATTAATTACCTATACGCCACAATTCTGCCATAAGTATGAACGGCATTACGATATTTAGATTCCAGTTCGCCCTTTTCTTTCAATTGAATACCTAAAGCTGCTCCTACAAAGAAGCTCATGTAACGAATATTTGTTTTTTTTTAGAAAAAAAAAAATAAACATTTAAAGAAAATTATATATTTTATTCACTAACGACATATAGCGTTGAGAGTATATTTGCTGATAAATGTTTGTAAATTTTTTACAACAGATTTTCCATTCCCTTCATTTTTAAGGGATTCCACTAAACATTGTGATTCCTCATTTAAAATGTTAAAATAATGATTAAGAATATTGAAGTGAAATGCAGGTGTTAACATTTTTCTACGTATGTGCCATTTCTGACCTGTTAAATGAAGTATCGTTTTAAATATTAGGAAAATGTATTATTTTTGTTAATTTCAATTATTTACCGCCACTAGTTAATAATCCAGTAGAAAACCAAGGCATGAGATATTTGTAAATAAGTCCTTTTTCAATATGTTCATTGCTCTTCAATAATACCTTTCATAAAAATTAATATTTTGTCACTTTTATCAATTTATTTTGTATTACATAAATTGTTTTTGTATTATATCATTTTTGAATTTGTATTATTATTAAAATATTATATTAATAAATTATTATATATATTAGTATTATATTATTATAAAGTATATATTAAAATAATTTGAATTTTTTCGAGCTGGTTTATAAAGTCTTCGTCGATTATGCATTTTTTAATATGAAAGTAATTAAACACTTCTACCTTTTCTATACTTCAAATAGTTTAAAAGTGATTTACTTTGTGCACTTATTACATATAAATATACATTTGAAATATATACATTACATAATAATTTACCTCAATATCACTTGGATCAAGTAATACTACTGCTGAGAAAAAGAAGCTCCGTATTTTGTAAATTGGATAATATTTATTATTTATTGCCCATGTTGTCTCAAGTAAATGATCTATATATTATTGGTGATAAATTATTATTAAATGAAAATTTTATATATTTTATATATTTTATATATTTATTTATATTATATATTTATATTATTTTTATATATTTTATATATTTTATAAATTTTATACTGGGAAGGATCACAGTTTATTGGATAATTCCTAAAGAAATTGTATTTTCATATTTCTTACCATTATCAACTTGAAAATGATACAAATTTCCAATTATCGGATATTCATGTGGTCCTGGAATGAGACTTAAAAGTTTTCCCACTCTTCTATATCTTATATAGCAATGTAATAAAAATATAATTAAAATTGAACCCAACGAATAAACAAGCAACATTTTATCTGTGAAACAAGCAAAATTAGAGAAATTAATCCCTTTTCTAATGTAGCAAGAACAATTTTACGTACTAATTATTATTTTCAGGGTTAACAATTGTTTCAAACATTTACGTGCTCCTCAATGATCTATATAAAACACTATAATCGATGAAGTGATTGAAAATTAACACAAATTAAATTCTTTGATTATTCGTTTTCTTTTCATTTATTTATACATATACACGCGAGCTTATTTCGTACGATAAAAAAAAATGTCAGAGTTTTTTCTATTTTTTTTTCAGCTGACAAAAATTGAAGATCCTAATGTATTTATGATGCTGTCCCATTGTCCCAAAAATTCTTACGTTTTTGTTTATACATCTTGTGCATATTTGTTTTGTTTTGTTGCAAAACCCCTACTTTTTGTATATACTTATCTGATCAAATTAAGAAACCATAAAATCAATAAGTATTATATAATTATATAATTGAGCCGTTTATTTTGAAAGTGGCCTAACTCCATTTGTCAATTATTTCCAGTTACCCACAGTAACATGTACAGCTTCAAATTGTCTATCAATAAAGTATTTAAGATTTCTTATATTCCGAGTAAATACGGTAATTCTGGACACATAAGTTTTCAGAGTTAGTTGAATTACTGAACCGTTTATTTTAAAAGTGGCCTAACTCCATTAGGAGTAGAGATTTTGGTGTGGTAGAAATGGCATTAAAAAAAAATAATTTACTGTTTGTCCCCCAAGATTATTACAATATTATCAAAAAGTATCGGAAAGGTAATAACTTTATTGTACATGAAATGAGACAAGAAGATTTTGTATCAACAAAATTATTAGAAGACGCAATTTTTAAAAGGGTCAAGAATTCTAACGGAGAACCAATAAACTGGTTAAAAATATGTTGGATGCATTTTGTCAAAAATGAATAAGATTTTCTATAAGACATCAATGAATGAGAACGAAAATTTGAAAGTCCTGAATTTAATACCACGTCGGGGTAGACCAAGAAAGTTCGAAAATATTGTATTGACAGCACTGTATAAAAATATAAGACAAATTACAACCGAAAAATTCAAGGACATAATTGACTTATTACGATATATACCACCGGAACATCATGATTTCTTTAAATCCCTTTCACATACACAAAATGTAGATGAGTAGAAAATTGTTTTGTAATTTATGTTTGTAAAAATATTTTGAATCGCATAATTTATGTTTTTAAAGTGTTATAAAGGTATGTAAAATAAAATAAGTATTGTTTTTTCGCAATTTGAAGCATCTTAAATTATGTTGAATGGACTTCGGTTCCTTCAAATTTGATAACGAATCTGGTTGTTAATTTTGAAAGTGGTCTAACTCCATTCTTGGTAAGAAAACGCATATTATTCACTTAATAATTGCCATTATTTTAATAGGAACTGTAAATTTAACACTTTTAGATACACTTAAGCAACATAACTCATTGTTATTCTTTACGTATATTTTTAATTGCATTGAAAGGCAAACCTTTAAATATCTCAATTTAAGGTTAAATGGAGTTAGGCCATTTTCAAAATAAACGGCTCAATTATATAATTATATAATTATTCTATAATAATAATTATTATATAATTATTCATATGTATTACAAAACATTAATTTTATTAATTTTTGTTTATTGGACTTGATCACATTGGCTTCTGAACGATTCATGTATTGATACCTGGTTGTATTACGATATACAAATATAATAATAATTATTCCCTGGTAGAAACGTATTTGCTAAAAACATAATTGTCGAATAAAAGTATAAAAAGTTCTATATTAACAAATCTATGATTTTTCTATGATAAAATTTCATAGAATTTTATCTATCTCTTAAAAGCTAAGTATTTGACAATAAGTAAATCTGATTAATTTGTATAACGAGAGAAGATAACGAAATTGAGTTACACGTGTATCCAAAGGTTATTTCTCTTACCAATTAGATATCGATAGAAGAATTAATGCGCATCAAAAGAGATTACTTTATCTACGTATTAGATAAATAATATAAAATATATATATATAAATATACATTTTGTGTGTATTTATTGGAATATTAATGAGAATGAAGAATGAATGTATGAAAGGAGTAGAATGAAAAGAGTTGAATGAATCAATGAGTGAACGAAACAAATACACATCATGTAAAAAATCATCAATCTGTATCAGTACATGAATTAAGGAAGGTAAGTAGATTTAAAAATCAAGATAACATATAAACGATATGCGAGTATGTGTGCATAGATTATTTCAAACGATTATTGTGGGGGAGGGGGCAGAACCTCGACCCCACGAAGCACTCGATTTTGAACCGTCCAATTTATAAACGGTTCATAGTACTAAAAAATAACAAAAATAAAGAAAAAGAATTAAACAAACAATTTTAGAGAAAATTTCTGTTACGAGTAGATATTTATTTTATGGATATAAATTTAACGCGAAGATATTGAGACCAGTTAAGTGTAACCGATGTTTCTATTTTTAATGTTATTAAGTTCATTTATTGCAGAAATGGTCAACATGTTTTTAAAAAAAAAAAAAACCCGCGTAAGAAAATGAAATTATAAATCTGCAAACTGATTTAATCTTACATGTCAAACAAATGAACACATTGCGAACGGATGTTAATCGTTAGCGGCCATTGTAGTGATATTACGCAGTTGTTTTCTATCTATATACTTATGTGAATCAGCTTTTTTATATTTACAGTTAATAAAAACTAAACAACGTATTTACTTTTTAATTACCATACTGAAAATTCATTATCATTATCTTTGTTCAGATATACAACAAATAATGAACGCGTTGGTTTGAATCGTGCAAACGCAGACTTTCCATTAATTATATTATAAGAAAAAAAGATTTCATTTGTATTTTTTCTATATGGCTCTACTTTTTAATTAATAATTATTAATAAATCATCATGTTTGTTTAATACCCTCTTCTTCATTGTAATCTATTAATACACAAGATACATGCTTGAATATATCAAATGACAAGATTTTAATTTAATAAGATCGTGACAAATTGAAAAAAAAAATCTAACGCAAATAAAATAAAATTAGCCATCTCTGATCTATTGATTCTAAAATTAAAAAGCTGACATTGTCAGCAATTGTAAATCTTTGCCCTATGAAAACAAAGATATTAAGCAATTATTATATGGTTTCTTCTCAATTCCTTACAGCAACACTTACCGATTTTGTAAGAATGGGAATTGTGGATAGTTGAACACAGAAGCGAAAATACGTCGCGTTTAATAAAAAAAAAAATGATGTATATTCTGTAAATGAAATAAAGTAACAAATGACAACAGGCACGAATTACACTGGAGCTTACTACTTTACAAGTAAGTCCTATTTGTTCAAATCATACTGACTCTTTTCAACTGGTTACAGTATATATGTTACAATCAATATATATATTCCGAGCATTGTATAGATTGTCCGGGACATTTTATAGGATGCCATTAAGAGATTTGGCAATGTATACAATACTCGTAATAATACGCTGATAATAACAAATACTAAACAAGACACGTCAATTTACACAAATAAACGTTCCCACTCCTTGCGAAAAGATTGTAATCTCCTTAGTTGCCATTATCTTAACAACTTCGTTGTTTACATAATCTTCAATAACTCAATAAGAAAGCTATTTATTGAATTCTACAATCTTGTCATTTGGACAATTAATCAACTCGATTAATCGTATATCATAATGATCCTAATAAAATAGTGCATTAGTAGTGCATTATGATTGTTGACAAACGCTACTGATTGTCAGTATACATATATGCCCATAATTATGAAAGTGGTCTAAGTCAAAATTAAAAAAACTGGTGTGTGTACTTGTGTACACACGTAAGAAGTTATACTTCTTTGGCGTACCAAAATGAATATAACCTCAATAATCTCAAAAATAACTTCAAAAAAAATTATAATAATTAGTATTATTAAAAACTATAATTTTTCTTGTTACTTTTTAATTTTCCTTGTTTATTTTTTAATTAATGTTATTATTATTATTTTATTATTATTATTATTATTAATATTATTATTATTATTATTAATTTTCTTTTTACATAGAATATAGTTGATAAAGAAACCTGTTCCCCCACTCCCTGCTCGATGATCGATAATATTCGCTAATGTAAGCAGATTATTTTTCTTTTGTTATTATATTTTTATTCATTTATTTATTTATTTAATCTTATAAATATATATAGCGTGACCAGGTAAAAAGGGGAAGGATTGAAAGTATGAGAAAATAAGCTACAAATTATTATTTTTTATTAAGTTAACAAAAAAAAGAAAGGAAACATATTTTCAATCGTTCGATATACAGTAAGACCTCTTTTTGTGTGGTCCTTTTTTATACGATTTTATTTTTGTGCGATTTGTTTTGTGCGATTTATTTTTATGCGGTATCTAAATCTCAGCAGCGTTGCTACCAGTTTTATGTTTTCTTTCAATGTACATATACATGTGTGGACGAACTGATTACATGGTCTCCTTGACGACGATGTATTCGGACTTCGCGACGCTGTTCATCTGATTTAAACAATCTCCTAACAATTATTTAATTTGATTGAAAGCATTTTCACATCTATATTTCGCAAATAATTGATGTATTTTCTAAGTGCGACTTTTTTTATGCGGTCCCTATCCACCGCACAAAAAGAGGTTTTACTGTATATCGTACAAAGTTGTTTATAATATGTAAGTATTTATAAAATTACCGAATATTTTTTTGTACGATTTCTTTTATGCGGTCCCTATCCACCGCAAAAAAAGAGGTTTTACTGTATTAAATATATAAGAAAGAATAAAAAAAAAAAACATCAAAATATAGATATTAGTCCACACTAAATATAAGGGAGATATATCGAATTACTTAATGCGTCAACGGCCATAGCGCGGTGATAGAAAAATATAAAAAGAGAAATATCGGTTTCTTGTCTCACTCGCACTCGTATACAGAACGCTCAACTGTCGATGGCCAGGACAAAAAATACTCTCGGTTTCTTCTCTCACTCGCACTTGCATTCAAGACCGAGAGTCCCGAAGATTGCCGAAGATCCTTCGTTTATGTTTAGTACACACGGACGCTCGCACGCACACTAGCCCGCTCGCGTGTAAAAACCGACTGAGAGGCGGGACTTGCTTCCCCACTCTTACAATTACTTTTACCACTCTTTCTCGCTTATTTTTGCAAATACGAAGATAAACCTTAGAACATTTTTTTAGTATTTTTCAATTCTCTACAACTTTTGTTTGAAACTTTTTTCGATTAAATGCCTAGATTCTAAGATAAGGCTATTTTTTACGTTTTTTTTATGACGCTGAAGTCAAACTGCAAAAAAAAATAGCACCATTCGATTCAGCGTCGTCAAATTACCCTTATATCAAGTTTGCAGCACTATGGAAAAAATTAAGGCATTCTGGCAAAATTTCATTGGGCTAAAGAAGAGAAGACAACTAACTTCATGCCATAAATTTATACACATATCACATGAACTCGGTCACCTCACACACAACATTAACACACTATAATTGAACAGTAAATTCAATACTTTTCCGATAAAATACGAAATTTCGTGTTATATACATCTATGTTAAACTAATTTATCGAATCAGAAGTGGAAAAATTGTAAAAATTAATGGTTGTAATAGAAAAATTAAGGCTTTTTCTATTTCTTTCTCTTCTTATTTCTTCAAAAAACTGCTATTAAAAATTAGTTTTAAAATTTTTATAATTACGTAATAAATTAAAAAATTTTTTTCATACTCTTATAACACTACATAAACTTTCTCTATTAATTCGATAAATTCCTACCATCAATTTCTAATAAAAAATATATTTATAAAAACGATGTTTTAAGATAATTATAAAAAAAGAATCTTCTTTTCGATTAAATGGTAATTCGGACGATCGCTCTACCGTTTGAGCTACCTAGGAACTAGGCTTAAAATATTTACAATCTAATTACAACCTTACATGGTAAGATAATATATAGATATGTTCAATAGACTATTTAATTTAATAATTAGGAAGGTATTAAATTATTATTATATATTATATGTCAATATTACATATAATTCGGAAATTTCATTAATAGATGGAATTTTCTAATATTTCTCTGAAAAAGGTTGTTATTTGTTGGTATTTTGCGGAAGACTGACAATTGAAACTATTACTATTATACATAAGCTAACTCTAGTAATCAACAATTAAAATCCAGTACCCTGCACAAAATTACCAACAATATTAAATAATCCTCATACTATTTCATACCTAAATATATCTTACCCTATTCGGAGGAGAAGGGTAATAAATACTAAATATAAATAATAAATAAATAAATAATAAATAAATTCTAGTAATCATATTAAATCCAGTATCCTGCAGAAAACAAATTATATTAAATAACCCTTATTATTATGTTCTTACCTAAATTATTTCTACCCTTGTTCGGAAGGGGAATAAAAACAAGGGTTATAATAATTAGGTAAAATGACTATCTGTTTTAATTTGAGAACAATCGTTCCCAGGCCAGGATTTGAACCCGGAACCTCTCGCTTTCCGATCGAACGCTCTACCACTTGAGCTACGAAGTCCTCAATTACATGTTGTTAAATACGTGTATATGTGTTATGCTCAATATATCACTACAAACTTTGTATATGTTGCCTGGAAAATACTAAATCGTGCAAAACATATTATAAATTGCCCAGCAAATCTATAGAATGCCTTAAGTGTTTTTTTCATGCTATTATATTTGCTTCAGTAATCTGAGTTTAGGACTTGGAAAGTGTGGGGGAGGGGCGGTTTGCGGAAAAGTTTAAGTAATGTATTTTTAAGCCCGTGTAAGTGAAACAAACCATGGAAATTTAAGAAATTATTACCCAATATCCTTTATATGTTTCGTTCAATCTTCAAAATGTTCTTCAGCGAGGTGTGTTTAAAGCACTTGGGAAAGAGTAGAAAGAAATCTCGAACTTAAATAGCGTCGGTTTGTCGTTTACGCTTTTTTTTAACGTCCGACTATAAGATCTTAATCGTTAAGGGGAGCAGAATACTTTGCTACTTTGATAGTCGACAAAACAAGACATTGAAATTGCCATATTTAAAATAAAATGAAATATTTATTCGACTGATTCGACTGATGCGTGTAATGAATATGATGTAATTGTTTCGTGGATTTTTACATAGAACCGAAAAGACAGATGAACGTTCGTCATCCCTTCCCCTGGATAACTGTCCAATGACAGCAAAGTCAGCCCACTCAACACATCGACGCAGCAAGCTAATATTTTTAGCAAACAAAATATGAAATACGTATCGATCCAGCTTGAAAAGACGATCTTAATCTTTGCGTTTTTGTTTAACTTTGTTTTTGCTGCTTCCAGCATTCAGAAATCTTACAAGATTAATTCTTTACGCTATTACGCAACAAATATTAAGCTGAAAAACGGGTAGTCCCTTTTTAGCTTGAATTTTGTAGCAATTCCAGAGTGACTGATCGATCATATTAAGTTTTTTAATATTCTTGTTTTTGGAAACATAGTTTATTTATTTTATTTTATGTAATAATATTTTATTGACCCTAGAGCCTAGGCTCCCTAAAGGCCATTAATTACAGTATAGTACAATGTAATGTATAGATAATACAAAACGGAAATGAAAATTATGTAATTATTATTAAACTTATCATTATATTAGTAGTAACGCACAGTAAGTAGATAAATGTAAAAAGAAAATAGTAAATAATAAATAAAAGTATAATGGTTCTATAATAGTAGTATAGTAGTATTGGTTCAAAGCAATAAACATATGGTTAAAAAAAAAAAAAAAAAACAAAAATTAAATTAAATTAAATCGTAAGTCACAAAACACGCTGAATATCTCTATCAATAAAGTAGGTATAACATCTTAATCTGAATTCTTTATAGTCACTTAGAGCTACGATATCTTCCGGTAGTTGATTCCACATACGAACAGCAGTAACCAAAAATGATTTGTCATAAGTCCTGGTTCTTGCATAAGGTAAACTTAATACATCCAATTGCCTGACAGCACGACCACGAACAGAAGTAAGGATACTAAAGTTCGTTCTTAATATTTTGTCGTGCTGAAGACGCAACATTTTGTATACTATGCAAGCCATTAAGAAGTCACGTCGATCTTGTAAAGTAAACCATCCTAAAACTCTTCTAAACGGAGTAATATGCTGATATCGTTGCAAACGAAAGATAAAGCAAAAAAAGATAAAGCGAAAGAAAAAAATAGTTGTCATCCATACATGGATAACGTGGTGTTAAACGTGTTAAGACCGTATCTCGCGGACCGATTATGAAATTAAAGCAATTATGTAATAATCTTCTAATTATTTAAAAAACTTTGATATAAAAATTATCGAGCAAATAAATGAAATAAACATTAAATAGTGTAATTCGATTTAAAACAAGTAATAAATTTTCTTCTATTTTAAAAAGAATAAATTTAATAAATCTTATAACTGATTATTTAATTTTAATACTGAACATACCATGGCTATAATTTGTTAAGATGTGGTAATCTGTAAAAATCCTGTAATTTGTAAAAGATTCAGTGAAAACGCATAAAATGTATATTTTTTATTTCTAAATTAAAGATGATATATTTTTTACTATTCAAATGGCTGAAATCTCATTTTATATGAAAATATATGTTTTACTTAAAGCGGCCATTTAACCACTCACGGTAGGAATAAGTATATATTAAATTTTAGCTTGTTTACTATATACTAAATAGACAATTAAGTCTTTTATGAACAAGGAGATTTTATTTGGAATGAAATATAGAAAGGATAATATAATATTCAACAAATTTCACAGATAAATATAATATATTCTTTGCTTTTTCCAAAATTTGAAATATCTATTTTTTAGGCATAAACTTTAAAAACATTTTTCAAATAAATTCAACACTACGTCTGTTATGAAATTTGGAAAATATAATTGTATATTTAAAAGCATTAGCTTTTAAACGAAACATTCAATTTAAACATGTATAAGTATAAGGTTTATAATTAATTATTTGAATAATGTTTATTTAAAAATATAATTTGATGGGATTAAATTGTAACTATCTATAACTCTCCAAATTATATTAATAATTAATCGTCATGTTTTATGATAGTTTTAACATCTTAATTCCTAATAAGATTATGTTTTACAACGTCGTACTTAATAACTTAACTCTTTGTTATTTGCCGTCCTTTTTAAAGGAATCTTTCGTAATACTTCTTCACGCAAAACACACACTCTCTATAATTTATTAAAACAGTGCAATTACAAATGCATCTCTCTTGTCCTTCCGTTTCCTATACATACGTACAATCCCCTTTATGGTCTTTCGTCAATTCTTTGTACAGTCTTTCTTCTGAACTTTTCCTTTCTTTTTCATCCGCACTTCGCACCCTCACGAGGAACAACGAATCCTGTGACCGACCTGTCTACGGTCCCGTACTCCATAAACACGCATGCACACGTATTCATACATCCTCTTGCAGTCATACTCGTACCATATCACAACGCGACAAAAGAAAAACTAACATTTCCTTTGCTTTCCTTATAAGAAAATCGTTTCTAGTTATTTCCGAAAATATAGATACCCAGACTCCTTATACTAACCGCACTCCGTAATCTACGTCTTAAGTTTCACACATAAATATTTATAATTTGACTGACATTTGTCGTGAGCATAGAAATAGAATCTATATAATATTAACTGTATGTCACTTAAAAAACGACTATTATTTCATATAATAAATGCTTTTGTATTGTTTTTATATTCAGTATTAAACTGATTCAATTCGTTCAGAATAAAATGCCTAGCATTCTGAAAACCCTATTACGATGTTTTCGTGATAAGATAATAATCTGTCAATTCTCAGTATTAACTGATACTTCTTTAGTGTTTAATGTACAATTCAGTCGGCTCTATTTTATAAATAATGTCTCGTATCCAGGATAAATAGTAAGAAATGCGTGTATAAAGAGAATAAGAATGAGTATCACAAAGTACTGTACCTGCCTCTAACATTGCACTAGTTCCAATACTGAGAATACCTCTTAAAAACCATAATTCTCCATCTTTAGATACAAATCCCCCTCCACTATCACCATTGCAGACAGATGTTCCTAAAATAAATGTATTAATCATTTCATATCTCTTTTGAACATGTTACATTCTACGTACTGATTTTTATCTACTACCAACCATTTGTATAGCCCGCACAATATTTGTCACTCGTTATATACTGCTCATATATAACAGAATTGTTTATAGCTTTGCATTGTATATCAGACACGTAGGGTAATTTTGTTAATTGGAGACGAGGGCTGGATGACCCAGAGGCAGTAAAACCAAATCCTACAACAACTCCAAGTCCAGACTCAATAAAAGTACCATCTAAACATGCTGGTATTAACGTACGTGCAAATACAAATGGTACTTCAATTTCTAAGAGAGCTATGTCATAAGCATAATTCCCTAATAAGCCCAAATAATTACAATGAACATAAATATATTTTACCTGAAAATAATATATCATACACTTGACAATAAATAAATTACATAATTTATTTTGAAGATTTAAATTATTAAGCATTAGATAGACTATTTCTTTTTCATACCCTAGCTTTTTTGACGAAACGTAGATCATGCTGTTCATAATCATAATCACGATCTTTATTTCCAGTTGCTACGTAATATTTGCTAGGGTCATTTACTCTTCTATTATTTTCATCGAAAACACAATGAGCAGCGGTGACAAGAAAATTCTCTGTTATAATTGTTGCTCCACAAATAAATTCTTTTGGTCCATTTAATCGTTTCGTCTCATACAAGGTAGCATGCCAAGGGACAAAATTAGCATTGATTCCATTTACAATTAACGGTGTAGCGTTTTGAGTTGGCATATATCCACATACTAGAATATGTATTAAAAGTAAAATTATTGTGTTTAATATTTGCGCACAAATAAAGACAAATGTACAAAAATATATTAAAGTAATATAAATATTCCAAAATATCGTAGTGTAAATTATTTTTATTATAATAAAGTGTTTAAGAAAGGATAAATAATAGTCCCTACCTCAAGTAAGAAAAAAGTTTTAAGATAAAGTTCAAAATTTTAGGTATGTAATTATTTAATTTAAACTTATTAAAGATAATTTTACTATGTTAAAGTTAAAGCAATATTTATCGATAGAACGATATGATATTAGAAAACTCATTTTGAATGAAAAATTAACCCTCTATGGGCCGAATTTTTGTTTTAAATCCAAAAAAATTGGTGGAACAAAAAATCAGCAATTATAAACCTATATATGCAAATGAGAACAAAAAATTTCGGTTCAAACAATTTTATTGCAGTAATTACACTATGTGACTTTCAAGTCACAGCGGCCTATAATGTTTGAAACCGTGTCTATGAAAACTTAAGCGTGGAATGCCACAAAACAGTTTGCACTTGGCGTTAAACATAAATGGACATTGCATTTGGAACATTTAATTTTTGGAACTCCTTTACATCCGGGATTTTTACAACGTCCTCTGTTATCCGAAAAAATTGGCCAATGTGCTACTTCATCCTTTCGCACGTCTTCTACAGGTAGTATTGAATTTGATCTCCTTTTTCTTTTATTTTGCAATTGTTTATATACTTCGCTTGAAGCAAGACGCGCTCTTTTCTTTTGGGTTCCTTTGCGTTCCTGACATAAACAAGATGCAATTTCGGTTTTGAATGTCAATAAACTATACTGACGGCTGGGGCTTACAGAATGCGATATGCAATCTCGCTTATATAAGAGCCAAGCATTGACCACCGCTAAATCTAACAAATGAAACATAATGCGGTGGTACCATTTCTTTGATCGAATTTTTATTCGATAGAATGCTATCAATGAATCAACTAAATCTACACCACCCATGTGTTGATTGTATATTTTTACTATATAACGGAAGAAAGCATAACCTTATTATAAATGTACCGAAATCTGCCATGATGGCCCACTGTTACTTCAAAGTTACAAAACTTTATTATAAAAAAAATGACAAACTGAAAATTGAAATGCAAACAAATAGGTTGTTACTGATATACGTACCCAGAGCTATTATGTGCACTTTTTTTTCTTTCGTAATCACTATTAGAATTTCAAATAATATCAATTCAATCAAAATGTTTCGCTTATACGTACTCCGGACAGTTTGCACAGCATTTACTTTGTTATTTCAGACTGAAGAAGCTAGCAACGGTCATAAATATTGATACTGGTTGTCATGACAACGTTAAAGAATTAAGATTTATGCGACATTTTACAACAAAAGGCATAATTATTTGGTAAAATATCAATAAATTGAAATGTGACCTGAAAGTTACACGGGCCCATAGAGGGTTAAGATTGTTATTTCTATCAGAAAAAATTATAATGTCATATTGTCTTCCCGAATTGAACATTAAAAGCTTGCAGACCTGGAATGCATTTTATAGGATCTGGTGACCATTGACCTTTATCGTTACATCTAACTTGATCTCTTTGTACTGATAGGAAAGTCGAACATTGCTTATATCCAATTCTGCAACTTATTTTAGCTACTGTTCCAGGTTGAATGGCAGACTCGCAAGAAGTCCATTCGCCGTTATATGTACAATCAGCAGATATTGATGCAGAAACCAAAGAATCACAATGTATTTCTAAAATAATAGATACAGTTGCTTCGAAAGTAATTTAAAGTAATACAGAAAACATAATATACACATGGCAATATTGAAGTAACCTTTGTAATAAGAATATTCAAAATAAGAATCTTACCAATACAGATTGGAATATTTATCCATTTTCCGTTTAAACTACAAAATACGTCACGGGAACCATTTATTTTGTATCCATGATAACAACTATAAATCAAATGGGACCCAGCGGGTAATTCTACACCCTCCTGCACATCACAGTCTTTTTGTGACTGGCACTGTGACTCGTGTAATTGACGAATACCATTCGCTGGCTGAGGAGGTACCGCGCAAACAATTGGTCTTGTGATGCATGAGGAAGATTTGGTTGTAGTATTTTGTGGATTTGATATAAATATGACAGGTGTTTCTGAGGTCTTTCTTGTTACAGTTGTAACACGAGACGAGGAAAGTAGTTTAGATATTTCTATTTGTAAAATTGTAGCTCGGATCCAGCCTATATAGCTGGATATACGCGTGAAAAGAGAGTATGAAGAGCGACAACTACCGCATAATTTTTTGAAATAGTTAAAATGGATTCCTATTAGATACCACACATTATTTTTTTTAGCCATTAGTCCACTTCCGTCCATACCCTTGTAGATTATTGCTAAAATACAGATATTAATTACATCTTATCAATTACATTTTTCATTTCGTATATCGGTTTGGATTTGTTACCAACCATGTAGAGAGTAAGCGCAAAATTTATCCATTGTCTTGTACCTTTCTAATTCAATGGAATTATCGGAAAGTTTGCATTGATCAAATGGAACATAAGCATAAAATTGATGCCCCATATAATTCCCATTGTGAAATTTAGAAATGGGTATAAAATTATCTGGGAGAAAGTATTCTCCAGAATCAGTAAATGAATAATCAAAACAAGACGGTAATAACCAAGTTGAGAATACAAATGGAGTTTCGATTTCCAAAATGGCAATATCTGCAGTAAAATTTCCTTCCATTCCTAAATATTCGCTATTAATGTAAATATTCTTCACCTGAAAAATAATATATTAATAACTTTATTATTATCAGTTTATTCATAATGCATAGACTATTTTAAACAATTATTATTTAATTTAATATTATAGCGAATTCTTTTAGATATTGCATACTCTAGACTTTATAAGATATTGCAGGTCATACAGAGCAGTATCATAGTCACGATAAATTTTTCCAACAGCTACATAATATTTATTTGGATTATTTGTCTGTCGGTCCACTTTGTCGTAGATGCAATGCGCTGCGGTAAGAAGTAAGTTTTCATTTATAATTGTTGCTCCGCAAATGAAATCCGTCCATCCGTCTGTATTTTGTTTATATAAAAGAGCACTCCATAAATTACAGTACTCGGTATTATTTTCGCCGTTTACAAAAATTCGATTTGAATTTGGACATATATGACATTCTAAAAAATTGATTAAAATAGAAATTATTATGCTTAATTCGAAAAAATGTTACAAATTTTATATTTCACTGCTATTACTTCTCAACGATACTCTAATATATAATACTTATTGTTAGTGTAATATAATATTTCCAAAAAGCAATTTACAATTGTCAACCTTAAGAATCAGACGATTAATGCGATTAACTAAAAATTGTTTCAATCGATAAATTAATTAATATTTACAAAATTATAAGAGAGAAAAAAAGCAGGCTAAATTTAACTATAGCGACTAGTAATGAATTAAAATTGAGTAAATATGTAGCAATTAATAGTGCAGATTATATGAAAATAAAGCTAACGTTAAAAATCTTGCTCCTATGATTTACGAAAATATTCTGATTATGTATTAAAATAAAATTTTACTATATAAAGAATATTTAATAAAAAATATAAATAATTAGGAAAAAAAATATTTTGTCAAAATAAAGTTTAAATTTTAATTGTTACCTCTACAAACTGGAATATTCTCCCAATTTCCATCCAATTGACATGTTGCAATACTGGAACCCCAAATTAGGTAGCCCGGATTACATTCGTATTTCAATGAAGATTTAAAAGGTAATAATATACCTTCGTGTACTTCACTTAGTGTAAAACTTTCAAAATTAAGTAATTTCCAACTACCATTATCTGGCTGGGGAGGCGCTATGCAAGTATTTTCTTTCTCTGCACTACTTAAAGGTTGTACGAATGTTAAGAAAGCTAAAAAATGAAATCAATTGATTAACTATTTTATCATTTATTAAGTAAGCTTTATTGGAAAAGAACTATACAGTGCAATAGGAAAAAACTGGTAATAAATAAATAATTTTTAACTCTCTAACAGAAAATAACGAGTTACGCCAGCATACATATTCTATGCTAAATTCAATTTTGACGGGAGACGTATTAATTGTTTTTGAAAATAAATTTTTAAGAGTTTTTGGCATCGCTGATTATGAATCTGATATTATTCAAAGACCAAGGTACTGTACAAGCAAATTTCATTGAAAAATAATCGGGAAGATAAATATAAGGGTTCTTGTAGGATCGGTAGTGACCATAGAATATTAACCCGTGTTAGATATGCGCGCTTTACTCCTAAAGCGCTAATGTTTACGCCCTCACCCCTCGTACTCGTATTTCCTACGTCCTGCAGAGTCACTAGAAAAGACACTCGACCTATTCTTCCACTGGACATCTACGACGACACATCTACGACGACTAACAATGAGAACCACTAAAGAATAGATAAAGAAACCGATAAAGAAAACGAAGAGTATAAGCAATCTTTATCCTTTCATGAAGGTTATCACCGCGAAAGAGGCAAACACATCAGAGAGCGAGTAAGAGAAGTGTAAAAGCGATCTTTACACTTCTATGGATTAGCGATAGATTATTTCGTTATTGAATCCTCATACAAAAAAGTTTGCGAGAGAAAAGTCACGTGTCTAATCTTTGGGTTTATTCAACTCCTTATTATATCTAATTTATCAACCAGAGTTTTTATGCCGCAAGGCTTTTTCCTCACGAGTTAATAAAGTATTACACTTTGTATTGGCTCAATCAAGTGTTTTATTTCTTATCATATTGTAACCCTTACTTTTCCTCATCATGAGTTTATTGTATTCACCAGAGATCTCCATGTTGCAGAAATCTGCGTAAATACAGTTCTAGCAGCGGTTTCTTAGTTCTTATATTTTGATATATTTTGTCATAGTAAGTGACGTCCCGAACAATATTTAGTTAACAGATTTTAAATATCCTAGTATGTTTTGGTACTAGTTATGCTTTGGTCTAGTTTGACCAAAAAACTACCCCCACTCGTCCCTTTCAGCAAAGTTACTGCGTTATGTGACGTAAATTACTTTTTACAAGTCGTAGGCCGTTTCTCTAGTCTAATGGGTTTTGAAAACTATTTCTCCTACTTACTTTCATTACTATCATATTAATTCTTTTCTACTCTCGGGATGATAATTTTCAAATCAGCTTGTATATTGGCACGTAAAAGTTCACAATCACTGTATACAATTAATCTTGTCATGATACTTATGAGTACTTTCTATCTTCGTGAAAATAAATAATATTATTTTCCAAGTTCACTGACTTTTAATAATCATACGTTAATCCGATTTTCTATTTCTTGTAACGAAAGGCATCGTATGTGCGTGCAATAAATTATTTATGAATCCATTATTGTTCTATAAATATCATATTTCTTTTATTTAATAAAAATACTAATTATTTTGATGTTAGGAATCTAAATTATTTTCTGCTTATGTCAACTCCGACGCAACATTTGTCAAATTCAGTTTATTATTGGATTTTATTTAAAAAAATTAACATTTACATATATATACAACGAACGTAAGATATATCAGTAAAATTTTCAGCATACATTAAAGATTAAAGTTTTTTCAGAAGATAATTTTTTACTCGGAATTTCCGAAATTTGATAACTCTATTTAAAACTGCTTGTACATGTCAATAATAACGTTATCGCTTATTTTGATATACAGTAAAACCTCATACGGTAAGCCGATGAATTATAAATTGATTTCCACGAAAAATATTTTTTAAGATTTTTGTATTCTGATTGAAGCCTTTTCTATCAAACTCCTGCACTACATATTTAATTTTTTTTAATATTCTGGAAAAGCTAATTCGATTTATTGTTTTAAAAAACTTACATCATTAAAGACATCTACTCTTATCATTTTAAATAGAACAAAAAATCAAGTTTATATAAATTTAGTGTTTATAAAAATCTTTCAAAATATAAAATAATATAAGGTAATTATATTACTTACAGCCAAATGCAATAAAAAATAAACACTTTCTATCTGTGATTGCCATAATGATTGAAAGAAAAATACAGAAAATAAACTCATATTGTCTGGCAACAAGTAGAATTTACCACTGCTCGCACGTCGATCGAGTAGAATACTATGCAACAATTTCATATGTTTGCTCTCTACTATATACGCGATATCAAAAAACGCGACCTATAAGTCTCGTGATAAAAATTATAAGATAAAAGAATTTGAGAAAAAAACAAATGTGAAAGAAGTATAATTCAATGTCATAGTAGAGATTTGTTTAAGGGGTTATACGCAGTTGCGAGGCTCGAAAAAGACGTATTTTCATGAATTTTTTCTAGAAACAGTTTTTATTTCTCAAAAAAAATTGTTGGTAATTCAAATAGAGTGAACTTTTGAGAATACAATAGCGCGTCGATTCTGTAAAAATATTAATCTGCACTGCTCCTGTAGATGATTTCCTGAACGTCCTCTAAAAAAAGACGTTTGGCGGTGATCTCCATTTTGGCGGTTTGGATTATCCGAAATTAAAAACTATGGTGGATTCTTTTAAGGGATAGATTAATGCAGGTATTAACGAGAGGAATTTTAAAAATTTTGATTTTTGACAAAATGGCGTCTATTTGAAAAAAAGTGTGTTTTTTGACTAAAATTTTCGTTCTAAATTGTTAAAAAAAAATAGTAATAAATTTTTTAAAATTTTTTCCTGATAGTTAATACCTGAGGAATATATCTAAGAAGATTGTGTAAAAATTTGAAACTGATCGGTTAAGCCGCTTTTGCAAAATCGAGATCACCGACTTTGAAAATACCGTTTTGAGAAAAACGCGTTTAAAGTTTCAAAGAGACGTTTACACATAGTTAAAAATTTTTGTTTGCAGCTTACATAAAGTGAAGAATATTTGTCGGATCGATTTGAAATTTTCAGAGAATATACTTAAATATATGTACATTCCGAAAATGCAAAAAAAAAAATCGATTTTTTGAAAATCCTAACTGCGTATAACCCCTTAATTCAAGCAGCACTGGGCACGGTTAGTACTTGGATGGGGTGAACCGCTTTTAGGAATACCGTGTGCCGTTGACGCCAAGACTCAGCCTAGTTAACATCTAGAACTGTTCCCAAGCCCAGATAAAAAGAAGAAGGTTCGTGGATGAGGCTAGCAACCTACCCTTGGTAAAAACAATAAATCGCTCATAGAAATAGCAATAAAAAAAGCTATTATAACAGGACAAAGTCCTAATAAAAAGAAGAAGAATTAACTAATATTAAAAATAATTATTTCGTACTCACTTTGAATTCCTTTCAAGCTTCCTAAAAGACATTATATTCCGTTTGACGTAAAACTGTGTCGTAATTTCCTCTTCTTTTTATTTTTTTCGATGCTTATGCTATCAAACTGATGTTACAATTGTTACGTGAAAAACGCGAAATTCTCGTTTAGCATAAAATTTGGTCGATTAAAGTTTTGTCTTACGCTGAAGACAGAGATAACCGTAAGAATACAGAAGAATTTTATATTTATGGTAAGTAAAAGTCTTATTAAGAAATACGTTAAGAAGATTCCCCAATAAACACAAGAATAAGAATAAGTAAATATAAGAGTATTCTCATATGTTATAGGAGAAAGGGAGTGGAAGAGGGGAAGGATTTTAGCGCAAATGGTGGGCGTTTGAAGGATTCCTAAAGAGAATAGAATCCGATCTGCTGACCCACCCCCCCCTTCAGTGCCACGTTTAAAGAACAACAATTTTCTTCTGCCTTACAGCAAATATACAAATTTATGTGGGAATTTAAAAAAAAAAACAAAAATTAGTACATAAGTAAAACAGTGTTTTCAAAAAATTGACGCATTTATATGACATTTATTGGAACGCTGGGCCGAATGCTGTCTATGATCTACGAGTTAGTCTGATTTGCCTTACGATATAAAATCCACGAATATAAGATTAGGTCTTAGCATATTTTTTTACGGTTTTAAAATGTTTATAAATTATTTTATATATAATTATTGTGACTATAAAAATCGATAATACGTTTTTAATTTATTGAAAAAAACTTTGCCGAAATTATTTACTCTTGATCTCCGAACATCCGTTAACTTGATAGGTAAACAAAAATATCCATTTTAAAAAATTATACGCATAAGTAATAAAGTTTTTCTTTCAAATTACCAAGGAAATGTTAAC
Organism: Polistes fuscatus; assembly: GCF_010416935.1. NCBI lineage: Eukaryota > Metazoa > Arthropoda > Insecta > Hymenoptera > Vespidae > Polistes > Polistes fuscatus. The sequence continues at coordinate 3,275,553 of NW_025113075.1, read as the reverse complement.
AAAAATATTAACGGTATACGGCAGTCATATTTATTGCGCACATATTTTACAAACATACTGAATCTTGTACGTGCATTTTTCGCACACACTATCTTTTTACAATACATACAAGAATTATTGCTTCTGTTTTTCTTACAGTAGCCAACTTATCAACTTTTTCACACTTCTGATATCGAAAGTGATAGAAAGAAAACGTCTGATCCTTGACAAATATTCTCCTTATCTTCTGGAGCTAATTCTTTAGCTAAAATAAATATAAATTCTTTTCTGGATATTTTCGATCCGGTACAGTATTGATATAATATACAAATTAATTTTTCTTATTTATTGTATATTATTTAATTTATAATTCGTAACTTTATTACTTGCGTAATAATGTTGATTTCTTAATAAAATTTATATCGTTAGCTAACGATGAATTCAAACTTCCTATAATAAAAATGCATTTTCTTTTTTAATTACATTTCCTATAAAATTATTATAAAATACTCTTGAAAAAATAAAAAAAAAAATTTATTAAGCTTACTTGACAATAACGAGAAAAAGAAATAAGAAAGCAAAGAAAAAGAAGGAAAAGAAAAAGAACGAAGAGAAAAAGAAACAAATGAAAGGTAAACATACTTGTTAGCGCTGTCAAAATAAGATATAGGTATCGTCAAAATTTACATGCCGTAAATTTGAAATCGCTTTGCCGTGCATCGTAAATATCGGCAAACTTCGTGGTGTCGATTTTTTCCATGTCGCTCGTCAAAATTTTACTCTCATCACATTTTCCCAAACGCGCTAAAAGAAGTATAACTTCCAAAAAAAGTGAACAATCGGGGGAATATAAATCACTTTTTTTGCATTATCGCAGCTCAATAAAGATAAGGGATCGAAAGATTTTACGAAAAAAAGCAAATATATTAGGTGTACAAATAAGTTTCCGCCGTTTTTTATTAAAAATTAAGTATTTATTCTAGAAGAATGGTAATTTTAAGGTTATTTAAAATACTGTCCATCACTTGCAATTACTTTTTCCCATCTCTCAGGCAACATTCGGATCCCACGTCGGAAGAACTCCTTGTCTTTTGAGGCTATCCACGAATCAACCCAATTTTTAGTATCTTCATATGATTTGAACCGCTGCTCCGACAGAGCATGTGCCATGGACCGAAATAGGTGATAAACGGACGGTGCAATGTCTGGTGAATATGGCGGGTGGGGTAACACTTCCCAATCAAGTGTTTTCAAATACTTTTTCACGGGAGCCGCTACATGTGGACGAGCATTGTCATGCAGGAGAATAATTTTTTCGTGTCTAGAATAGTATTGAGGGCGTTTTTCCTTCAGAGCTCGGCTCAATCTCATTAATTGTGTTCGATAGAGGGCTCCGGTGATTGTTTCGCTCGGATTAAGCAACTCATAATACACGACACCCAGCTGATCTAACCAAATACACAGCATGAGTTTTTTTCCGTGAATATTCGGTTTTGCTGTTGATGTTGACGCATGGCTTGGTAATCCCCATGATTTTCTTCTTTTTGGATTATCAAAATGTATCCATTTCTCGTCACCAGTGATGATACGATGTAAAAAACCCTTTTTTTTATGTCTAGCAAGCAGTATTTCACTTAAGCATAATCGGCGTTCAATATCTCTCGGCTTTAATTCGTACGGAACCCAATTTCCTTGTTAATTAATCATTCCTAATGATTTTAAACGATGTGAGACTGCTTGCTGAGTGACTTCTAATGTTACAGCAAGTTCTTTTTGTGTTTGAGATGAATCTTCCTCCAATATTTCCTCCAATTCTGCATCCTCGTAAGTTTTTGGCCTTCCACTGCGATCTTTGTCTTCTACGTCGAAATCACCGTTTTTAAACTTTTGAAACCACTCACGACACGTTCTCTCACTCAAAGCAGTCTCACCATATGCTTCTACGAGCAATCGATGCGCCTCAGCAGCAGATTTCTTTATATTAAAGAAGTGAACTAATATTTCCCGCAAATGACGCTTATTTGGCTAAAATTTGGACATTTTCAACAAAAAAAAATTATATTTTACCAATATGAAATCAATAATATTAATAGGTTATGTTGTTCTTAAACGTCCAAACTAATTTTTAAGCAGGATATCATCTGCGAAAGTTAACGGAAACTCCGCGCCGCGCTATCTACATTAAAACGGCGGAAACTTATTTGTACACCTAATATAAAGATCATTTTTGAGATTATATGTATAGTCCGTCAATTTGACTAGTTTCGTAAAAATAGATGTATACATACTATATACATACAGATTTAAAAAATTTGAAGGTGAAAAAAAAGATAATTGCGTGTATAAATTCTCTCGGTGAAATGATTAATTTACAATACAAAGTAGTTGAAATAGATCCTGTAGTTTTTAGGGTATTTCTTTTCAAAATTTGAAATTCGTCAAATTGACAGATCACATAAATCAAGCGTTAATAATTTTGTTATGCTAATAAAGTTATATTTTTACTTTGCTCCACCAGAATCTAAACTTATCTTTTTGGATTTTGACTTTTTTCATGATTTGGACACACCGTGCATCGTTATACCAGCAGTATAATATGTTTCTAATATTTATCGTATTTATAATCCATCTTTTTAAATATTTGAAAGTTATAATTAAAGATATAAATTTTGATATAGTTTTTATTTTAGAATATTATTAGGATTATTGATGATTATAATTATAGAATTGGAATCTCACGTATACATTGGATTTCAAATGTATACCTCTATTTCGAAAGTTGCAGCACTTTCATGGTTTCAAGCTATGAGTCACCACTGATTCTACATCTATACAAAATATCTTGTGTGAATTATTGTACTGTTATACCCTGACCCTTCGTTATCTTTAATTGTTATATATCTATATAACTAAAGGTTACTTTCTGAAATTTGTATTTGTCATTCTAAATAATTGTTTAGAAAGTTTATAAACGTTCAAAAGACCAAATGAGTAATAACTTTGAATATCAAGTTCGTACCTTTGCCCTTTTCTTATCATATTTCCAAACCATTAAAAGCGCCCTTTTCGCCATTCTCTTTCAGTTCTCTTCATTTTCTCCTACGACTCGTATCGAATAGTTATATTTTCTGAAAGTATCTATTTTTATAATAGACAATAATAATACAATCATGCCTCCTGTTCATATGCATACAGTACAAATAAGTAAGTAAAAATTATATATATTCTTAAAACATTTTTCGGAAATTAAAACAAACTCAAATATTCCAGTAAAGACATATAAACACACTGAACGCCGGCGCTCACATTGTTTGTCATACAAAGAAACAGATACTGATTTTCAAATTAATCTTTACAGAGTGATTATTAATTTAATTTTGCACAGAACATTATCTATGGATTGTTAAAAATTAGACTAATGCAAAAAAAAATAAACAATATAATTCAACGTTTAAAACTTGCTTATATATTGTAAAAAGAAGAAACCTACAATAATGCAGGGCCGGCGCTCAATGTGTTAAGATTTTCCATGTGCATCTTACCTAATTAGTTTTAACATATCATAATTAAAATACCTCTGTTACGAACAATATCAATTTTACGTGTGTTTGTGTAAATATAATTAGTAGTAAAGTACTTGAAACAAGAAAGTGAAGCATTATTAGCCAAAAAAACAAAACAGTAACTATTTGAAAAGTCCCGAAATGTGGAAGCTAGGCGCGCACTAAAGTCGTGCATTCTTCTTATACGTATTATACATTTATTCTAATATTAAGATAATTAAAATTTGTTGTTCTAACAGATAACATAATATTAATAAATGTCAATGAATGCAGGTAGCATTTTTAAAAATAAGAAGCATGCTAAATTTGCCTATCTTATAAAAATTAATAAAATTATTTAAAGAAAGCAAAGTTCTTATGATTATAAATAGACTAATAGCTCTTTCAAAAAAAACATTATTAGATGAGCATTTTTTAGTGAAACTTTTATTATTAAATTCATAAGGATATTGTTTGGTATTTACTTTGATCGTACAAATATAAAATCAATTCATTTATACTTAACTGAAAGTAGTCTTAACTTTTGTTCATTAATAAAAGAATAAACAATCAATTCTCGGTGATAATTATAAGTAATTTTTACTGACATAATAAATTAACATGTATAAATTCGAACCCGGAAACTTTCGCTTTCCAAACGAACGCTATAAAGTCCTATACATAGACATCACTTTACATATATATATGTGTATATGAAAGATTTTAAAACTTTGGGAAATTAGAACATTTTGAAATGAACAAATAATAAGGAACTTGGCTCTCAAAATAGTTTCAAATAATAATTAGAATAAAAATTAGATCACTGACAGCTACTGACTCTGACTGCTCCAGGTGTAGAGTGTATAGAAGAAAAGGAAATTTAACTCTGTCTGAATATAGTGATTAGTTGTTTTTGTATTTTTTCGTATATCTAGTCATTCGTGAATCTTTTATCTGTAGTTATATTTTATGTGTATGTTCATTTTAATTAACAAACAGTCTTGGAATTCTGACAACCCGTCTGTTCAATTAGGCAACCAATACATAAACATAACAATCAAATGTCTTTCTAATACACATCTAAATGCACCAAATCGATGAATGTCCTTTTTTTTGTTGACGTACAATTATATATTTTAAAGAGTTTGTTTAATTAATTTGTTTTCTTTTACAGATCCAGCAGTGAACAGAATAATCTTGGTCTTATTTATGCTCCTTGTGTTTGTAATTTTCGTAATTTATTATATCATCAGAAGATGTATAATTAAATATTGGAAAATTTGATGATAATATGCCGAAACAAAAAGGATCAACCAAAATTTTACACAGGATGCATTTTTGGTCGAAAATAGTAAGTTTTATTGGAAAGTAATTATTCCTTCTGAAAGCTATTCTCACTAATGCAAAAATTTTTTTATTATATTGTAAAAAATCAATCTTTATATTATAATATAAAGCATTATAAGACAATAAGTTATATCTACTATAATAGTAGATAACTTATAAACATATATATATATAAGATAGTAATACTATTTTATTTATATAAACTAAGTATATATTATATATAATCGGATCATCTACTCATATTTCACTTTCTGTGAAATAAAAAAGTATTATCTATTCTGGTATATCCTATATGGTCTCGAGGAACGCTACACAGCACACAAAATGTTTGGAATAACAATGAAACGTTATATAATAATATTTCTCAAACCGTTTAATAATTTCTTCTGTTTCAGGAAAAAGCACATATTTCCAATTTTAAAGAGCATAGAGAATATCCTCAAGTTTTCAGAATGCAAGGCAAGAAGTACATTTTATCATCAGTCACGGACCTACTTACAATTATAATATTAAAAACGATTATGATGAAAATGATACGATAAAAATTATTTATTAATTCTATTACAATAAAATTTATAATTATAAATGTATACGATTTTTCAATATATAGTTTTCTTACAATTGCAATCATAATGACGATAATGATGATAATTATAATATAAATGTAAACGATAATAAACAATGATAAGTTTAAACATAGATAACTCTATTAGCATAAGAAAATTATTAATTAGCCAAATCTTGTTTTTAGGTCAGAAGGGTAGAACCTTTGTAGACTAACAAGGGGACCTTAAACTGGGACCCCCACAGATCTTAACGAGCTTTGGTATATTAGTAGTATACTTTTAGGGTGTTACCGTGGTAAAGGGTTTTTTCAAAATGCGCAGTCGTTTTTGAGAAAAAAGGTTTTAAAGTTTTGACTTTTGTTGTATAAATGTTTAAATTATTTTAAGTTTGACTGTATATCAAGTGACGCGATAGCGTCAGTAGTAGCGTTCTCGCTTCTCGCGCGGTTAGTCAGTGTTCGATCCTTTGTGGGGGAAGTTTTTTTTATTAATTTTTTTTCTTTCTGTTTTCTAATTTTTTTTCATATTTATTAATTTTTATATATACAGGAAAGAGAAAATTATTTAATCAAAAAAAAATTAGAAATAATAAATTTTTTAAAATCTTGCGCAAATAATAAAGGAAAATTGATTACTTGAATTACAGTTAACATTTTATTTTTTAACAGGTATATAAAAATAGATAAATCTTCAATATACTAACAAATAACAATCGTATATATTCTATTCATTAACAATTTCATGTATAATTTTTTTATATCTACGAGTTTTAACATTTATTTTACATCTATTATTATTTAATACACGCAGGTTCCAGAGTGATAGTTATTTTAAAAGCATTCAAAACAATAAATTTTTTCACATCTCGCGCAATTAATGAAAGATGACTTGTTACATAAACAACGACTTTTTAAAAGATCTGTTGGAAAACAAACCTGATGAACGTTTAAAAATATTTCTCTTTCATTTGGTTTTAATAAGGCATGAACTTAATATTATATCTACATGAAATTTTTAATGATTAGAATATATACGAATGTTATTTGTTAGTATATTAAAGATTTATCTATTTTTATATACCTGTTAAAAAATAAAATGTTAACTGTAATTCAAGTAATCAATTTTCCTTTATTATTTGCGCAAGATTTTAAAAAATTTATTATTTCTAATTTTTTTTGTAATAAATAATTTTCTCTTTCCTGTATATATATAAAAATTAATAAATATGAAAAAAAAATTAGAAAACAGAAAGAAAAAAATTAATAAAAAAAACTTTCCCCACGAAGGATCGAACACTGACTAACCGCGCGAGAAGCGAGAACGCTACTACTGACGCTATCGCGTCACTTGATATACAGTCAAACTTAAAATAATTTAAATATATATACAACAAAAGTCAAAACTTTAAAACTTTTTTTCTCAAAAACGACTGCGCATTTTGAAAAAACCCTTTACCACGGTAACACCCTAAAAGTATACTACTAATATATCAAAGCTCGTTAAGATCTGTGGGGGTCCCAGTGTAAGTTCCCCTTGTAAGTATTAAATCAGTATTTTCTAGCAGATTTTGTGCTAGAGGGTTTGAATATTTGGCTAAACAGAAGTTGTAGCGTTCACTGAAGTTTGCAATTTCTTCTTTTATTGTAGAAATTCTTAGATCTTTATGGATTCTTTTATTAGTTACATATCAAGGGGTATTGCAAATATTATGAAGTGTTTTTGATTGGAATCTCTGTAAAATTTCAATGTTTGAGTTACCAATGATTCCCCATAGTTGAATTCCATAAGTCTATATAGGTTTTAGGATAACTTTATAGACAGCAAGCTTGGTCTCGAAAATTATGCTTTACTAGTGAGCCAATAAATCTTTTTTATTTTTTCCACATCAGTCTTTTATCTAGTATAATACCAAAGTATTTGATCGAATTCTTGGTTAGTATTACTCATTTTTGGTCAAAGGAGGAAATGTGTGCTGATGCAGCAGGAAGGATATATGCACCGATTTACTTACGTTGATATTAATATATATATATAATTATAACTGAACATCGTATTCGTACATTATTCGCAAATATTAAAAAAGACTTATGTTAGAAACCAAAATAGATATATTTAAAAATCCTCAACATGGTTAAGACTGCTGTCCATCTGCCACCAAATGAAGGTTATGTCAAAAGAATAGATAAAATAATCCACTTTTTAAGTTACTACATTATTTCTGATGTGTTCAATATTGTTTTATATATTCTATTAGTATTATTAAAGATAATAAAGTCAAATTATTTTTTAATTAATGATTTTCTTTAATATTTTGATTGCTCGTATCCAAACCTGTTTTCCACCCAGTCCACAAATAGCTGAAAGTGTCCAAAAATGGTCAAAAAAAAAAAGGTAATGTTATATAATTACATTACTTTTTAAATAATTGAAATAAAAAAACACTTTGTTAATATCATTATCAGATTCCTTATATTTTTGTGTGTGATTATAGATAATAATTATTTATTATATTTTATGCTAGTTTATTATATTTCAAAATTAATAGAAGTTACTAAAAACTTTGAAATGTTTTTATTCTATCCTATATATTTATACTATGTTTTATTTCTATCCTATATATTTTTAATAAACTATTGTTCTCACCAGAAACTCTAATTGCTGTTACTAGTCTTTCGAATATTATCTCTTTCGTTTTTTAACTACTTCTCTCGACTTCTATCGCACGCGGTTTCACGCGACCGTTCGCCTCTTGGTACGATGTGCAGTTTGGGGGATATTCCCTAGATTCCCCTAGTCCGCTACAAATGTGTAATTTTCCTTTCTAGGTATTATATCTTTCAGTTTCATTTTATATACTTTTCCGGAGATAGAACGTTCTTCCGCTATTGGTACGCGTTGTTGGAGTTTGGTAGGTTAATGTAATATGTAGAAATCTAATAAAATCACGTTAAAATAAGTGTAAAGATATTATTTATTCACAAAAATAAGAATCAGTAATATATAAACCAGTTAAAAATAGTATTATTTATTTCATTACATGAATACATAATTTTCTATCAATCTAAGATATAATGTTTATATTATTTTTACATTTTTATAGTAAATACTTTTGTTATAAATTTTTTCTTCATTATATTTTTATTTAACAGGAGAAAAAATAATGAAGTTCAACAAGTTAATATCTTCCTCACGAAGGAAAAATCGTAAGCGTCATTTCACCGCTCCTTCTCATATACGTAGAAGGTTAATGTCTGCTCCTCTTTCGAAAGAACTCCGACAAAAATACAACGTGCGATCAATGCCTATACGCAAAGATGATGAAGTCCAGGTTAGTCAATTTTAAATAATATATTTTTAATTACTTCAATCACAAAATGTTAATTTCCTCGTCATTATTTAATGTTTATACTATATTGTCTATCTTTAAATTTCTTTAATATATTCATTAAAAATTATATTTCATATGTTATTTATAAAGTTCCAGAAATAATGATTTTACAGTTCACTAGTAAAGCATATAATTGTTAACTATGTGAATGCAGGATAAAATTAATAAATTATATTAAACCTTTCGAGATACTACCAGTGACTATATAATCCAATATTTAACACTCTACGTACTAATTGTGACTACTATATAGTTACTCATAGATATTTAGCATATATTTCATCCTTTGTCTTTTTGATAAAATTTATATTCGTGTTGTAACTGACCCGTATACTAGAATCTTATTTGCAATGCAAGTATCTGTACAGCGTAATGATATATACTTGTAAATGACATAGGCATATCAAGAGGATTAACAAAATATAATTATAACGTTTAATTTTTTACACTCCAATTATATTATTGAAACATTGTAGTTGAAAATGATGTAATCTTTAGTTTTCTTTCACAATTTCTTAAAATGAAAAAATGAAAAAATATATTAATTTCGTTATTGCATTTGTTTTGCTCTATTAATTTTAACTTTTCAATAATTCTATTTTCGTTAATATTGTTTCTTATTTGCACAGTGCAAGATAAAAGCAACTTGTAGTTGTTGATCAGCTACTATATGGAATAATTGGAGTATAAAAGGTTAAATATTACAAATATATATATCAATTAGAATAATAAAAATTGTTGATTTATATTATATATTATATATTATCTAATTTTTAGGTTGTTCGTGGACACTATAAGGGTCAGCAAGTTGGTAAAGTAGTTCAAGTTTACAGAAAAAAATTTATTATATTTATTGAACGGATACAGAGGGAAAAGGCTAATACCGCTAATGTATATGTCGGTATTGATCCTTCAAAGGTAATATATTACTTTCTTAATATTGTATGTATATAATTAAAATTACACGTTATTACAAATGATGAACCAAACCATTCTCAGAGAATTGGACAAATAGTTAAACTTATAAGTATGCATTCAAAGTTTTTTTGAATGTGTGCTCATTCGTTTTCTTGGTCTAGTTATTGCAGATACATTGGCACTGATCGACATTTATCTAAATAAATTATTTCTCATAGTTTATCTTCATATTTCTAATCTATGTACCACATGGTTTTGTTTTAGACTGTGATTGTCAAGTTAAAAATGGATAAGGATAGGAAAAAGATCATAGACAGAAGAGGTAAAGGCAGGCTTGCTGCTTTGGGTAAGGATAAGGGCAAGTATACAGAAGATACCACGGCTGCCATGGAAACTTCGTAAATAATGACAAAATATATTGTATTTGATTCAATAAAAAAAAGTAAATCTAAAAAATATTTTTACTTAAATTTCTGATTTATTAAACACATAAAATATTTTGTATATAATTTATATAGTTAATAATAGTAGATACTTAACGAGATGACGGTACAATACTGACAAAGAATACAGTATTCTTTGATAGTATATATAGTATAGTTATACTGTAATAAAATATAAATAATTATATTTAATTTTCAGTGTATAAACATGTGTGTGTGTGCCTTCAGAAATGCATTTATACATATATTTTAAAAATTAGTCATTTAAGGCATTCAAATAGAGAAAAATCTCAAAGGTTGTTGTTAAATCTGACGATTTGAAATACCCGTGTATTTGTGAGAAGCTTGCATTCATAAAATGCAGTGTATGTTGAAAAAATTTATGGCTCATACGTTTGTAAAACGAATATCTTCATTTTTATGTAATTATTTTAATAATTATTATTATATAGTTATGTATAAAAGATAGATGTAGTATAGAATACTTTTTGTTTTTAGGCAAAGTATTAAAATGATTAATATTTCACATATTTCTAAGCATGTTATCAAATGTCAAAAGACAAACCGGCTTAGTTAGGTATACCGGCTTAGGAAAGTATATTATATTTATAATATATTTTTTCAAAGTGCGTTTGCGCCTTGAATTTGTGATTGCGCATGCGTATAACATATCTCCCTTTCATGGCGTCGCAATTTCATAATTTTATTTAAAGTGTAATAATTGTTTTCAACTAATTACGATAAATAAAAAATATTTAATAAAAAAAAGTTGAGGAGCCGGACAAATAAAAAGTAAGCAATTGATTGAAAACGAAAAACAATAAAAAACTTCATTGCTTTGCTTAGAAATGAGAAAAAACATTTTTGTTTTTTCAATTATTAACCCTTAGCGCCCGTTGGCTCCTCTACGGAGTCATCCGTCATTTGTTTCGTAACTCCGTAGGCTCCGCTGTGGAGCCCAATGTTTTTAGCATGACTAGGAAAAAAAAAAAAAAAAGAAAAAAATTTTAAATTTATTTTTCATTTACAAGAAGAAGGTGCATATGTATAAAATAAATAAAATCAAAAATATTCACAAGCACGTGTAATTCTTCTCACTTAAAATAAGACTCCTTTTCATACTCGTTTCGTTGCGAAAATGTGCCGCAGTTGCTGGTAGGCAGTGGTACAAAAACGTGCAGAGCGTTAAGGGTTAATAATTAATTAAATAATTAATTAATAAAGTTAACAATTATGGATTTTAAATTAGCAATTTTTTAGCATTTTAGCTCACTTATTCATTTTTTTCAGCTGTTGAGGTTCTATGCCAACTTTTTAATGCTGAGTTTCAATGTATTTCTGTATTCTTTTTTATCGACTTAAATATTATCGATCGAGTTATACCAAATTAATCAAAATTATTATTATTGTTATAGATCAAAGTATATTTTATATCTAATTTATTATCGGTATTACGTAACAGTATAAATATCTCGGTGTTTACATAGAATGTAAACAAAATCAATAAACATTCAAAGTTTCTGATAATACTCTATCTTGTGTTTTTTTAACCAGTGCCATCTAGCATTTATCACATTACATTACTCATCGAAATATTCATGAACACTTTACCTATAAATTGACCACAACATTTTAGAAGACGCGACGAGTTATTACAGTTATGAGTATAATGGTTCAACTTTTTAATCTTTGTCTACAAAACTTGGTAAGTTATTGATTCAAAATAATTATTTTATATTTTCTATTATATTTATTTCTCCCATTTTAATATTTATTGCTGTATATATAGTCGCTTAGCCAGTGGTATGAAACCTATCTACTAAACATGCTTATAAAATGGCGTGTTCTATATAACATTGCAGCGGATTAATACAATTTTTACACTTATCGAACAATTTGCATTTATATATTTTAATATATTATTTTATATGCCTATATTATTTTAATAATTTTATTTGTTTGTTTGTTTGTTTATCAAATGGCTTAAACTGCTTTACATATTACTTTAGTATTTTTGTGTATATACATATATATATATATATATATATATACACACACACACACAGTAATAATAATAATAATAATAATAATAACAATAATAATAATAAATTGGATTAAAAGTTTATGAGTGAAGTGTGAAACGGGAAGAAACGAGAAGGATGACGACAAATACATGTCACACATATAACATATGATTAAATGCTACTGCGTGGATGTTGATAAATACATGCACCTAGCCTCAAACAAAAGATATTAAAGTAATAAAAGGCATATAAATGTATTCTCTTACATTACAACATACTTTTTCCAAAATATTTAAATTTTAAGAAATAATTTTTTTTTTATATATATTACCGTTAAAGTGTATAATTCAGTTAATTCATGAAAAATCTTAGCATTTTAACTAGGCATTTTAAAGAAAGTATATAAAAAGAATTTCATTATACACTTATTGTTAAATTAGTTATTTTATGAGATAACGAGGTGACGCATGAATTCAAAAGAGGCGAGAAATGAAAATATTAAATTGAAATTTGATCCATTTTTAAAGTATGCTTTTCTTTTTACAATAATGCTTGTTAGTTATCCATTCTTATTTCTTCCTGTACTTTGGAAACAAATGTTTTGTTAAGCGTACTGTTTTATCGGATCTAATCTACGGATCAAATTCTAATTTTATATTTGAACTATCCTCCTCTAGAGAATTCTTATATTACTTATTTAAAATAATTAATTCTACTGTTAATATAATTCTGCTGTTTCTCCTACTTTATTAGGTCAGTATATTTTTTTTACGAATAACTCTGGTTTTTTCACAAATTAACGAATTTTACATTTTAACGGTAACAATGATCTTTCAATTTCTTTCTATTAAATTTTAGTAAAAAAAGATTTTTTCCTTAAATTTAATGTTTAGAAAATAGTTCGAAATCAAAAAGCTTATACAGTAGAGCATCGATTATCCGAATTAATTGAAAGACAAAATCATTTCGATAATCCGTTTTTTTTTTTGAATAATCGGTCTGAAGAATTGAATTTCTAATTATGTCATAAATCGATTAAAAATTTATAAACAATTTTTTAATCCAAATGATTTATAAATAAACGAATACACAACTAATAATAAGAAAAGTGTAATATCAAAAATTAGATGGTCTTAGTATTATTGCCAAATTGTGAATTCCCTTCAACATAATCATTTATATAGCATTTATTTCATTTTGACTTTTTGCCCATTCCAAGACTATAATCAATGCATTTTCAGATTCGCTTTGTGTTGAAATGCTACTATATCCCATAATATTTTCATTTATATTGAATTTTGTATTATCACTTGTCCCAAGCAAAAGTGGAATAATATCATCGTCATTCATAATTTCAAAACCTGGATTATTTTTATCTATGTTCATCCATTTTTAAAAATACAATGATATCAAATTTTTTCTTTTAATACTTATTGAATAAATGAAATCTATATGTATGAAAGCAATAAATTCAGACAAGATTAAATAAAGTTATTATTTATCATGGGACCATCTAATAGTATCGTTTATAACACTTTTCATCATATTACTATATGTTTTTATTAATTTTAAGAAGGTGCTCATTTCGATAATCCAATGACATTTTTTATTATGGGATTGTTTTAATTTTCATCGTATAAATGAAAATTCAAAAAAAAAATAACATAATATATATATTATTATAATAATATAATATATAGCTGAGATGTATAAACACATAATTAATTCTATACTCAAATAAACAATCATTCTGATTACCAATGTGTTCAGATAATCGATGCTTCACTGTACTAATTTACATAGATTACAATATTATATTTAAAAGCGTAAGTTAATAATCATCTTCAATCTTGTGTATTGTTTCTGTTGTTGGTTATATTGTCAAGACGTCATGCATTGAATGATTCACAGATCAAAACAATTTATTTTATTTTTAGAATTATTTAAAATTTTATTATCAAATCACTTGATCGGTATTTAACATTTTGCATTTATAAAATAAATTTCTTTAGTAATTAGGCTTGACATTATTAAATAAGAATAATATTTGTGGTCTCTTTAATAATAAATGAAACAACAATGATACAACAATTTTTTTTCATTTTTTCTACTCTTTCTTTTGTAGAGTTTATCAAATTAGTATACGAGTGACTTATTTGTAATTCTTTTATTACATCTGTGCAGGTTTGAACATTCTAGATTGTTTAAATTTGGTTTATTATGATATTTACAACAACTTTTCTACTTTACATTTACATGAAGAAACTATAGCGAACAATTATCTATTTTTTCTATTCGAAAGCAAATATTGTTAATGTCATGATAAATAAAATATAATCAATCTAACATTCTCAAATCTGTCTGTCTGTGTGTGTGTGTGTGTGTACAACCATAACAAGAGGAAACTGACAAATATTAATGCTTGAAAATTTGACAATACAACTAACGCATAAAAAAAGATTATAACATTGATAGTTAATTATGAACTTACTTCCGTACTTAAAAAAATGCTAATTAAATATTATCGTTTTGTTAAAGAAGGATCATATAGGAGGTTTAGAAATTTGAATAGAAATCTATCGAACTATTTGAAGATTGATTATAGACAGATAAAAGGACATACGCTACAGAAAAATGGGTTCATCAAGACAACAAGATCGATCTCTAAATGCAGGTATATCTCTTCCTCGATGGATAAAAGGAAAAGTAGACAACAGGTTAGTAAAAAGAATAATTATCAAATGTTAAGAATTTATTATTATAATTATATATTAAATAAACATTTATTATATATACAGGTAGAATCACGAGAAGTAAGACACCTGACTATCTCTTGTTGACAACAAATTTCAAAGTAAAAAGTTGCTTTGTCGCAGAAGGAAAATATAATGATTATGCAACTTCCTCCTTTGAAATTTTTTCATACAATTGTCAATAAATGAGATATTCAGGTGATATGTCTCTCGTGACGCTCCCTTTATATGTTGCTGGTAATACAGGGTGTTTGATAAATAGTTACTCATAATGTTATGGTAGAAGATAATTATAGGCAAATTTAGTCTAAATCAATACTTTGATTCGGTACGGTATATATTAACTAAAAATTTAATATAAAAGTTTAATATGTTTTATAAGAATTTTATATATACTTTGATTCTTTTAGCATTGTCAAAAATATATCTAGTGGTATATATACAAATCTTGGCCCGTGTAGTAGGCATCTATCACATGATCTTATATTTTTAGACATTTAATTCTAATAGATAATATATCATATCTTCTTAGAATTGCTATTACAATTCTCTTATTTAATTTATAAGTTTTTTTCTGGTATAATAAACTTATTAAAGATTATAAGTTCAATGTACTGCATTTTTATTGATATTTTTAATATTTTTAAATGTATCCTCTAACATTTACAGTTTATTTTATGCATACTATTATATTTGGTTTATAATTTTTCAATTATACTAAACACAGGTTTACATTACAAATAAATCTATAAATCAATATACAAAAGTAAATAACGATAAAAGGAAATGATGAAAAAATATCACATTAGCGCTTATAATGCAGTTTTCTATTCACTTTTATCTTAGTAGTAAATTATAAGAACATTAATTATTTTTATATGACGAATGATCTATACGCATACTAATTCTCATGCGCGCATCGTATATGCGCACACGCACGTGCGTATGCAAATGTATATGATTGTGTGACTATTTGATTCACATACAAACGACTGCCAAGATATCGAGGACACAGCATAAAGTACAGTAGTATCGTATAACTCGTAGAAACTCTTTCATTAATTAGATTCAGGATCTTCTAGTTTATCATTTAATAGTTTCGGTTCTTTTAAATATTTATCTCTATTTGGTTTCTCATTTCACATTAATTTTAATATTGATTTCCAATATGATTTGAAAAATTTTTAACTAGATCTCCAGAATACACCAATAATTCTTTAGATTTAAATAAACATATATGGTAATACTCTTATTTATGCAGTCCACATTTACACAGATTCACTTTAACGTGCTCTAACTATCAGAGTCAATGTGTCATCATGATGCGTTATGTGAAAATATAAATTCAGAGATTTTCCAGTGTAATTTGTTTCGTAATCATGTAAACTTATTTTTATATTCCAGTAAGAGTTAAATATATATTTGAGAATGTGGAATGGATCCTTATTTTAAATGACTTTTAATGGTTCATTTACACAATTTCTATTTACGCACTGTTTTCGTGGAACCAATTATCTATATAATGGATTGTACATATATTTTTTCTTTCTATTTTGTAGGTTCGACTTTGACGAAGGTACATTCAGTCCACCATCTCATGACGAAGGCTTCTTCTGCATTCAATATCCAAAATCACAAATTTCTACTAACACCACTTATAATGAAAGTACAATTACGGCCTCTGCAAATCAAATTGTATCCACTAAGCAAACGCATTCGCAGTTCAAAGAAGTGAAAAATATTGATTTTAGTCAGCATCCGCTACCTTGCCAACCATTTATACCGAATGCAATCAATAAAAGTAAGCTTTCAAATGAAAAATTTTATTATTATTATTATTATTATTTTTATTATTAATTATTCAATATTTTTTAATATATAAATAAAATTGTTAATAAACAGTAAGCAAAACATTAACTGGAAACGTAAAACCAGCTAAATCTCAAGGAACTGATGATGGATTTCATGGTGAACCAGCTCTTTGTGGAAAATCCATTGTTCATGTAGCTAATCAAATGATGTCTAATAAGTTTAACAAACCACAATCTTCTGTGACACCGGTCGAAGAAGAAATAAATCTAAATAAAGGAAGTAAATCTTTACCAGCTACACCATTGGCTTCACCGATAACCACTCCAGATAGTTCACCAAAAGCACGCAGAAAGGTTCATTCAAATCGATATTTTACTGGTGCCTTTATTCCTGACCGAGATAAATATCAAGGCAGCTGGATATTAGCTAGTATATTAGGTCAATCACGAGAAATTCTAACCTCAAGAATAGAGGAAGAAGAAGACAGTGGCATAGATCTTGCTCCGCCTAAAACATTAAACAGAAAAAAATCTATCTCCTCGCAAAATCTTACATATATTGGGAAAGATGAAAAAACACCAGGGAAATCATCATCCCAGACAAATATTTTCCAAGCAAGACCATCGGAATTAAGAGAAATGAATTTTTGGTCTCCTACATCTATGTAAACTTGATTTTATCCAAAATCTTTTTTTGATTACACATCTCTATATACTAATCGATTATATATAACAATCATTTTTCCAACAAATAAAAATTTCTCTCTTTGCGGATTGATATTATTGTAAAGACAATTTGCTATAGAAACAATGCTAATTATGACCTGCAAATAACAGTTCACAGTATTTGATTAACAGTATGTTGCAATATTTGATTCAATCATTATTGACATTTTCTAACGTATATTCATAATATCATTCTTTATTGGTTGCACAGAATATTTATCAATCAATCAATATTATTAAAATATCATGTGAAATAATATTGTCTCTTTTTACTCCTATTAGAAATATATTTCCTATACAATGCTTAGAATTTATTAAGTAATGGGTAAATATATTATAGGATATATTTTTATTTTAACCCTTTCATTACAGCACAGTACAATGTCGTTGACAATTCAATCACAAGTGTATACAATATCATAGAATATAACATCTAGTATTTAGTCGTACATTATACAAACGATTCATTTCTTTGTCAAGTTGTGTGAAATCAATGTAAAATAAATTATAGAAAATATGAATATACGTCAGAAGAACGTTGGTTGCTATAAAGATATCAAGATATGTTACGTTCACCTATAATTTTTAACTCATTGTCAGTCTAAATTTTATTAGCTGATTAATTAGTCATTTTTAGTAAGAAAAGGGTTAATGACCACATAGAACCAAGTAGCTATATTTTACTTATTCTTATACACAATTTAATTTATTTACTTTATAAGAAATTAAGTAATTATATTTGACTGGAAACTTAGACCAATAAAGAAAGGTAAAATTATTTTACTATTATTTTGATTTTTATTATTATCATCATCAATATTGTTACCATATCTATTTATATATTATTTATGAATTCCATTTTTTTAAATCGTTGTTCCTTATATACAGGGTGTCCTAAAAGTCACTTTTTTGAATTGAAAAATTTACACTATTTTTGACAGGTATTTGAAATGATGACATCATAGGTCCATATTTCTTTAAATACACTACCTGGAAATTCATATCTTAAAATGATAAATAATGAATTGTTATTCTATTAATAAGTCTATATTGATTTATTGTTTTACTTTTCTTTCCTCAGGATTATTTTCTCGGGATATTTTCTTCTTTTGGGACTCTTCTATTTGAAGTTTTGATATTATAAGTCATCATAGAAGTTTTCGTTGACCTATAAAATATATTTCTTTGAATATATATTTTAAAGAAAGAGGTAAGTAAGTATTACTATTTGTTTAATTTTAATCATAATATTTTTTTTGTAAATTTGACGTTTTTAAGCATTAATAACACGTAAAATGTTTAAAGATATATAAAATATAGTATATTATACTATTTAAATATGTTTGATGATACGAGAATTCTATAAAAAAATTAATGTTGAATAACTTTTGTATTAAAGGATGAAGTAATCTTCAAGGATGGTAAAAGTGATCTAAGAAGTCAGCAGTTATGCTACAAGTGCTACCTGGATGTAAATGGATAAACTCATTGCTTGGCATCTTAACCTTTTATATTTATTTTTCGTTGGAGTGTTACATTCTGTGACATGTACGTATAAGTATTAAGTTGTTGATGCGATCGAAATTGAAAGTCGACCAGCTTGCTTAAGGTTGGTGTGCCGACATCTTTAGAGAACCTTGATTGCTCCTAAACCGTTAAGAGCCAAACCATTGAGACCAAGAGGTGCACCTAAGCCAGTAGCTAAGGTAGATCCAGCAAGAGCAGTGGTCAATCCAGGAGCCAATAGACCAGGTGCAGCGATGGCAGCAGTAGTAACAGGTCCTGTTTATTGTTGTGGTTGAGAAGAAATGAAAAATGCAAAAAATAACTTCGATTAATCATTGTTAAAAGGATGGAAGGAAGGCAGGAAGGAAGGAAGGGAAAAAGATAGAAATTGAAATTATGCGTTTTATAAAATAGTGCAAATATTTGCCAAAAAAAAAAAAGAAAAAAGAAAAGACAAAGAAATATGTCAATTGTTGCAAGCAAAGTGTAACGATTGTCATTCATTTTAGCGTCTAGCCGTCTATAGCGCCTAGGAAGCAGATCGGTAAATGCGTAATTCTTATTGATACTATTACACGAGACAAAAAGATCAAGATTTAGCATGAGAAGAGAAAGGAATGATAGGAAAAAGTGTTATTATTTTCGTGGATTGCGATGGGTGTCATCATCCCGTCATATTTATAAGTATTATTTCCGCGAAAAAATATGAAACCCGTTCCTTTATCAAGAAGTGTTGTAAATATACGTGATGCCCAATCACGAGGGAATGGTTTTTTTTTCTGTTTGCATGCTTAAAATATTAAACGGAACGAAATTAGAACAAACGTATTATTTAGATAGAAAGAAAGTTTCGAGCAAACAAAAATACCAAAAAGAAAAATCAGAAAGAAAGAGAGCGTGATCATCGTATTCTGCCTTGCGGTTAGATACCTGCAAGAGCAGTATTTGTCACTGCAAGCGCGGGCGCGGGCGCGACGGCAGCCGTCACAATTCCAGGATTGTTAACGCGTACGTCCGCTTTCCTGACGCTACTGAACGGCGTATCGACGCTCTTCGAGTACGCCGAGATAGCAGCTAAATTACCGATACCCCGAATAATATTGGAAGAGGAGGTCGCAATTGTTGGTACAACCGCAGCAGTGGACACCGGAGATAAAGATAGAGCTGCAGCTGGTTGAACCGCGAGTGCTGCAGGTGCGGTCGCTGCTAGCAAACCGCCTCCGATAACTCCAGCCCTGGCGACGGCCATCAGGCATCCACAGATTACCAAGAACTGAAAAATGCATATACAATCGTTTGATTATTATTCTTAAAAAATTTTGTTGAAACGAGGCACCTCCAGTTCATAGAAGTAGACATTTGCGATTGATCAAAAGATTTTTGGATAGTTTATAGGACTCTTACACGATACGGTTTTTTGGCCGCATATTCATCTTCTCTTCAATCTTTTTATATCGATAAGATAATTAGACAATTGAATTATCTAAATCCCGTTATTGTAATATATATACTATTATTCATTCCTTTTATCGAATCATCGCATGTGATTCTATTGGCAAAATCTAATGTCGTGTGAATATTTACCGTAGAAAACGGTAAAATAATTGATTCAAGAAAAACAGCAATTCGATATCATGTGACAGAGAGCCGTTTAGTTGCTCGTAAAACTAAAGATCCGGATTCGAGTTACTGATTCAGATTACTCAATGGTTCAACTTTATTTCACAAATTTTGATCTATTTAACGATTAGCTAACAATATACTTATCAGCTAACGTTAACATATTCATTAACAAGATATGTTTTTCTGATCACTATTATACATATAAAAGATTAAATTGTAATGTAAAGAGAAAAGAAAAAATAAGATCTATTTTTATAGGATATATAAGAATTTTTATGATGTTTATGTTATTTCGATTAATCTTGTTATATATTTGAATTAGGCTTACCCTAAACATGATGTCGGTTGGTAAGGAGAGTTCTTTACTCTTCAAGAACAGGAGAGGAATTGAATGCATATTGTGAAGCTGACAGTCTATTTATATGGGAGTTCCTGCAAACCTGTCTAATACAGTTCGTATATTTTTTACCCGAAAACTCGTGGTGTCGTATATCTTAAGATAGCGAGGATATATTCGTATTATCTAGTTATTGCATCATATAGTATAGAGACCAGTTATACCACCAACCACATTATCGGTCAATTTTATAAGGATGCTATTACAAAGGATGTTATTTAAAAAAAAAAAACATTTTATTTGTTCAATACGCCGCTATCCCATCTTAGTTTGCACTCATTCATCTTTTAAGTCAACTAATGAAAACTATCTCTGGAATTTTCATTTCTCATCTTCATGAATTTTACTGACAAGTATAGTCAATTTTATTATTATAATAAATATTATATTTATTTGTTGTTGATTTAACGTTAATGCTTTGTAAATTACACAATCGATATAGTTTCAACCGATGTAATACTTTAGAACAGGTATATGCATTCACAATTGTCTGATGCAAGCATGTCTCAAGTTGCAGCTGATCCATTTCTTTACCGTGGCACACGTTATAACATTACAGCTGGGTGTGTAGTTATTGCAGTCAGTGTAACAGAATTTAAATCAACTATTTTTAATAGGATATCAATAAGAATAAATAGAAAATTCAACGTACGTAAAAATGGATTAACATAAAGAAGTGAATACAGATCTAAACAATATAAAAACGTTAATATTTTAATTCTTTCTTAAGAAAATAAACGGATCAACTGACGTAATTTATATAATATAAATTAAAGTTACTTTTAGAGTATTTTGAATTTCTATAATGTAAAATAGTTTCAATCAGATACTTTTTTCAAATGTAATAATTTCTTTCAATAAGTCATATTTACTTCTATATTCAATTTCTAAGTTTTATTTCAGGATAATTTATAATTAAGACTTCAATTAAGACTACAGATATTTTTAATTGGTAGGGATAATAATATAATGATATCTTTTTTAATTGAATTAATATTTTTCTCTTTTCTTTTATTATGAGTTTAATAGGATTTAAAAATAATTAGTATCCACAAATATAATAGTTTCATATACCGTCAGAGAGCGTTACGATCCTATTGTTTGTATGAAGTATTACACAATATACCATACAAGGTGTCTTTTAAAAAAAGTTGGGTTAAATACAGTTGAATGATATTTTTCATTCTTATAAACAGTGAATAGGTAAATACAATTTTAGCAATTAAAAAATTTGACAACAAACGTCCAAAGTTTGTCCCATTATTAATTTAATATAATAGACGTTGTAAATTATAATATGTCTAACGAGGAATTTATATTAGTAAATCGACGCAAGAAACGTAAAAAATTCGTACAAGTTGTTAAAGAACAATTATCTCTTACAGAATTAAGCGAAATTGAATTTGAAAAAGATATAATAAGACGGTAAGGTGTTATCATTTCCAATAAGTTATTTTTTAAATCATATTTAATGTTTAATGGTTAACCTCACTTTTACGTTGATCTTTTTAATGTAATTTTGCAGAAAAATAATTGATGCAGTACTCAAGCTAAGAGGTAGTGAATTTGAGACACACGTTTTGCATAATGTTTCAAATGGTTTACAAATTTTAAATACCAATCAAATATTTGAGATAATCTGTTATGGTTTAGGACGGTTTTCTCAGCATAAATCTTCTATGTATCAATTAGCTTTTATAATGATATTAGAAAAAAATTATAAATGTCAAGTATCATTTTATGATCCTGCATTTCTTCCTAAAGAGATTGAAATTCTAAAAGAATTTCATTTTAATTTGATAGAAAGCAACGAAGAGTGCAAACATACAATTAGCAACAACGTTACATTTATTTATATGCCACATTGCCCAAGACAATTGATAAATAATTTTTTGTATTCCAATTGGAGCGAAAATTTGTCTAATTGCGTTCTATTGACCAATAGTTTCTCAGATATAGTAGAACAAAGTTTAAAATGGCATTTGATGACATTTGCTAAATATATTTTACGTATTTATCCATATGTGACAGAAATTAAGTTAGAAAATGATTTTGAACACATAGAAGTATTTTATGCTACTAGTATTCATATTTTTTCTAAACAAAGATTAAACGAAATATCAGCAGATTTTTGGCTAGACAAGGAAAATCCTCATTATCCTAGCAAATATATTGAATTTGTCCCTGCAGATAAAACAAATAGATCATGTTAAATTTTATCCAATTTTGTAACTTTTGTTAATTCTTTTTTCAAATACTGTACAATAACATGTACTAATATTTTGATATGTATGATTAATATTATATTTTGATATAACATTAATATAAAAGTAATTATTTCTAAGAAAATGTTCAGAGTATTCTGTATTTAAGAGTAAGAAATAATAAAACAAATAAATAATTTATTTCACCTTAATATTTTCTTTATCTTTGTAGGACGTGCAAATACAATGAATTCCAATGTCAAGATTATTCGTGCTTTAGCACAAGAATTACGTCATATTTCCTTAAGTGAGAAAATAAAAGATAATATTACAATGCAATATATTTTGGAACAAGCACGTTCTCATAAGGAAACTTCTGAAGTTCTATGCAAAGCTCAAAAAGAATTGAAGAACTTAGCTGAAACTTATCTTTGTTACTTGACATCGCAAAAGAAGTACAAGGAAATTAAAATGCAGTATTCCGGTAAAGGAGAAAGAAGTATTAAGGATACAGCAGATCTTGTTGGTTTTAAATTACCACACGATCCAAAATAAAGATATAGATTGGTAAAAAGTAAAATCAAAGTATATACGTAGCGTTTGTATAAAGATTTTTATCATTTTATGTAGATTTAAAAAAAAAAGTACTTCATAATGAAAAATATATGTTGAATAAGTACATGTAAATTTGAAAATTATGGTAGAAAATGCGAGTATATTAATATTTTTCGTCAATGGCTTGCCTCATTGAAAAAACTAGTTCCTGTATGATCACTAAAGTTAAGCAATATTGGGTATGGTTAATATTTGGATAGGTAATTGCTTTAGAACACTATGTTGATTCCAGAGAGTGATTTCCCTCTGTGAAAAGGTAGTAGGCTGCGTTGAGAAGATTTTAAAGAAAATTTCTTCAAAACTCGTAAAAGAGAGAATAATAACGAAAATATTAAGAGTTTTCAATGTTGCTTTCTAAGAAGGAAGACGGTTTTGTAAAATATATTGATATACAATTTGTTAAAATAGTAATGTATATTAAAAAATATAGTACAAAAATTCTAATTAATATATGAAAATAGAAAAAAGTATACATTCACATATTGTTAATATATGATTAATGATTGATTTTATTTGTGAATTAAGTACAGAATTTGAATGCAATTTTATTTAATATTTATGAATACTCCTTGCGAATACATTTAGCGATCGTTGAGAGTTGCATATTACTGGTACCTTCATAAATAGTTCCAATTTTGCAATCTCTAAAATACTTTTCTTGAGGAAAGTCTGTAGTAAAACCAACACCTCCCATAAAATCTATGCATTTTGCTGTTACACGTAAGGCTGTTTCTGTAAGTAACAATTTAAATGAGTTAGACAATTCCTATTCTGATAAATAATAGATTTTCAATTGTATTTAAACAAGTGAAAAACAAACCAGAAGCAACTAGTTTCGCCATTGCTGCCTCTTTCATAATACTTTTTTTGGCATCTACTAATCTGGCTGCATTGTAAACAAGCAATCTGGCACTTTCCAATTCAGTTACAACTTGAGCAATTTGATGCTGCATAGACTAAAAAATTGAATGAATATTATTAATTATAATAATTTGATTAAACAAAACAATAACTTCACGAGAACATTTGTATTAGATATAAATATTGATAAAAATTATCTTTCCCGTAAACTATTTTTGATAACATTATATTTAAAAATAAAAATAAAAAGAACAGAAAAATAAACAATTATGAAACAAAACAAATTGCCAGCGGCGAAGATAACGATGCAATGCTCAAAGCAAATTTAATCTTTAAATGCAGTAAATTCTTACATTTGATTGTATAGCACAGGGGTGGCTAAATTTGACATATTATGCTCCATTTTCTGAACATATGGATTCAAAATACGTCGTATAACTAAAATATCTTTTTTACCTTCTTATGTTCATGATTGGAGTTGGAAAACAGGGATAAAGCTAGGATTTGCTTCATTTAGGAGAGGAAAAGGGATAACTTGATTACGCAATTAAATTAATTAATGTACGTCTGAAGATATGAAGATGGATTCAGTTATGATGTCTATTTGAAAAGAATAAGTAGACGTAAGGATCTAATGCGTCAATTGTAATCATCAAAT
The DNA here is from genome assembly GCF_010416935.1 of Polistes fuscatus. NCBI lineage: Eukaryota > Metazoa > Arthropoda > Insecta > Hymenoptera > Vespidae > Polistes > Polistes fuscatus. Next base: position 3,250,192 of record NW_025113075.1, on the reverse strand, counting down.
TCACCACTTTTTACTGCATCTTGAAATCTTACCTGAAATGAAAATATATCCTTGCCAAATTGTTTTCTTTCTAGAGTATAGGGTATAGTTGCATCTAAGCAACCCTGTGCAATACCGATCATTTGAGCTCCAATACCGATACGCCCTTCATTCAAAAATCCTGCTGCATATTTGTAACCATGTCCAAATTTTCCTAATATGTTATTTTCAGGAACCTAGACAATCGTTGTTGAAGATATAATACCCTTTGATCATATTCTGTATGTAAACAATTTTTTCTTACTTACTCGAACATTTTCAAAATGTATCATACAAGTTCCCGATGCTTTGATTCCTAATTTTTCTTCAGGTTTCCCAACAGTTACTCCAGGTGTATCCCTCTCCACGAGAAATGTGGTAATACCTCGATAACTCTATGATTCACGATCAAAAATAATATATTAATAAAAGAAAATAATATAATAATTGATATGCAATATATAGAATATAAGAATGAAAAATTTATGTTAACATTTAATGCTTAAGATCAATCACAGATATTGAAATTATATCGTAATAATAACAAATAGAAAATTAAATTTCTTATATATGTATGTGTATCGATATCTACATACATGGTGGTCCAAACTTCATATTACAAATAAGGTCAGGGAAATTCTATTACGCAAAAAGAAAATGAATATCAATAATAACGAAATTACATGAAAGGTTTGATTTACGAGAAAAATGTATTTGAAAATTAGTCGAGTATGCTTGAGTTATATGACAACACTTAGCTTCCAACCATTTGACGAACACCGACTCCTTGTCGCCTAACGAATCATTTAAGTATCGAACACCGAGGTCCTACTTTCAAAAACAAAAAAAAATAAACCAGACGAGCTTAGCTACGACTCTTTGACTGTTTTCGAGAAATCATGCCTTTATCGCATTTTTTATTCTTTGGTTGCATATACACACACACAACACACATACTATGATGCGGTTCTCGACTCTTTAACTACAAATACTATTCTCGTATCAGCGATGGATCATCTCTGACCTGTAAGGACACCTGTATTTTTTATTTATTATTTAACCATCCCCCGGGGCTACGCAACGTAACTAATGTATTTAATTAATAACTCGTAATTGAAGATTTCTTCACAGACCGCCTCTGTTACTGTTTTTACATGAAATTTAATGCCAGACAGTTTATTATCAAAATATTAACTATCAATTTTTATCGAGCAAATAAGACGATACGATACACTAACGAGGAATAGAAAAATAATTGTATTTAATTTGCAATATCAGTTATATATTTGTTAAGTGCACGTGTACTCGACTAATTTTTAAATAGATTTTTCTCCTAAATGAAACCATCCCACGAAATTTACATATTCTTGATTTTCGTCTTTTCCAAGCTATAGAATCTTTCCGATTTCATTTTTAACGCGAATTTCAGATCACCCTATACAATAATTAAATCATGCAACACTAGCACTTTTATATAAAATTATTACTTTTACTTACTGCTGAAGTATCAGCGTTTGCAAAAACTAAAAATAATCCTGCGATGTCCGAATTTGAGATCCACATTTTCGTACCATTAATTACATAATCGTTTCCATCTTTTTTTGCTTCGGTTTTCAAAGAAAAAGCATCAGATCCTGCACTCGGTTCCGTAAGACAAAAACTGCCTGCCTAAATATTAAAAAATTATACTTTAGAATTTATTTATTAAACTTAAGTTCAAATCAATTCGTATATAAGTCATTTAATGTTAATGATATAAGCATATTTTTAATTTTTTTATTTTTTTAATGAAAATATTAAATCATATTATATATAATCATAAATTTAATTAGCTCATTTTTTATTTACAAATTTGTATTTACAATCGTTTCAAAATAAATGGCTGGAGATGAGTATAACAAAGATCAATATTACAATGAATTATATCGCTTACTTACGTAATTCTGAGCTAATTTGGTCAAATACTTCTGCTTCTGTTCTTCGGATGCTACTTTAATAATCAATGAATTGACCAGTGTATTGTGAATGTCAACAAGAGCAGCAACAGAACCATCAACTTTAGCAATTTCTTCTATAGCTAGAATCGTCGTCATAAAGTTGCCTCCCGTGCCACCATATTCTTCTGGAACTTCCATTCCCATTAACTACGGATGATATACAGCAAAATAAATAATATCAATGTTCAATTAGAATAGAAGATAGATAAAATGCTGTTAGCCCGTTCGGTACGGAAGAATTGATCGATGACTGTCATGGCATTGTTATAAAAATATTTTTATTTGTATAAATAATATGACGTGTTTAAAAATATTTCTAAAATGTTTATACTGCTTTTTCGTAATCTAAATCAATCCTCGATCGAAAGCCATTTTTGATGGAACTTTATCTTGCGAACCAGACGGAAATATGGACAAAAAACAGACTTGGCGCTTAACCTTTTAAACTCTTATCTATTTCTTCACAATACATTAATTAGAGTAAATAACATTGATATCAATAATTTGTTCTAATATCATAAAATTTAAATCAATAATAAAACTAATAGTGTAATAATAATAATAAATCACAAAATTAATAGTTTAACTTTAATAGGCAACGGGGTAATTCCCGGAGAATATTTCATGCCACCATTCTTCAAAAACCATAAGATATTGTATTAAGTACTTTCGACAAATTTAGAATGAAGATAAAAAAATTGTTTAAAAAGAAAAAAAAAGTTATTTGCTTTTTCACGTCGAATGAAGAAAAAAGAAATGTAAGTTCCTTTTTAAAAAGGAAGACAAAATCTACTTTGAAATGATTTTGAAAATTTCTATTAAATAAAAGACAATAAATACGTAAATACATTTTCTTATGGCGTTAAATAAATTGGCTTGTTAACAAAACATCATTCAAGAAGAGATAACACACACACACGCACAAACATAAATATTATTAATATAATATTAACTTACGCCATTCTCAAAAAGTTTTTTCAACACATTCTCGTCTATGCGTCCTTCTTTTTCCATTTTCCGTACAAGCGGAGCTATATCTTCCTTGGCCAACTTAGAAACTATCAAAGATAACGATGAAATAGAATAAACAATGTTGCAAAAGATAGAAAGACCAGTTGCACTATCTCGTTCTATGATTTATTTATTATTATAACATCGGGTGTTCGAAATAAAACATTACAAATTATTATCTCGAAAATCTGGCATTTTCGAACAAAATTCTTCATATGGTAATTATCTGATTTCAAAAGGGTAATATTATGGTGTTCATTATTTTTTATTGTTAATCGAAGTTTCTGAAATCACGTTATAAGCTCAACTTTATTTTTTCTATAACAGCAATATGTTATACGTTACAAAAAAAAAAAATGAACAAATAATCTTTCGTCTGAAATATTTGTAAATTTATTTTCAATTTTTGCAGTTTATTAATCAAATATTTGTTCAATTTTAAATTTTACAAAATAACTGACATCTTTTAATGAAAAATATAAAAGATACAAAAAATTCTTATTTGGAATTAATAATTTTCTTATTTATTACTACCTATTTTTTTTTATGCGAATGTGCACGAAGACACTTGCGTGTCAATACGTTTGTGTAAACGTCATGAATAAGCAGATGAATAAACACAATTAAGAAATTTACAAACGACTGATTATTGTAACTATTTCTTGAGAAATTTCAATATTTTTTACTATAAACGCTAAAGTAAAAGGAATTAAAATTGACCTTGAAATGAATTTTTAAAACTTCTATTAAATAAAAGACAATAAATACCTAATGTAACATTTTCTCTTTGATATTAAATAATACTCGTTTGATAAAATTCGTCTCCAAAAATGTGTTTGTGCTCGAGAAATGAATTTTTTTTTATTTTGAACACCCGGTATAGTATTTGTTACCATTCCTTGAAAAATAATTGCATATGCATAAATAAAGAAGTAATCAATGGTCTAATCATATTGGATTACTAAATCCCGTCAGTTCATCACAATAGTCAACAACAATTAAACAAATTTAATCAAATGGATGGATGATACGTTGAAAAAAAACAAAAATTGTATCTTGTTGACTGGAGAGAGGTGGTAAAAAGATATGACCTTTCTAGAAACGTGAGATGGATAGGTGTGGGAAGGTATTTTTTCGTAGAAAAAACTCGTGACTCGTGTTAAAGGGAGAGTAAAAAAAAACATATATACAGGGTGTCCCAGTATTTTTCCATACAAACGTTCCCGATGTATTTTGCAAACAAAAATGAGATAAAAATGCCATGACAAAACAACATATGCTCTTAATGAAAAAGTTATAATCAATAATACGAAATGATTAAATACTAAATGTGTTTCTTCATAAATTAAAACAACAAATTTGTGTTATGTATTTACTGAAATGAAAGATAATGAATATGAAATTAATAATGCAATAGAGATTTTATTTTGCGTAGATGTCAGTTCTGCGTTCATAATAACGGATAGCATATTTTGAAATAGAATTATAAGTGATTTTAATTTGTCTGATGTGAGATCAACCAACGACATTAGTTAATTATCATTTTATATTTTTGTTCACGATTTTTTAATAAAACATTTAAGAGAGCATTATGTTTATATGACACTTTTATCTTATTTTTTCTTTGCAGAATATGTTGGTAACATTTGGTGGGAAAAAAAGACTAGGACACCCTATATATAGAAAAAAAATTCTTCTTTTGTGACAGTCAAGGTAGCTAAAAAAAAAAACATAGCAATAAAATGATAGGTATTCTTGCATACATAATGGATTCGCTCAGAAGCCAACGTGGTTAAGTCTGTTTTTTATTATTATCAGATTTATATCAATTTTAATAGAATATAAATAATATCTTTTTTTTTTTAATTATTAAAGGATTTATTCGTTGCTTCGTTTTTTCTACCTTTTTTAGCTGGCAAAAGTTAAAAGTCCTAATGTGTTTAAGATGCTTGCCATTATCCCAATAAATACTTAACGTTTTTATTTGCACATTGTGTACATCTTATTTTATTGCAGAACCTATCCTTTGAAAAAGATTTTATATATTTTTATGATCAAATTAAGAAACCAAACATTCAAAAAATCAATGTATTAAAAACATTAATTTTCTGAATTTTTCTTTTCTGAACTTAACAGCATTGGCTTCTTAGCAACTCAATTGGAAATTGCAACATTCATTTCTGGATATCATGCATCAACGGTTTTTGGATTTACAAAGAGTACCGTAACAATAAATAACATAAACGGTAATAATAACATAATCGTTTCTCACAGAAATAATGGTTTTGTCGGTGGATGAAATTGCTAATACAAAAATTATCTAATACCATTTAAAATGATTGGTCATAGTCAAACGGATTTTCTGTTTATTTTTTTTTACCTTTGTTTTTTCTTTTGAAATATAATATAATATAATATTATATTATATTCTTATAATAATATCTTGTTTATTTGAAATTCACATTAAATCAAAACTGAAATATATTTCAAATAAAATAAAATAAAATAAAATAAAATAAAATAAAAAATTAAATTATTTAAAAAAACAAAAAAGTAGTAAAAATTGTTCCTCATATAACGTATTTTATCAATAACCACTCACTTTAATTGTTCTTACAGAAGTAGGTATATAGTTTTCGATAGTTTTAGTATTAATCTCGATACGTTGTTCGTATCTGAGGGTCAATTTTTTGATAACGTTTATGAATGTCCTTCGCATCTGATTGTAAGCCCCCTATTCTTCGAGGGTGTACATATAAGATGTTCAGAGTGAAAAGGTTAAAAGGAACGAGAAGATTGAATACTTACCAGTATCTTTCATCATAAGTTCATCGTCTGTAAATTGGGTCAGAGGTCCAGGACTGTAATGACGTTGTGAAACGTATGCTTGTATACATCTCTTTTTGATTAGTTTGCGGGGTATCTGTAAAAACACATACTCATTTTAGATATTGAAATATAATACAATGTATAATGAAAAATACTCGATAAAGTTTATTCTTAATCGCAAATTATAAATAAGATTGAATAATTGGAAATGTGATATTAAAAAAAAAAAAAAAACAATTCAACGTATATACAGGATTTTTTTTCTTTTTTTTTTAAAAAAGAACATTAATAAATTGATTTATTCAAATAGAATGAAAATATTTTTTATTTTTTATATTTCAATAATATGAATTTTCGGTTAAATTTTTCTTTAAGAAATATTATTTGTTAATCAAAAGATTACAGTGATATTAATGATAAAAATAATAATAAATGAGATAAATTATAAGAATAAGCGTCAACGTTTTTTTTTTATATCCGATTTTATAAATTAATAATAATTTTATTAAAATACTGGAATAATGAAATATTTTCAATATTTAACGTACAAATCTGAATTCAAAATATTCAAAATATTGATTTATTCGGCTTATTGAGATTACTATTCTATCTATTTAAGTTAGAAACAATTATTACCCGTTAGGAGATTATTTTCTTCTCTTTTTGTTAGATTCTTTATTTCCTGTTTTTTTAATGTTACACATTATTATCTAATATGAATATTGATAATGAAATTCCATCGAGAAAACAATGTCCAATAATTCAAATAAAACTTTATAAAAAAAAAAACATGACAAGTATTTATTAATCATTTATATATTTTCATTCGTATTTAACTTTAATTTCCTAACGATTTAAAAAAACAAAAAAAACCTTGCCATTTGTTGGAAGATAATTTCCCTTTTTTTTTTAATTATTATTATTGCTTTTTTTTTTTTTTTTAATAGATTCCTCTATTCCAAGTTCAAAATTTGTATATAAAGTTAAATACATTGTTAAAAGACTGTATATAATTAGAGAACTACTCGTACACGTTACCAGAAACATAACAGATGGAATAAATTGTATTAAAACTATATCAAATTATGTAGAATAAAATAAAAATTTATCTACAAATAGAGATTAAACATATATATATAAAATATTTGTATTCACGTACTTGACAGAGAATTGATCCAAAGTTCATGTTTATTAAATATTTAATATTCTATTCAAATACACCAATGTCAACTTGTTAGATTATTGACTTTCCTTTAGACTTTCGTCTGTTGATTGTCGATGCTTCGAAAGCTACGTTAATACTGAACCTAATAGTCGAACATAACGTATCCCCTCTTGGAAACAAGATGATTAAGATTCATGACAGTGAAACAGGTTCTTATATAATAAGAAAATAAAAACTATATAGAAAGACGTATGCAGCCCTATTTATTTATCTTTCCCATAGTTTTTTTCTTTTTAATTTCTGATACATCTCTCTCTCGTAGATGTTTATATAAATTAATTTATTTATTAATGATATATATATATAATACAAATACCAAAATCAATTTGTTTCATTTTCTTATCACCGATAACACAGATATTTATGCATGATCAATTCTTTTTAAAATTAGTATATTTTGATACTTATTATCAAAGTTTATGTTGTCTGTATTATTAATGGCTTTTAATATTATATCTCAAATGTAGACATTAATCGACATTAAGAACTCTTAGGTTATATGATAAATGAAATAACTTTTACAAATTGCATTTTTCCTTTTTGTTAGTATTTACTTTAACGTTACAAAATATTCTGTGATTAGGTTATCACTTTTTTCCGCGTTATCGTATCATTTAAAAAAATTCCTTATTCGTCGAAATCCGTACGTTCCTTTTTTTTTTATGCATGTTACTTACTTTTTTTTTTTACTAACATCATATGTTTTCAAAATGTTTCGACATCTTTGGAATAAATATTTGTTGACAAAAATAATACGTTAAATACGAAATAGAAAATTTACGTTAATGTATTGTCGGTGTTATTATTTTTTTCTTCAAATTAACATTGGTCATTTAAAATGTTAGACAAAATATTTTCACAAGTTTTATACTGCGATCCTTACACCTATAGTTATAAAATTATATTACGACGACAAATTTTACGCTAGTTTTATTTTTGTCTGACTACACTTATGCAATGAAAAAAGAAGCATCCTTTAGACGATGTAATAAAAAGGTTCATTCGGCTTTCAATTGTTTATGCCACATTCAATTAATTTTTCTTTTATATCCATTGAATAAGTTTAGAAGAGTATAGATATTATAAATTTGTTGAGATTAATCAAATTCGAGTATAGGTAGGATAGATTACATATATATTTCTCGGGGGGGGGGGGGTAAAAAACAAGATAATTATGTTATAATAATATATAATATAATAAATATATATATATATATATATATATATATAATAATATGTATAATAATATTATAATAATTATTAATACATAGAAATTAATTCGGTACCATTTTTATTAACTTTAGAAGATTTCATTACAAATACCAGGTAGGGAATTAAGTTTTGAAATATTCATCGTTAATTTCTATGATCTTTTACTACATATTGGGTAACTTATAAACATAAATGGTGTTCCGTGTGCTTAAAACAAACTTTAAGTAAATTCCTTTTGTTCCGTGGTCGATAAACGACCGATTGATTTCCTTCCAATTCATTGTATAAAGCTGTTGGTAATAATCTACAGTTATCGTTTGACCAAATAGAAGCAGCTCGCGATTAAATGATACCTCGAAAATCCCATCGTACATTAAGCACATCTTTTTCAATATCAATAATTCCGAACAACCGATTTTTCATTCGAAATGAACGAATGAATTCAAATTTTAAAACGAAAGGCACCGAATTAATTTCTACATTTAATAAATATTCTACATAATTTTATAAAACTCGTCAAAGTAATCAGCAATGTTTTAATAGTATTCAGGAAATTTTACGCAAAAAGTTAAAAAACGGTACATATTTTATTTCATGGTATTTCAAAATTTTGAATTATTTTGAACTATATAAATGACAATGAAAAAAATATATGTATCACCACGGAAACATTTTTTGATTATAAATCAATACAAAATGGAGTCTTTATAGTCAATAAGAAAATATTTTAAATTTATATTATTTAATCATATTAGAGTAAATGAAACTCGTTACAATATTAAAATACATTTTTTTTGAACATTTATTTCAATATTATGAGTAAAAATTGTGCAACCAAAAATAGAGTGCATGTTATCATTAATTTTATATGCACTGTAATTTAAGAAATGATATTTTACGTTAAAAATTTTAAGGCACTGAAAAAATATGTCAATAATAGAAAAAATTAATAACAGACTAGAAAAGTATTCGAATTTCGATAAACAAGTACTTTTTGAAAATAAAGATATCGTGGAAAAAAAATTTGACAGGGATAATAAAAAGAATATTTTTTAATTTGACTGAAAAAAAATCATTTTCATTATTAAATTATTTATCAAGAATTATCATTTTTTTTAAAGATATTATTTCATTTATTATTTAATTCAGTACTAAATTGACTATAATCTACGTTCAGTTGTAAATAATATAATTTTCTTTTTACGGACAGGTCGCAGTAAGAATTAGTATAAATGAAGTTTCGGTAAGTTTAGTGTTGAATATTAAATAATAAATATATGATATTTAATATGTTAAATTATAATTATTAACTATAGTCAGCTGTGACGACTGTGTAAACATGTAATTGACATATGAAAGAAAAAAATAAAAGAAAATCAATTACTTAGAAAAATGATTAGTTAAAAATTGAATCTGCTGTTGCTGAATGAAATGGAATAAAATGAAGTACAATATACTTCACACAAAAAACTTCACAAGTTAAACACCAATATCTTCGTTGTTTCCCAATATTATTTTCGTAAGATTATTTTTTTGAAGATATACTTATTATATTATCTGAAAAATGTGTAGCGTTAAGTTTATCGAGTTTGTTCTACATTATTTAAACTATTAACACAATATTTTCATAATAATTATTTATATATTTTTTCGTTTCATTTCATCCTGGTCTTGAAATATTTTTAAAATCTTGAATTTTACGAATACATTTTAGTTTCAATTAAAATTGTAACTTATATATAAATATATAACGAATTGTAATTATTTTGTCCACATGAAAAGTATACTCATCATAACACAAATTATTGCAATTTCTCCATGACGAATATACACTCGTCAATTATAATTATTGGTAAAAATCTTAGCTTAATAATAAAAGCATTTGCATCACTATTACTGTCTACGTCAGTTTGGATTTCGTAAGCAATATCAATATAAGACGGTATATATAAACATGTCAGTTTAACATGAAATTGAAATATTGATGAGTTCTTATCATTAACATATAAAACAATATTACTTATGAAATATGCAAAAACCGATATCATTAACAAACATCGTTGTTTTGAACGATAGAATAATATCATTGATACCCTGTGTTAAAATAGAAATTACATCGTTAGATATTTTTACGAAAATATTGCAAAATCATATTTATTGTAACATTTTCGTTATCACTTTTGCACAACATTTTCTCTTGTTTAATTTTTAACGAGATTTGAATTACGAGATTATCATAAATTATGAAATTAATGCCAATAATTATTATAACATTTAATTACAAAATTTTACCGCCATTATATTAACTGCTGTGCTCATGTGACGCTAACAGGTAGATTACTACGTGAATCAAAAATATAAATAAAGGTTAGCAGTAGTCAATAAAAAGACCCATTAAAAGACGTTTAAGATACTCGATAATTTATTGACTGAATGAAATAGAATTACTCAATATTTGCAACTATGCAATCTTGTAAGTATATATTGTTTTGTATATGATACAATATTATAATATTTTATAAGTATCATATAGTATTTATATGCATAACTTTAAAGCATACTATCAAAACACTTAAGAAATACAAAATAAAATATAAATATATATATATAATAATAATAATAATATACAATAATATATTATAATATTTGTTATTATATATTTCTCATTAAAGGTTGTATAATGGTGTGCAATCAGTTTTAATAATTCAGTGTTTAAAATTCTAACCTAAATGAGTCGAAGTCATACATCATATAATAATGATAATAATATACAATAATATATTATAATATTTATTATTATATATTTCTCATTAAAGGTTGTATAATGGTGTGCAAACAGTTTTAATAATTCAGTGTTTAAAATTCTAACCTAAATGGGTCGAAGTCATACACCATCACCAGGAAGACGACGTGATCGTTCCAGAGAACGTGATCGTGAAAGAGATCGTCGAAGACGACGATCTCGTGAAAGACGTCGGAGGTATGTACAAAAATGGTAAGAATAATGATTGATTTAGTTTATACCTATTGTACTTGATAAAAGTTAATATAGTCAAAATTTGATTCTAGATCTGCAGAACGTGAAAGAGTAAAATCAAGAGATAGAGAAAGAGAACGAGATCGTGATAGGGAAAGACATAAACGATCATACAGTAGATCTAGATCTAGAGAACGAGACAGACCTAAACCCAGAGCTAAATTATCTACAGCAGAACGTCCTGTTATAACAGGTACAGTGAGAATCAAAATGATTAGTATCTATGTGAAGTAAACTCATAAATCAATATAATTTATCGAGTTTAACATATGTTGTCAAGATTAACATTCTGAGTATTTTTTCCAATACATGTATTGCGAATCCCAGGAATATTCATACCCCCCTGCCCCCCATTATCAATTTAAAAACAATATTTTCTGGTAGTATAATATCTCAAGATTCTTTTACACAAAAATATATTTTTAGAATATTAAACTTTTAAATTGTATTGCACAAAAGCATTTTATTATAAGAGAAGTAAAATTTGATATAATTGATATGCTCAATTGTTTCAAAATTATTAGAAAATGCAAAGAAGATCCAGTCAAGTATTACTTCTAAAAATAATAATTGTATTTTTATTATATCTTGTGTGTATTTGGTAAGAAGTATTTTAATTGCGATAGCTGAGGATGGAACATTTTTTCATATAGTGTATATTTTGTTAGTATACTGATAAAATATATAGCGTACAATCAATTACTTTGTCTACCTATTTTGTCTAAATTGAAACAAAACATTTTCATTTCCAATATGTATTAATTTTTTGTATAAATATTAACATTTTAAAACGTTATGACTTGTGTGTATAAGAAAGTTGCTCGATACATATATACGTTCATTGTTCACACCGATAGTCTTCGCTAGACACATATATGTGTTTATTGCAATGAAAGGATAAAGAAAAGAAATACTCAGAATGTTGACTTTAATAAAGCATTTGAAAATCATCAAAATTAGTAAGATGCATTCTATTCTGCATATTTAAATAAAATAATTTTAATATAATAAAAATGTATTGTTTATTCTTTATGTAAATATTGATAATTATAATAAAGATAATTTTTCTTATATAGAGGCCGATCTTCAAGGAAAAACACCAGAAGAACAAGAGATGATGAGAATGATGGGTTTTTGTGGCTTCGATACTACCAAAGGTAAAAAGGTTGAAGGAAATGATGTAGGTGCAGTACATGTTATTCTAAAAAGAAAGTATAGACAGTATATGAATAGAAAAGGAGGTTTCAATAGACCACTCGATTTCGTAGCATGAATATCTCAACATCTGAAAACATCGATTACTGAGAAATTTGTTTAAATTAGTTATTTTTTAATTAGAAGCATATAATCTTCGTATATATTTTTCACTTATAATTATATTACGTAAATAATGTTTCATAGCATAATTAGTATTCTTCGTTAAGATCATATAATACATCAATTAATATTAAGTTTAGTTTTTATAAGTTGTATTAGTACATTCTTACTTTTAATCATATTATTTAATATCAATGAAAAAATAAGTTGTATACATTTTCATACCACAATTACAAAAATATAAAATTACATTATAATAAACCATACATATACAAATATAAAATTAAAATATCTCATATAATTATTATATTTCGTTATCTAATAAGATTAATCAAATTTATGGAAATCTATTTACGACTCAATCATGGAATGTTCTGTCATGGATGATGAAGTATCATTAGAATCTTGTATATGACTGTTATTTATATTCGTGACATTACTGCGTTGCGTGCTTAACTATTAAATCGGAAAGATAATAATTGTTAATATTTAACAAATCAACGTGTAATATATATTATAATTATTTTCTTACCATACTGACGTCCATTTGTTCCAGAGATTCTGTTAATTGTGAATCTAATATTCGGAAATCACGTGTAACGCTATGTTTGATATAATTTTCTAAGGGTACCTAATAAAAAGAAATCAGTACAAATAATTCACAGTTTATATAATTTTATAATCATAATTCTGTATCTTACCCCTGTTTTTTTTCCAAGTAGTAATACTTCTTTACTAAATTGTTCAATCTCATAAACAACACGTGGTATTAATTTGGTTTCTCTTAAGATATAATTTTTTTGTATATTTGTATCTGTCTTTAATCGTTTCTTATCTTTACTCTGACTATCCTAATCAAAGCAATAAAAAGAATTTGTAAAAATACATACAACATATTTAATTTCGTATATATAGAGTGCAACAATAACTCTCTGTCCACCTTGAATATCTCTGTTATTTATAATAATATTTATAATAATTTATATATAAATGAATATAAATTTTTAAACATCACGTACCTCTATGTGCGTTACTAATTCATAGAAAGTATATTTTAGTGGCTTTCCTGCTAACTGTATCACTTGAATAAATCTTAAAGATAATAATGAAAAAAGAAATTGATACATTTATAACTTTTAACATATTTAGATATAATTATGCTAATTTTAAATACTTACCTAACGGCATGAAATGCTGCATTTCCACTGCTCGATTTATTATAAAAATATTTAGTAAGTTTACTCAGTATGTTATACAATTGTTGTAAATTTTTAAATATCAAATTAGTAGATTGACCTGGATCAATAGATATATTGGCCAATGTATTAAGTATTTGAATGATATATGATAACTGTCTACATAAACTGCGTTCTTTTTCTACTAAGTTTTCTGGATCTAGGAAAATATTATAGAAATATTAATTATTCAAAATTCATGAATATGAACATCGATACGTACTTTGTTCATTATTAAAATTAACAACATTCATTGCTGTAAGTTCAGCTTTCAAACGTTCTAAAAACCAAGATACATTATCTAATTTATTTTTTATTTGATGATTAACAGTGTTATAAGCTTGGACAACTGTGCTTTCGTTTATAATTTTAAATTTCTCGCTTGTTGTTGTTTCGATCTACAAAAAAGATACATGTAAAAAAAAATAACTTTTGTTTAGTATTTTAATTTTTTAAAGTATACTTAGTTATATATAAGATTTACAAACCTTATGTATCATACCCAATTTCTCTGATATTTCAAAACAAATATCATTTAATATCATTCCATAGTCTTTATCGCAGTCTTCCATCCATAAAAGGATTTGAAGTATCAAAATAGCTGCAGAAGCACTAATACCTTCTGTTTGTGAACATTTTTTTATCCATTCAAAAATCTATAATTAATTAAGTATAGTTAATATAATGTCTATAATAAAATTTCACATATAAGAAAATTTCAATAGAAATATGTTAATACAAACTTTATCCACATTATTATCCTGAAAGTTTAATTGATGCACAAATTGTTGTATAATTTCTAATAATATTAACGATATTTGTTTATATATTTCTTCCTCATCAGAATCTTGATTGAAGGATATTTTTAATGGAGCTTTGAAAGACAAAATAAAAGTTTGCAATTGTTCGTTAAAACTATTCGTTGATTCTTGATTATCTAATAAAAAAAAGATATTTAAGAGATATAAAAATAAATGAATTAAGTAAAAAGATATTTTGTTTGCACTTTTTCAACTGTAGAAAAATACATACACATACTATCCAGAAATGTTGACAATTGAGAAGAAAACTTTGAGCATATTAGACAACAATACTCTTTAAAACACTCCAAAGCTAACAATGCTCCTTGTTGATCATAATTGAATGAATCTCTAAATTCTAGAATTATATTTTTATAGAGTAATCTATAAGGAAATCATTTTTTAATTAGCATATGCAATGTCAAACAAAAAAATCGAAAGTATTACATATAGCGAATAATATTCTTACTTTCCAATTTCGTGATAGATTTTTATATTTTGTTTTTTATGTTTTTCAAACTCTGGAATACTTAATGACATTGTTGTTTGAAAAATAGAAATACAACTTTGTAAAATGTAATGATAAAAATCTTTATGTGATCTCAGGATTTTAACTTCATCATTGTTTGACCATTTGTCCCTATAAAACAATAGTATTAGTACGTGTGATTTATTTGTTTTTTATTTTTGAAATAAAATATATATTAAATATGATACTAACAAATAATATAGCTCCAAAATTTTACACACTGTGCTTAAACTTATGTTCCCATTTGGTAATTTTATAGCATCTGTATTGCTTTTTTTTTTAAGTATAGTACTATTTGCATCTTTATTTTTCTTACTTTTGTTTCCCCTCTTTTTCCTCAGATTCTACAATAAGTATAAATCTAACATATAATATATATTATCGTATAGAGAATATATAATTTATAATTATAATCATATAATAATCATGTAACCCAGTGGTTCTCAAAATGTGCACCTTGAGATATTAAAAAATTTATACAATTTTATTTCTATCTTTAATTCGATAAAAGATAACATGTAAAATCTTTCGAACTTAGCACAAACCATTAACTTACTTATTGTTAGTATTAATTGTTTGTAGAAACCTCTACAAATAAAATATCTTTAATTTACTTTTAGTCAATCCTTTAATAATAAATAATTTTAACTTTTCTGCAAGGTGAGAAGTTGTTAAAATATTAAGTAAAACGTTAAAACCTAAATTTACCAAGGACCCCGAACATAAACAGAGTTTGAGAACCACTGATATAGCTAATAAATATTGATATTATTTTCAAAATTACCTTAACAATGTCCATTAATCTATTATAACCTTTGAAAAGATCATATATATTTCTTGCTATACTTTGACTTCCGTTAATCCAAGAATTAATTCTGAATGATATTAAAGCTTCATATACACCCATCATTTCTTTCAAATTATGTAATTTTTGTTGTGATTTTGGGGTATTATCAAGTAGATCCATTTCTTCATCCTATAAGATTAGGAATTAATATTATTATTCATTATTTCTACTATATATCTTATTGTTTTAAATAAATAATTATTTTTAAAAACTATTTTCACACAACTGAAGTAAAATACATACCACATTTAAATGTTCCAATTCAGTTCGTGCCATCCTCACACACAGTGATTCTAGAATGATAGCAATTTTATTTAAAATTTCCCAATCCTTTGAAGCTATTTTGATATATATTGCTTGTAATACGGAAATCAATATAGCTATAGGTTCCCGTGGAATCATTTGTAGATCGTTCATATCGGCACTAAGATCTATTTTTAATGGAGGTAAAATATTTTCATCAGCTTCAAAATAAAGATTTAATTGGGCAAGTAATATTTCTATTATATATTCTGATAATTCAGGATTCTTAATTACAACCTCAGATAATCCTAAAAATAACAAAAAATATATTATACGTTATTCACATAGATACATTATACATATTTTATATTATTCCTTATATTTTACCTTCATATAAATGTGATCTGACTTCAAATTCTTGAGTAAAACACTTTTTTAATATATTCAATATATCCACGCATAATCCTTTATTGTATCCATTATTATTGTCCATATTATTGTGTTTTTCTAATGTTACCTAAAAAGTATAGTAAAATTTAATACAAAATAACATTGTATATAAACGCATTTTAATTAGAAATATATAGTCATAATCTGCTCTTTATGTTTACCTGAGTTAACACTGTTGATGAACCTGATAATACAGAGGAGTTTTCAGAATAATCATTATGAAGATTTCTTATAGAATTCATTTTTAACATTTTTAATAATTCAAGAAAACCAGTTACTGCCATTTTACGTGTAGATATTCCTTTTTTATAGAGAGCCTTTCTTAATGCTAATATAACATTATCTTTTACATTAGATGATATTTGTATTAGTGGTAAAACTGCATAAAGAATTTGTACAGCTGCAATACCAGGTACACATAGCAATTGATCAAGAAGAGTAATTATATAAGTTTGAAAATCTAGTACATTCATTGCTAGCTTATGGCACATGTATGCCAAACAATCTATATAGAAAAAATATATATGAAAAAATAATTGTACAATATATAAAAAGATATTTTTACATTAATTTCTTTTTTCTGTAATAACATTTTTTACCTGTGTACTGTGATATTAACAAACCACCTGCCACTATTTTGTCAGTTAATAATTGAAGTACAGATCCACATATTTCATGTCTTTTTTTTAATAATCTTTGAAGTATTTGTATACCAATTTTATGTACTGTATATTTACTATTTTTTCCAGTTGAATGTTCTGTATCCATAAGCACAAATGCTAAATCCATAATTCCTTTTAATACAACATGGCGACCCTTATCACTATAAATTAATTAAAAAATATAATTTTATATTTATAGGAATATATATTCTTATATACATGTACATACCTATTTGCTATAACTTGATCTATAATATTCATAATATCACAATTATTATGCGTTAAAGATTTTAACCAAGCACTGTTCTTACATTTTTCGTTATCCTGCATTTTTCTTAAAATAGTCAGATGAAGTATCTCAAACACCTATATATTTGTACAAATCTTTAAAAATTTAATATAAGAGAAGAAAGAAAATAGAGAGAGAAAGAGAATGTATTTTAAAATCTTAATGTCAATGTATAAATAAATGAAGTGTACAATCTTAAAAGTTTTTAATAGAAAAACAAAATTATATATCATGTAAATTAATTACTTGTTACCTGTTCTTCGTGTACACTGGAGATTATAAATGTTGTTGATAAAATGAAAGGTTCCAACACATATTCTGGTACCATGGAAAACTTTTTAAATATAAGTATCAAATCTTTGATACACTTGTAATGTAATTGTGCAGCATGATGTATGTAAAACAGAACATTGCTTTCTGCGTCTTTTATTTCTTGTAAACTTGTAGTGCCTACAAGAATGAAAATACATATATAAGAAATTCATCAAAAGTATATATATGTATATGTTATCAGCAATCGATGGAAAGCAGGTATTGTACAAAATGCCTGACTTTTTTAGCCAAAGTACGAAACGATTAATATTTCACACATTTTCTAAGCATTCTATGCAATGCCAAAAGATAAACTGGCAAAGTATAAAATACTCATGCTAATGACGTTTCTAATGAGCTTCTAAAAGCTTGCTTCTAAAAGCTTGCTTTTCTGATAATACAAATTTTATAATAATATATTATATTATAATAATATTTTTAAAAATATTAAAAATTTATCTAAGTCGAAAGGACTAATTTTAAAACTCATGTTAATTAGACATTTTTTACTCCTCTTGATAAGTACTATAGGCCTTTAAAATATTAGACCCTTTCTTTACCACCTTGTATATAATATTAACACTAAACATATAGCTTTATGTATACTTATTTCTATCACAGCGGATCAAATGATCTATTTTCAAAAAGTCATATATATTATGATGTATGTGTTACAGGCAATGTGTGTAATAAGCAGTACTTCACAGATTGTCCAGTCATTCTATGGAATGTCCGCAGTAATGCATTCCTCATAGCATATACATAAAAAATATACCATTTATGCAATAAGAATTATTGACTTACCAAATAACACTATAACTTATAAGAAATTCTGTCAAAAATTTCACAATCAGTCATTTAACCAGTCATGGTACGTTTAGCGTTACAATAATTTGGATACTTCATACTTTGCCCAAAAATGCTAGGCATTCTATAGAATGCTTGGTTTTTTATATATTGCCATTAATATATACATAACATCTAGGAACTGTATTAAGTTATTAAAAGAATAGTGTTGCTTACTAATATTTTCAAAAGCGTTCTCTGATTCTTTGCTATTTGCATCTGAATAATATGTTGCAAAATATTTGCGCAATGATACAATCAGATGTATACAACTATAATTATTACATAATCTAAGAGTCTGGTACACAAAAGGTGGTATTTCATTTAAGGCAATCATGGAAAGTTTATGGCATAATGAAATAACTACTACATTCAAGTCTTTTTTCTCCAAAATCATGTCTCTGTTAAAACAAAAAAATAAACAAATTAAAAACAAAATTATAAAATTATATAATAAAACTCTTTTGTTTTTTAACTAATACAAAAGATTATTAAAAAAAAAATAAAAAGATTAACCCTTAGCCAGACAAGATGAATCTAATGGAATCACATGTTGGTTTTTATTTTTTAGTTTCTTAATATTTTGAATAGTACGTAAAAAATGTTTAAACTTTTGAAAGCCAACAAAAAAAATTCACATATATAATTTTATTATATAAATAAGTAACAAAAATCTAGTATACTCTTTGAACTATTTTTTCAGAAATCTAATAGGCTCTCTATCCATGTAAGAAATAATTATAAAAGATGATCATTGGAAAATTTCATAAAAGTAGAATAACCAGCAAGAATAGTAGTTAATAGAACGTATGAAAATGAATTTTACAACTACTGAGTTGCGAACTGTGTGATTCTAAAACAATTATAGCAATTAAATAATTAAATAATTACTTAATTTTCATATTACATCTTAATAAGTAAATTATCAAACATTTATGTATATTCTTATTAATTTATCCTAAAAACAAAATACCGTAGGACTCCCTATTACATGTTAATTCTATAAAGTAGACTAAAAATTGTATCGTTGTCTCCATATAAGACGATTAAAAAGTTGCTCTGAAAAAGACTCATTTTTAATATAAAAATATGTGCATTCTTAAATCAACTCAAAGCATAATTTTATATTAACCCTTGTGCGATAAGAATAAGTTGTTTAAAATGCATATTGTAAAACAGTTATTTCTGTGCATAATTTTTTATGTTATTTCAAAAAAGAATTCATTTCAATTACAAAGTAGATAATAATTGATTATAAAGTGTGTGTGTGTGTGTGTGTGTGTAAGGCAATCTTTTTATTATATTTAATATCAGAAATAAGAAGCAATAATTTCAAGTTATGACTCCAAAGATTTTCAGAAAAGATAAACTGGTTTATATCATTAGAAGAAAAATTAGAAATTCTTGATCGATTAAAATCCAGTGATAACTTAACATCTCCTTGCAAGAAATTTAACAGCAATGAATCAACAATTCGCACAATTAAGAAAAATGATTATTTCTTTTACTTATAACATTTTTTTATTAATTATTTATTTAGTTAATTTTTTGCATATAATGCAAAACGTATATCTCGCGTTATAGGGGGTCCTACCGTATACTCTTTATTGAAATTGTGTGATTTATTTAAATATTCAATTGAATTCAGACTGCCCATCTACGTTACATAAATAAACTTTTTGGATAAGGGTTAAAATTGATATATAAACATCTATTTTTTAATATTAAGAAATTTACCCAAACATTTTGGCTAAACATGGCGCGATTTTAGGATCCCAATTGCTATTACATATGGATTTAACGATCAGTGATTTATATTCATTTCCAGAAACTTCCGAACCCATATAGTCAATATATTTTTCTTGTTCCAAAATTTCTAATAATACTGGTAGTAAGTCTTTCCAACTAAAATATTTTGATTATTTTATTACACTTTTACTTATATATTGTTATAATCATTATATCTTTCAGGAATATATTAGATAATTAGATAATAATTTAAATAATAAATATTATTATACCTGTGGAAGTTATCTTCGTTTAAATAAATATGAGATGTACAAAATTGTACTAATTGAAGTAAACAATTCTTTGAATAATTAGGAAAATCTATAGCTATGAGATTGATAATCTCTTCAGCATGGTTATTACTGATTGTGGCATTTCTTAATATTTGTAATACGGCTTTTACTATTTTTAATTTGTTTTCAGAAAATCTGTCAACGTTACCGTATACTTGTAATACTTCATTCAGAACTTTTACTATATCTCCGCTATAAATCTTATCACCCAACACTTTACATAGCTGTAACAAATATAAATTTTTATACTTTTTTAGAATATATGGACAAACAAAATATATATATTTAATTAAATAGTATAGTAATAATTATACAGGGTGTCCTGATAGTAATAGCAAGCAGGGGATGATTTTACATGAAAAACTTAGTCAAAAATGTAATATACAATTTGTTCATAAAAGCTTTTGTTTTTGAGAAAAATAAATTTAAAAACTTATCGAATATGCATATGTAGAATCATCCCCTGTTTGTTTGTACCACCAATTATAAAATATCATATATATGAGCCACTTATTTATCAAATTAGTTAACTTCAAAGAACAGAAAGTAGAAAAAATTGATAAAGTAATACGCATTGTAGCATCATTTATTGTTGAACGTTGAACATAAAAATTGTTGTCATTTAGTATAATGTTAAATCTAATTATTAAGGAAATATATTTTAAATATAAAAAGATAAGCATCAATCAAGTACTTTGATAATAAAATATAAAACAATAGTTAAATTTTAGTTAATCACTTTGGCATGAACGGCTCATACAGTATTACTATTAGAAATGCAAATAAATTGATATAAATGAGGCCTAATGTCTTAAGAAAACTAATATATTTTTAATTTTTTAAATGAGTTATTTAAACCAAATGTCATTTCATTTAAAATGAAAGTAAGTTATTCTTTCTTTACTCACTTCTTCAACGTTTGCGTTTTGTACGAATTCACGTAATCGCGATCGATCTTTCCGACCAATCATATCTTGTAATTTGGCATACATATTTGTTATATTTATAAACTTAACAATAAGATTTATTCATTAGTTACTTCAATTTATACGATTACCGGATTTGTTTACTACCGGTCTAAGAGAGGTTATGTTCATTCTACGAACATTCTCTCATCCACCATTCTTCCATAAAATATTGTATTGTATCTAGTGCCATCTAGTGCCATCTGTAGAAAATATATATCAGGACCGACTCTAGGCTAAGACAGGAAAGGTACCGGCCTCGGGGCACCAACATTGTAGAAAACAGTAATAGTATAATATTCATCTCTAGAATTATAAACATTATTTAATACTAATACTTATTTATTTTTATCAAATAAATCAAAAAATATTGTCTAAAATATATATGTATACATATAAAATGTTATAGATACTAATAAAAGAAAAAGGAGAAACACTTTATTTCACAATCATTCATTTTATTGATTTAGTAATTCTCTTGTTTAAAGAGGAACAAAAGAAGCAGTGCTCCCAAAAAGCCGTATTGCAAGTTGCGTCGATTTTACCATTGTTTCTTCTTCTGTCTATTTAACTTTTCGTACTAACCAATGTACCATTTTAATATAAAAATCGAAAATTTGTTAAATTTATTATGTGCTGAAAATCAAACTTTTCCTAAAAACATCATATATTCTCGAGTCGGTCCTGGTATATTTGAAAAAAATGCTTTAAGATTAATGTCAAAAATGTAAAATATATAAATATTTAATTTATTATATCGTTAAGAGTATTATATTAAACTAATAAAGAAAAATGTATACATATATGTATATATATTACAATAAACTTAGTATATACTTTTTAATACATTATATTAGTAATATATTTTTATATTTGTTCTTTTATTTTCTTCAGCTTAATGCAAACAATATATGAAATTATCCAAAAGATAATATATAAGATAATCAATATGATATTATCATTAAATGCAATACTTTACGTTATCTAGAGCAGAAGGATTTCAATATAATGACGTTCTTAACTAACAATAAAATATCAAAAAAGCATATGGGTGATGTCAGACTGCATTACGTCATGAATTCTTATATGTTTAATGGTGAGGAACGTTAAAGGAGATGAGATAGTGTCGCGTTTGGTAAAGGAAACTGACGGTAACCTTATAAGATCATTGAAACTTCTGCGGTATTGATTTGTGGAAGGTAAACGCTATGTGAATGGCCTCATTAAAGAGAGACAGAAAGATAGAGAGAAAGAGAAAGCATGCCACAGGATAAACACTATATATATAAAATACGGCTCTCTCTTTTTTTCATTCACTTTCCAGTTATATGAATTTAATACTCAATAAATATTTCTCTTTCAAGTTAAGACCTAAAAATTTGGAAAAAACGAATATTACATTAAATTTTCTATGCAACTGCATTGAAAAGGGAAGGGTCGGTTTCACTCATTCGTCTGTGAGTTCAGACTAGTATAAACTGTGTATATTTTTAGACCAATCTTGGTATGTTGTACAAAAGGAATACACTTTTCTACTAAGAGGGTATGAGTTCTAAATTTAATTGCCCCTTATGTCGTTGACCTTGCACGAAAGATTTGATTGCGTGCCGTCAATGTAAAAACAATACTACGACGTTTTAAGAAAGTTGATGCTGTTTTGAGTCATAGTTTATTACATTCTCATAAAATGGTATAAATATATGTATATATATATATATGTTTATATATATGTATGTTTCTAATCATAGAGATGAAATCGTGACGTAGTCTATGATTGAGAATACATATAACCGGTTACGTTTGATCTATGCTTCGATGATGATAATCGTGATAGACAGGAAGACAACACTAAGGGAGATTTAATGTGCCGTATAAGGTTTATTGTTGCATAAGTGTCACGAGGCTAATACGGGGCGCATGCTTCGTCGTAGCCTAAAACTGTGCGTGAGCCAAGAGTATAACTGCCAGATTCGCACAACGGCGCAATTTGTGTTTAGAGGAGATTCATTACCAGCTTCGTCTAAACGCTCGCATAAGTTCGATTTTTAGTGTTGAGATCGAACTATCGTCTTTTGTTTTTATACTCCTATATCTTTCTTTATTTCTTCAACCTACTTGTATATTTTACACCTTCATTTTTTTGCACAAAATGGTAAGTTATAATAAATCGTTGATAATGCTAACACTATAAATACTTGAGAATAATGATATTAAATAAAAGAATTTTATAAGGGGTGATAATTTGGGAAAATTGAGAAAAAAATACACATATACATATATATACTATATATATAATGCAAATATATGCGCGCGAATGATTTCAGCGCGAGTGCATTTCTATTCACGTAGGACAAGCTGGAGTTCAAATTGGAAATGCTTGTTGGGAACTTTATTGTTTGGAACATGGCATACAGCCGGACGGTCAAATGCCATCTGATAAAATGCTAGGCGGAGGAGACGATAGTTTTAATACATTTTTCAGCGAAACTGGGTCAGGCAAACATGTGCCTAGAGCAGTGTTCGTTGACCTTGAACCTACCGTTGTAGGTAAGCGAAAAGATTCGCATAACGTAGAAATCAATAATACGAAAATCGTAATATAATAGAAATTATAATAGCAATTTATTTTCAGACGAAGTACGAACAGGAACGTACCGTCAACTTTTTCACCCGGAGCAATTGATAACGGGTAAAGAAGATGCCGCTAATAATTATGCTCGTGGCCATTACACGGTCGGCAAGGAGATCGTCGACGTTGTTCTAGATCGCGTGAGAAAATTAGTGGATCAATGCACTGGACTGCAAGGCTTTCTCATCTTCCATTCGTTCGGTGGTGGGACCGGCTCCGGTTTCACCTCTCTCTTGATGGAACGACTCTCAGTAGACTACGGAAAGAAGTCCAAATTAGAATTTGCCATTTATCCAGCTCCGCAAGTTTCCACAGCTGTGGTTGAGCCGTACAATTCGATCTTGACCACCCATACCACACTCGAGCACTCCGATTGCGCGTTCATGGTCGACAATGAGGCCATTTACGATATTTGTCGTCGAAACTTGGACATCGAGAGACCCACATATACAAATTTGAATCGCTTGATCGGTCAGATCGTTTCCTCGATTACTGCCTCCTTACGATTCGACGGTGCGCTCAATGTCGATTTAACCGAATTTCAAACAAATTTGGTACCTTATCCAAGAATTCATTTTCCTCTTGTAACTTATGCACCAGTCATATCCGCGGAAAAAGCGTACCATGAACAATTAAGCGTATCAGAAATTACTAATTCTTGTTTCGAGCCAGCCAATCAAATGGTCAAATGTGATCCACGAAATGGCAAATATATGGCTTGTTGCATGCTCTACAGAGGCGATGTCGTGCCCAAGGACGTTAATGCAGCTATCGCTACTATAAAAACCAAACGTAGTATACAGTTTGTTGATTGGTGCCCTACAGGCTTTAAAGTAGGTATAAATTATCAGCCTCCCACGGTCGTACCCGGCGGTGATTTGGCCAAGGTGCAACGTGCAGTCTGCATGTTATCCAATACAACGGCTATTGCCGAAGCATGGGCACGATTAGACCATAAATTTGATCTGATGTATGCTAAAAGAGCGTTCGTTCATTGGTACGTAGGAGAAGGTATGGAGGAAGGTGAATTTTCTGAAGCACGCGAAGATCTCGCTGCTTTAGAAAAAGACTATGAGGAGGTTGGTATGGATACCGTTGATGATAATCTAGAAGGCAATGATGAATATTAATTCTATATTCGCTGTTAATCGTATTGCATGTAGTATTGTGCTATATTTGACAATAATTTTTTCTTATTGTCGTATATAAAGTCTATTGACAGTTAATGATATTTTATATATTATCTTCAAGAATTGTTTTTTATCATTCATAATATTCGCTTTACTTTTCCTTTCTTTTCTCGTTTTTTTTTTATTATACAAGATTTTTAACAATTTGTTATTTAGCGAATATCTTAGAAGCTGTTAAAAGCTTTCTATCAAGGATTTTTATGTAGGAGTGTATGCGAAAAAGGGAACGTCATGCACGGCCGATCAATACATGTGCAGTCTGCACACTTCGGTGAGTTCGGCATACGCCCATATTTTCCCGTTGTATTGTATGCTTGTGCCTATGTTTTAAACAAATGTATACGTTTTGTATGCTCTTAATAACTGATATAATGTGTTCATATAAATACAGAATATGAAACTTTAAGAAGTATAATTAATGTCATTATAAGATGAAAGTTCTGCTGAAAATATATCTGAGTCATACTTCTTAATACGCATAAATAAGTCTACAAGAAAAAGAAAAAAGAAGGCGTGTATATGCATGTAGGATTATTCCTTTAATTAATAAATATTACATGTACATATATATGTTATACATCTAACGAACTGGTATGACCATTGAATGCGTCTATTTTTGAAAAATCAATATCGAGGGTTCCTATACAATTTCTCATCAAACAAGACGTGAAATGTATGTGTATGTGTGTCACACAAGCATATTATCACCCGTTGCTTCGTTCGCCAACGTAGTACATTCCAAATATGGCGAAAACCGTTTTCAGAATAAATATAATTTACTTCCATTGGCAATAAATATAAAAATTGCTAATGTTAAAGAGAGATTAGATAATTAGACTGACAATAAATTAGCCTGCCGTATATTTTATTAATTAGCTGCTTTTAAATAATGTCAATAAATAAACATTTATGAATTATATTTTGTCGCACTATATTTTCCGTTTAGTAACGCGGCATGTTGCGTATTGCGGTCGTGTTTTGACCAATCACAAGAGAAGATGATGATAGAAACGGCCAATCAGCATGCGCCATAACGGTTGATCGTAGAAAGTATATAAAGACACCGCGGCGCATCCTCGCGCATTATTCGTTGAGGATTCCTCGAAGGTTGTCGTGTAGTTGTTGGCTGAGGCTCCATTACTTGCTTTCGCAAACTATCGACAGACCAAATCATTTTTTCGTAATAGAAGAAAACCGTATAAAATCTCAAAATGGTAAGTTAACTCCTCATATCTAGTGATTTTATTTAATTGGAGAGATTAACGTCATTAATCGTGTCGCGCGTCATGAAGTGTTCTAGAAAAATATTCTAGAAAAATGCTCGGTAGCCATTTTGTTACTCGCCGGCCGGCACCGCCCTTTGTCATCTGTAGTTACTGACTTTTATGATCCATTGTTTAATTTTCTCAAAGCCTTGTACTATTTCATGAAATAATTTTATATGTCGTTAGAGAATTATCGGGGTTTTTTTTTTTTTTTTTAATATGTTTATAACTTATCTATCATATTTTATTGCATTTATATAGACAATATATTATTTTATTAATTATTTTTCTATGTTTTAAAACTTAAAAATTATTGAGAATTAAAGTAAACTCGTTTAAATATATTTTTTTAAAATTTTCCGCATGGTATATTTTAGTACTTCCGTTTAATGATGACTCATTTTAGTAGCGTCCATTATGAATTCTTCATTCGCTTCAGTGGTTCTCAGTCCATTAGTTTTTAATATTGATAATATAATAAAGAAGATGATCAAGTAATATTAAAATGTAATTTCTATGATAAAATAGTTTTCAAAAATTATCATAATCAATCAAATGACAAAAAAAATTTGTAATTTAAATTCTTTCTTTTTATTACTATTCTTCATTCGGCTTTACGATAATTAGAATTATAAATATTATTTGATCCTAATCTCAAAATTTCATTTTATTTATTACTTAAGCTAGTATCAAATTTATTATTTGCATTCAATTGTAAAAAATATAAATTTTGTTATAAATTAATCATTTGACTGACTATAGTAGAAATAAATATATATAATTAGTTGATAGATTTACTGGTAATACTATAGCATAATTATGCAATATGAAGTTACTAATATTTGTAATGTTTCTTTAGCGTGAATGTATCTCAATCCACGTTGGACAAGCTGGAGTACAGATTGGTAATGCTTGCTGGGAGCTGTATTGCCTAGAACATGGAATCCAACCTGATGGTCAAATGCCCTCCGATAAAACTATTGGAGGTGGGGATGACAGCTTCAATACCTTCTTCAGCGAAACCGGTGCAGGCAAACATGTACCTCGAGCAGTTTTCATTGATTTGGAACCTACTGTTGTTGGTTAGTATTAATTTACTGTAATTTCATTTTTTTATTTTATCATTCTATTGTCTTATTTTTATATAAATTTGTATTAAATTTTTGTATTTAACTTGTATCATTATCCAATTCTAGATGAGGTTCGCACTGGAACATACCGTCAGCTATTCCATCCAGAACAATTGATTACGGGCAAGGAAGATGCAGCTAATAATTATGCTCGTGGTCACTACACTATTGGCAAGGAAATCGTTGATCTCGTTCTGGACCGTATCCGAAAATTAGCAGATCAATGTACTGGATTACAAGGTTTTCTCATCTTCCACTCGTTCGGAGGTGGCACTGGATCAGGATTCACGTCTCTCTTAATGGAAAGATTATCTGTAGACTATGGAAAGAAATCGAAATTAGAATTTGCCATCTATCCAGCTCCACAAGTCTCTACTGCTGTGGTTGAACCGTACAACTCTATCTTAACTACGCATACAACGCTTGAACATTCCGACTGCGCATTTATGGTTGACAACGAAGCTATCTATGATATTTGTCGTCGTAACTTGGATATCGAGAGACCAACATACACCAATTTGAATCGTTTGATCGGTCAGATCGTTTCTTCGATCACTGCATCCTTACGATTCGATGGTGCTCTCAACGTCGATTTAACCGAATTCCAAACTAATTTGGTACCTTATCCAAGAATTCATTTCCCACTGGTAACTTATGCACCAGTCATATCTGCAGAAAAGGCGTACCATGAACAATTAAGCGTAGCAGAAATTACTAATGCTTGCTTCGAACCAGCCAACCAGATGGTCAAGTGCGATCCCCGACACGGAAAATACATGGCCTGCTGCATGTTATACAGAGGTGATGTCGTACCAAAGGATGTAAATGCCGCTATTGCGACCATCAAAACTAAACGCACGATTCAATTCGTTGACTGGTGTCCGACCGGGTTCAAGGTTGGTATCAATTACCAACCACCAACAGTCGTACCTGGTGGAGATTTGGCTAAGGTTCAACGTGCAGTCTGTATGTTGTCTAACACAACGGCTATTGCGGAAGCTTGGGCTCGTCTCGATCATAAATTTGATCTTATGTATGCCAAGAGAGCATTCGTTCACTGGTACGTTGGTGAAGGTATGGAAGAAGGTGAGTTCTCCGAAGCCCGTGAGGATCTTGCTGCCCTCGAGAAAGATTACGAAGAAGTTGGTATGGATTCTGCTGAAGGTGAAGGAGAAGGTGCTGAAGAATATTAAATCTGTACCTAAAAAACACATTTTCATTGGCTTATAGGACGTACAAGTTTTTCCTTTATGCATGTCTGTCCCATAGCATTTGATCGAACAATAAAAATATAAAGCAGATCTTCAAATAATGACATTGTTTTTTCTACTCCCTTAAGTTTTCTTATGGATAATATCCTATAAATACATATATGTAAAAAAATATATCATTTTAACCTGTTATACCTATATAATTTTGGAGTCATATTTTTAGTTTCTACATAGTATTGTGTTGCAGATATCAGATTATATATATATATATATATACTTCATAATTAAATTAAGTAATAATAAAAAAAAAAGTAGTTGGTTCTTCTGAAAAATCAGTAAAATCTTTGCACATATTATTTATATTATTTATGAAATTTCAATATTCATAATTATCAAAATAGAGTAATAAATAGGTATTTCAAAAATATAAATTTAAAATGTAATCTGTTTTTGATGCATGATTACTTAATATTAAGATAAAGTACGATACACATTGGTATTTCGAATATCAATCATCATTAAAAAATATCTTTTTTCCAATATTATTTGTTGTTATCTTCTTTTGTTAAGAGCAATAAAAATTCCTAATTATGAGCACGCCTTTGACAATGAGCAACCGAGATAATAAATAAAAAATAAATAAATATATTAAAAAATTTATAAATATTTCATCTATCTCGCCGTATGCAACTTTGTTAGTTCTTTTTTTTAAAATTTTTAAATGTCTGAATTATACAAATATGTTTCAGTTTTTAATAAAATTTGAATTTGAATAGCTCATAATAATTATTTTCTTCGAATGACAATTAAATTCGTTGTCATGAATAAAATTGTCATTTCTTTATGACTATTGTAAATATTAAATTGCAAATAGGTTAATATTAAATTGTTACCAGTTGTTGTCAATAATTAATGTCAAAATAGGAAGTAAATTATTTCAAAAAGTAAAGTAAAGATATACTTAATTAATATTACATAAAAACAATATAACAAAAAAAAAATTTTTTTTAAAGCTATTAATTTTATTTCGAAAGTTATGTATTTTAAATAAACATTTTATTAGCAAATTAGTGCACTTATTCATTTTTTTCTGCTGTGGCCAACTACGTTGCTTTACTGAGAAATGACAAAAAAAAATTTTCAAATTTTCAATCATCAATAACAAATTAAATAATTAATAAAAAATTTAAAAAATATGGATTTCGAATTAGCTTCTAGCCAGCAATTAAATGTATATCTTCATTTTTCTTAGTTCTGAAGGTTATGTGCCAACTTTTTTGCGCTAGCATCAACCTGGACATAATACGAACTAAGCGGGTCAGTATATTTTCTTTTCTATAGTAATATTGACCGTCGGTAATGTTAATATAAAGTATGTCCGACGCAGAGTAAAATAAATCAGAAATCTACTATTAACTATATAGAACTACTATAACTATAACTATATATAAATCTACTATAAACTAGAAATCTACTATATACGACAGTCGTGTCGATATTCTTCAAAGTAGAAAATTACTGTTACCGACGGTAGATAAGATA
Source organism: Polistes fuscatus (assembly GCF_010416935.1). Taxonomy (NCBI): domain Eukaryota; kingdom Metazoa; phylum Arthropoda; class Insecta; order Hymenoptera; family Vespidae; genus Polistes; species Polistes fuscatus. The sequence goes on along the minus strand of NW_025113075.1, from coordinate 3,219,320 downwards.
AAGGTAGAGCACTACTATTACCGATATCGCCTTAGCCGGCCTGCCACTATAGTGGCTTTTGAGAATATTTTTTCCAGGTCGATGCGCCACTATAGTGGCTCACTCGAGTAGCTTGCCAAACTCCCCCACCCATACGGAAATGCTAAAAGTGTCTGACAAAACAAATTAAAAAATATATTACGAATTCGTAAGCAACATTATCAATGATGTATAAAGTAATATCTTATTAACGATTCTTTAGAAAGAAAGAGCCTACTATCTATCCATTGAAGCTATGATTTAAAAAAGAAACCTAAGAAAGAGAAAATGTTATTCTAGGACTGTAAAGATGCAATGAATGAATCCAATGCAATCTTTTTTATACATCGCAACTTTAATTTCAATAATTTTGGACTACTCCCTGGTATCTGTAAATACATAAAAGTTATTAAAAAACATTATAAGGTAATTAGTTTCTATATAGATGAAATGGATAAAAGGAACCAAGGCGAAAGGAATACGGATATGATATTAATTAGAGATTTAAAAGAAACTAATTACAATTATAATGTTTATGGTAAGAGGTCTTTGGCTAGATTTTACTTGCAATGGAATGTTTAACATATAAAATATGTTAAACATTATACTGAAAGTAAAATACCATTGCCCAGGTCTAACCACGAGGAGGTAACCGCTTCTGAAGACCCGGGATGTGCATCCTGAAGATGTCCCATCCGAATTGAATTGAAACCATAGAAAATGAAAGCTCCGAGAACGTTTTAATAAGCCCCACTCTTGAGCCCCACCCTAAGAGTTTTATTCGGAAAATCCTTGCAATTATTATCAAGAATGTAGAGAAAAGTGGAATAGCAAATAACAAAATGATAAAAGAGTAGTAAAACATGAATGGAATCGAAGTAACATGTAACCTGTGAACAAATAAAATACATTAAATATAAATGTCACACGCGTGTAATGTGCTAAGGGGAGAAGAATAAATGGATTAAAATTATACATTTAATTATTATAATAATAATTTCCTTATACAATCCGTTACTATAATTAAGTCCTCTTCTGATCCTCGGCTGGTCCTCGGCTGGTCCTCCTTCTATTAAATCTGCAACAAAAAAAAAAAGGGGGATGGAAGAAGGAGAAAAGATGGCCTGGAAACGAACCTGAAAAAGAAAAGATAAGATTATTTTAGATTTGGAAAATGCAATGAATGATCCATGGTATTTATAGAAAATTTGGCTAGTCCTCGGTTGGTCCTCTTCTGATCCTCGGCTGGTCCTCTTCTGGTCCTTGGCTGGTCCTCGGCTGGTCCTCTTCTATTCCTCTTCTATTCCTCTTCTATTCCTCTTCTATTCCTCTTCTATTCCTCTTCTATTCCTCTTCTATTCCTCTTCTATTCCTCTTCTATTCCTCTTCTATTCCTCTTCTATTCCTCGGCTGGTCCTCTTCTATTCCTCGGCTGGTCCTCTTCTATTCCTCTTCTATTCCTCAGCTGGTCCTCTTCTATTCCTCTTCTATTCCTCTTCTATTCCTCGGCTGGTCCTCTTCCTCTTCTATTCCTCTTCTATTCCTATTCCTCTTCTATTCCTCTTCTATTCCTCTTCTATTCCTCTTCTATTCCTCTTCTATTCCTCTTCTATTCCTTTTCTATTCCTCTTCTATTCCTCGGCTGGTCCTCTTCTATTCCTCGGCTGGTCCTCTTCTATTCCTCTTCTATTCCTCTTCTATTCCTCTTCTATTCCTCTTCTATTCCTCTTCTATTCCTCTTCTATTCCTCTTCTATTCCTCGGCTGGTCCTCTTCTGGTCCTCTTCTGGTCCTCCTTCTATTAAATCTGCAACAAAAAAAAGGGGAATGGAAGAAGGAGAAAAGAGGGCCTGGAAACGAACCTGAAAAAGAAAAAGAAAAGAATATTTTAGATTTGCAAAATGCAATGAATGATCCATGGTATCTATAAAAATTTGGACTGATCCATGGTATCTGCAAGAACATAAAAGTGCATCAACAATGATTTTCTTCGCACAAACATAAAACGAGGAATGCATGTTAATAAAATTGAAGTTACACCGATGATTTTACTGAAAAGTAACACATTGTAGTATAATTGCAATATATATACATACGAAAATTACACATATTAAATTGAAAATATTCATAATGTGTAATCTTTTAATTTTGCAATCTACCTAAAATATAGTAAAATAAAAATAAGTGTATATAATTTGGTGGTGCTTCATATTACCTGTAAAAATAATTATGTCGTATTACCATTTAATATAACTCGGTCCCTCTTTTGAGTCTCCCCCTCTCAGTCCTTCTTCGTTTCTCCCTTCTCTTGGACGAAGTGTTGAATTATCTACATAATTCAACCTGCCAACAAAACATTGAAAATAGGATCGTTTGGTGTGGGTGGAATTTTAGGTATAGACATGATTCTATCCTTGGGAGTAAGATAGAATCAAGGCTCGCGTGGGCAGGGTCGCATCCCTGAAGTAGACCTTTCTTCGGAAAGAAAGAATCTACCCGCTACCCATTAAAAAAAATACTGGAAACGAACCTGAAAAAGAAAACAGAAAGATTAGTTTAGATTTGCGAAGAACCAATGAATGCATCGAAAGCATATTCCTTTTCTAGATCAAAATCCAATACTTACAAATGCATTGGAATTAATCACATCCTGAAACAAAATATAAACGAAAATTAATTAAATATATAATATAATAATTGTATAAATCTTAATACCTGAAACAATAAAAGTGACATTAAAAAACATTATAAGATAATTAGTTTCTACGTATGAAATGAAGAATGAAAAGTGGGGAAATTATGTGTAATAGGAAATTAAAAATGATATGATATTGAAGCGGGAATTCGGGAATGGTATTGTACTCTATCACGATTTTAAAGTATTTTCTATCTTTTAAATGAAATATCATTTATAAAATCAAATTTTCTTAATACTCGATTTATTTTAAGGAAAAATTATGTTTGATCTTTGGTAGGTGGCATGGCAAATCCAACGATGGTCACCTGTAACAAAAAGAAAACTATTTTAATTATTACCATTCTTAATAACCATTATAAATTATTGACGAGCAAAACAAAAAAATAAAACAATAAAAATATCAAATGACCAACGAGCTATTCTCAAAAAATTCAACCATGCTGTTGAATTTGAAAATAACTCATTAAGTCTGTAGTTGCCCTCTTGAGCCACAATTAAGTGGGGGCCTCTTCGGCTTTTAGCCTCTTCTTTCTTCAAGCCTACTGTCGGACATTCCCTACGTGCGAGCACGAAAAGAATCTTTGACCAAAAACGTCAATCGTTCCAAAAAGTATTCGCATAATTTGGCATATTACAACGATTAATGATATAGAATTAGAATCGTCCCTGATTCTATATAATAAAAAAAAACCTAACCAACCCTAACACAACCCTGAAAAAGAAAAATGTGATTAGTAAAACATCCTGAGCTTTTTACATAGAAAATAATTATTACCTTTCGGTCGAGAGATATCTCATCGCCGAAAGGAATATTATTAACTGTGTAAAGTATCGATTCTATTCTAATACCAAACCGTTATAATATGCCAAATTATGGTCGTACAATTTAGAAACGACTTCAAGACATTTTCACCCAATTACTCTCAACTGCTTATAACACTAATATAAATGAAATACATTTCACATTACAATATATATATGAAATAATTCCATTTATTTTCTTTCATCATACATCTTATGCAAATAATTCCGATGTTCGTTAAGGGGGTGACTCTATTTATTAATTATTACAAAATTCATTCGCATTTGATGACCTAATAACACTTCGCACTTTTACTATCGAGTAATATAATCGAATTGAAATAAAAATAATACTAAAAATGCAATGCATTTCTTTGCAATATTTTTATTTAAATTATTCTTTATATTAAATTATATGAAACATATTTCAAAGATTAAATCGCGATAGTGCGAAGTGCTAGTTATAATACTTAAAACTAAGTATCAATTCATCAAAGGTTTTGCGGATTTGATTTCTACTCTATCTCGTTCGAGATAGAATCGAAATAGAAATGAATTTCTTAAATGGTTGCAAATCCCTTTGAATCATAATTTGATACATAATGCATATTACAGAATTGTCACAAAAAAGATTTACAAGTCAAGCAAGATAGTAATAAAAAGATAGAATTTTGTGACAATTCCGTAGAAAACCCGGAGGTAGGGACTCGCACTGAAAAGTGCAAGTATGCCACGTGCCATTCCGGGGTCCTACCTACTTATAATTAAAGTTTCACATTCTCTCAAAAAAATACACATGCATACCCACCCACACACTCCACGGTTCTCACACATACCACCAGGGTGCAAAAGCCTAAACTAGAGAGCATGCCCCGGGGCACCTCCGACACCCTAGTTCAACCACGTTTTCTAAATTTATGGGACTACGTACCAATTGCTGTAATCGTCTGTCAAGGCTAGTGATCATTGCATAAATGACTAATGCAAAAATACAAGTATAAACTAGTATATATTGCATACTAGTTTTATAGGAGTATATCAAAGTTTCCACAAATAAATGCGGTGACTCTACTATGCAAAACGATTGTTAAAAAAGAAAATTTCGTATCGTACGCGTGACTCTACAAGTTATTCTTATTCAATAACTTTAAAAAATAATAAGCGCGGTATTACGTATCGCGAAACGATGTACAATGCATATTCCTAACCGCACACACATGTACAATGTACACCGTGCAATCACTAGCACAATGACAGACGCCAATAGGGGGAAAACTTAAAACTAAACCCATATTAACCGTTTCTCACCCATACGTGTAACACCTGGGCACACGCATAAATGAGAACGCAGAAAGTATAGGGGGGAGAAACGGGGATTAGTAAATTAGATGCTAAAAGCCTAAACTAAAAATTGATTAATATAATAAAATGTTCTCAAATAAATCTAAGCGGGCTATGACTCTACAAGTCATTTATAATGACTTTTACCAAGATTTTAAGAATTTTAAAAAAATAATAAAAATCTCGGACGACTCTTTCGTTAAATGGCTGTTCTAATTAAAGAACTGTGCTTTAAGCCACCAGTTAACAGCCAGAGTCTATCCGTTGCGAATGGGTTTGTCTTCTTGCTCATTTTTTGATTATATCGAAAAATAAAATCGCGATTAAATAAACTAAGTACGAAGCAATGCATGTAAGACATTTATTACATGCTTTATTGGACGAAATCGAGTAAATTAATACTCGATTTCGCCACTACTAAACGCGAACGAAACACGTAATAGAAAAAAAAGTGCATTAATTAATTGCACTGTTAATTAAATGTGAATTTAACCGATGAGACAAGAAGACCTATCCTGAACTAATAATATAACATACAATAAAATATACAATTTTCATGAGCAATTTCTAAAAAGGAATAATCCTTTTTTGGAATAACTCATGTGCTCGTCAATAATTTTGTTGGAATAATTACAACCAGTAACTCGTGCCGATTGGGACCTTTCATCCTCGGCATGATTGAGCACCGGAGGGACTTTAAATTTTAACTCACGACTTGCTAACTGTTATATTACCTATATGTGGCATTTTAAAATAAAATGACACATGTATGCAATATGAACAATTAGCATTAGAAGTTCTGCGATGGCTCCAAAACACTCCTATTTCGTAGCAAATGGTCCAGCTGCATCCCTCGTCCACCAGACCCATGGAAGAATTCCTCGATGCACTTCTCCTCGCACTCCCGTGACTCTAATATCGCGGTAAACGAATATAAGAAACTATAAAAGAGTTTCTTATCGCGAAACCGAAATTTTTCTTAAACGGCGAACAACACTGACTCTACATACGCGATACGATTTTAATTTAATTTACGCCCGGTCACTGACTCTACTTCGCGATTAAAATGTTACTTTAATTATTCGTACAAACAATGACTCTACAATCTAATTCAAAGACTGCATTGCACGCAGTCAATGTAAACACAAAAATTTCACTCCCGATACGCGGTCATTTCCCTGATGCACTTCACTGACTCTACTTCGCGAACAGTCTGTACGACTGTTTTAAAAATAAAAAACTATAACTTTATACGAACAGATTCTAATGCAATTAACTGCATTGCTCGCAGTTAATTGAATATATAAATCTCAAAAATAACGCGAACGCGAACACGAACGCGAAACGCGACCGAATTTTAATTAACAAACGATCGTGCTTCTAATCCATAATTTTAATTATATTAAAACGATCAAACACCCCCGGTACATTGCTTCGCGCACGAATTGCAATGATGTTCTGAAACAGAAAAAGAAAAAGAACGATTAATATCTTAGTCGTAGTATAAAACCATTGAAACTATTATAATAATGTTTGATAGAAAAATATACTTACTTTTAATCTTCAGTGATGAATGCATGATGGGTTTCCTATCCTTAGGATGACGATGACCGAATGCACTGACTCTACTTCGCGATAAAAATTGTATTTTAATTATTCGAACAAACATGACTTTATTTCGCGATAAAAATTGTATTTTAATTATCGTACAAGCATTATTCTACTTCGCGATAAAAATTGTATTTTAATTATTCGAACAAACATGACTCTACTTCGCGATAAAAATTGTATTTTTTAATTATTCGCACAAACACTGACTCTAATTTTAACAACTGCATTGCGCGCAGTTGAAAAATCAAACACCAACACTTGATTACCTTTCTGTAAAGAGAGAAAATAAGAAAACTATTAGTATCATTGTTACCATTTAAAAATTACAAGTATTTATTAAAGAAATGTTTAATAGAAAAATGAATTTACCTTCTATCTTGATTGATGAATGCTCGATGGGTCTCCTACCCTTAGGATGACGATGGCACACGTATAAACCGAATAAAAGAAACTTTCGGAGTTTCTTTACCCGAAAAATTTCCGATTTTTGTTTAACGATGCAAACACTCGTGTACCTCATTGCCTACGCGCTCGATTGCAATGATGTTCTGAAACAGAAAATGAAAAAGAACGATTAATATCTTCGTCGAAATCGAAAACTATTAAAAATTTATCATAGAAAATGTTTCATAGAAAAATTATACTTACTTTTAATCTTCAGTGATGAATGCCCGATGGGTCTCCTACCCTTAGGATGACGATGGGTGGACGGTAACGAAAATAAAAAATTACGAAAAAGTTTTTTATCGCGAACGCGAACACGAACGCGACCGAAACGTGCTTTACCGACCGCAATGCACGTCAAAAACGTCTGAAAGAATGCACAAGATTAGTGTTCCTAGAAAATAAATAGAGTATTTTAATGTGGGATATAATATGAAGATAGTATTAAAGGGAAAACAATGTAATGAATTGTAATATGATATTAATTAGGAAAATGAAAGAAACTAATTATCATTATAATGTTAATGGTAAGCGGTCTTTAGCTGGATTTTACTTGCAATGGAATGTAAAACATATAAAATATGTTAAACATTATACTGAAAGTAAAATACCATTGCCCAGGTCTAACCACGTGGAGGTAACCGCTTCTGAAGACCCGGGATGTGCATCCTGAAGATGTCCCCATCCGAATTAAATTGAAACCATAGAAGATGAAAGTCCCGAGAAGGTTTTTTAATAAGCCCCACTCTTAAGCCCCACCCTAAGAGTTTAGAGAAATATAAATGTCACACGTGTGTAATGTGCTAAGGGGAGAAGAATAAATAGATTAAAATTATACATGTAATTATACATTTAATTATAAATTTAATTATACAAATAATTATCTTACACTATCTTTTATTATAACTAAGTCCTCGTGCTGTCCTGGTTTGGTCCTCGTGCTATCCTGGTGTGGTCCTCCTCCTATGTAACCTGCAACAAAAAAAACAAAGGGATAGGAAAGAAGTTGAAAAGTAGGCATTTTAAAGTGAAACTTTTTACGTTTTTTTTTTTAAGTGGTATCCCACCGATTGGACTAATCCACTGACTCTAATCTATGTTACGAGAAACTTACGCTGCACGTACAGTTTGCCCACCGGTACTATATTTACTGCAAGCTTGAGGAACTGAATCCCTGGGCCCGTCTTACTAATAGCAGTGGTAGACATCCCTTCTAATGCAGATTCAGTTCCTATGCTACGTGCACATCTATGCTTGCAAAATCGCGAGTTAAAAAAAGCAAAGTAAAATAAAAAAAAATAAAAAAAAAGGATAGGGCGTTTCACTTTAAAAAGCTCAGGGAAGGACATGATTCTATCCTTGGGAGAAAGATAGAATCAAGGCTCGCGTGGGCAGGGTCGCATCCCTGAAGTAAATTCCTTCTTAACAAATGGCGCCCTTTGCGAAGAAGAAATCCACCCGCTACCCATTGAATTGTTTCTAAAAAAATAATAAAATTTTAATAAGCGTTTGATATTAAATTTTATGTAACAATGATTGAAAAACAATCTAAGTAATTGGAGAAGTTTATAATTATGTTACAATCCAAGAACGCAACCAAGCTGAAGACACAGTCATCTAAAATCATAAAAATAAATTCATATTAAAATTATTTTCTATATTCATAATACGTTAATAGGAGAGTATGTAATATTTAAAATAATGTATGTATATGTTTAAGCAATTATATATATATAAGTATTAGTAGAGAATAATACTTTGTTTAATACACCTTAAATAATTGTTAATTAAACGATAGAAATATATATTGTAATCTAAAAATAAAGATGTACCTCTTGATGAACCTTCCTCTTCGAAATCTACTGTAAGACTGAAACATTGTCATATAAAAAAGTTTTTTTTAATGAATGTTATATACATGGCTTTCCGAAAGTATCTTATGTATGTAACGAGAAAATTAATTGTAATAAATAGAAGTAAAAATTATATAAAGTTCTGATTTTAACATTATTTCAATTTTTATTTAATTGTTTAAACAAATGTACATTTGTTGTAATGTTCTTGCGCAGTGATGACTTCGGAGAGGTGGGGTAAAATTTTCATCTATTATAACATAAAGTAGAAATTAATTAATATTCAAAGTACGTCAAAAGTTAGGTAATATTTAAATAAATATATATGCGTTTAAACAATCTTAATTATAATAAAATTCATTAAAATATTAAATAATTATTAATTTATCAATGCAAGCGTCTATTGTTGTCTAAAAGCTCGGAGTATATGTTCTGTGATCCCTCCTCCTCGAAATCCACCGTTGATCTGAGTCATTGTCCTCAGTTAAAGTTCTTTTGATGAAAGTTGTTTACAGGACCTTCCGAACGTTAAGCATGTGTATAAAAGAAATAATCTACTTAATCAATAAAATTGAAGATTATAACGTTCTTATTTTAATATTCTTTTAATTTTTATGTAATTGTTTAAACTAATGTACATTTTTTTAAACGTTTCCGTGCTGTGGTAACTTTGGTGGGGGAAATTTTTATCTAAAAGAATATTAAATTAAAATTGATTAATATTCAAAAATATGTTAATAAGTCTGTAATGCTTATACTACTACATATATGTGTCTAAATAATATGAAATATAAGTAGAGTGTATTAGAATATTAAAATAATTGTTAATTAATCGATAGAAATGTATATTGTAATCTAAAAATGGGGATGTATCTTCTTCTGTACCTTCCTCTTCGAAATCTTCTGTTAGACTGATACATTGTCACATAAAAAGTTATTTCATTGAATGTTGTTTACATGACTTTCCGAAAGTTTCTTATGTATGTAACGAGAAAATTAAATGTAATAAATATAAATTACAATTATAACGTTCTCATTTTAATATTCTTTTAATTTATATGTAATTGTTTAAACAAATGTACATTTTTTAAACGTTTCCGTGCTGTGGTAACTTTGGAGGGGGAAATTTTTATCGAAAAGAATATTAAATTAAAATTGATTAATATTCAAAAATATGTTAATAAGTATGTAATGCTTATACTACTACATATATGTGTCTAAATAATATGAAATATAAGTAGAGTGTATTAGAATATTAAAATAATTGTTAATTAATCGATAGAAATGTATATTGTAATCTAAAAATGGGGATGTATCTTTTTCTGTACCTTCCTCTTCGAAATCTTCTGTTAGACTGATACATTGTCACATAAAAAAGTTATTTCATTGAATGTTGTTTACATGGCTTTTCGAAAGTTTCTTATGTATGTAACGAGAAAATTAAATGTAATAAATATAAATTACAATTATAACGTTCTCATTTTAATATTCTTTTAATTTATATGTAATTGTTTAAACAAATGTACATTTTTTTAAACGTTTCCGTGCTGTGGTAACTTTGGAGGGGGAAATTTTTATCGAAAAGAATATTAAATTAAAATTGATTAATATTCAAAAATATGTTAATAAGTATGTAATGTTTAAATCAGTCCATATGTGTTTAAACAACCTGAAATATAAAGAGATTGCATTAGAATATTAAAATAATTGTTAATTATCGATAGAAATGTCTATTGTTGTTTAAAAGATCGGAATATATGATCTATGTACCTTCCACTTCGAAATTCACCGTTCATCTGAGTCATTGTTCTCTTTAAAAGTTCTTTTGGTGAAAGTTGTTTACAGGACCTTCTGAACGTTGAGTATGTGTATAAAAAGAATAATAAGCGTATTTAATAAAATTTAAGATTAAAACGTTATGAGTTTTGTATTTTTATCTATTTCATGCAATTATTTTAATGCTCCTGCGCAGTGAGGACTTCGAGGGTAAAATTCTGCTGTAACATAAAGAGAGTGCATTAGTGCATTATAATAATTGTTAATTAATCGATGCAAGCGTCTATTATTGTTTAAAAGATCGGAATATATGATCTATGTACCTTCCTCTGCGAAATCCACCGTTGAAATGAGACGTTGTCCTCTATGAAAGTACTTTTATTGAAAATTGTTTATATGACTTTCTGAACGTTGCGCATGTGTATAAAGGGAATCATACACTTAATACATAATTTTTAAGATTGTAACGTTCTCATTTTAGTATTCTTTTAATTTTTGTGTAATTATTTTAGTGCTCCTGCGCAGTGATGACTTCGAGGGTAAAATTTAGCTGCAATATAAGAAAAGTGCATTTGTGCATTAAAATAATTGTTAATGTATACGTAATGTACACGTATATGGAAATGAAAAATGAGATTACATTTCTCTAAACAATTATACAACCAATATATTAAAACAATTAATAAACAATATACTAATGGAAAATGTGAATTATTAAAGTTTACCATTATGATAGAAGAAAGCTGAGGTGTTTGCACGTTTAAATATCAAAAAATATTTCCTGGATTCATTTTAAAATCTTGTAAGTTCTTCATTTATGTATGTACTTAATACATAAAACAAGGAAAAATTCTAATTGATGCTGTGCAATTTCAAATCTTCAAATACTTGCAAATCTGCAAATCATAAGATTGTATTAGTAAAGTATCAGTAAACTAAAGAGTCTATATATGTATATGTATGATATGAAATAATATGAATATGAAAAAGATAAAAATGTAAATATAATTATAAGATTATGTATATGTAATCATGCTGTTATCTCTCAATGTTTGGAAACTTAAAGACAGTAATGTAAAAGTAAAGTAAAAGTTAAGTAAAAGTAATGTAAAAGTATTGTAAAAGTAAAGTAAAGTCTGACATGTGTATAAGATGTCACTCTCTTTCTCTCTCTTTCTTTCTTTTTCTATTTATTTTTCCTCTTCTTATACTTTTTATATTACTCTTCTTTATGTTATAAAAGAAAAGAGAGATAAACCTACCACAACACATATTAAGATAGAAAAGTAAAAACAGTTATTATACTGACAATGAGTATATGTATTCATGCTGTATTCTACTACTTTTTGGAAACCTAAAAAAAGTATAAAGTAACATAGCACTGGTATAATATAAAGAAAATTAAATATATGAGTGTTATGTATACGTGTAACACGTTCCTTGTTGATATTTAAAGAATAACGTGTAGAATAAAGACAATATACACTAAAAACTTTGTCACATTGCACAGAAAAACACAATCATATAGAATAGAAACCACGTTGTAGATATTTTTAAAACAATTGATATCGCATGCCAGAGGAAAACATAATCGTATAGAAATGAAACATCGTTATAGAAATCTTGAAAAAAAATGACATAAAGCACTATAGCCATCCTTAAAGAATTAAAATAAATTGAAAGAAAACAATTGACATCTCTCATGTCAACTATGAAAGTATAAATTCCCATACTCTTTATCGATATGGAAAAATTCTTGTTATTTTAATTCTTTAAGGATAGTTACAGTGCTTTATGTCAATTGTTTTAAAAATATCTGCAACGAGGTTTCTTTTCTATACGATTGTGTTTTTCTGTGCAATGTGATAAAGTTTTTAGTCTATGTTGTCTTTATTTTACTTGTTATTTTTTAAATATTAACAAGGATAACCAAATATTAACAAGTATACACCTAATAGAAAAATAAATTAGATAATAATAATTATTAATTGGATATATATATAATAATAATTATAAATTAGGTAATTATAATAAATAATAAAAAATAATAAAATTTTGATTTATTTTAAAATAAATTATGTATGTTTTTCTGTGCGGTGTGATAAGGTTTATAGTGCATATTGTCTTTATTCATTTCTTATTTTTTAAATATTAACAAGATACGTATACATTAAATAGTAAAATAGAATAAATTTTTTATTTATTTAATAAATAAATTATCATATCAAGCTTGACTAGAGTGGTCATAAAGAAAGCCGAGTTACGTACGCAAGTTTGTGTGCGTAAAATACATTTCTATATGGTTATTCGGAATTTGGTATTTGGGAATTTCTGATTGGTCACTTGACGTCCGAAATGTAAGACCATAGATTATTAGCGAATCAGCGTTCTTTTCTTTTTGGCCGTCGTGGAGATCGCACGGATACTTCGTCGTCCCATCAATCTCAGGTAATTAAAACATATTTTCTAACGTAAATAATCTTCCTATATACTAATAGATTCTTCTAGCAAATGACTTCCAAATGATATAATCGAAAAATTACGATAATGTCGAGGATAAAAAATATTTGCGTAGAAAAGAATTCCATGTATTTTGGTATGCATTTTTCTACGCAATTATATATATATATTTTTCTTGTTTAACGGCATAATTTCTATAGATATCGACTTATAATAATCAATTTCGATTGTTTGGATTAATAAAGTATATATTTCGATAATTGTTATGTTCTTATATCCTATTTTTAACTATTCGATATTTTTCTATAATAGATGGAAAAAATGCAAAATCATCAAGCAGCCGTGACGTCATCAGATGACGCTATGTCTTTTTGAGGGTGACTACCCCGTATACAACTACGTGCATGGACTGTACGTCACAGCGACGGTACTGTGACGTAGATCTTTTTGTAAATCTGACAGCTGTATATGTTCCAGCGTACTGCGATATCTCGTTTAATTCAGGTAATTAAAAAGTATTTTACACCTTCCTATTATATATCAAACGATAGCTACATACAAGATTTTCAATAGTGAGTGTTTTTAAAACGAAATATTAAAAAATTCGGACGATATCTGTGAGAATATAATCATCGATGTATCTCGGCTTCGCGCCAAATCTCACCAATGTTACCTAACTATATTATTTTCTAATTTCCAACTTATTTTCACGGTATCGATACTTATTACCATCTATAATGATGCTCTAATTAATTATTTTTCATAATTATGTCTTCAAAGATCGTATTTCGTATTAAATTCGATTCCTGTCACATACACACACAACAGGCATATATGCATAAGTATAGGTAGCTCGTACACACACACTCATATATTTGATTTCTTTATGTTATACTAATGTAATCTTTTTTTTTCCTTTTTTAGGTACCGAGCATTAGGAGAGCCAAGCAGGAATACATATACTCAGTCTAACAATTGTGTTTACTTTTTTTATCTTCATATTCATCGAGGTAAGCGTTATTCTTTTTTTTAAACCATACAGAAATATATACAAAAAGTGAGAACGAAAGTGAGAGAGAGAGAATAAGAAAACAAAATATTCTATCTACAGGCAATAACGAATGTTACGTATATTCCAGGAATTTCTCGAGGTGAAAAGAGAAGAAAGACAGAGCCGTAACACAACGACAACAAACGAAAACGGTCGAACGACAGACGCAAGGACAAAGAGTAACGTGCTCATTTCTGTTCAGTCCTTCAACGAGTTAAGATCTAACGAACGTGACGTATTAAACTATTATATATATATATATAACATTATCGATTTTTATTAACAATTTTTACTGATATTAAATACTTTATATGTAATTTTATACAAGCAGTGAGATAAAAAAAGGCAATTAATATTGCTTGAATTTGTATATAAAAATACAAAGCAAGCATTATCAAAAGAATTAAAGCATACTTTGGTACATTTCTCAAATCTTTTAATTATGTCAATTTTAATAGATTATTACATTTTCTTTTTATATTTAACATTGATTGTTTATGATAAAATATCTTTTAATGAAATGATTGACAGGATATATTGTTCTATAATCGTTTTAGTATGTTTCAGCTTTTCTCAGAGTTTTTCTTTAATTTTATTTTATTCATCGTCATCCTAAGGGTAGGATACCCATCCTGCAGTCATCAATGAAGACTAAAAGTAAGTATATTTTTCTATTAAACGTTTCTATAATAACTTCAATGTTTTTTTATTACGACGATGACATTAATTGTTCTTTTTCTTTTTCTTTTTCTGTTTCAGAACATCATTGCAATCGAGCGCGTAAGCAATGAAGTACTCGTGTGTTGCATCGTAAAAATAAAATACAAAAGAATCGGAAAGTAAAGTCAGTGTTGATCGTCGCATGTTAAAGTTTCGTTTGCTCGGTTAAGAAACTCCGTAAGTTTCTTTTATTCGGTTTAAACGTGTGCTCATCGTCATCCTAAAGGTAGGATATCCATCGTGCATTCAAATGAAGAATAAACGTAAGTCAATTTTTATTTTAAACACTTTCTCAATAATTATAATAATTTTTTCTTACAACAATGATATTCATAATTTTGTTTTTATTTCTGCTTCAGATCATCACTGGAATATTCCAGTGTAGGAAGTGTTTGTGAAGTGTTGCAAGTTTAGTGCATTGCTATCGTGCGCGAAGCAATATACGGGAGTGTTGTATCGTTAAATATAATTAAAATCACGGATTAGAAGCACGTTCGTTCGTTAATTTCAATTCCGTCGCGTTCGTAAACTATTTTTGCAATTTATATATTAAATTAACTGCGACCAAGGCAGTAATTACATTAGAATTTGTTCGAGTAAAGTTGTATTTTTATCTTTAAACAGTCGCACAGAATGTTCGCGTATTAGAATCAGTGCATCAATGAAGATTTTTCTACTTGCATTGACTGTGTGGAAAGCAGTCTTTGAATTAGTTGTGTAGAATCAGTGATCGGGCGTAAAACAAATTAAAATCAAACGCGAATTAGAATCAGTGTTGTTCGCCGTATAATAAAATTTCGGTTTCGCGATAAGAAACTCATCTATAGTTTCTTATTTTCAACTCCGCCTGCATGATCGCTGGACGGATCAAGGTCAGCGATCATGTTGCCGGTCCTAAGCCCGGGAAAAGGAGGAAGGTTGTTGGATCAGGTTAGCTCCCTACCCAACGTAAAAAAAAATTTGCGGCTCATAGAAACGACACTCTGTCTATTAGCAGAATGGACAACAAGAATCAGCAGAATTGCACGGGATAAATCACCGATTGGCCGCAGAAGTGCGGGGCGCCCACGAAAACGATGGTGCGACAATTTAACAGTGCAATAGGCAGAAAAACGTCGTTACGAAACAGGCAACTTGCCTAAATTAAAGAATGAAGAAGAAGAATTTTCGATTAAAGGTCGGGGTGAATAACAGTTTTGACGAAGTAGTACAAAATATGGATCATATATTTTAACAAAACACAAGAAAATAGAACAAAATACAAGTAAAAAACTCCCTTTATATATATAGTCGCACTTAAAACTTAAACACTTACTGACTTCAGGCTTATTATAAATTATTCGTACTTATATGCATCTATCCGTATATCACTCTTTATGTAGCTCTCTAAATAAGCCTATATAACTTTTAATATTACTCTTGTATATCTCCTCGTGCATATACTTCTAATAATAAGCCTTTATTCCGGTCTGGTGTCCGTCTCTTATACCCCGCATATAGTGGGAGGGGAAGGACTCTCCTTTTCCTACAGGGCGTTTCTTATTAAATCACAGATTCCCTATTGGTCATCGATATTTCTTTCTTTTAACGCCTGTAACGCCTTAGCGAGAGAGTATCTTTCAAAGCTATCGGAATTTTACCCGTTTAAACTTGCAGTTGTTTACCTAAGGGGGGAACTACCATGAGACCCTTTCTTTTGAGGAGACCGAATATCTTAGAATTTTATTTTATTATATTATTTTATTATATTTATTATAGAATTATTTCTATCGCCTGTAACCTAAGCTTTTAGATTATATTACTTATTTATTTAGGTTTTTTCTTTAGATTATATTACTTATTTATTTAGGTTTTTTTTTTTCTTTAGATTATCCACACCTTTAGAATTCTTTATTCCCATAGAATTCCTATACAAATAGTTTCTATCCCGGCTGTAGGCTGCTCGGTTCGGCGTAATGTGACAAAGAAGAAGAAGTTTCTTATTTTCGTTTATAACGCGTTTTTAGATTCACGCGAGGTGCATCACCATGGTGCAATTGGGTTTCATCCAATAGGAATGCATTGTAAGTATTCATTTTTATTAACATTTTATTCGATTCTATTTTATATGATTTTTGATCATATTGCAGAGAACTTATCATTTTGTTCTATTTTATTTTACAGATATGACGACGGACTTTCTACCTTATCAAAGATGTGGGATGAATTCTTCGATGGATCATCGATGTATTTTCGGTGGATCTCCGATGGATCTTCGGTGGATTTTTGGTAGATCTTCGATACTTGCATTCTACAATACTTGCTGCGAAGTAGGAGTGTTTTGGAGCCATCGTAGAACTTCTTACGCAGTGAGTCAAAAAATTTAAAGTCCCTCCGGTGCTCAATCATGTCGAGGATAAAAGGTCCTAATCGGCACGAGTTACTGGTTGTAATTATTTAAATAAATTAATGACGAGCACATGAGTAATTCCTTTCTAGGAGTTACTTATGAAAATTGTATATTATATTGTATTGTATTGTATGTTTTATAAGTTCAGGATAGGTTTTCTTGTCTCATCGATTAAAATCATTTAATTAACAGTGCAATTAATTAATGCACTTCGTTTTTTATTACGTGTTTTGTTCGTGGTTAGTAGTGGTGAAACCGAGTATTAATTTACTCGTTTTCGTTCAGAAAAGCATGTAATAAATGTCTTACATTCATTGCTCCGTACTTAGTTTATCTAATCGCGATTAATTTTCATATATCGATACTTCGATATTATAAATAAATGAGCAAGAAGACAAACTCATTCGCGACGGATAGACTCTAGCAGTTAAGTGGTGGCTCAAAGCCCAGTTCTTTTATTAGAACAGCCAACTTAAGGGGTTATACGCAGTTGCGAGGCTCGAAAAAGACGTATTTTCATGAATTTTTTCTAGAAACAGTTTTTATTTCTCAAAAAAAATTGTTGGTAATTCAAATAGAGTGAACTTTTGAGAATACAATAGCGCGTCGATTCTGTAAAAATATTAATCTGCACTGCTCCTGTAGATGATTTCCTGAACGTCCTCTAAAAAAAGACGTTTGGCGGTGATCTCCATTTTGGCGGTTTGGATTATTGAAATTAAAAAATATGGTGGATTCTTTTAAAGGATAGATTAATGCAGGTATTAAGCAGAAGGAATATTAAAAATTTTGATTATTGACAAAATGGCGTCTATTTGAAAAAAAGTTTGTGTTTTTGACTAAAATTTTCGCTCTAAATTGTTAAAAAAAAAAAAATAGTAATAATTTTTTTAAATCTTATTCCTCTCGTCAATACCCGAGGAATATATCTAAGAATATTGTGTAAAAATATAAGACAAATCGGTTGAGTTATTTCTGAGAAATCGAGATCACCGACTTTGAAAATACCGTTTTGAGAAAAACGCGTTTAAAGTTTCAAAGAGACGTTTACACATAGTTAAAAATTTTTGTTTGCAGCTTACATGAAGTGAAGAATATTTGTCGGATCGATTTGAAATTTTCAGAGAATATACTTAAATATATGTACATTCCGAAAATGCAAAAAAAAAAAAATCGATTTTTTGAAAATCCTAACTGCGTATAACCCCTTAATGAAAGGAGTCGTCCGAGGTTTTGAAATAAATTAAAAGATATTCAAAGTCATTATTTATTAAATAAATTGTAGAGTCCTTATTCGCTTAGATGAATTTTTATAAACATGTATTTCTATGTTATGTATATATGTGTTTTTAATCATATTTTTTAGATCAGGATTTTCAGCTTCTAATATACTAATCTCCCGTTTCTCCCCCTGTACTTTCTGCGTTCTCATCTATACGTGTGCCCAGGTGATATTCGCGCGCGCGTATGGGTGAGAAACAGTTAGTATAGGTTTAGTTTTAAGTTTTTCCCCTATTGGCGGCTGTCATTGTGCTAGTGATTGCACGATGTACTTTACACCTGTGTGAGCGTATTAGGTAGAGTGTTTTGTACATCGTTTCGCGATAGTTTTTAATTATTGCATTATTTATCACTTAGAATACTACTTAGTATAGCACACCTAGAGTTAGGTGTGATATGAAAAATACACATGGTTGTATTTTTCTATTTATTATTAAATCTTTCTCATTTTTTTTTGTAATATATAAAATCGTTTTGAATAGTAGAGTTACCGCATTTATTTGTGGAAATATGACAATACTTGTATTATATTAGTATGCTGATATATGTACCAATATTTTTGTTTAGTCATCATTGCAATAATCATTAGCCTTGGCAGTCGATTACAGCATTGGTACGTAGTCCCATAAATTTAGAAAACGTGGTTGAACTAGGGTGTCGGAGGTGCCCCGGGACATGCTCTCTAGTTTAGGCTTTTGCACCCTGGTGGTAAATTTGCACTTTTTATATACGGGTAATTGGCGGACAGGTAGCATACTTAGGTGTGAATGTTTATTTAATTTGTAAGTAGGTAGAAACCGGAGAAGTCACGCGATTGTAATTTCTTCTCCGGATATTATACAAAGTTTCAGCAATCTTTAGATTCATTTATCATTTAAATATTTCTTTTATTTTTTCCATATATTGCTGATACTCTGTACCGCGAGATATAAATCAGTATTGAACGATTCAAAAGTCTTTGCTTTTTCTTAAAAATTAATTTTTTTTCGAAAATGTGAAGATAGCTGAATACGTTGGATGCTTACTTAATATTAAATATATTAACGCTTTGCTCTTTAATAATTCCTATTGAATTCTTCTCATTTGTTATATATGTATAGTAAATAGATAAATATTATATATGTAGAGTAAAGATAAAAGATAAAAGTAGTCGAATATAAGAAAGTAAGACCATAAGATGTATGACAAAGTTTCTACTTCTGTTTGATATTATTTAATTTTTTAAATGCAAAGTGTTAATAATAGGTTCATCGATTAGATCAAATATCTGTTGAGGCATTCGAGTAAATGTAATTGTTCGATTTGTGAATTTCTTTCGGCTGCGATTGTTTACGAAATGTATCGTAAAATACGCTTAGAAAAAGCCTCACAGCAGCGTTTAGGGCATGAAGAAGGAAGAGGCTAAATGCCGAAGTGGCTAATGCCGAAGAGGCCCCCACTTAATTGTGGCTGAAGAGGGCAACTACATAGACTATTGAGTTATTTTCAAAGGTTCAACAATAAGTTCGAACTTTTCGAAAATAGCTCTCTAGTCATATTTTATATTTTATTATATTACATTCTTGCTCGTCATTAATTTGTAGTTTTAATTGGAGATGATGGACTATTCCATCTCCTTGGGACACCAAATTTGTGTCTCTATCGTCTAAAAGATGCATATGTGTTTAGTTAGAGTCAGAAATATTACAATTTTTGTATTATTCAATTTTAAAGCTTAAATAACGTTCGGTAAATATTACAGTAATTTCTCTTTTCTTGTTTCATCTTTAAAATTTTTTGTTGTGATCGTATTTTATTAAATTTGCAATTTTTCTTTTCTATAAGTTTTTCGTAATAATTATTAGATATTATTTTTTTTAGTAACTTGATATTTGTACTTTTTCCTTTTTTCTTTTTTTTTGTATATACTTTATGTAAATATAAAATCACGCGTTTAAATTTAATTTCATTGCAATTTTGATCAAAATAAATAGCGAATTCAATTGAAAAGTGCATCTGCGAATTGGACGATTTATATGTCAGGCTATTGTATCACTTGATTGTATGACTAATATATAATAGTTTTCTTCTTGTTACAGGTGATCATCGTGGGATTTAACAACAAACTTCTCAGATTTTCTTCTATTTGAACGCCTTAAATGACTCCTTTTTAAAATATATGTTTAAAAGCATTTCTGAAAGCACACACATGTTTATACATTAAAAATTAAATGTAATTGTTTCAATTTCTTTTACAATATAACTATACTATATATATTATCATATACTATCAGAAAATACTGTGTTCTTTAATAGTATTGAACCATCATCGCGTTAAGTACCCACTATCGCTTACTGGTGGTTCCGATAGTAACAAAAATGAAACTCGGTAGATAAAAAAGGGGGACTTGTAAGCTTCTATTAATTCTTCATTATTTTTTAAGACAGAATTAAAAACTATATTTTTAAAGTCATGTAAATATGTTTATTAAAAAAAAAGGAACACTTCTTTTAACCTTTATGATGGGTATGTTCTGATATAAAAACGAAATAGAACACGGGCGCCTTCTTAATTTGATATCCCATTTGTATACATGGAGTTCGTGTTCCTTGTATAGTCTCCATGGTTGTTACTTTGGAAATCAACTTTAAATATATCCCCTGCAGGTATACCAACTTTACTTTTATTTTTTTCAAAATGCGCTTGCATCTTGAATTTGTGGTTGCGCATGCGCATAACATATAACCTCCTCATGACGTCTCCACATTTGTAATTATTAATAACTAATTAAATAATTAATTAATAAAGTTAGAAGTTATGGATTTTAAATAAACATTTTGTTAGAGTAATTTAGCGCACTTATTCATTTTTTTTCTGTTGTGTCAATTACGTTGCTTTACTAAGAAATAAAAAAAAAAATTTTCACATTTTCAATTATCAATAACTAATTAAATAATTAATTAAAAGAGTCAGCAATTATGCATTTCGAATTAGCAAATAGCTAGCAATATTCATTTTTTTCAGTTCTTAAGGTTCTATACTAACTTTTTTGCGCTATAATTTATGCTAAAAACAGTTTATTGTCATGTCGACATGGTAGGAAAACGATTTTGACGTTGTCCTGAGTCATAACAGCGAGTTTTAAAATATAAAAAGCGACTTTGTGAGTAATTCATTTTTCTCTAACTATCGACGAGATTAAATTATAAGATACAATTTTTTGTAATTAATTATAACAAAATTTACATCTTTATACCGATATTTAAATAATTTCGTTAAAATGTTTGGTTATTCGAACATATACACATATATATATATATATATAATTATTTTTTTTTTGCAGATATAAACTGCGTCCTTTATAAAATTATTTTTTTAATTTAATGATGAGCATGAAAATGAAGTCGCAATCTATATTGCATTTGACTAACTTCTTTTTATAATACTTCACATTTTTGACTATAATATACATCGAGTTGCTTTTAAGCATCGTCGTAATCTTAAGGGGTTATACGCAGTTGCGATGCTCGAAAAAGACGTATTTTCATGAATTGTTTCTAGAAACAGTTTTTATTTCTCAAACAAAAGTGATGGTAATTCAAATAGAGCCAACTTTTGAGAATACAATAGCGCGTCGATTATGTAAAAATATTAATGTGCACCGCTCCTGTAGATGATTTCCTGAACGTCCTCTAAAAAAAACGTTTGGCGGTGATCTCCATTTTGGCAGTTTGGATTATTGAAATTAAAAAATATGGTGGATTCTTTTAAAGGATAGATTAATGCAGGTATTAAGCAGAAGGAATATTAAAAATTTTGATTATTGACAAAATGGCGTCTATTTGAAAAAAAGTTTGTGTTTTTGACTAAAATTTTCGCTCTAAATTGTTAAAAAAAAAAAATAGTAATAATTTTTTTAAATCTTATTCCTCCCCCGTCAATACCTGAGGAATATATCTAAGAATATTGTGTAAAAATATAAGACAAATCGGTTGAGTTATTTCTGAGAAATCGAGATCACCGACTTTGAAAATACCGTTTTGAGAAAAACTCGTTTTAAGTTTCAGAGACGTTTACACATAGTTAAAAATTATTGTTTGCAGCTTACATGAAATGAAGAATATTTTTCGGATCGATTTGAAATTTTCAGAGAATATACTTAAATATATGTACATTCCGAAAATGAAAAAAAAAAAATCGATTTTTTGAAAATTCTAACTGCGTATAACCCCTTAACGAATTAACAATATCAAATATTCGACGTGTCGATCGAAAACCAACATATACGATAAAGATATTACATAACGATGGTGTTCGATCAAGTTAATGTCGTATTTTCATGAATGATATTATAAACACACAAGCTAAGGCAAAAGTCTTGGATTAAATCTTCCCATATGAAGTATCAAACCAGTTGGATTGTGACGTACGAAATATAAGAAAGGCCTGTCGAGTTTTAATCGCGGTCTTTCCGATCTCATTGTCACTTTCGCATTATCCGCATGCCGTTTTCTTCTTTTATCGATCTTACTATTCATTGTTATCGTTTCTTCAAATGTCGAAGCATTTGCTTCTAAGAAATCTAGAAGATTAGGTTCACGACGCATATCCAAGCTCATTTTATCCGAATTAACAGAAATTTCTTCATCGTGCTGGCGAGCTCTTTTTATTGGGGTTGCTGGATATGTTTCCATGTGATGTCTTCCATTCGTTGGATTCTCATCACCACACGTGCCGAACAAATTAATCTTCAAATAAACAAAATAAATATTTAAATCTGTGGAAATGAACATAAGAATGAAGTAGAGGTATTTTTATTGATAGTTAAATCTAATAGAAAGATAGATTATAACGGGTGACGTCGAGTCACAGGGATCCGAGAACGGAAAATATTTAACGCGTTCGAGGACAATCAAAGTTTTAGCAAGGAAAGAAAAGTGACGGTCATTTTATTTTTAAATTTGTTGTGATATCCAAAATTTGATTAAACACATTTTATAAGGGCATTTAGATTATTATATATTAAAGAATCAGTTAGTTATCATCTTTACGAGTATAATAATTACAAAAATTTAAAGGTTATATAAAATAAAATTCAAAATAAACATTTGTAATTTGAATGTTATAGCATTCACGTCCGCGAACGTGTTAACTTAAAACCTTATTTTTTAATGATTTTTAAAAATAATATAACAACTGTTTATTAATATTCCTAAATCTTCTAAATTATATGTGTGATGTTCTTTTTATATTAAAAAGAAATGAGATAAAACATAATTTTGGCACCTGAGTTCGAGGAACTCGACGTCATCAGTTGTGTCTCTATTATTAGATAAATCATTAATTAAAGATTAAATGAAATATAAAAGCTTCTATTTATTTAGCCAGTATCTTTAAACATTTTTATGAATATTTTATTTGGTATAAATAATGATTTTTGTCAATATTTATAATAAAAGCAAAATTGCGTCAGGGTTATGTTACAGTTATATCAGTGTTATATATTAATGTACAGTGAGTCATAGGATTATTCGTATTCGTTCCCATTGTAAATTCGAAAAAATTGATATTTGTTTATAATCCAAAGTTTCAAAATTCTTATACACCTATTTTACGATTATTAGGCTTTCAAATTGATATTAATTTTATTGCAAAAAAATATTTTATCGTTAGAGAAATATAATTTTACTTAAATGATCTATAATTGGTCTTACACACAGGAGTATTTGTATTTAGATAAGATATAATAAGTATATACTATTGTTATTTTTGTAATTAATACTTTGTTGACCCTCCTTTGTATCTTATAACGTTTTTAATACGATTAGATATATTTTTTCAGACCAATTTTTTTATTAGTTATGTATAATTTTATTTTTCTTATAATAAAATACTCGTTTGCAATAAAATTTAAATCAGTTTAAAAGTTTAAGAATCCTAAAATCGGTTTCTGTGTATAAGAATTTTGAAATATACTGGTATTTTATTAAAAATACTGACAATCTTTCTATTAATCGATAAAATATTAGATGCAACAATTAATTCTGTGCCTTGATATTAAATTTATTGCATCAAAATTGCTATCTATTTTCGTCAAGGAATTCGGCAGTTGTCCGATAGATGAACAAAATCATTGAAAATAAGAAACAACTATTTCGAAAAATAATATATGTATGATTATATGTTATAAATGAATACTAAATTTGTTAAAAAGGCACGGAATTAATTGCTACATTTAATAAATAGTCACTATTTATTTAAAATATTAACCAAAAATGTTTAAAAATAATGATCCGATAAATAGCAGTTAGATATTAAAAATAATATAAGAGTCTTCTGCTCAAGAAAAAATGTTAATTGTATTATATATTTGTCCCGTTTTATCCATTGCTATGGTATTTGTATGAATGTTAAAAAGTTTCGCGTTAAAAACATTTAGAAAGAAAAATGATTTCTAACCTGTAAAATATCAGAAAGATGTAAATGATTCCCAATTCCATTGATACCCTTTAAATCAGCTTGTTCAGTGAATAGTCTATCAAATCCCATTCTTCTAAGAGCTGCTGTCGCATTGACGACCGATCTATGCGTAAATTTAGGTATCTGAAGTTCTAGACTATTTCTAGGAAGAAGTACTTTAAGAAGCCTGTTCCAATTATTGTCACGAGAAGTACTTGCTATGAGTCTTCGTTCGAGACGATCCAAAGTATCACCTGGCGCTATATGACCTTGTTGTCCTGGTAATAAAAACACTGTTGTAACAAGATTTTCAACTTTACCAAGAGCAACCGCAGTAGCGTCCAAACTAGGTTCGTATCCTGCAAGAATATTTGATCGCCAGACTATAGCTGGTACAGGTATTAATTTTCTCTGTCTGATAGCCGGTGACACGGCAAAATATAATTCGCCATCTCTCCCGTCTGAACTGACGAAGCTAGAGTTGCAATTAGTTTGAAAAACATTAGCTGAAACAGCAGCCAAAGGAGATCGTAGAGGTACTGTGTTCACCTTTATGAAGTCTTTAATCCTACCACCTGTTTGTTTCCTAACCAATAGATTCGTTCGTCTGCGAACGATATCACCAATGGTGGCAAAGTTCACTTCGGCCACTAGACCTTCGTAAAACTGTTGGGCTTGTTCTTTGTAAAAAGGCAATGTTTTTCTGACCTTTGCTCTATCGACGAAAAGTTCACGAACGAAGGCAGTATTAGTGATCCCTTGACCTCTCGTTAGTCCCACCATATCGGTTACATTTTGAAATACCAAATGGGGGTTAAATGTTGCTACATCGTCTAACTTCAGTAATTCGTTCATCTGATCGGAAGTTGTTCCTCGTGCTCCTAAAAAGATCATCGCCAGTAAACTGACCATACCGAAAGGTGATAAAACCAAGGATCTATTTGTACTTAAACCCTTATTAGCAGCCATCCAAAAATCAAATGCTAAATTGTTACACATTTTCGAGAAATTAACGATATCGTTTTCGGTCTTCGTCACGGTTACATCTAATGCGTTCACGCTTGCCGGCGAATCTAACGGTATTCTTTCATTTGTCTTTATTTCTGATGTTACAGTAGGTAAGCGACCATCTGACGTGATATTCTGCGGCACGATCTTTAAATTTGTTGGATAAATATTTGTTTTTTCAGTCGACGATGCGACTACTTTATGAGGTATCAACATCCATTTTTCAGTTGTTTGTTTATCCTCCGAATAACTTTCATTTAATTTCTCATTGTAACTGAGTTTCGAAGTCAATTTCAATCCCAACGAGTTTTCCGTAACCGTCGATACAGACGGTGTCATTAATTTTGTCGATGACACTTCTTCGATAACACTTGGAGTTACAGAAATGGAATCATTACTTGCTACTTTTACTCTCGTTTTATCATCGATTAATTCTAAAGATGTACCATTTGTTTGATTACTTTTAATATTTATACTATCATTAACTGTTACTCGATCCATCATATTTGATTGACTTATTGTTATATTGTTATCCACTGATTCTTCAATTGTTTTGTTTGTCTGGATAAATAAATCCTTGAATGATTCTGTTGTAATACTACTGGGCGTTGATTCGACAAATAATTCCGTCGTTTTTTCCGTAATCTTCGTTGTAACAAGATTTTCTACAGATACGTTGGTAGCATCATTAGAAGATAAGTTATCCATAAAAGTAATGTTTAATTTTACATAAGAAGTGGAAGGCTTCAGTGTAGATATCTCTTCCTTTGAATCGGAGTAACGGGATTCGTTTGTTTTTAACGATGATTCCAACTCAATGTTCGTATGATTTATCATCGTATTACCTTGCATTTTCAAAATAGTTTCCGTGCTAGGTAGTTCACCGGGAATCAAAGTGGGAACATATTCTTCAACTGTTATGCGTTCCGTGCTTGGAGATAACATGGTGGTACGCGTTTCTACAGTGACATTCGTGATCGTCTTCTCAGTTGCAGTTTCTTGCTCTAAAGGTTCCAAAGTTGTAATTGAATTTAACGATTCCATGACATCGTTCTGATGTCGTACGAACGAAGGTTCTTTATTTATTATATCGAGATTCGGATTTAAAGAAGTTTCACTGTTCGAATAGCTTTCGGTAGTTTGTACGTTATCCGTAATTATGCCGTTAATTGCTGTTGTATACAATGTTTCTATCTGTGAACTCATAGTGGTATTCTTAATTACTGCAATTGTTGTACTCGTATCACTGCTTTTTATCGAATCAGTAACCGTAACGAATTCGTTAGATACAGTCGATGGTGTTGTTATCGTATATTGACTTGTAGAAGGTGAAGACAAATCTTTGATAAAGCCTTCGATGTGATTATTAATTAAATTTGTTTCATTGGTTGATAGAACAGGTATCACAGTTGTATTTGTTATTAACATTTCTTCAGTATCATTCATTATCTTTTCCAATGAAGATTCAACTGTTGTATTCGAAACATAGGCATTCGATTCGGTAGAAATATTGCTTGTTAAATTATTGATAAAGGTAGTTTCGGTAACTGTAGAAAATTCAGAAGTAATGCTGGATAGGATAGAAGGATCGATCGATGAATCATTCATTCGAACGAAATTAATCTCCGTTGTATAAGTAGTCGTTGATGTCGAATCTTCTGCATTGTTTGCTACTGTAGGTTGTACGGTAGACATATCATTTATTTTAGAAATTTCTGTTTCGATCAGAGTTGATTGCTCTTCTACAATGGGAGAATCTTCTTTTTTGTTGCTTTCGAGAGACTCTAAGTTATTATTAATTAAACTTTCAGCATGTTCATCGTGTTTATTTGTATCAACGTTGGATGTTGAATTATCGACTGGTTTGAAATTAGTTTCACTATTGAAAATAGTATTCTCTGTAATTGTTGCAATAGTATGGTCTGACTGTTTGTTTGAAAAGCTTTCAGAATCTGTTGTAATCGTACTAATGGATGTTCCTTCTGATATATCATCAGATGAATTTACCGACGATGAAACTTTAAAGTAATCATCGGGTGGTGTTGATGTCGACGAATAACTGTTTGCTTGGGTTGCATTCGTCGTCAGGTTGAATGACTGTGAAGTCTTCAGCTGTTCGTCGTTTGCTACTTTTGTTGGTAATAACCCTGACGTTGAAATTACTGAGAGAACTTGAGGTGTCGTTACTTTTGATATTTCAGGTATAGTCATGTTTATTTCATCGAATGACTCCGTGGTAATATTGGCATTAGACAAATGTTCACTCGATGATTCCATTTGTACTACGTGCGTTTTAATAGTCGGTGTGACCATTTCAGTGATCCTGTCTCCAGATAACTTTGTAATACTTTCAGCTTGATTAATTTTTATACTAGTTTGTACCGTCGATGTTTCCACTGACATTATTTCCGTTACTTTTTTCGTTATATCTTTTTCAGTGGACGACACCAGTTCGTTGGTTGCCAGGGCAAGTGACGAGTCGTTCACCGTTGATCCCACCAACATAGTCAAAATCGGTACATATTCCGTTACTCGGCTAGTACTCGACTCGTCAGAGGTCACGTTTTGTTCCAATTCGTCCCAAACTTTGACTGGAACCTTTTCGAATACCGTTGCATTATTCATCTCGTTCATCGCCGAGTGATCTATGTCAATAAACTCGACAGTGGATTTCGTAGTTGGCGTTTGGTACATCGAATCTTTGATTGTCTCTAATCGATCAGTGAACAATTGTCCTTCGGTAGTGATCACTGGCACAGGTATCATTGGTTTTTCGGTATATTCATCTGGAGATTTCGTTTCACCGTAACTAATAATCGTCGACAATTTGTTGTTGTCGATGACCGATGTTAATAAAAATGTGCTGCTCGTTGAAGTGGCCTCGTTAATCGATTCTTCAGCTGTATTTTCGGTATTTTCTATTATCGGTGATTTTAAAGTAGACGATTGAGATTCTTGATTAAACGAAACTGACGATATTTTCTGCGTGTTCATAAGCGAATCGGGTTGAGTAACTTCCGCGTAATTAGGTTCTTCTGATGTAGGATCAGGCTCGACTTCACTGTTCGTTAAAATACCAGGTAAAATGCTACTCCACTCAGCGTTTGCGTATTCTGGAATAGATGATAACGAGCCGGCCATAGTCGAGGGTTTATCCAATGCACTTTTTAATACATTTTGTACTTTCTCGACTACGTCCATTACCTGCGAATCAAGAAAAATTAGGAAAAGTGTTCTATTCGATTTAACCGAATTTCTTTTCTCCGAATTTCTTTAAATCTTTAACTTGATATTCAAATATTCATGCTTTATAATGCCTAATTATGATATTAAGTTGATGCGCAAAATAATTACGGTTTTTATTATTTTCAATTTGGCTATTGATTTTTGATTTATATTATTGTTTTCATTGTTTAATATTTTCGAATTTATAAGGCATAGGGAAAATTCGTAAATTCGTGCGATAGAAGCAGAAATTGTTCAAAATAATTAATGAATTATGGCTCGATATTGGTATCAAATATTACGCGATGAAAATGAAAAACTTGAAGATGGAAGAACGGGTCGCAAACGTCTTTGAACCATTCATTTACTTACCGATAATAATACTAAATTTACCGATTTATATCTGTTCATATGATAACCGATTAAATGACGTATCTTGAGAAAAAAAAATTATTTTTTTTACAATTGAATGCAAAGTTCAAATTATTTTAATGCTAATATTTTGATAATAATAAAAGAATATTTATAATTATAAATGTTATAAAGTTAAATGAAAAAAAAAGAAATAAAAAAGAAAAGAAAAGCAATAACATTAAATAGAATATTTTAATTCGAAATCTATTACAAATGAGGCCATTTTGATCGGTAATAATATTTAATTAATATTTACAATGTTAAAAACAGTTATTTTATCGTATAACTTTTTAAACTCGATATTTCAAAATTACAATTATTTGTGCACCAAGTCAATGTTGAAAAGAAATGAAGAAAAAAAAAATGAAATAAAACTAATTTGATTAAAACGAATGTATTAACGAGACTTTTCTTTCTTACGTTTTTTTCTCCATTCAACAGATCAGCAGATTTCTGTGGCTCATACATCTCCATTGTTACATGCCCTCCGTTTCCACCAGCGATTAGTGCTTGTATCTCACGTAAACTCATTTGCTTCGTGATCATGTTCCCCTGATCATTATACGTGTAGAATAGAAATTTGTCGGGTTTAAGCAGTTCTGCCGGGGAAGCTGGCAAATCTTTCTTATGTTCAACGTTTTTCGATGCGTTACTAAAAATATATAGAATATTTTAATCATTATAATCTCACTTTGTATTTTTATTTCGTCTTACTATATTTTTTTTTAAATATATTATGATCGACAAAATGTATATTTATAAATAAATAGTTGACTAAAATTCTAATCAAATTGAATAAATCATTTTGCTGACCTAACGTCCCATAATTTTGCAGTGTCACCTAATGCATCAGCCGTGACTCTTGACAGGTGCGAAGCCTCGCTCGATGAAAATACGCTTGTCAAGAGGATGACAAGTACCGTTAAAAAAGTCTGCCACCCTTGACGAGTACGTAAGTACCGAGTAACCTATAAAAAAACAAACAAAAATGAACTTCATTCTTGAGCCAGACTTAGTAGAGTTAAGTAGACTTTTCTTTATGCGATTATCGACGATCAATCGAATCTGCTTGGAAAGAATTGAAAAAAAGAAAAGAAAAAAAAATAACAACAACAACAACCGCGCAGATTTGACATAAAACCCCTTTCAGGGATTATTATCTAACGTGAAAGTGCATAAATAATTAGATAACCGATACATGCAACATATAATTATTAATATATTTCAATGCAAGAACTTACAGTCTTATCGATCGTACATCGACCGGCTTCTTTCCCGATGAAAAACATGATGTACTTTGCTAGTCCGATAATTTCTTAATAAACCAACTATACGAATGACTTTTTTTCTACAGTTATTTACCGAACAATATATACACAAATGTTATTTTAATATGAATAACGTAGAAATGATGATATTAAGCTTCATCGTTCCTACGAATTCGAATTATTTGATTATATTCCGATCCTTTTCTCGATCTATTCGATAATTGTCTTATAATTATTTTACACGCGTTTTATTGTCAAACAAACTTGTTTTACTCTTGTCTATCACACTTGTATTTTTGTCCCTTCCTATCTCCGTTAGACTCGTTCTTACTGTCCTCCTTCAGTCCTATCTTTCTTTTTCTCTTCTTTAATTTCTTCCTTTCCTCAAATTATCGTTTCCGGTTACGGTTATATATCTACGGGGTCCGCGTATCCTAATCCTTTGAAACAATTTTCCACGACGTCCGTGAGGAACTCCTAAGGAACTGCAACCGAGCCGAACGATCTTGCGGTTGACCTTGCCGCAACGACTAAGGATAGTGACCTTACCGAAGACGCTTATATTCCTGCTACTACTCGTCCTCTTCTCCTGTTTCTCTTCTCCTTCTTACCCCTCCTTTTCCTACTACCTGACATGACTACTCTCCTCTTTCTCTCTTTTAGTTTTTCCCCTACCTCCTACCTTCGCAAACTCATCCCCCTTTCCTCTCCTCCTGTTCATTTCTTCGACTCCTTCCTTCCTTTTCTCTTTTCTTCTCATCTTCTTCTTCTTCTTCTTCTTCTTCTTGTTCTTCTTGTTCTTCTTCTTCTTCTTTTGAACTTAACTTCAGAGAAGATCATTTGCGCCATGATTTCTATGCTTCTTTTCATTCCCTCTCTTTCTTCTCTCTTTCAACTTTGTTTCTTCTTCTTTTCTTACCTACCATTTTTATTTGTATTCCTTATTTTTGTTTACCCCATTCATTCTTATTTTCTATATCTCGTTTATGGTATTCTACTAAGCTTTTTTTAGAATTCATTTTGACACGTCTTATATATGGGACACGTCGAGTGACAAGTTTTCTTTTCATTCTTTCGAATAATCGACTTTAAAGGATCAAATAACCTAATTTCTATCCTTTTCCTTTTATTTATTTTTTTCTAATATTCAATAAGGTATTTAGTTTAAATATACTAGTTACAATACTTAATGGGAATATTGTAGAATTGCGTTGCATTAGATTAGAATTAAATATTAGGACAATTAAGATAGTTTTCATGCACAATTTGTGTAAGATTATTTATTATTTGTTTCTATTTATTATTATAATATATTATATTATATATTATATATATTTATTTAATATTTATTTATTTTAACTAAAATTATATAGTATAGTATAATATATTTATTAATAATATCAAGTTAACCTCAAAGAAAGTTCGTATCATTTGGATGAATAGAGATAAATGTGATGGACAAATATTGAAACGGTACTTAAAAAAACCTTTCTTGATCGCTTCGTATATATTCATGCACTATTAATACAAAATTGATTATATTTTAAATATCAAATATTCAAGAGAAAATATACACGGCTCTTTGATCAATAGGGATAAATAAATTTTGTAATAAATACAAAATTTTAAATTGAAGATAAAAGAAGAAGAAATTAAAGATAAAAAATTAAACATACAAGGTGTCATATTATTTTGTCCAGGCTTATACTAATATACTATTATTAAAAAATATATGTTAATTATATCATATATATAATGAATGAAGTATAATTTTAATTAAATGGAAATATATATATATGATGTATTATAAATATTAAATTAATTAAATATACAAGGTGTCATATTATTTTGTCCAGGCTTATACTAATATACTATTATTAAAAAATATATGTTAATTATATCATATATATAATGATGAAGTATAATTTTAATTAAATGGAAATATATATATATGATGTATTATAAATATTAAATTAATTAAATATACAAGGTGTCATATATATTATTTTGTCCAGGCTTATACTAATATACTATTATTAAAAAATATATGTTAATTATATGAGTAAATCTTGAAATGGTACAAACTTTCTTGACCATTTCATATACTATTATTAATAGGAAAATTTATTATATTTTTCATATGAAACAATCAAGAGATAGTATATGCTGTTTTAATTAATAGAGATAAATGATAGCACAAATGTATGAACGGTACGAACTTTCTTATCACTTCATATATACCAATGTACTATTAGTAGAAAATTTATTATCATTTATATATCGAATAACCAAGAAAGTATATGCCGTTTTAATTAGTTGAGGTAAATAATGCATAAACTTAGAAAAAGGTATGAAACTTTTTCGTTTACTCGATATACTCTGAAATACATTGTTTATAAAGAATATATTTTATTATTATAAAATAACTAAAAATTAAAATTTAAATAATTTAAATTATTATAATACATTTATTACAATATCAGATAACCAAAAAAAAGTACATGTCATTTTAATGAATAAAGATAAACAACCAAGCATAAACCTAATATAAACTTTCTTGATCTCACAACTAATATATTATTATTACAAAATATATTATTTATTGTAATATGAAGTAACCAAAACAGTACATGTCATTTTAATTAATGGTAATAAATAATCCATAAACCTAAAAAAAAGTTATATAAACTTTATCGTTTATTTAATATACTAATACATTATTATAATAAATATTTTACGTATTACAGTATCGAGTAATTAAGAAAAATTACGTGTAATTTTAATTAATAAAGATAAATAAAACGTAAACTTTCTTGATCAGTCAATAACAAAGATTCCTTTATCTTGCCTCGTGACATTTATACAATATTTACAACATTTACAAAATTTTAAATTGAAGATAAAAGAAGAAGAAATTAAAGATAAGAAATTAAACATACAAGGTGTCATATTATTTTATCCAAGCTTATACTAATATACTATTATTAAAAAATATATGTTAATTATATCATATATATAATGAATGAAGTATAATTTTAATTAAATGGAAATATATATATATGATGTATTATAAATATTAAATTATTTAAATATACAAGGTGTCATATTATTTTGTCCAGGCTTATACTAATATACTATTATTAAAAAATATATGTCAATTATATCATATATATAATGAATGAAGTATAATTTTAATTAAATGGAAATATATATATATGATGTATTATAAATATTAAATTAATTAAATATACAAGGTGTCATATATTATTTTGTCCAGGCTTATACTAATATACTATTATTAAAAAATATATGTTAATTATATCGTATAATAAATGAAATATAATTTTAATTAAATGGAAATATATATATATGATGTATTATAAATATGAAATTAATTAAATATACAAGGTGTCCATATTATTTGTCCAAGCTTATACTAATATACTATTATTAAAAAATATATGTTAATTATATCGTATAATAAATGAAATATAATTTTAATTAAATGGAAATAAATGATATATAATAAATATAAATAAAACAAAGAAAAAAGAGATGTTAGGAAGTTTCTTAGCTAGTTAGTTAATATACTATACTTGTATTAGAAATAAGTATTTCAACTTGATTGCATTATCTCTAAGATCTCGAGAGGAATTGAAAAAGTATAAAAGGATACGTGCATCAATGTGAGATATATTTTTGGAATGTGTGTCCGTGCTATATTCCCTTCATATATTGAGAGCGTGTATTCTATCGGTGCACGGGTTTTAAGCATGGCGTGCGTCGTAATCCAGGCCGATGATTATACCAACGATTAACGGTACACTTTGGCTGACCGGTTGCGAGTCACTTGACTTCGAGACTACGATCGTAGCTCTAACATTCCAAATTCGTGACCACTACCACTGTCCGTACTTAGTCGAGACTCTTGGTATTGCACATAGTCCGAATGTTGTTCAACCGTTCGAACATTTTAGAATTTATTAGCCTCTATAATCTCGACACACTATATACGAGTTTGTTGTCCTCCTATTACCATTTTACCGATATAAAAAGAAAGAAAAAAAAACATATGATGTTTTTTTTAACGTTAGAAAAAAGAAAGCTTTTCTTATTTTTAAATGTGAATTTTTAAATGTTTATAATGTTTTTAATGTTTTATGTTTTAATGTTTATTTTTAAATTGTGCTTAAATGTGAGCTTCACTTAAAAACAACAAAGAAAATTATCATTTATTTTTATTTGGCGTAATTTTTTTTTTCTTTTTCTTTTTTTTTTTCTCAATGGCCGAGTCAACCACGATACGTGGTCAGTTTAAATAATTCTCTCTTAATAATACGTCGGTTAGACATTTTTTCTTTTTTTTCTCTCTTTCTAATCTAACATATTCAGATGATTTGTAATATATATTTGTTGACAACTTTTTTCCTTTTTCTTTTCTTTTTTTTTTTTTTTTTAAAGTTCTCAATCTACAATTTTTTTCTTTTTTTTTTTAATGTATAATAAACGAATCTATATAATTTTTCGCAGGTTTATTTTTGAACGGACATTGAAACGAATTCGACTGGCATTATTATAAATATTTTGTTACCGATTTAAACCGATAATTTTATACATTAACCGATAATAAATATTACAAACACGAAGACTAGTATTGAAATCATTTTATAATGATCTTATTAATGAGAAAAATATTGCACGTTACTATGTAGTATATTTTGTTAAAAGTTATCGATAGATTAATATTAATAGTTATTTATTTGATCTTTCATTAAACTGTTTGTAAACATTTCTTTCTCTATATCAAAACACATTTAATGATATTAAAAGTTCCAACGACATCGGAAGATAATACGACAGGAAATTGTAGATATATAATGAGATACAGCGCTTACAATAAATTTGAAATCATTGATATTTACTTGTTATGCAAAGCTTCAAAATGTTTATAAATAGAAACCAATTTTAGAATTATTTAACTTTCAAATTGATATTAATTTTATACAAGAGTATTTGCATCTACGTAAGATATAATAAAAATACTATTATTATTATTATTATTATTATTATTAAATTACAATTATTATTAAGTAATATTTATCTTTAATTAACCCTTTATTTTTGCATCTTATGATACTTTTGAAACGATTGGGCATATCTAGTGAGATTCATTTTTTTATCAATTATTTACAATGTTACTTCTCTTGGTATACAATACTCTTTTGCAATAAAATTTGTATCAATTTAAAAGTTTAATAATCCTAAAGTATGTTTTTGTATATAAAAATCTAGAATTATTGTATTACAAGAAAATATTGATTGTTTTAAATTGATAGCAAAGGTACGAATGTTTCTGTATAACTCACTGCATATAATTATGCAAATATATGCATTATAATATAATAATATAGAAATATATAATATGCTTAATGCTTAAACTATCAGTGCAGATGTCATTTATCTTACAATAATACTTTTAATTGAATATTTATATTATAAAAAGAACTATACGATCATTTATTTCATGTATTTATCATTTACGGCAAATATATTGCACCATTTTCAATATCATATTAATTAAAATGAAGAATATATTGCAAATATTTGTACTGTCTTTTAAACGAAAGATTATTAATAATTAAAAGTCTAATCTTATCGAATAAATCATCACAATTAGCTAATACTTATTTCTTTTTTAGGTAAATCTTAATTAGAACGCAATATTTCGTTTATGATGAGTATCTGATTGAGCGTTTATCAAAGATTAAAAATATCAACGAAAATTAATATGAATGATCATAATCAAGAATTGATTTTAAAAACTATTAAGTAGGATTTACATGTGGTTAGGAAAAGAGAAATATTTGATTTTATTGAGATAAGAGAATTAGATATATAATAAAATATATGTTTATTTTTATACAGTCTGCTTGGAGAATAAAAATGAATGAAGCTACATCATCAATTATTACAATATCAATAAAAAATGTAAAAGAAGTTTGGAGTAATAATTATAATCACGAAGAAACAGTTTACAGCATCCTTAAAGAGCAAAAAAAAGAGAAGAATGAATTAGATTCCAATGTAACAAAAGATGTCACTGACCCATTTTGGAGTGAAAGTTTTTTTGTCAATGGAAGTCATTACAACGGTACTTGGGACGCAGTCGGCATGGCAGGAATTGGCAGATATACTTTACCCAATGGTTAATGGATACATATATATATATAAATTAAATTTATTATTAAAGAAAATAAAAATATATATATATTATTATTTATTATATTATTTATAATTTTATATTATATTATTATATACTATATATTATATATATTATATAATATATAGTTATTTTTATTATATTTTTTTAATAATATATATATATATTTTTTTACTTTCTTTAATAATAAATTTATAATGAGACACAATATTTATAAAACAAATAAATAATCGGATATCTATCAAGCAAATATACATATATTTATACGAAAATGTATAATACGTTTTAAATTAGTGAAAATGGGGGAGAGGGGGGATATAAATTGCAATTTGAGAATCATTTAAAAAACATTTCGCGAATAATTTTGAATTATATCTTTAAAAATAAAAGAAAATAATAATAATAACATGCAGGTACTGTTTTTGAGGGTGAATTTCGCGATGGCAAATTTCACGGACACGGAACCATGTCCTTCCCTTGCGGACAAAGCATAGACGGGGTCTGGATAAATGGTAAACTGAAAACGAAGCGGTACAAGTTCAAGGACGGTTTAGTGTTCGCTGAAGATGATTGGAAGTATTGCCAATTTCCTGACAGACGGTTAGCGTAACATTTGACTACAGTTGACTATACAGTTGACTACAATAACGTTCATATTATTCCTCGAAGTTTCCAATTTCTTCGTGTAGATTCTATCCGTGCATCACGAATTGCTTGAGACCTGCACGGGAAACGTTAGAAAGCAATTTTCATCCGCCAAAAATAATTCCTATCCATTGCTACGATACGGGTAACGGTGTTTACTATCCGGATACTCATTGTATCATGTCCTATGATTCAAAAAAGGTTAATATAACAAGATCATTTTCTTATTTCTTTACTGATTCTATAGAAATTATTTTTCTCAGCTATTATATTGGATTGGCAAATATGAAATTTGTAGTAATTTATATTGTCAACTGTATTTTTCTATTTTATACAAATTTCATACTTGACGATCCAATGTTTATTGGATCAGTATTATTTAATATTTATAATATCAATATTTGTAATGAAATATATCAGTACATAATATAAATAATCAGTATTACATCGATTAATAGAAAAGGTGTCTGTATTTTAACTAGTTAGCTGTAATTGACGAGTATATTCGTCATGGAGAAATTGCAATAGTTTGTGTTGTGATGAGTATATTTCTCATGTCGAAAAAATAATTACGTTTCGTTATATATTTATATATTTATATATATATAATATACAATTTTAAATGAAACTAAAATGTATTCGTAAAATTCAAGATTTTAAATATATTTTAAGACCAGGATGAAAGGAACCGAAAAAATATATAAATAATTATTATGAAAATATTTGTTAATAGTTTAAATAATCTAAAACAACCTCAATAAACTTATCGCTACACATTTTACAGATAACATAATACAGGTACATCTTCCAAAAAATAATATTCGGAAGCAATGAAGATATTGGTGTTTGATTTGTGAAGTGTATTTTGTGAAGTATTATATTGTACTTCATTTTACTCAATATCATTCAATAACAGCAGATTCAATTATTAACTAATCATTATTCTTAGTAATTGATTTTTTTTTATTTTCTTCTTTCATGTGTCAACTACATGCTTAAATTAAGTAAATAAATAAATATTAGTAATATAAAATTATTAATTTTATGAAAAAGTAAAATAGCCATTCGATTACAACTTAATTAAATGTTATTATAGCTGCACATATTATATGTTTGACGAGTATACTCATTATCGTTTGATTTTTGCTAGACAGCTTGAGTACACATTTCTCAAACAAGTCGTCACAGTTGACTGACGATCATATTAAATAGATGACCAGTATATTAATAATTAAAGTATATAAATTTTATCATGAAATAAAATATCAGTATGTATTCTGTATAAATACGATACAATTTGATACAATCTTCACGTAATTTTACTTCTTTTATATCATTTAATCATTCATTTGAAATTCGGACAAATTATTATTTAAACTAAACAAAACATTCTTATACAGGGTGTTACAAAAATTATTTTACCGAGAAAAGAAAAACGAAACAAAAAATTACAATATTTTTCTCATTTCAAGATATGAATCCTCAGTCTCGGTGTTTTTTTAAAAAAAAGTATAAGCCCACAAAGCCACTCCAAATATCTGCAAACAAAATGTATAATCTTTTTACTTCGTTAAAGCAATTTTTGAAACACTGTATATTAATCATTTATTGTTATCGTTAAAGTGTATAAATTAGTTAATTCATGAGATAATAAGGAATTTTAGGAAAAACATATAAAAAGAATTTTATTATACACTTATACTAGTTATTGTATGAAATAATTAAGTAAAATGTTACTTAATTCAAATTCGTTCCATTTTTAACTTTTCCTTCTACGACAATGTTTATAGTTATCCATTCTTATCTTTTTCTATACTATGAAAAAACAATGTTCTATTAGTCGTGCTGTTCTATCGACCTTGAACGCACCACGTTGAACCTTATTAGATTCTTTAGATTCATAATTCATCAGGAACCTTATAGTTCATAATTTTAAAGACAAATCCAATTTTATTTTTCTACTTTAACTACTCACCTCTAGTAAATTCTTATATTAATTTGTTAAAGTATGCAATTCTATCTTATTTCATACTTTAACAGATGAGTCTAGTTATTTCATAGTTTAACTGGTCATTTCACGAATTCATCTAATTTCACGTTTTAACCGTAAAAATTCTACAAAATATTGATGATAAAGTATTGAAAATACTGATCAAATAAGTAAAAGTAACTTATCCGTTTGATAATATATTGTTTTTATTTATTGAAATTTTCTTAATATTTGAAACGTTTCTAAGATAATTGAAATACCAACTGAAACGAAAGCTCAGTGGATTATAAACAATTGTCGGAAAGGATTTGACAAACCTACAGGCTATCAACCATGGTTACACGAAAATTGGTCGACAAAAATTAAGGAGGATTTAAATATATCATATTGTTTACCCTTATCAAACGATTCACCGCAACAATGGTGGAAAAGGTATATTCATAATGATTTCTTTAGAATAAATTTAAATCTCATAATTAATATATTATTAATTTTATTATTGATTAATATTATTTAATGTTTTAATATACTTGATATTTTAAAGTTCATATCACGTAGAAACAAGAAACAATATATCCGGAATAAAAAAACGTAAAAAAATTTTATAAAAAAATCTATAAAAATCTCACATGACCGTTGCGTTTTTTTTCTTTGCTTATTTTTTTGTT
Organism: Polistes fuscatus; assembly: GCF_010416935.1. Taxonomy (NCBI): domain Eukaryota; kingdom Metazoa; phylum Arthropoda; class Insecta; order Hymenoptera; family Vespidae; genus Polistes; species Polistes fuscatus. Next base: position 3,179,001 of record NW_025113075.1, on the reverse strand, counting down.
TATTTATATACTACGTTCGATCTAAATCCATTAGATCTTTACCTGTAAAAATATTTAAAGATCTTAGTTTATGTAATTGAAAATGCAAATAAAAAGATGCGCTTCATCGACGTATTGTAAATTCTTGCGAAATCATATACAACAGTCATAAGATCTTTCAGTGTCATACTTACATTGAATCAGCTGGAAAATATTTAAAAAATATTTAAAAACATTTGTTGTTAATTTATCAGTTTTTTATTGAATGCAATATTTCGAGTGTATGAAATATAAACTTTAAATGTTCGTTTTTCTGTACATATATATATTTAAATGATATATTTTTCTTGTTTTATACTCATCTTCTAAGTTTATTGAAGTATTTTTGAAATAGCATGTAAATTAACACTTTTGTGATTGGCGATAGCCAGACAAAACATTTAGCTGAATACAGCATTTAATTTTCAAAATTCTGTAGCTGAGTACACACCGAGTGAATTACTTAGCATATATAAAATCATAGCACAATAGATAAAGCAATAAATGCACTATGTAAAACTAGATTTGATATAAATAAAATATATTCATAATTATATTTTGTTATATTATAAATACATGCAGACAGTATGATGCTTATAATCATTTGTTGTTCAAAGTTTTAACAAATAAAACATTACAAATGTGTATAAAAGAAATACTTTGATTAATCAAATGAATATGATGAATTTGAAGATATATCAAATTTATCTTGACTTATAATTAGTGTTAAACTTATTTTGTAACTTCTGAAATTTGTATGTTTTATAAATGGTGCATATCTTAATACCTCTTAACAATTTTTGTGAAAGATCGTTTTTGGTAATATGATTCGGTACGTTGACTAGATTTAAGTCATTACTGCTTATATTATTTTCATTTATATTACAGGTAGTCGATTCTGTTGCAAAAGTTAGCATATAATTTGAAAAATGTATTATTGTTTTTCTATATTAAGATTTTGATTTATGATGAATAAATTAAAAAGCACCAATTATAAAATAACATTCCCTGTCGCAAAAGTGTTAAGAATTAAATACAAATTAAAATACATTACATTGTTTATTATAATATCGTACATTAAAAAAGCTTAATTTATAATTATTTTTGAAAAAAATAAAACAAGATTGTCGACCTTCAAGAAAGATACCAGCATATATCGGAAAGATAACGACTTCGTTTGCAAAAATTGTTATCAAAATCAAAAAGAAAAATAAGCAAGCAAATGGAAATACCGAAGAAAAGGATTACCACTATTCAAATATTTCGTTATATTTTGTTTTTACAATATATGTACACGCAGATGTATTATATTTATAAAATTAATACGAGTGGAATTGTGAACAAAAAAAAAAGAAAGAAACAATAAAACATTCGTCTATGCGATTCAGATTGCGTTTTCTATTGTTTCGTAAACAATCTTTGCGACATATTACGAAAAATATTGGCGAAGAAGAAACGTAACGGTAATAACTGCAAAATAAAACGCGATACGATACGATATAATCATTTTGATTTCATCACAATTGAATAATATTATTACAATCTCTAACTACAATCGTATATAATGGTAAGTAGATCGTAAAAAAGATTGATCAAAAATGATTGACAATTTATTAATTAATGATTCGTTAATTTCTGTATTCCTAATTACAACTGATTACTTATTAAAGTGTATTTAAAATTAACCTATAGCGCGAGTGTTTATCAGTGCACGTTGGACAAGGTGGAGTTCAGATCGGTAATGCCTGTTGGGAATTATACTGTTTGGAACATGGAATTCAACCAGACGGGCAAATGCCCTCAGATAAAACAGTTGGAGGAGGGGACGATAGTTTCAACACATTTTTTAGCGAGACAGGTGCAGGAAAACACGTTCCAAGAGCTGTTTTTATGGATCTAGAACCTACTGTAGTAGGTATGATCATTATAATTTCGCAATGATATACATGATTACTTTTAAGATTACTTCTAAACGAGTTATTTTTATCTCTTACATTAGACGAGGTACGTACCGGAACTTACAGGCAACTCTTTCATCCGGAACAACTGATAACAGGGAAAGAGGATGCTGCGAATAATTATGCGAGGGGCCATTATACCGTTGGCAAAGAAATCGTGGATTTAGTATTAGATCGTTTACGCAAATTAGCCGATCAATGTACAGGACTCCAAGGATTTCTTATTTTCCATGCTTTTGGTGGTGGCACCGGATCCGGATTTACCAGCCTTTTGATGGAACGATTATCCGTTGATTACGGGAAAAAATCTAAACTTGAATTCGCTATCTATCCGTCGCCCCAGATCTGTACGGCAATAGTCGAGCCATATAATTCTTTACTTACTACTCATACGACTCTCGAACATTCGGATGCCGCTTTTATGGTAGACAACGAAGCAATTTATGATATCTGTCGTCGTAATCTTGACATAGAAAGACCAACTTACACTAATTTAAATCGTTTGATCGGTCAAATTGTTTCTTCGATCACTGCATCCTTGCGTTTCGATGGTGCTCTTAATGTTGATCTTACTGAATTTCAAACTAACTTGGTACCTTATCCCCGAATTCATTTTCCACTTGCAACCTACGCACCGGTCATTTCTGCCGAAAAAGCTTATCATGAACAATTAACGGTAGCAGAGTTGACCAATGCTTGCTTTGAACCGGCCAATCAAATGGTTAAATGCGATCCACGTCATGGTAAATACATGGCTTGTTGTATGTTATACAGAGGAGATGTTGTACCAAAAGATGTCAATGCCTCTATTGCAACTATCAAAACCAAACGTACTATACAATTCGTTGATTGGTGTCCAACTGGATTTAAGGTACACTTATGCATAGTGTCAAACAAGCTATCATCAACTCAAGCTACTGTGAAAATTCACATTTTTGGATTTCACTTAAATTTTATTATCTTCTTGTGCTCTCTGTGAAAAACTGCGTCATTTTTTTCGAATTCTTTTCTTTTTTTTTTCAATTCATTCACGAGATGCGAATTTTTGTAAAATTTCAGTTGCTTTTTTTTCGAATGCTTATAATTTTTTTAAAAATGCATCAATTGGAATGAGTTTTTTGTTCTTAATCTACAAAAAATTGTTTTTTAATTTAAGTTGTTGTTTTCATTTTTTTTAATTCAAATGTAAGGGCGAGTAAAATATTTTCAAAATTAAAAAGAAAATTATAAATTATCTCTACTCACGCTCGGATCAACTTCAAAAATCTTTAAATTATTATTTATCAATTTTTGTAAAGAACATTTTCGACAAAATCGAAGAATACAAACAATATAAAAAGCAAAATTTTAAAAAATTTAGTAAATAATTCTTTATATAAAATTATTTTAAAATTCATTGAAAAGAATTTGACAATTTTTTCACAATTTGAGAAAAAAAAACATTCAAATTGATGCATTCTTAAAAAAGTTATAAGCATTAAAAAAAAAAACCAACTAAAATTTTCGGAGTTCTTCTTTTACAGAGTATATATAAAAAGATAATAAAATTAGAGCCAAATCAAAGATGTCAATTTTCACAGTAAATTGAGTTGGCATGGAATGTCCTATATACATTCCTAAAAGATTTCAGAAATCCTATTAATGTAATTATTTTGATTTTATTTGTAACACGATTAAGTGTTTATATAATAGTAGTGTTTGATCATTTTTAGGTTGGTATTAATTATCAGCCACCTACGGTTGTACCAGGTGGTGATCTCGCCAAAGTACAACGCGCAATTTGTATGTTGGCTAATACAACTGCAATAGCTGAGGCATGGAGCAGGCTCAATCACAAATTTGATGTTATGTACTCAAAACGTGCATTTGTACATTGGTACGTAGGAGAGGGTATGGAAGAAGGAGAATTTTCAGAAGCACGTGAAGATCTGGCAGCATTAGAGAAAGATTACGAAGAAGTTGGTTTGGATTCGGTTGAGGGTGAAGGCGAAGGAGGAGAGGAATATTAATTTGTCATTAGTTTACAAATGAATTTTCACTTAATGTATTTTTAAGAATTTCTGTATTAAATTAAATAACGTTTCTCTTTGACTAATATTATTTTGGTCGTATTAAAAGCACTGCAAAATTAGTTCAATTAAAAGATTTGGCATGCGTATTTATGCGATTTTTTTCTTTTTTTTTTTTTTCTTTTTACTAATAACAATAATATACAGAGTGTCTGAGGTTTTTTCGTACATTCGTGAGCGTATTCTACATTCAAAAATAAGGCCAAAATGTTTATAAACGTAAGTTATTCGAAACTCGTCATGTCAGAAACAGCATACTGCAACAGTGTTAAACTTGTATTCGTGTAGGTGGGCAACATTTTGAACAGTACATTTAAATATTTGTACAATTTGTCATAACTTTTTAATAAAGTTTCAAATGATGTTATGTTGAGAATACGCTGACAACGTGTGTACAAAAAACCTCAGACACCCTGCTATTACAAATAGTAAAATTTTCTTCAAATTTCAACTAATTGATCTTTTCTGTTATTTTTTTATTACAATCTTTTTATGTTCTACGACCGTCCGAGGTCCGTCAACTTTTTGCTGGACTTTAAATACTACCAATATTTTTTTTGGTATACATTCGTTAACATTACATGTTATTATATCTAAGATTAAGCGTATATCATTACTTTCAAAACCCTTAGGAATTTGAATTGACGTTGGCATTGTAAGCGAGCCACGTAGAGATTTGGCTATCCAAGTATCTTTTGGTAACGACAACGACCATTTCTGAGGTGCTTCAGAATTCAGTTTTAAATCATTTTCAAATATGAAGTCAAATGTGATTGTAAGTTCACCTCCATTTGTATCAATAATCGTATTAAAAGAATACACTTCATCAAAGTTATCCTTATCATTATCTTTGGTTGGAAGAACAAAGGAAATCTAAAAATAAACATTAAATTATGAATAAAAGATCATAAATAATCTTGATTAGTTCATTAACAAATATATTTTATACTCACGGACGAAATAGTATTATTTTTTAAATTGATTTTTTTAATAGAATGATTATTTGTATCCGCTACGTATAAAGTATCAGCGCTATTATTTATCGCAAGTCCACTTGGTTCGTCGAACTAAAAGATCATATTTCCAGTTAAATATGTTTCTGTAGAAATAAATTATTAATGCATTAATTAATTATCTCTTACAATGAATGATTTATTCGGCTTCCCAGCACCATATAGTGTTTTACAATTTCCTGTGGGATCTACTTTTTTAATTTTGTGATTGTAAGTATCTGCTATATAAGTTTCTTGTTGAATAGAATTCCATATTATTCCTAAAGGATGTTGAAGTTTTGCAGTATGACGAGTGCCATCCATATCTCCAAAGTCATGTAAATTCTAAAGGAATTCATACGATTGTTATTAAGAATTATATATTTAAAAACTTAACATTGTCACTGTTTCATGTTATATATTTAACCTGTGGATTCTTATCAGCACCACACAATGTAGAAACTTTTCCATCTTTTAAATGAACCTCTCTGATACTGCTACTTTCACTATCAGCAAAATATACAGCATTATATTCTTGAGCAATTGTGATTCCAGATGGTTGAGCCAATGTTGCTGCATGTGGATATGAATTATTACGATTCCCTTCTCGACCATTTCCAACAATAGCTGCACACATACCAGCTTGATACGATCTGTTAAATAATACAATAAAAATAAATAATAAAATCTAATATATAAAAAGGAAGATAATTAAATAAAATTAATATTTTATTCTTAAAGTGTAAAATGTTAAACTTATTTTACTTATTTTTCCACCAAATAGTATCTTCTAAAAAGAGTGCCCAAATTTGATGTGTGCCTGCTACTGCGATCAACAAAATCGGTACAGTAACTTTATCACTATTATGATAGTATATTGCCACGTCCCAAGGAGAAGAAAGTGCTTGATCTGTTCCAAATTTTCCTCCTATATAATCATGACCTTGCTTCCCTGTACCCGCCACAGTAGTCACAATTTGCTTTTTCAGATCAATCTAAAATAAATATGTAACATTCATTATAAAAAGTATCATAACAAATTTATAAAATTGCACAAGTTTAACGTGTTAAATGCAGAGTATCTTTTGCTTATCTTTCCATTTAGGACACGGTAATCTGTCATCCAAAGAAATATGGAAAAATATCAATCATTGGTAACCAATACAGTCCAAATGGAAAGTCTAAAACCAGTCTATAGATACTGATGTGACATTTAACATGTTAATAGAAATTGTTTAAAAATCCGTATTAAAATTACCCTTCTAATAGCATGATTTTCATTGTCAGCAACATATATCATTTCATTCAGTACACAAGTACCTTGGGGTGCATTAAACTTCGCTTTGTTAAAACTACCATCTTTATAGCCCGCATCGTATCCACCTATAACGTGTTCTATATTTCCATTAATATCTGCTACTAAAATTCTATTGTTGCCAGTATCCGATACAATTAATTTTTCTCCTGTTTCAGAAGAATACATTTCTATTTTGCCAGGAAATCGTAAAAGATCAGTTGAAGCTGGTAACAAATGTATAGCTGGTGCTATAGGAAGAGCATGATTAGATATTTCATTTATCGATGTAAAATAATCAAGTGCGACTTTTGTATATAAAAATAATTCTTCTCTATGACCTTCGCCTAATGTAACCATTAATGGTTGTCCTCTTGGACCTGAAATTCCCATTCATTTAAATATATTGCACATATAACAAATTTTTACATATTTCAAAGTTTGATCAAGTATTTATGCATACCTAACATTATCATTGTTGGCCAGCACATCACTCCAATAGCTTCCCACATCGAAAGTGTTGAATCATTAACAACAGGATGCATTATGTTATACCTTTGCACAGCTGACCTTATTTTTGTTGAATCACGCTCATTAGAAAATTTTGCACTATGAACACCAATCTAAAGGAACAATACTAAACATATATTTACGTTCTTATAAACTGTGTCTGTGTGTACAATTTGTGATTTATATTATTAAAACTATATTATTAACACTAAATGTACCATACTAGTCAAATGTCCAATTCTAAGTTTTGAATTAAAATTTTGCTCTCAATGTTATTGCCTTCCTCCTTTTGATTTTATAACAATTATAAATAATAATGTTTTATTAATTATTTAACCCAGTCTTAAATTTTCTATTATCTGCATTTAATTTGATTTATCATTTGAATCATTGTAATATAAAAGATATACAAAAATTGTTGATATGTTTAGTGTTATTATTTTCTACTGTAAAAAATAACATGTAAAAAAGTAACTTTTAAACTTTAATATTTAAGCTACTCATACTCCAAATCGATTAACTCTACGAAACAAAAAGTAGAGAAAATTGATAAGTAATAAACATTGTCATATTATTTACTATTGAATGATCATAAAAATTGTTTTCATTTAGCAATGTTAAGTCTAATTATTAAGGAAATTTGTTTTAAAAATAAAAAATTAAGCATCAATCAAATGGTTTAATAATAAAATTTAAATAAATTTTAAAAGCAGAATTAATCGTTTTGACCCATGAGCGGTTCATTTAATATTTGTAAATATTTACTAACCACAACTAAACCACGCTCTATAGAGAATTCTTTTTCTAACGCTTCCAAATCAGGTAGAATATGCATACAGTTGATACAGCAATAAGTAAAAAAGTCTAATATAACTATTTTGCCATGGAGGTGTTTCTTCATAGAGAGATTCTCGGAGACATTGAACCATTCCAAGCCTAACATTTAAAGAAATTACTTCACTGTGTGTACACATAATATCATATGTGACCACATTTAAAAGTAATAGATAGATTTTTTAAATAGTATCCATGATTAAATAAGATTTTTATTATACAAAATATATATATCACAGTAGTGCATCTTAACAACGAACATAGTTATTATTTTAAGATAAAGTTAATCATTGGATCAATAAGACTTTCAGCTATCATTAGTAGGTAAACCGTAATCTTTATGTAAACTTGTAACTGTGATATTATTAATTTCAGCGACGGCACCAAATACAACTTGGGTCGCATCCTTTATATCATTGTATTCGTGCAAAAGGTTCGTAGTCTGCTTCATAGAAGGATATTTATCTCTCGATGTTTTCAAGTTGTTATACTCTGTGTCCAATTTCTTCTCGAGTTGAAGAAGTTTGAAGAACTGTTGTTTCTTTTCATCTTCTAAAGGAATTTTCTTTAATTCCAGCTGCTTTTTCTTTGTCACTATCATCGATTCGTCCCTCTCATCATTTTTCTTATATCCATCCAAAGTATCATCGATGAATGAGGAAGACATTGTAAGAGAAGAATCAATGTGTTCAGACCTATGATTCAATCGATAAAAGGCCATGCGTGTTTATGAAATATACTGAATCTCAATTTCTACATAATATTGAATAAAAGGAAAATAATTATGAGGGTATTGGTACAGTTTAAATAGTTTTTTAGACATAAACGAAAATAGCATATTAATGTCTTATAATACATATATTCTACTCTAGAGTTATTTACAAATAATTTTTATATAACATTTATTTTGTTTTTTATATTTAATTATAAAAAGTTTAAACAATGAAAAGATAATTGAAATATGTTAATCGCTTAAGATATATCTGCAATATACATATATTCTACTTCAAAGTTATTTACGAATTATTATTTTGCAATTCGATTATACAAATTTTAAATGATAAAAAATATAATTTGAATAATATTGATCATTAAAAACATTTATCTTCTAGGTGTTACAGCGCCAAAGGTTTACGTTATTATAACGTTAGTATGTCAGTACGTTAGTAAAAATATTAATAGAAGAATGTATAATAACAAAAACCTTTTATTTTAATGTCACACCTCGATATATTATAATATACCAATATCAAATAACTATTTCAAATATAACAATACAAAAAATTTGTATAAAAAATAAGATAACCTTTTTGGAAGTCCTTTATACAAGCTTCAGTATTGGCAAATGTTTTTATATGGCGTAGAACTAGTTTTTGTTTTTCCGTTTGATCGGTAATTATTTGAAGATCGTGTCGAAATTGTTCGCAAGCATCTGTTAATACTCTCACTGTATCCGAGATACTCATTTTTTTATTCACTTGTCCGCACATGTACGATGATGACTACGAATTAAAAAAAAAATGAAACAAAAGAACTTCCAAACGTCGAATTAGTTTCACAAAAAAAAAATATGCTCCAATACACACATATACGTTGACGTTACTTGTGAAGCAATGAAGGCGTAGGAATACTGTAGTAAAGTAGTCCCACTATTAATGCGCATGTCAGATATAGCTTTCCCAGGGTTACCACTCATCGATCGATCTGTTTTCTCGTCCGCTTATTGGCTAACGAATTTAAAATGGCAGACTCACTGTAAATCGACCAATCAAAATTGCGTAAATGCGTAGTAGCAGTTGTCACGTGATCGTTGATCGGAAATGTTCCTTGATCAGTCGTTTCCGTCTTCCAAGGTCTGTCAGCCATTGTTCATCTGTTTGCCGGGTTGGATAAGGTACGTTACGGATTTAAAATTATCATATTAGGAAAAATATCTAATTTTTCCTTTCTTTATCTCTATCATTATTTTCCTTAAATAATTATTTATTAATTATCTTTATAAATTATTACTGAAATCTAGTTCTAAGGTAATTTTTTCTCAATTTTATAGAACTTCTAACAAGAGTGGACATCGATTTAATAGTCGAAAGGATAATTGTACGTTGCAAATAGGAAACCGTTGCTTTCTAGAAGACTAGAAATGTATACCACAGGCTATAGCAATCAAACAAGGTAAATTATATAAATATTATTTTTCTTAATAATCGTAAAAATTGATAAAATCTGTATATTGATTTGTTAGTTACTTAAAATGTGTTTGCGAAGACAGTCGAAGATGGTTTCTTTTTTTTTTTTTTTTTATATATATCCAACGTTGTCTCTCGGTCAGCCATTTTGTTTGACGTAGTTACTAATGGCGATTATTTTAACATTCTAGACTTTTTTGCTTAAGAATGAATTATTATCATTTTTGATGAACTGTACGATGAATAAATAGACATCTATTCTAATTTACAGCTTATACTTTTTGCTTAAGAATGAACCATTATCGTTCTTGGATTCATTATGAAACAAAAAAATAGTTTATTTTAGTTTACAGCTTATACTTTTTGCTCAAGAATAAACTATTATCATTTTTTCTGATGAACTATATATAATGAAATTAATGTTTAAAGAAAATATTTTAATTTACAACCTGATGGTCCAGTAAATAGACTTTAAACATAATAATTTTTTACTAACTTTAGGAATATATCTTTTGAATTTATATCTTACAACTCAGTAACATATTGCTTTCTACACTTCTATTATTAAAAAAAAATGGATATCTTCATTTCTCTTTCTTCTTTTCTTCTGTTGCCTCCATCTTTCTTTTCTCTTCTATTCTACTAAAAATTTTATTTTGTATCCTTTTTTCTTCCTGATCTTCTTTAAGTTTTTTCCAACTTATCTATTTTTCTTTTACATATAATTTTCTATACTTTTCTCTTTTGTTAAATCATTATACTAATTTTTTTTTATTTATTACGATTTCTCTCTTTGCTTCTTAATTTTTTTTATCTTAGCTACTACCATCCTCTTCTCTTTCACTCTCGGATGTGTTTGCAACACCTTTACGTTTAAGTATAAATTTTCTTTTATAAATTCCTTAGCTTTCTTCTCAACTTTCTTTTCCTTCCATTCCATTCTTATTACTATATTATACTTTTTTTTTTCTTCTTTTTCTTGTGTGCCCTTTCTAGCATTCTTAAATTCTTTCTAGCACAACCTCTTCAAATTCTATGATTATTCTCATAAATTGTTTCCGCATTCATGTCCTTTTTTTTTTCTTTTCTTCCTATTCATTTCCTATATTTCTCTTTATTTACTTTACCTTCACTTTTTTCTTTATTTATTTGAAAGAGAACAAAAAATTCATTTTATATGCTTTATATATTATATACAACTTCCAGAAAATCATTACAAAATCTTGAGTACAAAGAAAATACGGTGCTGAGGTTGCAGAGAAAAATGTGAAAATGATGAAAATTTGGTTGGATGAAAGTATAAGTCACCGAGTTTAATATTCATTTTCAATATTTGTATTAATAGATATTTGATTCGTAAAAGACGTATAAGTGATTCAGAAGTGATATCAGTATAACAACCTTTAAGTTTTTGTGCAGTATATAATGTGTTAAATTAGTCCGGTAAGAAAAATCCAGAAAGAACTGGAAGATCTCGTGCCGCAACTGAACAAGAAAAACTTGCAATTTTATGAGTTGCATAAAATTTTAAATGAGTAACGCGAGATAAATTATTGAAGAAAGTGGCGTGCATACAAATTTAAGAAACGTGCTTCATATTTTACTAAAAAAGCCAAGAAAATTGAAGTAAATAGTCCTGTGTAACTGCAGCTCATAAAACAGCACGTTTGAAGTTTAGTTGTGAGCACGTTCGTAGGAGAAACAGAAGTGAAAAGAATTAATATCGACGATGAAGAAAAATTTAATTTAAGTAGCTTACAAAATTTCACTTTGTTTATATTCTTGAAAGTTCAATTATTTACCGACTGGCGCTCAGTACCTTAGGTCGTAGTGTCCTTGTTTATCGATCGGTTCTCGATTGGTAAAGGTTGGTAAGGATTCGATTCTACATGTGCATATTATATCTTTTTTTTTTTTTTAATATTTTTTAAAAAGTCAACAATTTACAAATATTAATTTAAATATAAAGCAAATTTTTCTTATATATGTATATATAAAATAATTTAATTCATATGGTACACTCGAATTACAATTAAAATTTAATTTTTATACAATTCACAATAATTTTATGTACAACTTTAATAATAATAAATAATAATCGTAATTACTCTCTTACCGTTAAACAAAATTTACATGAAATTTTTTAATAATAAGAATAATTATGATTATTATTTATTACTATTAAAGTTGTATATAAAATTATTGAATTGTTTAAAAATTAAATTTGAATCGTAATTAAAGTATTATATTGATTAACATATTTATAGATAACAAACAAAATGATTAGTATTGAGTTTGATAATATTTGCAAAATGTTGATTTATTTTTAAATTATTTAAATAAAAAAGAAAAACCGAACCCCCAGACCATCCATTCGGTATAGAACACATTTCTAGAACGAATTATGTTCGAAAATCAAAATTCTACTATAATCTTTTGATAGTAAAAATCTACCAATAAGAATCGTAAAAATGAATAATAAACTTTACGTCTTATATGTACTTTTACCCAACTAAATTTTGACTATTTTCATATTTTCTCTGTAACTTGAGCATTGAATTTCCTTTGAATTCAAGATTTTGTATTGATATTTCAGAAGTTGTTTGTAATTCCGAATATACGATAAATTGAAAAAAAAAAAATGGTATTTTATACCTCAATTAGTTGTTTGTCACGTCCCAAAATAAAATTATTAATAAATGTGTCGCAGGGAAGTTGGACAGGGTAAGAATTTAGAACATTATATTTCGATCTTATTGAACGTTTCGCCTCTTCATCGGGACTTCTTCAGCAACTCGATCGTTAAAATTCAGAGTCTCTTATATATGTAATGAAATATTATTATTAGTATTTATATTTCATCACTTTTAGTAATTATTTAAACCGGCTGCTCTCTTACAGTAAAAACGCGCAGGCATATTACAGTGAGCGAGACATACAAAGTTTTATTATTAATTGATTCAGTCTTCTTAAAAATTAGTTTTTATAGGTTTCCGAGGTCATTTATATGTAATAATAAATGACCTCGACATATACATTATACAGTAACTGATATTATTTAAAAAAAAAAAAAAACATAATAACGAATTAAAAATCAAAGATAATAGGTTGGGGAAAAAGAAATTCATTATTTTAATGTGAACTTCAAGACTTTATTTAATATGTTTCGGATTGTCCGATTTGGGTCAAATAAATATGCACCAAATAAATAAATTAATATCATTATATCACATATTATATATATATATCACATATTAAATTAAATATCAAATAAATAAATATGTTTTGTTCTATAATTTGTTGTCATTTTAAAGGTAGTTTCATAATGCCTTTCTCATAGAAGTCTTAGTCCCTATTGGTGAAAAACTCTAGTAATCGATTTTTACAGTCTTCTCTTGGTGTCAATTTTTTATCACTAAGAAAGTTTTGCAATGCAAGAAAAACATGATAATCGTTTGGTGCCAGGTCCGGACTACCAGGTGTAGAAGTATGAAACCGGAATTTTTTGTTGTTGTTTGAAAATGATAAAAAAATATTTTATTCAAAATAATCTCATTGCTAAATATGATCCGCACACCTCTATGACGGTATTAAAGACCAAGAGAAAGTGATAACGTATTTAATTTATAAAAGTTCCTTATAGGTTTGATATATTATTAATTGCTATTAACCGTACGGGTGATTAAAATAGTATAATGAAAGAGAGGCGAATAACTGACTTTAATTGCCGTTTCTCTTATTTTACAGGTAGTCTATAATTTTTAGGGATTGTAAATAGTAATATTAATTAGAATATAATTTCTTATTTTACAGTGAAACTAATTTAGTCAATTTATTTGGTCCATTTCAATCCTTCAATATAGAAACATATTATATACATTTTTCTCACCTCTCCGACAGTTTACGAATGTCACGCCAAAAAAACAATTCTTCTTTTGAAGTGAACCAGTTATCGTTCTCACGTCATAGTCACCACTTTTGAATTTTTTGAACCACTCGAAACACTGTGTTTTACCAAGAGCATGTTCACCTTAAGGGGTTATACGCAGTTGCGAGGCTCGAAAAAGACGTATTTTCATGAATTTTTTCTAGTAACAGTTTTTATTTCTCAAAAAAAATTGTTGGTAATTCAAATAGAGTGAACTTTTGAGAATACAATAGCGCGTCGATTCTGTAAAAATATTAATCTGCACTGCTCCTGTAGATGATTTCCTGAACGTCCTCTAAAAAAAGACGTTTGGCGGTGATCTCCATTTTAGCGGTTTGGATTATCCGAAATTAAAAAATATGGTGGATTCTTTTAAAGGATAGATTAATGCAGGTATTAAAACCAAGGAATAATAAAAATTTTGATTTTTGACAAAATGGCGTCTATTTGAAAAAAAAGTTGTTGTTTTTGACTAAAATTTTCGCTCTAAATTGTTACAAAAAAATAGTAATAAATTTTTTTTAAAATTATTCCTTATACTTAATACCTGAGGAATATATCTAAGAAGATTGTGTAAAAATTTGAAACCGATCGGTTAAGCCGTTTTTGCAAAATCGAGATCACCGACTTTGAAAATACCGTTTTGAGAAAAACGCGTTTAAAGTTTCAAAGAGACGTTTACACATAGTTAAAAATTTTTGTTTGCAGCTTACATGAAGTGAAGAATATTTGTCGGATCGATTTGAAATTTTCAGAGAATATACTTAAATATATGTACATTCCGAAAATGCAAAAAAAAAAATCGATTTTTTGAAAATCCTAACTGCGTATAACCCCTTAAGCTTCGACAAGTATTCGATGCGATTCTGCAGCAGTTTTCTTCAAATGATAACAGAAAACCAATGCTGTCCACAAATCGTTGTTCGTAGGCATAAAACTCGACATGTTTAAGGTTATCAAAAAATATACCGGTGTATGAAACTTGGATTGTTGTGTGTTGAAAATCTTCGTCAGCTGTTAGAGGAAGATGATGGTGCTGCAGAAGCAGTCTTATGATCCTTAAACTGGTGACTAGCACCATGTATAGGGAAATTTCGGTGTACACTTGTATATTAGGTGTACATTGTCTTGAAGTCTCTCAAATACAGTTCTGAGATGCTGTCGATACTCTTTTTCGTTCCTTGACGCAATGAGAATATTATCAATGTATACTATTACAAAATTCAAGTTTCTGAATATAGAGTCCATGAATCGTTGAAAGGTTTGTGATGCATTCTTTAACCCTTTCGCTTACAAAAACGTCTCAGAGGCGTCACAAGGTTATCGGACCAAAAACGAATAAGACGCCTCAGAGGCGTCGTAAGTCTACCGGGCGAAAAAACAAAACATTTCAGAATACAGAATATTGACCGATTGGTATCGCTTTTAGCCCGCACAGTGGGAAATTCGATCGTAAGGGAAAGGGTTAACCTAAATGGCATCACCAAAAATTCATACAACCCTAAAGGTGTTGAAATAGCCGTTTTTGGAATATCTTCAGTGGCCATCTGGATTTGGTGATATGTTCGCTTTAAGTCTAACATAGAAAATATATTTTTCCCTTGGAGATTCATGAAAAGATCGTGTGAGTGTGTCTAATGGGATACCAGTCTGGTATCATCTTTGAATTTAATGCTCGAAAATCACCGCATAATCTCCAACCTCCGGCAGATTTTGATTGTTAATGAATGGGACTAGACTAAGAATTCTTCAATGCTTGGATCATTCCTTGCTTCAACAGGTATTCTAATTCTTGTCGGAGAGTTTCCAATTTCTGTCTTACTAACCTGCGAAGTTGGTAAGATACAAGAGTTCCCAAAGTTTCAATTTGATGTAAAACGCTGTTGTTTCTCATATTTCCTTTTCCTACAAATGGTTTGGATATTGCTGAGAACTGTTTGAGCAATTCTCTGTATACTGTATTGTCATTAATAGTAGATACGCTATGTATATACGTTTTTCGGATAATGCCATTAGATAAAATTTGAGTAACTGAATTTCTTAGACATCGATTTTTTAAATCTATAAAAATGCCATAATGTGCGGTACAGTCTGCTCCAATGATTGGTGTGAGTTTACTTCAACGATTATAAACGGCCAACAGTTCTAATTTTGTTGTATTTGCTGTATAGAATTTGAATGTTTGCTTATCTACTTTGTTTTTTATTAATTCTCGTGGAATCACCCAGGCAGAGAATTAAAATGTCTTTCAAAGCTTTGTATCTGTCTTGTTCTGGAGATCGTCGGAGGAAATCGGATAGTTGTTGCACTGTTTCCAGATTAAGTACTCCTAAAACATAATTAAATTTTCTAAAATCACTTAAGATTCTCCTGTTTGTTAATGTGACCTCTATCTAGATGAACCAAAGCTCTTGGAAGTTTGTTTTTCGCTCCTTCATTTTCCAACTCGGTATAAGAATTTACATTCGCTTCTTTATTTGTGGAACGAGGGGAATTACGTGCGACAAACATTTTATATTGTTTTTTTTTCTTTTTTTTTTTTTCTCGTAATGTAGGATTTTTAATAGGAAAAATAGTTTTATTTGAAACTCAAGTACAAAACGCAGAATCTCATTTGTTCATCGCTCAATGCTGACTGCCTTTGTCGCTCGTGCATCGATTTGCCGCGTCCACGCCGTTCCTTGCCTCGTTCGATGAACTAAGCCACTCAAAACTAACAAACGCATATCTTCCTACGCTATACTCACCAGTGTCTTTGTCGGGAGACCTACGAGTTAAAAAATAATAATAATAATAATCGCAAATAACAATTGCCGATATTTAGTTGCTATGTTACATAAGACAATAAATTCCATGATGAATCAATTGGTAAAACAGTAATAAAAGTATATTTATATTATAGTAAAAATTATATATTATATATTATAGTAAAAAAAAATACTGAGAGTGTATATTTACGCCTTTCTTATATATTAATGGGTTTGTGAGGGCGTATATATACACCTTTAGCAGTCAAACAGTTAAATAGCTGTAATCTTGATTTATTAGTTATAGATCGAGGAGTACTAGAGATTTCAGCAATCGAAATGTCGGTACAACAGCATATTGGAATGGTCAACAACAACCTCAGAAAGAATTCAATGCTAAAAAACAAAACCCGAACCAAAAGAAAATACCAGGAGATTTATTAAAGAAACCTAACTGGGATTTAACTGCTCTTCCAGTAATTACAAAAAACTTGTATATTCCACATGTTAATATTTTAAAACGAACATCTGAAGAAATTAATAAATACCATACTGGCAAAGAGATAACTGTTAAAGGGAATAATACTCCGCCTCCAATTCAAGCTTTTGAAGAAAGCAATTTTCCGGATTATGTCATGGAAGAAATAAAAAAACAAGGATTTGCCGAACCTACTGCTATACAAGCTCAAGGATGGCCCATTGCATTAAGTGGGCGTGATATGGTCGGCATAGCACAAACAGGCTCCGGCAAAACTTTAGCGGTATATATATTTTATAGTCCATATATAGAATATTGTTTCATAAACAAAATTAATATAAAATTTAACCTTATTAATAGCTCAATTTCACTTCCTAGCTTTATTTGTTTGTTATTTTAC
This sequence comes from Polistes fuscatus, assembly GCF_010416935.1. Lineage (NCBI taxonomy): Eukaryota > Metazoa > Arthropoda > Insecta > Hymenoptera > Vespidae > Polistes > Polistes fuscatus. The sequence goes on along the minus strand of NW_025113075.1, from coordinate 3,161,587 downwards.
CTTTTGTGCTCATATTTTGTTTTGACTTGCTTGCTTACAAGATTTTGCAGTATTTTAGTTACGTCCCTGATAATGTCTAACCTATCTTTTTACCTATGACCTCCATCTTAATAGTACTGTATAATTGATATAATTTTGCTCCAATCAATCGTTTTTTCATCACGTTTGGCATCGATGATTCATTAAAGTTACAGGTAACCCCCGATGAACACGATTAATTGAATCCGTGTTCTTTGAAACCGTGTTATTCGAGACTACAAAAAACGGGATTCCGTTTCAAGTGTGAAAATAAAAAAAGTTTAAAGTTTTCTTTTTTTGTTAAATATAAAACTAAACATTTTTATTTTTTGAATTCATATTGGGGTAAATATTTCTAAGAAAAATCTTCTATTACATAATTCAAATTAATTTTTTAATTAGTTTTGAAAAAACGCGTTTTATTTTTAATTTTTATTATGAAAATAAAAGAAAAAGAAAAAAAAACAAATGACATATTTGGAAATAATTTTATATCAAATAATATATGTATTTTATTCTTTTTCAAAAGAATTACTCGAAAATCGTGTAGTTGGAAACCGTGTAATTTGGGGGTAGGTATCCGTGTTCTTCGAGGGTTACCTGTACTTTATTTTCGAATACCCTAAATTTTGTTCAGTTTTGTAACGTAAGTAATAACTACGATTCAATGCCTTAAAGGACTACCGGTAAGTAAATAGTCGTTCTGTAGATTTTAATTTTTGGACATCTAGAAAACACCCGGGAACCACCGAGTATTTTATTAATTGAATGGAAACGTGCAATCTTCAAATTAATTCTTTTCTTAACTTCTTCTCTTATTTTATTAGTTTAATTTAAAAATCTATGACTGTTTATAACCTAAAATAATAATATTTAAATTCTTCTCTTTATTTCTCTTTATTTCTAAACATCTACTTTCTTCTATTAAATTCTCGTTTTATTGACATACGAAAACTGGTTTCTGAAACAAGTGATAGAGAAGGGGATATGACTAACACTACCCATTACATTAATTACTAATGTAATAATTATATAATAATGACAAACTTTATTTAACATCATATATATATGATTGCCAGTATTTTTATTATTTAAGATTTCATAGAAATAAATCTTTCATTTTCTATATTCCAATAAAAATTTGTAATTATTCAATGGAGCACTTTTTATTTCTAAATATATTCTAATTAGTGGTAATGTTCAAAATGCACTAACTGTAAATTTTCATTCAACTTTTACAATTGTAAATCGCGAATTTTAAATTCCCGCGGATTACGTATATTTAATTTTCAATTTTTTTGTGGCGTTATGTTGGTACTCATGGTTGTCATGAATGTTCAGTTAATTTTTTACAGGTATTTTGCTTGGACGTGTTTTGGCTCGTCTTAGATTTTTCGGCTTTTGCACTATGATAACGCGCCCCTGCTCACACATCGCTGCTTGTGCGCGAATTTTTGTCCAAAAACAACACAATAATGATGCCTCAGCCATCATATTTCCCAGATCTGACCCTCTGTGACTTTTTCTTGTTCCTGAAACTGAAAAGACTCATGAAAGGACGATGCTACGCTACGATTGAGGAGATAAAGATGGCGTCGAAGGAGGAGCTGAATAAGATCACTAAAAATGAATTTTTTTTTACTGCTTCGTGGATTGGAAAAAACGTTGGCACAACTGTATAAAATCTGATGGGGATTACTTTGAAGAGGACAAAGAGGGCTGTGGCATCATTATTGTGCTGTTTTTGGCCAAACATTCGAGCACAAGCAACGATGTGTGAGCAGGGGCGTTAAGTGGTGCAAAAGCCGAAAAATAGGCAAAAATTGAAGACGAGCCAAAACACGTCCAAGCAAAATACCTGTCAAAAATTAACTGAACATTCAAAGTGGCTGAGCTTGTCAGCATAAGTGAGGGACATGAGTACCAACATAAGGCCACCAAAAAATTGAAAATCGAATATACGTAACCTGCGCGAATTCAAAATTCATGATACTTTTTGAACAGACCTCGTATATGACCAACGTATCCCTACTATCATACATAGATTCCTTAAGTATTAACGCTTAGAAAGTTAATGTTTCGCTTCTTATCTATAAGAGCGTTGAAATCTTTTTCAAAGTAATATAATTAATAATTGAGCTATTCACTGCACAAACCGACTAACTCCATAAAACAAAAAGTGAGGAAAATGCGATGAAATAATGTGCATTGGTTTTTATAAAATTCCTTTTATAATATAAATTTAAATAAATTTTGTAGAAAAAAAAGCACTTGCCAGTGCATTGAGTTGTATTACTGCAACGATTTCCATTAGAGTACGGAGTTAATCAAAATAACCTCTGAAATAAATTATTTATTATTCAGTGGTCAAAAAAAATATTGTCGTTTAATGGTGTTAACTTTTTATGTTTGGGAAAATTTTTATAAGTATAAATATAAAAAGTTATGATTATATCAAGTGCTTTTACACTTAAATTTAAGATTTTTTAAAAAGTAGAATTAATTGATTTTTGCAGTGAATGGCTCAATTATAAATAGAATTATATGCAATAAATAACATAAATTTATCTTTTGTCGTGTCTGGGATGATACATTTTTCATAATGATATTCATTGTACAGACACACGAAACATAGATTGTTGCAACATACACTGGATTTAATGAGTGCAGGCTTCGTAAACAGAAATTGCAAATCTTCCAAAGTGAAGCAGACTTGGTTCACATTTCAGAAAACTGATCTCTCTTCACCCAGTTTTGACGCAAACCTCATGCGTCTTATCGTATCGCATAATTTTTGAAATAATACTTTTTACAAAAAATATATCGTCCCAGGCACATCAAAAGATTAATTTATGTTATTTGTTATGTGTTTGTTTTTTTCTGCTTGTTATCACCATAACCTTTACTCTATAATAATTTCTTTCCTTACAAACTTTTTCTTTGCATATTCATTCTCACGCATTCTCGTGCTTCTAATTTAACAAATTTAACTCTGCATCAGTAATTTATATGAAAACTAAAAAAAGTATTACGTATTGATGGTAGTTAACACGTTAACTGGTCGTTAATGAGGTCACCGGTGATCTCACAGCGCTGTAAAGCAGTAGTGATAATAATACGACGCCGTTTATCGGTTGTAAGAAAAAAATGTCAACAAAATATTCATCCCATAATAAAAAGAAAGTGTAGGCGTGATAGAAAAATCATGTAAAAAGTGCCGGCAGTCAACGTGTTAACACTTTACCGACCGCTAAAATTTCAACAGCATACGTACGTCCGACCGATCGCTCAGCCGCAAATTCTAATAACAAATTACTGTTCATTTAATGATAATGACTATTCATCGCCATAAGCTATTGGTCGACGACAAAAAGCTGATTAATAAATAGGTAAATGTCGACGCCAAGAAAGTCTATTAATAGGCTAGCGGTTGGTAAAGTGTTGAGAAAACTTACCGAAATATATTATCTATTATTTTACATTGGTCATTTTTTGCTTTTTTATTTTCAGTACATACTTCCAGCAACTGTACATATTAACAATCAACCTAGATTAAGTCGAGGTGATGGTCCGATCGTTCTAGTTCTTGCTCCAACTCGAGAATTAGCACAACAAATACAATCAGTAGCTAAAGATTTCGGTTCTTCATCATGTATTCGAAATACGTGCATTTTCGGTGGTTCTCCAAAAGGGCCACAAGCAAGAGATCTTGAAAGAGGTGTTGAAATTTGTATTGCTACACCAGGAAGACTTATTGACTTTTTGGAAAAAGGAACAACAAACTTGCGAAGATGCACATATCTTGTTCTTGATGAGGCTGACAGAATGTTAGATATGGGATTTGAACCTCAAATTAGAAAGATTATCGAACAAATTAGACCAGATCGTCAAGTTTTAATGTGGTCGGCAACATGGCCCAAAGAAGTACAAGCTCTCGCAGAAGATTTTCTCACTGATTATATTCAAATCAATATTGGTTCGTTGACTTTGGCTGCAAACCATAATATCCGTCAGATAATTGAAATATGTCAGGAACATGAAAAAGAATCAAAACTGTCCAATTTATTGAGAGAAATCAGTGGTGAGCGTGGAAGTAAAGTCATTATTTTTGTTGAAACTAAAAAGAAAGTAGATGATATTACAAAGTCCATTAAGCGAGAAGGTTGGTCAGCTATCTCTATTCACGGTGACAAGTCACAACCTGAACGAGATTATGTATTATCTGAATTTAGAAATGGAAAAACTATGATCTTAGTTGCAACTGATGTAGCTGCACGTGGTTTGGATGTAGAAGATGTCAAGTATGTTATAAATTTCGATTATCCAAATAGTTCGGAGGATTATATTCATAGAATAGGTCGTACTGGACGATGCCAAAGTGCAGGAACTGCTTATGCTTATTTCACTTCGAATAATGCGAGACAAGCTAAAGAATTAATATCTGTTTTGGAAGAAGCTGGTCAGGTAATAAACCCTCAATTAGCAGATATGGCTAATTCTATAAGAAATCAATTTGGAAAGGGTCGGCAGCGTTGGAGTTATGGTCGCTTTAGCAAAGATAATAACTCAGGAGGAAGTCCTAGAAATAATACTAGCCCTACCATCAATAGTTGGCAAAATCATCAGAGTCAAACCAATCAACACCAGATTGTTAGAAATCCACAAAGAATCAATATGCACCAACAGCAAAATGATTATCAAAGCGCTCGTCAAAATAGTTACCAACCATCTGTCTACCAACAACAGCCACAACAGCATCAACCGCAACAACAGCAACATCAGCAGCCCCTACATAATCAGCAGCATCAACAACAACAACAGCAACAACAACAACAACAACAGCAGCAGCAGCATCAGCAACAACAACAACAACCACAACAACAACGTCAACCAAATAATAATTTTCATCAAAGCGGATATCAATCTAATGGTAGTGCTTGTCAACCAGCATATCAAAATAGTAACCGATATCAAGTCAGACCAACCAATGGCTATCAAGGAAGTCGATACAATGCTAGACAAAATGGATATAGTAATGGTCAAAGCAGTCAAAATGTATATTCAATGCCACCAGCGTTCATCATGCCATCAGGTGGACATACCGATTCCGGGATACAAAGCCTTGTCAATAACAAGTTCTTCCAAACAAACCGACCACCTCCGAACACAGGAGCTTGTGCTTATCAATCAATGGGATATGGGCAATTCCAAGCTGTGCCGCCATATGGTTATCCTTATCCACCAACACAGGTACAACAGTGACGCATTAAATGGAAATCAGCGGCCATTCAAGCTAAGTAAAGTAATTTCTCTATTATCCGTTTCTCTTTCCCAAACAATATTTATCGATTTGTGTCGAATGATGGGGGTTCTTTTTTTGGGTAATATTCTTAATGTACTTTGTTTCTTTCACACTCGCATGAAATGATGCTGATTAAGAGAAGAAAACGACCTTAAATTTTTTTCAAATGCACCATTTTTACATCGACAAATGTTATATTATTTAAAGTCTAGTCCACTGATTTAAATAGATATGTTTCTAAGGAAAATTCATTATAATTAAAAAAAGAAAAAAAGAAAAAAAAAAATTCAACAGCGTAATTAAATTTGAAATTTATTCAGTGTCTAAACGTACTACACACAATAAATTGGTTTGATCCGAAGCTCATTTCAAGCGAGTATTAAATAATAAATAGTTCTTTAGAGAAGATAGATAATAATAATATCAGTTATATTCATAGCTTATGATCACAAAGGTAGATAACATTGATCACATCTCTTTATGGTAATTTAACGATAATCTTGTATTGCGACAACTATATATAAAATTATAATATGTATGTGTGCATACATATATACATACATATAATATAGTTTTATTTATGTGTATGTATATATATATATAAAAATATATACATATATATATATATATATAAACAAAACTATAAAACTTTGCTATATATAGAGGGAAGGGTGAGGTGGGCCAACTATATGTATATATATATATATATGTATGCATATATGTATTATAATTTTGTTTATGTGTATATATATATATATATATACATATACACACATAAACAAAATATATTATATATATATATAAACAAAACTTACCTGTATGCTATTCTGAAATGCACGAAACATATAGAAGGGGGGAGGGTGGGTAGGTAGAGTCGATAATTTATAATTTATTTAATACTTTGCGTACATGCAGGTGATGCTCTTCAAAAAGTAAGGCCTTTTGCATAAAAATTAAGCCGTGCACCCTTGCAATTGAAATACGATATATGTATTGAAAAAGATAAATGAGTAAGAAAACTTCACTGATGATGTAATTTTCTTAGATACAAAAGATAGGATGAAAAAGTACGATTGAACGTTGGGGAGGAAAGTGGGTGGAAAAAGTGATTAATAAATAAAATAAAAAGAGGAGAATAATATATCATTATAAAAATATATCGTGCTTCGATGGATTCATAACGTTATTATACACAGAGGCAGCAAAGGGGGGGTATGGGTTTTTAGGTGTTAGAAGTAATTGAGCGCGTAGTCACTATGGCTGTGCACTTTGGAACAAAGTTCGATATCTTATTTTTATATATATATATCAAAAATAATTTGTTGTTAAGCCAACGAATGATTATATGAAACATTGTTGTTTGATGTTTATGCAATTGGCCACCGAGTGGTCTTGCCTTTGCGCGTCATCGTACGGGGCACGCGTTGGTTAGCCGCAATCCATGAGATTTTCAATCGTACATGTTTTTTAGTTTGCGTGTCGAAATCTTTCGCACATCACTTTCACTTTGGGGGAAAAGAATTAACCAAAAAAAAAAAAAAAAAACTAAGAAAGAAAGAAAGAAAGAAAAAGAAATAAGCAAACTACAAAAAAGGGACACTACGACATTTTTATTACTAATGTAAATGTTTGATAAACTGTATGAGGTATGCCACTACCTTTAACGTAGTAGGTAATAAGTGTAAACAAAATACGAACGTAAGTGTTGTAGCGTTTTAAAGTTACTCTAGCGAAAAACAAATCGTATTAGAAATTCGCAACAGCATGAGGTGGCAATTTTTGCAAACCTGCGGATGATACTCGATAAAATGTTTGCGCGCTCAAGGCGAAAGTATTCGGTTGAAATAAGAGATAATGGGTGGGGTTGGGTTGGGTTGGGTTGGGGGGGGTTGATTAAAATAAAAATACCAAGACAAAATAAACATACAAACGAACGAACAAACAAATAAATAGATAAACCAGGGGAAAAAGGAGAGGAGTAAAAATCGATTAAAATAACCGAAAGGGAGAGTCTCTTGCGGATGATTTATTATCATGATTCATGACAGTTACTCGCGGAACGTCTTGTTTTTTCTATTCTTTTTTTCTCTCTATCTATCTTCTATCTATCTATCTATCTATCTATCTATCTATCTATCTATCTATCTATCTATATATCTGTCTATCTATCTATCTATTTATCTATCTCTTTCTCTCTCTCTACATATATTGTTCTTAATAATTCTTGATACAAATTTATATATATATATATATATATATATATATATGTTTCTTTTTATTTCTGTTTATTCTTATTTTGATATCTTTCGCGATTTTTCTAAAATCTCCATTAATCCATTACTCGTTGATTACGCACAATATTTAAAAAGAGAGGGAAAAAATTATTCTGTAACCGCGGTGTGCTTAAGTCATTTAATTTAATATTATCGTGTCTCTTATATCTTATTCTTGACGAGTACATTATTATGCCATTATTGATGGTCCTCTTTAATTAATGACACGACTATCAAAACATTATTTGTTTTTCTACGCACTCTTTGGTCAGAACTTGGAAATCTTTTCAAAAGTTCTAATATATTTTGGATTTCCTTTTTCATTTCTTTCTTTATCTTCTTCTCCTTCTTCTTCTTTTTCTTCTTCTTCTTCTTCTTCTCATTTATTTTATTTTATTTTTTTCCCCCTCCAATTCATCGATCCGATCGCTTTTTTGGGCGTTCAATCGAATAGTTAATATATGAATAGAAAGCGAATATTGTGAGTATAAAAAACTCTTAACGTTTTCGCATATTTGCGTGTGCCCTCTATCGATGCTTATTATTCATTCATTTATTCATTCAATCATTCATTCATTCATTCATTTATTTATTCGTATATTCATATTTCATCTTGAACTTATTGTTATTGTTTTGGACATTTTAAAACGATTCATATATATTATGATAAATAAGAAAGAAGAAACGCGTTATTGTAAATTCATAGCTCGTATAGTCTCCGTCCTATAATCTTTTTCGGTACTTGATACGATAATATGAACATTAACAACGCATTTGCATCCGAGAACGGAATTATAATAATACAAATTACATTTATCAACGTATTTTCCTCGGGCTCGGATACAAATCTATCGAATAATAATAATAATAATAATAATAATAATGCATTGTTATACAAAACCTACCGTTTTTTTTTTCTTCTTTCTAAAGTTAACACAGTATAGAAGGATGAAAATATTAATAATAATAATAAAAAAGTTAATTCGGATGTGTTTTTTGAATCATAATTAACATTTTAACTTTCAATGACACGGTTTAATTTGTACCATTTTGCGTATCCAAAATCGTGATACAAATCAGGGAAATGAAATATTCGCACTATTAGTGTGTAGAGTTTTTCAAGTTTATTCAATCGTAATTGTATTGTATGGAAACCGTGTCCTTGGGAGGAATATTGCCATTTATTATTCCCCACCGTGTTATATAAGATAATTGAGAGTATTCGTCGTGGAAATTCGACGGGATAGAAAAATTATGCTCTCTATTTACTTTTGTCGTTGTTGTCATTGTCTCATTGTCATTTCTTTAAGAAAAAAAAAAAAGTTATTCACCAGAATCGCGTTTATGGTGGTCGTCCCCCTATCATTCCTTTGCTTTTTGTTATTGATTAAATTCTTTTTTTTTTTCTTTTTTTAAATATATAATATATACATTCAGGGGTTGATAGTGGGTGCACGCGTAAATCTGTGATATGTAAGATGTAGCGTATTAATAGATCTACTGTTCTGTCATGCATGATGATTAAAGTAGGAGACGTGTATCTCATCGGTTTTTGATGACGTGGGTAATACCATATCATATTATATCTCGGTGAACTTCCATCGCAGCCTATTATTATCAGTAATACAGAAATTGTGGAGATGACTAATTTTACTGCCTAAGATGAGATATATTGTTACATCTACAAGTACATAAATATTAATTCATTGTTATTATACACAGGAAGAGAGAGAGTGTTATTTCATTTAATATATTAATTATTTAATAGTAAACACGTGATTTAGAAGTTATATGCATCTCTTATATGATCATTAAAATCGTTTATAGAAATTCGTACTTGTTGTAATCAAATGAAAAAGGAGAGAATAAGAAAATCTTAGGCAGTACAATCAGATGGACCCCTACTGTATGAGAAAAGAAGGAAGCCGTGAAAGATGAAAAGAGAAAACAGTATTTTTGTGAATCCGATATGAAGGGAATTCCATTCTATTTGATCATTTAAAATACTTTAATCGTTTTCGACTATACGAATAACAATATATTCTCATCGAATATATTTACAAATATTAAAACTTGATATATCAAGGTCATTCTTTGTTTTCTATTTTATCTTATAATCGAAAACGAATATGTTTTAGATGATCTAGTTTATAATGTGGTAACACTCTTTATATATTTCCGACGCGTTAAGCGGATAACAAAGTCGGGTAATGACATAATAAGTCATACTAATTGTCATTCATCATCGTGTTTGGGTGAATTCATAATACATTTATGATTTTTCATGCTTTGTTTAGACATATCTTCTTTAAATCTTTTACAAAGAAGCAATTTAAGGGTTTCTCTTCCGTTTATTCGTAAGGTTACATTTTGTTTTTGTTTTTCTCTTTTTCTTTTTATATTTATGTATATGTATATATATTTTTGTTTTTTTGTTTTTACGTTGAACTTGATTCGCGTCGTTATATTCCTCGTGCCCTCTTTGTTAAAAAAAAAAAAGGAAAGAAAATAATAATAATAATAATAATAATAATAAATAATAATAATACTAATAATAATAATATCTCTCTCTAATGGCTCAACACGATGGCCAATTAAAATATATTTTAAGCATTAAACGAATAACGCGAGTACCGTTAATAATGGTGGTTGCATGTTGTACATATTTAATCGAAGAGGGACGGTAGCAGTCTGTATTATGATACGACACGGTAACAAAACTTTCCAAATGCTTTAGTTAAGTTCACAATTATATGAGTATAGTAGACTCCCGTATATCGCGGTTCATATGTTACGTGCTGTATAGATTCGCGTTACAGAAAATTATTTTCAATGAAAATTATTCTTGTATAACGCGATTCTTTTTTTTTTTTTTTTATAATCAACATTATGCTAATCACATCGGTCTAGCTACATTAAATTATTGGTTCTCGTAAAATCTGTAAAGTCGAGCAACATGTGGGGGTACGGTTAACAAAATGGACAAGTGCGACCACCTACCCCGAGAAACAAAAACCATGTACTGTTGATTCTAGAAAAGTGGTAAAAAGACGAAAAGAAAATTAAGAATTAACATTATGCCGCCTGCAATTCGATTATCGATTGTCAATGACACCACGGTGGTGGATGTCATTATTCAAAGCTGATTGAACAAATTTCAGTTACACGTAATGGCGGACGTGATAAAGTGTTAATATAATAATTAATATGTATATATCAATATTAAGGGAAAATTGTTCTTTTTTTTTCGCAAACATGGTTAAAAAAAAGTGCTCAAAGTTAAAAATAAAAATAAAAATAATTACGAAACGGAAATAACAATGTAGTAGATCTTAATTCAAGCAAATTTCATTTTTAAATACCAGAAAGTCATATTTTTTCTTTTTTTTTTTGTATACCGCGTTGTGCAAGGATTCGCGTTCTAGGAACTCGTGTTATATATGAGAGTCTACTATATTTGGAAATGGTAAAGACAAAATACGTACGAAGATCGCATTCTTCCTCTCGTTATTTTATCCAAATTAATAAAATGGAGAGGGATTAAAGGAAGGAGAATAAGGGGTTTTTATTATTAAATCTATAATAGTATAATCAAAGTTTTAGAGGTATCAGAAAAATCGTTAACCTCTGTTGATCGTATAAAATCATCAACATTTGTTTATTTTTTTTATTTATTTCTTTTTTTTTTTTTTTTTTGCATTTGAGGTTAGAATAAATCAGAAAGTGTAGAATTTCTCTTTAACACATTCTCTACCATGAAAATCGGCAGCAACCATTGATGATAAAATATTCTTCATTTTCTTTTTATTTATTAAATTTCATTTTATTATCATTATTATTAATTATTAATCCATTTCAATTAGATTTAATTATCTATTATAAAAGAATTAATATATTAATATTTCTTATTATATATATGAAAAACTTTTCTTATTATTTTAGTTTATTTTGTTCTATTTATATTTCTTGTATATTATGACTAAATTTATTTATAATCAAATACACAAATAAATGAGAATATTTGTATAATGGAGAACGTGTTAAAGATTTCTTTTTTTTTTTTTCTTTTTTTTTTACGGGAGCCTCATTGCAATTTATTATTAGTAAAATTTTCTGAAATCTCTATGGGAGCGATGAAAAAATATCTGGCAACTCTTGATCGTAGATATACTAATAACTGTCGTGGGGAAAAAAGAAAACAACGTAAGTAGGAATGCGGTATAATTAATAAAAGAAAAGTAAACAGCGTTTACGTTTACTAAAAGAATTATTACTAAATGGATGTATACAAGAGGAAGTTCTTTTTAAAAAATAAAAAGGAAAAAAAAAGGGTGACACATTTATTAAACCGTCCAAGTTCATCTTCGCAGTCACCATCATTTTGTGTTGTTTATTATTATTATGTCTTACAAATAACAGCGAGAAAATAATAATATTCTCTTAGTACTGTCTTTTAGTTTTTATTTTCTTTTTCTTTTTTTTTTTTTTTTTTTTTTTTTTTCCTTTTTTCACTCCCTTTTTTAATTTTTTTTTTTATAAATATATAAAATATTTTAAGATTACATCGCGGCAACAACGAGTAACGTTGAAACACGGGCTTTCTTAGAATACTAGATCGTGGGTCCGTTCCCCCCCGGTATTATCAAATTAAATACGATGAAGTAATAAGATGATACTGATTTTTACCGAATGGTTCCATCGCGCAGAAATATATCAGTGGCGACACATCGGTTGCGTGAAGGAACGGAATAGAAAAATAGGGCCTTAAAATAAAAAAAAAAAAGAAAGAAAAACATACAAACAAACAAACAAACAAAGAAACAACTGACGGAGTCTGTCGGAAAGTTCTCCTATGTAATCATCGAAAGAGTGATAAACACAACAACCAACCTCTTGGGATGATTTTTGATCTCGCTGCTTCGTAATTGCATTTTTTGAATGTTTTCTTATTTACAAAGGGAATTAAACAAAAAAAAAAGAAAAAAAAAAGAAGAAGATGAAAGAGACGATAGGAAATAAATAAATAAATAAATAAATAAAAAAAAAGGGGGCGTTTTAAAAGAACGTCTTAATCCTCTGACATTCAGTATGGTAGCGATGATCGACCCATGCATCTAGAAAGATTGACGATTATTAGCTTTCGAAACACGAGTACCTTTGTCATATTAAATGCTGAGCGCTGTGATATCGCGTACATAAACATTTTAGTGTTGTAAACGTAAATACACATATTGTAATGTTAACGAATATTATCTCCTTTATATACGAAGACTGAATCTCTCGCCAACTTACGAATAACAAGTTTAGCAAGCACAGGTATAACACATTCATATATTATATATAATATATATATGTGTATCCGAATGCCTATTTGTATATTATTAGTTTACAATATCGTGTCCTACGCAATGGTTGTTGGACGTGCCAGTACTGTTATGTTAGTTTGATGAAGAGAATGTGGGTATTTTCATTGTGCGTCGTAATTTACCAAACGGAACTACTCAATTCTGCAATTCTCTCGAAGGTTGGGTCCAATTTTGTCAATGTTTTTTATACTTCGTTATATTGTTAATTTACGCGATGATTATACTTTTAAATTATTTCTATATATATATAAAAAAAATAACAAAAACAAAAGTCGCGTACCGTATGGACCACGCGTACACAACAACTTACACAAGCGCAAAAAAGAAAAGAAAATAATTACAAGGTGAAAATTAATAATAATAATAATTATTATAATAATAATAATAATTAAAAAATGAATTAAATATTATTAATGGACGAATTTTGGACTCCCATGCGTATTCTTCTTCTTCGTGCTTAATTCGAATCTATCGACACTAGTTGTAGGATAGTTGGCATATGAGAAGAAAGCAAATGAGCTTAATTCAGTCCGTTCAATGTATCAAGGGGTAATTATTATGAAGAAATATGAGATGATCGCATATTATAATATGTGCTTTGTTATAGAATATTTTATGAAACTAAACGTTCATTTGAGACAATGTTCTAAAGTTCAATCTCAATCTGAGAGGATGCGGTCGAGTAGTAGTCTGTAAAAAGAGAAAGAAAGAAAGAAAGAATAAAAGCAACATAAAAAAATTAAAATAAAATAAAATAAATAAACCACGATGTGTCTGGTATTGTGAGACGAATGATTATGCCGGATATTTGCATATGCGTTAACGCAGCATTAACAATACATATATCATTATTCTTTTTATATATATACACATAATATATATAAATATATTTTTTCCCTCGAAAAAATCTCGTTGAGCGAAAGTAATTTCAGACAGAATTCGCATCGATTCTCATTGTCATAAACCTTTTCATTTTTTGTTTTATATTTTTAAGTAATACATACAGAATCATAATACGTTTGTGCAACGTTGATAGTAATATCTGTTTATTATAAAAAAAAAACAAACGATATATCGTTTTAAGAGTAAATCATTATATCCATCGAGTTTAGAATATTATTATTTTGTGTTATTCTTTTTCTTTTTCTCAAGAAATTAGAATTACTCGAGATTCAGGCTGATGAAAAGGGGATATACAATGTTGTTGCGGGTTTATGTTGAATTCTGTCGTTTAGGGAATCTTGCTCGGGAAACTACGGATTATTTCTCTCTTGTAATGTCTAAAGGTAGAGAAAATATACATACATATACATTTACAATGGCATTCCTTGTAGTTCGAACATTTAATATTTAAGAAATCCTGAAATTAGAAGGATAATTTTGTTATCTATACGTACGTAGGTGTCTGCCTTCTATTTTTGTTTCTTAATTTTAACTTAATCCGTTCTCTAAATTTTAGAGAGCCAACCCTTTTCTTAAACTAAGAATCTGGGCACCCCCGTGAGCGCTTCTAAAAGAGCTAAATCGAGTAGTCGAAGTAATAAAAAATTAAGTGTCGCAAGTGTTATTGAAAGGGGAAGAAAAAAAAAAGAAATGAAGCGACATTTCATTTGCGAAAAGTATAATCGTACTTTACCGACCAGCGATATATATATTATTACTAACTACTATGTATTAACGTGTAAAACTAACGCGTTTTTCTTTGAAGAGCATTATCGTCGATATTTCAATTTAAAATTTATGCCGTCATTTAAAGTGGCATTATTTTCTTTCTTCCTGTAAATGTACTTTCTTGTGTTCGTGCTTAATATATTAATGATAAATAATACTAATAATTATAATAATTATAATAATTATAATAATAATAATACTAATTAGTGTTACACGAATTAGCAACAAGTAAGTAGTGAAAGAATGGCCAATTATTACAACAAACAAAAAAGCTTATCGATGTTTTTCAATATTACTGGATGAAATTCTTAAGTGCTTGTATGTTTCTACAAAAAAAAAAATGATTTGAGATTGTATGTGTTTAAAAACCTTATTGAAGTTAATTATATTATAACGATTAAATTATATCGTTAATATATGAATTAATATAATAATCAATGAAGGTATAAAATATTTTGCAAAATTAAATGAAAACATTGATGTTGACTATCGGAGTTCTTAATTTCTATAATTAAAGATTCGAGATTGGAAGATCTCGCTTGTACGTAACATACATAATCTCAATTTTTTCACTAATGAAAAATTACCATACGCAATATATTTAGAATTTAATGCGATACAAGCAAGACACCGGTTTATTTGATTTATAGTTAATATCGGAAGCTTAACTAAACTTTAAGAATAATCTCTCACCTATCATTGTTATTTTCTATAAATTATAAGAGTATTATAAAGCACCCATCATCATGTATTTGTGTACACCATAATACCGTACGACAAGCACACTTCTTTCTTTATATTATTATGTACGATTTTATATTTAATGCGCCAAACTTTTCAAATTTTGATATGTTTAGTAGGTGCTTTTTGTGGCAAAGAGAGAGTTTATATAATCTCTATATTTCAAAAATACTTGCACTCTTATCAAATATATATATAATTCGTTAATTTGATTTTTGATTCTTACGTTTCATGTTTGCGAACGATATATAATATTATACCATTGCTAAACGATTAATATTTTCATTAACATACATTGCAAATGAATTCTTTTTTTTATGTTTTTATTTCACTATTTTGTTTTCATTTCCATTAATCATATGAACTTTTTCTATTTATTTTTCTATTACACTAAATATTAAAAATATATTTGGAAAAAATATACTAGTCTGTTGAATTAAACGACAAACCGTGTATTTGTAATCCAAACAAAAAATATATATTTTCGTTTCATATGATTAAAAAGTGTATTATCATCTAATACTGAGTTAAACACATATACATTGTATTACTCTTAAATAATATAATTAAATTTTGTGCATATTTGTTCACATTGAGAAATTTACAAAGATGAACATTATAATATAAAAAGCTTTTTTTTTTCTTTTTTTTTTTTACATAAATTAAAATGTTTTTTTTCTCTATTTTCGTTTATTTTAATTTAACGCAAATTCCACATCTTAGGTGATTTTGAAACGGTAAACAATTTTAAAACAGTATGTACGTATTATTTAGTTAAAAAAAAAAGTGTATGGAAGATATTTTTGTAAATTTATATGGTTTATTGCTTTATTCTTTGTCTTACATTTTATTCCAATTTTCCAAATATTATGATTTTTCCTCTTTTTTTTTCTTTTTTTTTTCTGAGCGAAATGACATGATATATTTAAATAGTAATTTACAAATATATCGTACAAAACACATTCCGCCATAAAATTATATCGAAAAGTTGATAACTTCGTTCTTTGTTCAAGCTATATAACTTTTCCCGTTTGTTTTTTGTCTAATAAGTTTGATAGATTTATCCATTTTTACGAAAACGTGTCGCAAACATTTGTTGTTAAAAATTCACTCTTATGTTAATGAGGTTCACACTTTCATATATTATTTAATAATATTTGGATACATTGAAATAACTTTCTAATATATAAGGTACAATACTAATCAATCAATGTTATGCGCCAATCCATGGATAATAAACGATATCAGTTCCAAATATTTGTTAATGTAGTCAATAAATGTACATTATATAAAATGAAATTATTATTTATGTATTGAAATAAAATGGTCTAAGCTGCTGATGATAATTATTATAATAATAATAATAATAATAATAATAATATTTAAAAAAAAGAAAGAAAGTAAAATCCGTATATCATAGATTGGCGAAAATAAAATTATGGTCAACAACGACTTGCACGTCATGAACATTATTTTCACTCTGTTGTAAGTTTCAAGTAATGTTACGTAAAAATTGCAAAACTTGTAATAATAATGGATCTAACATACTTTCTTAAATATATAATCATATATAAAAAGCAACATTGACACTACACATATACGCTCGTGGTTTAGTTTTTATATTATCGACTTATGTATTCTTTGCAAATAATGTTTTCGAACTTGAAATGAATTGAAAACAATAGGTGTCGTATAAAAAAATACAAAGCGTATCCGTTGATGTTGTTTAATATTAACATATTCAAATATTCAAGTGAGAATGTTGTAATTGTACAATGAGATCTAAATAATGACGAGCAGAAAAATTCATTCAATATTTTATTTAAAAAATTCATAACTCACGCGCGCGTCTTCTCATTTTCTTCTCATATTTTTAGCCAGAAGGTGCTTTTAATAATTATTTTCGCGATAAACTTTGCAACGTTGAAATATAGTAACGCTCAATATTATTATAAAACGCAAGTTTCATTATACTAATTTTTCATAATCATGCTGACACTTCGAATAAGTATAATAATGCGCGTGGTATGTTGTTTTTTAGGTAACAAAAAAAAATGTAATATTTAAAAAACAGTAAATTTATTCCTTTATAATTATTAATATTGCAAATAATAACTATCAGTGATACTACATTTCTTTATATTTGATAATGTTTTACGAAAGGAAATGAAAATGTTCAATAAAAAAAGATAAGAAACAAAAAAAAACAGTAAAAAGATAAAAAGGAATGTGAGTTTGAATATAAATCATCTCCAAATTTCGGCGTAAGCATTAGTACTTATAATGAAATAGAAAGTCATGAAAGTAGTGTATTTATTTCGTTTGATTATAAATTAAGTTTAGTAATATGTTCTTCACATGAACTCTATATAGTCGCAACGTACTGTATTGTAATTGAATTCTTTAACTAAGGAAGTGATCTAAAAAATGAAATTCATTGAAAATAAATTCAAATGTATTTACACTTATTCTTATTATATCTAAAAAGTATTCAATAAAAATTATCATTCTTTGAGTTAGTAAAAGAAAAAAAAAATTAATATGATAGCTGAACAAAAAGTGCATGAAAAGTAAAACCAGTAACAAATGTTATGTATATTCAGATTCTCTTCTGTAGGTTTCATTAATGTGCATTTCTTGTATGTTATACAGTATTATGATAAAAAAAAAAATAAGAGAATAAACATCAAATAGCAAAACACAGCTGTATCTTTTATTTTAACATATTTACTTTCCAAAAAAATCCAAATAATCCAATAATCTAACGAGTATTATAATAATCATCAGGAAAACCAGTAAAAATCGCACTACGAAGAAGGTACGTTTTTATCATGTATATTAACATTATTAATACCATTGTTTATTAGATTATCCAGATAAGATACTTGTGCAAGATTTTTGCGAGCTTCGTGCATACGGTATAATACTGGACAATCTAAAGAAGTACAATCAGGATCATCTCGTCGTCCTACACAAGAGTAACATATCTGGAATAATATCAAAGTTTATCATCATATAAAAAAATATATAATGTGTGTGTGTGTGTGTAGGAAAATTAAATTTTATTTAATAATATCGAATGGTATACTTACTTCGTTAAATTGCTGATACGTACGTTCAAACCATCTTATTTTTTCGTAAATTGTGAGGATTGTTTTATCAGGTTGTGCCATACACTCTGAACAAATTTCATTAGTAGACTGTTCTCCGCAAATGTTACACACAGTTGCATTAAAAAATTGACAAATAGTAGATTTTTGATTTTTTGTATTTAAATAGTCTAATTTATCGAATGATTGTCGATGGGACATTTCTTGATACCTGTTTAGGATTTTAATACGGTATTATATAATAATAAGATAATATTTATACTGAACACCTATAAATAATTATATACACTAATCATTTATTTTACTACATATTAAACAAAAATATTGAAAAATACCAATCTAATAGATAGAAATGTAATTTATGTAACTTACCAGTTATTAACATCAATGCCAAATAAATTAAAACACCGATTTAGAGGTGGTATAATAACTTTGGTTATATAATAAATAGAGTTTGGATATAAACCAGGATCGCACATTACTTCCCATGGTGTACGAACACAATGAATTAGTGCTTCATTTGGTGCACCGGCAGAAATAACATAACGCACACGTTCACCAGTAAGGGGTATTGCTCGAGGATCCTTACGTATTAATCTGCGTGTTAATTCTAATGCTGGGACAACAGCATTGGTTTTATAACCATCTAAACCACGAAATTCCTTAGCAAATGTTAAATCCTCTATTGAGACTCGCCTACATAAAATTTTATTGAATTGTCTAATAAGGTATTTTTTTAATAAAGAAATGTCTGAAGTATCAAATAATATTTTCAATGACTTTTCAAGGATCTAAAAAGTATCATTAATTATTATGTAACTTACTTTGTTAATTTACTTTAAAATAAAGATATTTTTATTTTTTGTAAATAGTATACCTTTGAAACAGCAAAACATCCATCTCTACGTACAGTTTCAATACCTTTTGCTAAATATTCAGGAATTTTTTGATCGGAAGTTTCGTACATATATCCACAATAACGTTTCTTCGTCTACAAAATGAAAATTCATAGCTGTTATGTTTACATTTAAAGAAAATAATAATATTAACTATAATCAGAAACTTAATATTGGTATTTTTTTAATAGAGTAATTTTTCTATTTACGCAGGTAATTGGTTCAACAAAAACAGGAACCATGAAAAGCTGTTTAAAATAAGGATCCGCCCCACATTCTTAGATATGTATTTAGCTTTTACTGGGATAGTAAAGCATGTTTACACGATTACGAAATAAATTATACTGAAAAATCCTCAATTAAGTGTTTTTGCATAACTCATCATGGTGATATCGGGGTTCTAGTAGCTCAAGCACATTAAAGTAAATCCATGTAAATGAAAAAATTACTATATCTAAATTCAAAACCGTTATTATCAAAACAGATATATTAACACATTAACATTAATTTCTATAGTCAATTTTTAATTCCATTCGGTTGATAATACTGGCATTAAATGAGTTGCTTAGAAATCAATATAATTAAGTTTAGATAACAAAAATTAAGAAAAATAATGTTTTTTAATACATTGATTTTTTAAATGTTTGGTTTATTAATTTGGTCATAAAAATATATAAAATCTTTTTTCAAAGAATAGGCTCTGCAATAAAATAAGATGTACACAATGTGCAAATAAAAACGTTAAATATTAATTGGGACAATGGCAACATTTTAAAAACTTTAAGACTTTCGTCTTTTGGCAATTGAAAAAGATAAAGAAAACGAAGGACCGAGTAAATCCTTTAATAACTAAAAAGAATATTAATTTTCCATTAAAATTTATAAAAATCAGAAAATATAAACAAATAGACTTAATTGCATTGGCTTCTGAGCGATTCAAATCTAACAAAAGGACTTGTCCCTTTTTATATACACGTGAAAACCATTCATGTGAATTAACGTAGTAAATCTCATTGTCAGTAAATTTTCAAAAAAAATCATGAAAATTGTAATAAAATATAAAACCTGAACAAAATTACCGATAAATATCGGTACAAATATCAATATTTTCATATTTCAGGTTTTTATAACAGTATAAAGGTACAACTGAAAAATAGTAGTATTTCATGTTTCAATAGAATTCCCAGATTATAATACCTACTTGTAAAATAGATGGCTGAAGGATTTTTTCAAATTTTAGTTTTATAGGAGGTGGATTAGCAGCTGTAACAGTGTCCGCCATGTCAGCACCAATTTTGAATGCTTCTTTTCGTGATTTTCCAGGTAAAAGAATAAATAAAGAATCTGTATCTCCATAAACTACTTTGGCGCCCCATTTAGGTGTAGACTCCACTATTTTTATAGCACGTTCCAGTGTCTCCCTTCCTTTGCTAACAACACTGTCACCTATCTTTGAACAAGTTCAAAATAATAACTTTTTTATTGGGTCAATATTTATAATAAAATAACAGTTGTGTTCACATATAATTAATTCATATACCTCAATGCATGGCATTCTGCCACTAAAATTAGCAGATGTATAACCATACGTAACATTTGCTATCAATTTTAAACCTAACTGTTGTGAATGAAGCATACGCTGAAGATTATGATTATCGAACGAATGAAGTTTCATCGAATTTTTTACCATTATACGAGTATTTAATATTTCTGCAAGCATTCTTGGTAATACACCTTTGCGTACTTCAGATTTAACAAAAGCTACACCATTGGGCGCAAAATTCATTTTTCCTTGCAACTTTAAAAGAGTATTTCTATTAATTTTTAATGTTGTTGCGCCAAATACAAATGGTATAGACCTAATGAATATTTTATATTATAGTAAAATAATATTTCATCGAAATAAATATTAATTATACATATATTAGACTTTCTACTTACTGTCCTAAGTGTTCAACACGACCTAAACATGTTGAAAAGCAATAATTATAAGCAATTATAATGCTCGGATATAAACTTTGAAAGTCAAGAACTACAAGTGGATCTGTATAAAATTTAGATTCTGGTTCCATAATCAATGGTAATGCTGCTGGTGCACGCATTTTAGCTCTTTGTTGTATAGAAGGTGATACAGGAATAAAATTTAAAGGTTTTGCAAGTCTCAACATCATCGATTCAACGCGAAATTGAGAACCTCGTGAGAATACTTCATAAAATTGTATTCCGAAAAGTCGTGCATGTTCACTCGTTCTACCTGCAGAAATAATAAATGTTAAAGAACTTATAATATTAAATAAATTAAGTAATAAAAGAAGAATACTAATTTATTTTACCAATAATATCTAATTGAGAAAGAATTCTTAAATTTCCTGAAACCCTAATAACATAATAGTCAATTACTCTACTCTTCATTGCAATATTTGAATTTTTCCACCAGTTAGTTAATGTCTTATAGTTATGACATGAAATTCTTTCCTTCA
The DNA here is from genome assembly GCF_010416935.1 of Polistes fuscatus. Taxonomy (NCBI): domain Eukaryota; kingdom Metazoa; phylum Arthropoda; class Insecta; order Hymenoptera; family Vespidae; genus Polistes; species Polistes fuscatus. The sequence continues at coordinate 3,139,730 of NW_025113075.1, read as the reverse complement.
TCACATTGTACATAATACTTTCAAATGTATAACTTGATAATGCTAAAAGAATAAATTCAATAAATTACTATTTATTAAATATGAATTGTTATGTATTAATTTGTTACTGTACTATTAACCCTCTACAATGTCATGTAACTTTGAAGTCATACGTTTCAGAATATACATATATAGTGTAATTTTGAGAACTAGGACCGTTTACTGCTCTTTTTTAAGTAAAAATCGAAAAATATATAGAGGGTTAATAAAAATAACACTTATTAATTAATAATAATTAATAAGTAAAATATAATTTTTATATACATACCTACTTCATGTCTCATTATTCTCCAGATATTAAGAAATATGCGGCCTGGTACTTTTATTTCTGAATCTTCAGAGAACATTTGAAAACTATAAGTAGACGAAATATTTGGAGTTCTTGAAATGTATAAAGGAAATGGTTTAAAGCCCAAACGTGAAGCTCTTTGAAAAATGTAGCCCCAAGATGAAACTTCCACTTCCCAACCAATCAATATATCAGGATCACAGCGATGAATTAATGTTACAAAATTATTTAATAATTCTACCTCACTTTCTACATATTGTATTGAAGTTGGAATAAGAGGGATGTGAGAGTTAATGAAATTTATTGGTTGTTCACCAGACGAACGGATAATAATTGTCCCTATAATGATATTTAATTTTGGTATAAAACAATTAAATGAGTTAATCATAATCCAAAGCGATTAATTCCATTTATAGAATTTTTAAAAATGTTTTTATCAAAGTACTTGATTAGTACTTAACTTTTCATATTTAAAATACATTTCTTTAATAATCAGGCTTAACACTTCTACTTTTCTCTACTTTTTGTTATGTGGAATTAATCGATTTGGCAAAAAAGTGGCTTAAGTATAAATATAAATAAACTACAAATCATACCATACTCCATTTGCTTTACATCAGAAGATATTGGAATATCATTGTGAATAGCATAAAAAATTGCTTCTATAGGGTCATGTTGCGGATTAGGTAGAAAATCTTCACGTGTAGGAATATGTACTTCCACAGAAAGTAATGTTATATATTGATGCTAAAAAAATTATATGAATATAAATTTAAATTACATCCTATCTCATTGTTTATATTCGAAATTATATATAATTTATTTACCATAGTTAAAATCCTAGAATTTTGAAGATTTTCACGTGAAGCATTGCCGATTTTTTCATGTAGAGAATATTCTATCTGTCCATGAGAAATTCCTAGATATTGTGATTCTCTTTTATTCTTGTGTGTTAATGTATCATTAAATGTATTTTCTAACGTGTTCTTCTTTAATGAATTAGAATTACTAGAAGAAGGAGATTGCCCATTTGTAGAAGTTTTATTGTTGTCAACTATACAGATTCATGCAAAAAAATTGAATTATTAATTCCTAGAAAACATATGCAGGGTGTCTTGTAACTGGAGCTAGCAAGGGGATGATTCAACATAAAAATGTTGTCAATTTGTTGACAATTTGAAAATGTGTCTAATAGACGTGCACTTCACTGAGCTTACAATCCTATAAACTAAAAACCTTGTTCAATAAGTATAAGAGTAAAAACGATAAAAGAAATTTCATCATATTTACAATATTTATAAACATATTAAGAAACATAAAAATATTATTCGAAATATCCAAGAATAAGATAGTAAAATCCGCCGAGTTGAATTTGGAACAAGTGGCATGTAGACTTGACAAATTTTCAAACATTTTCTTCCCGAAAACAAAGCCTCATATGAAAAAATTGTATTCTATATTATCGACTAACTTTTTCATGAAGAATCAGCCACTGAATCAGTACTATCAATTACAAGACACCCTGAATAAAATACATTTTGTATAAATTAAAAAATAATATATTTATAGTAATACTAATTTTGTAGTAATAATTTTATTGTGTAATCATTCTTACTTAGTTGATTTTTTATAGGCGGGCAATTCTTCGATTTCAACCATGCTTTAACAGATTTTATTTGGGGAGGCTCCATAAGAGTTCTTATTGTCAATAAATTATAACCAGCGAGGACTTTTTTCATATGATTTGACTTTATGTTTGATCCAGCAGGATAAAATTCATTTACTTTCATTCGCCGCCATAATTTAATTCCTGTAATTCCCTCTAAACTTGAATTAAATGAAGTAATCACTGGTATATTGAAAGTGTTAGAAGAGATTTCTTTTTGCTTCATTAAATCAAGCTTATTACTAAAAAATGGTTCTGCTCGAGTCCTCTTTGAAATATCACATGTTGCCAAACTTTGTAATACACGTTCTCGCGTAGGCGGATTAAACTTCGTTATAATTGTAATTGGAACTTTTTTTGTTTGATTGTCCTTGCTTACGATATAAGTGGACTGAAAAATTGGAGTTTCATTTCTTATTTTTTCTTCAATATATTGTGTAAATGTTACGTTGTGTATATTTTCTTCTGTATCTCCTTCAGAAACATTTAATTCATTAATTTGAAATGATAAATCAGTTGGAAAATTAGAATAAGTTGTTTTGTCGCTCTTATAACTAATATCTGATTTCTTTTGTTGATGATCTTTAGATAAACTTTTGATATTTAGATTACATTGAGATACTTCAGGTTCAGTTACATTACCTGTAAAAATAATATATTCATTAGATGTTTTTATATTATTATTATATAATATATTCTTATATTTTCTAATGATTTTTTTACATTTTAGATCATCTGATTCAGAGAATACTAATTTCCTAGGAAGTATTTTACAATCTTGTTTTGGAATCTTGGAATTTATTACATTTTTATTGGTAGATTGTAATGTTTTAGGAGAACTAATAATAACATTTAATGGTGAATAATTTCTTGGCGAATTTGGACTTTTTTTTAGTAGCCCTTGCTTATTAATCTTTGACTTGTGCATTTTTTTTTGTAAATTTTCATTATCCATACTCTTAGATTGTATAAGTTTATCACAGTTATGAGTTTTAAAATCATCTGTTTCCTCTTCCAGTTCAATATCAATTACAGTTTGTTTAATAGATGATTTATGGTAATTATATGTACAACTACGCTTTTTTAGTTCATCCGAAATTATTTTATCTGTATCTATTGTAGTGGAAATTGGATGATTTTTAGTAGAAAGTGCTGATGAAGATGATGCAATTTCAAGATTTGATTCATCGATATATGACTGCTCTGCATGTTCTATTTTCTTTTTCTTACATTTTTTTGATGAACTACTAATTTTATCAGATTCTGTATTCCTCTTTCTCTTCTTTTTAGATTTTGGACTTTCTACAAAATCATTGGCACCATCAAATTGGGGAAAAGTTAACGTATTTAAATTATTATCACAATCTGTTTGCATATTCTCTTCGTTTGAGTTTTGTAATTTTTCTATTGATTTAGTTGGTTGATTTTGACTAAGTTTAGTCAGGTCCAAATTCGTCAAATTTAGCTGTTCATTTTCATCATCTTCACAATCAGATAATACTTTATTATCTTGTTCTAAATATTGAGATCCTAATATACTATCATCATCTATAATTTTTTTAACATCATCGCTTTCTGATAAATCAGCTAACATTTCCACTAAATTCATATCATCTTCATTTACTACAATAATATAAAAAACAGAAACAAGATTATTTGTAATAGTCCAACAAATGTTTAGTAACTTATTAATTATTAGTAAAATATATTTTCAATATTTACAAGAACTTGTATTGTTAGACTTGTTCTCGGTTGAAAGAGTTTCTAATGAAAAATATGGAGATAAATCTTTTAAGTTATCCAATTTTGTTTGTTCTTTTTCATTTATTTTTTGTGATGAAAATGGTGTAATATGGTTTACAACACACGAAGCATTTAATGAATCGTCATCCTCTTCTGCTTGTAATGGATAAGAAGTTTCTAAAGTTGAGTTTGATAAAGTTATATTCTCACCCTCCTAGAAAAAAATAAAACGATATATATGCATTTGTAAAATGATTTCAATTTGAATTATATATTATATAATAATATACACAGCATAAAAGGCACCTAATTTAATTACCTTGAATCATTTTCGTGATAAAGTTGCTGATAAATAAAGCGATCAAAATGGAATAAAAACTAAAATAGATTATGTTTTGACCTTTTTAATCTTTATAAAGTGCCTTATAGTAGATGCTAAAAATATTGTTGATTAATAAATTATTGTTATATATTTGACGGAGAAACTATTAGCAAAATTGCAGACGATTATGAAAATCTGTCTCATGTAATTTCTGATGAAGCGATAAATAAAATGATTAGGCATTCCATTTAAAAAAACCAAATAGACCTTCACATCTCTTAAATGTATCCACTTATAAAGAAATCATGTACACCATATTATGGTTTTTTTAATACCATGTAATCTCTGCAGAAATAATTTGTTGTTTAATGTACAATTCAGAAGTTATTTAAGATAATTAATTTAGGAGCTTCATACTGTATATTCATAATAGTAAAAATATATTTATATAAAAATACTAATACATACCTGTAGAATATCTTGAAGTCTTTGAAGGATTCGTTGTTCTTGATTATTATCATTAACTGTTGGTAGTACAATTCGTTTTTCAGGACTTTTAGGATATAATAATTGTGAATTAACATCTTCCAAGCCAGCTTGTAATCTTCTTGTTCTTTCCTGTTTCCAAATTTCAGCAAGACCAGGATTTAATTCTATAACTTTACCAATTGCTCGTCGATTTAATATATCATTGGCTTGCGCATCTACTTCTAAGGCACATATAGTTTGACGATTAACAGACATTGGAAGATATTTTTGCGAATCATAGGATTCTAAATTATTCATTTGGTTTGTTTCTTCTTTAGTAGTTGAAAGTGAATTCCAGCGATGTTTAATACTTTTTATATTTATAAAATTCATACCGTACAAATTATAATCCATCATAAATTGTAAAATAAATGGAATATGTGCTTCATGTGGTTGTAATTTCAAATTGCTTATTGAACCATTCTGAAATTGATATTTTGTGTTATATATTCATTTTCTAGCAAGTATAACAATAAAGTGTACAAAAAGTATACATGTAGTATGTATAAACATTTAACATCTTCGTGACAGGAAATGTAGTCAAATGTCATTTCAAATTCTTTATATGTTGTATTCAGTTAAATGTGTTGACCAACTACTGTTTGCTGTGAAAGTGTCAATATATACAGTGGTAAAAAACAAGGGTCAGACATTTAAGATCATAGACGCAAACATAATATGTACAAATCATAGATATTCGATATGTCTTCCTTCCATTTGAATGTAATTCTGAAATCTATAGAACCAGTGTATTTTTAAGCAAATTCTTCTGCGTATATACAATATGTTGCCAAGAGACTTGCTTACGATACTAAACACTCATAAATAATAAAAGTTAATGTACTTCGAAAGGTTTGGTTTTAGGACTAATGTTATTTACACATTTTTTATTTTTCTTGACAAGTATTATAAACTCTTAAAATATATCGGATCTTTTTTTTACCACCCTGTATATATAAATTTATAATTATATTAAAATTAAAATACACATACTTGTAACAAATCTGCTACTTTCTTTATAATAGACGGAGTATAAAAATAAATTTTAAAGAAAAGATGTTCCCTTTCATGATATCCATAAATGGGACTGTAAAATATTGGAATACAGTCATCATCTTAATAATCAATAATATAAAAATTATATTATAATATATGTATATAATATGTATAATATATTTTCTTTCTTTTTTCTTTTAACTTAAACATTTTCTTACATTCCACGAACTAATTGTATTTTGTAAACGTGTTGAGTTCTACATGCTGATTTTCCTGATGATATGTTAATGGCATTGTCTATCGATGAACTTAACCGATGCATAAAACTGTTTATATTTTCTTTTATGGTACATGGTACATACATATATGGGAATACACCATGTATATGCAAACATGTTTTTTCTCCTGAAAATATAAACATGACATTATATTGCAGTAATTATTAACAAATAATAAAGAATTAGAGAAAACATTCTTCAAATAAAGATTGAATTATCGATAATTATAAGTAAATAAATTTAACCTGTTGAAGTTGGGCCAAATATTCTAATCACAGGTACACGTTTTATTTCATTTCCTCGAAATTCGGAAAATGTTGGATCCAAATCAGAAATAGGATTTGTTTGATAACTATCTATTGTTAATATTCTAACAGAAAACATAGTTTAAGATTATATCAAATTTATGATTATATAAAAGTTTATACTACTATAAAAGAAAAAACAACACACTGAACAATTGTATCAAAATATTCACTTCATTTTATGGCACCACTACACCATTAAAAAATACAAATTTGCATTTGTTTATATGCATGTCATATATAATATCATCACATTGTGTAATACAGAAACAGATCATAGCGCTATCTGTATTAAAAAGTAGAATTAAATGTTACCTTAATTAATATATTACCTCTTATGATAATAAATGAAAGGCTAAAGGACAATATTACTAGTACTAGTAATATTTTTCAAAAATTTGAGATAAGTACATAACTATAAATTAGACATTTTTTAATTTGTAAAGTACCAATAACAAATTTGTACATAAAAGAAAAATAATCTAAATTGAGTTTATAAGTTTTGTAATAATTGGAGTTGTCAAAAATTGTTGATATGAAAAATAATGTAATAATTATTACAAAATTATTACATTTAAAAAATTATTATAACAAATATTAATTTTGTTTAATTATACGATTGGCATCATTTGAAAAAAGGCTAGAATTTCTGAAACATTAAATGTAAATGAATATTATTACGTGAATATTCACAAACCATTCTGATCTTTGAATCAGTTAGATGTAACAATTGACAGAACCAATTCTATAATAGTCTTTCTATACAAAAATCACTTTTACAAATGATAGAATGTTTAATCCTATAAGATGTAGAGTAATAACTCTTATGAAATAATTATATTAAATGTCAAATATTTAAGGCTTATTGCCTTACATACCTCCAATTTATTATAAATATTTTACTATGTCAAGTACATAGAAGAGAAATAAGATTGAGGTATGAATAAAATAATTATAATAGTTACCTTAATGACATATTTTATTTTCTACAGTTATTTTATTAAAAATTTTCTCATAATATCATTGAAAATATTTCTCAATAAAGTCAATTTTATGTTTACTTACATTTATTTATTTCAATTACTATTTTTGAAAATAACATTCATTTCAAGAAAGCAAACTTCAATTAAAATAGAAATTAAAAATTGATATTTTATTAATTATTTAATGATAATTTTATTAATTATTATTAGTTAGTTCATAATAAAACTTAACAAAGTTATGGTTTTAAAAATATTATTCTCTCTCTCTCTCTCTCAAGTTTGGCTAATATTTTGAAATTAATTAAAACGCAAACTTTTAAATATCTCAATTTATGAATAAATTTGTATTATTCTCTTTCAATGCGAATTTAAAACGATAATCTGGATTTGGAAATCAACTAACTTAGGAGCGCCACGTTCAACTCGACGTTCATCATACGTTCTGCATATGTCAGTGGTTCTCAACGTTTTTATATTTTTGGCGCTCTTGTTAAATCCAGATTTTCTCAAAAAAGTTAATTTCGTTATTTTTTATTATTAAAGGAATAACTAAAAATAAATAAAAGATGTTTCATTAGTAGAGATATTTGTTAACAGTTAATACTAAGTAAGTTAATGGTTCGTACTAATTGTAAGATTGCATAAGATTTCTCATCTTTTCATCAGTGGTGGATTAAGTGATAAGCGAACTAAGCGGCCGCGGGGTCTCGGAATACTAAAAGGTCCCCGAGGTCTTAAAATGTTTTTTTCTATTCTAATATCTACTGATTTAAATTGATTTATCTTACTGGTTATTGATATTAAAATTTGCAGCATGATTATTTCCTCATTGGTTAATCACTCTTTGTTACCATCAAAATCGCTTTATAGCTAATTGATTCTAGTAACCTTTAAAAAGTATAAATACTTTACTTAATTATTAAAATATGTTCCATTCAAACTATTATTTATATAAACCAACCATCAAACGTTTTCCATCTCTCAAGAATATTTTTCAGCAACATTATAGGATAAGTGGCTTAAATACCGGCGATTACCGCAATAAGTTTATATATATACTTTTCTTTTTTGTTAATAATTTAATGGAAATTTTCTTGAAACTTTTATTTCTAACTTGAGTTTAAGGGTCTCGAAATTTGTACAGCTTGGGGCCCTATCTTGACTCGATCCGTCATTGCTTATCATAACGAATTGAAAATAAAAGTAGAATTACGAAAATTTTGTAATATTTCACGCCTGTAAGGAAGCTGTGTGTGGCCTCAGAACACACTTTGAGAACCACTGATGTTCTATATATATATATGGATATAAAGAAAGGGAAGCTGAAACGATTCAATAGTGTGTTGTAGTGCCGGGTTGAACTAAGGTTATTTTTGATATTTTATATTTTTTTAATTTTACAGATTGATCGTTATATCAATTGTTCATAATTATTAAACATTGAAAATTAAAACTGTAAGATTTAAAAAAGAAAATGTCTTCAAAGCCTGCATATAAAATCGGTAAGTAATGATACACAAATTCTAAAATATAGCAGTAACTTTGTGAACATGTGCTCGTTTATTTTGGAGCAATAATTTTGTAGTTATTATATAAAAGTTATTTAAATTACACTATATTGTAGATAAATTTATTATATATTAGAGTGTATATGTATTCAATTTTATGAAATTTCTTTGTTCATCATATATGAGTATCTAATTGTCTATGTCATATTCTTTTAATACATATAATACATGCAGTGAATAATAGGAGAATTCATACTAGTTTCCGTTGCAAAATTTGAAATAATTGATATTTGATTGTAATACAAAGCTTCCAAATTTTTACACACAAAAATCTATTTTAGGATCATAAAACTGTCAAATTGATGTCAATTTTATTGCAGGGAAACATTTTATTGTTATAAAAATATAATTTTATTTAAAGGATACGATATTGTTTTCACAAGAGTATTTGCACTTACATAAGATTTAATAAAAATATAATTACAATTATATATCTTGTCATGCTAATTTTCTTATCAGTTATGTACAATTTCACTTCTCTTACAATTAGAATAAAATACTCTTTTGTAATAAAATTTATATGAATAAAAAAAAAAAAAGAAAAGGAAAATATTTATTGTTTTAAATTTCCAACAGTGACACGAATATTGTATATATGACTCATTGTATATATTTAAAACTGTTAATAAAATACATTTGATTATATATGAACTCGAAATAAAAAAAAAATAAATAAATTTGTAAACTATATCATCAATTTGTAATAATCTATATTTTTAAAAATTATAACTTCAATCTATTAATTGTTCCCATGAACAATGTATATTTTTTTTTTTTATAAATGTAATATATAATTAAAAAAGTTTCGAATGTATGTTTATTAATAATGTATATTATAACATATGACATTATAAATAAAGGATATTTATAAATAATAAATAAGGTACATTCAAATTTATTTTTTACAATTTGAAATGTATAAAAGGAATGGAAATCTTTGCTTTTTAAATGCAAATTAGAGTTCATGATCTTTATACCTTTTTTCAAAGCTAACATTTTTATTCAAGATTTTCTAATTTTTTTGTTATAGCCGATATAGATTTGGCAGATTGGGGTAGAAAAGAGATAACCTTAGCTGAAAATGAAATGCCCGGTCTTATGGCAATAAGAAGAAAATATGGTCCATCTAAAGTATTAAAGGGAGCTCGCATTGCGGGTTGCCTTCACATGACTGTACAAACTGCTGTTCTTATTGAAACTTTAGTAGAACTTGGAGCAAAGGTGAAATTTAAATAATAATAATAGTAATTAATATTAATAGTTATAATCCTTGAACACATACAATTTGTAATTTATTTCTTAAATATTTATTTTTGCAATCAACAATATTTTACTTTAAAATAATGTTTTTTAACAAATCTTTTGCAAGATCTGATTATAAGCTAGAAAAATATTTTTTGTGAATGTATTACGTATGGCTTCTTATCATATTTATTGACTTGAACTTTGATCCTTTATTAGAATCATAATATTATAATAAATCTATATCTGTAGAATATATTATAATATTTAACATATATATATATTCTAGTAGATATATTTAAAGAGAACTTTTGTCGCAATTAAGGTACAATGGTCATCATGTAACATCTTTAGTACGCAAGATCATGCAGCTGCTGCTATTGCAAAAACTGGAGTACCCGTTTATGCATGGAAGGGTGAAACAGAGGAAGAGTATTTATGGTGTATAGAACAGACCTTAGTGTTTGAAGATGATAAACCTTTAAATCTAATCCTCGACGATGGTGGTGATCTTACAAATCTTGTACATACTAAGTTTCCACAGTACTTAAAAGATTGTCGAGGAATATCAGAAGAAACTACAACCGGAGTACATAATCTTTATCGTATGATGAAAGAAGGAACTCTTAAAGTGCCTGCAATCAATGTTAATGATTCAGTTACAAAGGTTTGTTTTATATATATAATTAAGCTGTAATTAAAATATGTACTAGCATTGCGATAATGTATTATAAGTGTAAAAATTAATTTGGTGCCATAAATAAGGACTAAATTTGTTTTTAAAATGCACCAAATTAATTTCTATGCTTATACAATACATTATATTATTATGTATTTCTTATCTTTTTAATTATTTTTTTTAACTCATTGCATATGATAATCTACATGCTCAATACGCTTACATAGTTCACACATTTTGTAACTTTACAAAATAACTTTGTTAATAATGCATATATGCAATTTTTAAATTCACATTTATAAATTTATAAATATTACTATAAGAATTCATTGGTTCTTTTAATTAAACTAATTTGAATTCATCGAGTCATTGGTACTATGTCTACATAAGAAAGCATCGAAACAAAAAATCTAGTAACCCAGCTTCAACGCTTGGTTTATTATGTACGAGAATTCTCATGATGTGTACACGATAAGTTAATTTATATAACTATTAGAAATTTCAGAAATAACATATGAGAATATATTGTCGTTTGTTTTAGAGCAAATTTGATAATTTATATGGCTGTAGAGAATCTTTGATCGATGGTATCAAAAGAGCAACTGATATCATGATCGCTGGAAAAGTATGTGTGGTAGCAGGATATGGAGATGTTGGTAAAGGATGCGCACAAAGTCTTAGAGCATTAGGTGGTCGTGTTATTATTACAGAAATAGATCCTATAAATGCATTACAAGCAGCTATGGAAGGGTATCAAGTAAATGTCAAAGATATTAATTAATTAAAATCTACAATATTCCATTTTTTAAGTTCTAAAATTGTGTTATAAATAATTGCATTATTTTTATTAGGTAACTACAATGGAAGAAGCATCTACTATTGGTCAGATTTATGTTACAACAACAGGATGTAAAGACATTATTTTAGGCGAACACTTTTTAAATATGCCAAATGATGCTATTGTTTGTAATATTGGACACTTCGATTGCGAAATAGATGTTGCGTGGTTAGAAAAGAATGCAGTAAAAAAAGTTAATATCAAGCCTCAAGTGGATAGATATACTTTGAAAAACGATAGGTAAATGATCAGTTGAATATTAAATACAATAGGGCTATTGAATTTCTTACATACATAAAGTCAGAGCTGGGTAAAATATTTTATTTCAATTGTGAGGAATCTATTATTTAAAATAGAAATTATTTAAATATTACCCAGCTCTGCATAAAACCACATATTCTAGTATTTTCCATTATACGCACGAACAATGAAGATACAATAAGGATAGAAACAATATGTGGTTTTTAGTTCAAATAGTCTTGAAATATAATATTTAATAATATACTAAACTATTTTAAAAATATTAAAATTTTAGACACATCATTTTACTAGCAGAGGGCCGTTTAGTTAATTTGGGATGTGCGACAGGACATTCTAGTTTTGTCATGAGTAATTCATTTACAAATCAAGTATTAGCACAGATTGAGTTATGGAGTAAATCTGAACTCTATAATATAGGCGTCCATGTACTACCAAAGAAATTAGATGAAGAAGTTGCAGCACTACATCTTAATCACCTTGGCGTAAAATTAACAAAATTAACAGCAGAACAATCTAAATATCTTGATGTTCCCATAGAGGGTCCTTATAAGGCCGATCATTATAGATACTAGCCTTTTTGTAAACATTCTTTATGTACTTGAATAAAAACGATCAAATCAAATATTAACATATTATTAATTTTTCTTATATACGTGTACAGTACTGAAGAAAAGTATTGACATAGATTAAATTATTCTGCAACATCTTCTGTAAATTTGTAAAAAGTACTGTAAAAGTACATTACTTCATTTGTTCGTAAAATATATAAATTAAAGTACATATATTTTAATCTATCGAGTTTTTCATTATTTTTTTTTATTTTACATCGATTTCATTTATATGACTTACAATAGTATTTTTAAACTTTAAACTTGAAATATATATTCCGCAAACAAGTTAAGTAAAGAATCGTATTGTTTTTAAATTTATAAAAAATTTTATAAGAAAATTTGTTCTATGCAAATACTTTTGTTTGGCGCAGTAGGCATGTATCCTATATATCATATATATGGTTTTTTTTTTAACATCCTGTATATGTACATCAAAAGTCTAAACAAAAAAATAGACGGATAATTTGTAACTTAATTCACAACATATAGAGAACAAAATAGTTATTTCATTAATACATTAATTATGTCATTTATTTTGTTAATTAATCATGGTTAACAAAAAATTTGTTTATCTTCCATATAAAATTAATCCGCTAATAAAGGTAAGGTACAAAATTTTGTTCATTCAAATCTTATATAAGTTTAGTTTGCTAGATGGACGTTTTTAATTGTTGGAATTGTTTATGGATTTAATAAACATAAAAAATATCACGCTTTGGAAAGTGCACTGCGTGAAGAAGAAGAAAGAATAAAACCTATTAGAGAAGCCCAACTTGCACGTGAAAAAGCGATTCGCACTGAAAGTATAATTTTGTTGTTTTTAAAATAAAATGCATTATACAATATTAATATTGAATATATACATTTATCAAATTTTTATTTTCAGTTGAATTACAAGAATTGGAGAAGTTATTTCTTAATTCTTCTTTTGTCAAAGAAAGTCAGGAAAATCTTGTTAATGAGGAGTAAAATATAAAAAATAATAATAATAGCTGAAAAAACATCAAATATTAATGATCAATTAAATTTGTTAGTACAGTAGGAGGACCATCTATAACGCGAGATATACGTTCTACCAGAGACACTTGCATCACCCTCGATTAGGCTTGATGTTTTTCGAGTCTTGGCTGAAGCTGCAGCTTGCTTTTCTCTCTTCTTTATCTTATTGGATGCCTTCATCTATTCTTCCCTTTGCTCCTCCTTCTTGCAACTCTCGTGCTTTTGCAACATAGTACTTTTAAGTGTATGTTCCATAGGTTTTTCTTGTCACACTTCAGAGACTAAACCGTTTCTGAACGCGGTTCCTCGGATCAGGAGGAGGTAATCACAGCATCCATTATCCTCCATACAACGGACTTTGCTTCTAGCCTTTTGGGTGGGAACCCTTATCCATCCAGGTTCTGCACTTGCAGTTTTTATCGGGCATCCCAGTCTACCTGCGGATGACCCATCTCGTCCCATGTAGAAAGGTGGGAGAAAGAAAATTAAGAAAAAGTAGTAAAAAGTAGTAAAAAGGAAAGACCTCTCTTGATGAGATGGGAATGAGAGAAAATCATGGCTTGGCAGAACAGGGACACATCCCTAAGGTAGACCCAGGCAGCTCCCTGTTGAGATCACAGAGTGTGGTGGGCTACCGGGGCTCTCTACCCCGGGCTCTAACGCACATATTTTTATATGAGAATTTTCTTAACAACTTTTTAATCGCGTTATACGAGGGCAGTGGCACAATTTTTAATCCATGTTATAAGCCCTACTGTATATAATTAAAAAAATAAGGTTAACAATAAACAATATTAACATTTAGCTAACAGCGCGCGCCACCGCGTACTTTATCTTCCATCGCGCATTTTTTGCATTGCTAACGTAAACATGGGAGATCTCCTCGATCGGTTAGCTAAGTGTTAATATCAATAGCTATGCAGACAATTTCTTCTAATAACTTGCTCTTTATGTTTAAAATACTATTTCATTGTGATAAGTAATATTTTTTACTAATATGTACATTTGCGTTATTTACATTTTTAGTAGTATAGAACTTTCTTGTAAACAACAACATCCACAGCCTGCTGGGCAAACTGTTTCATTAACAAACCAGGCTGCTAAGTGTTGAGTGTGTCCACCATGACCACAAAGAATGCAAAAGTTGCTTGGTCCTAGAAATATTACATTAATATAAAATTGTTGAAATTTATGATATAATTTTTGTATTATTATTATTATTATTATTATTATTATTATAGCAATAATACACAAACCTCTAACTGAAATATGACAAATTACGCATTGAAATGTTAAACGTTTACAGTTTAAGCATTGAGGACCTCTGCAAACTTTACCACAGATTTGACATTCGCTTTGGAATTCAACACCTTTATGTATGTCAATTGGCATTATGCTTACATGCTTGAGCACTTGTGCTCTTGCATCTAACAATTGCCATCTATGTAGTACTTCTGCGTATGCTTTTTTATATCCATTATAAAGTGCTGTATATTTGTCGTCAAGTACTCTGTTGGGATTATGACTTGTTCGTTAATTTAAGTTTTATGACAATTTAAAAAAAAATTAAATTCTTTATACTTACTTAATATTTTTAACAGAATCTCCAAATGTATCTTGTATAGTTTTCAAATCGTCTAAAGATTCAGACCATGAATTGGACCTATGTTGTTTTAAATTTGGAAAATTACATCCGTCTAGTGTTGTATCCGCTAGATGAATTGTATGGTATGGGGAACCACCAGGCTAAAATGTGTTTTGTTGTTAATATACTATTTAAGTTTTACTAAAATATTTTACACCAAATTATGTTATGTTAGAATATATATTATAATAAAAAGTAATCAGAAGTTAATAATATAATTGTCAATTATACAGCATTGTAAAAAAAAGGGTCCAATATTTTAAGGATTTATAATATTTAACAAGAGGAGTGAAAATAATGTCTAATTAATATAGGTCCTAAAATCAACCCCTTTCTCCTAAATAAAATACCTTATTTTTACCACCCTGTATATATCACTTTCTATTAAAAATACAACTCTCTGTTTGCATCTTTAATACATTGAATATATTTTGGAAATTATATACGAAATTACTACATGTGCATGCCAAATATTGACTTTTATTTAAGTTTAAAATTTCATGTGAATACTTAAAAAGATCAGTTTTTTGTGACACTTCCACTTCAATACTATTGATAAGAGGTAAGGATCCTTTATGACAAAACAATCTAAGAACCAATATATCAGAAATACATACTTAAAAACAATATTTAAAAAGAATACCCCTTACCTCTCTTTAACTACCATTATCGGAAATGTTTGCAGAGAGCCTCTACAACAAAGATAATATCTTATCAGTTATTAGCATGTAGATCCCAATAAAAAAGAATAAAATGTTAAAATACAAACTGCTAGTAATATATTAATAATATATACAAAATAAATATCTCTTTTGTAATTGCATATGGTTCTTAGAATGGTTTTTGGATATGGTTTATCATACTGACAATGCTTGTAAAAATATTAAGATGTACGAAAATGTTCTCTGAGGTATCCAAGAGTAAAATAGCGTAATTCGTTGATTTGAACCTAAATGAAATGTACACGTACTTGACAAATTTTCAAACTTATTTTTCTCAAAAACAAAATCTCAGATGAATATATTTTATTCTACATTTTCGACTTAGTTTTTCACGTAGAATCAGTATCATCAGTTACAGGACACCCTGTTTAATTTAGTAATTTATTTATAGAATAGCATAGAAGTGTCAGATTTTATTCGAAATTCTCTCTTCAATAATGACTTTATTGAAATAATTGTCAGAAAAAAAATGACAGATAAAATAATTATTACTATCATATCCATTATTTTTTTCATTAAATTTATAACTGTCTTAATATTTGTACACATACATGGTAATTGGAATACTATCTTTAAATAATATTAAAAGTGATTTTTTTTTAAAAGACAAAGTACACTTACGCTGACATTAACAGATTTGCTAACTATTCGTGTTTGTGTAGCATCTACATTTTCAGATCGATAGCTAAATGCACAACTCAACATACCAGCCATTTGTATGTCAGATTGATTAGCATAATGCTGAATTCTGAAAAGCAAATATAAGTAGAATATACTTTCTGTTATATTACAAATATATTTTTTGTTAGAATAAAACACTTACAAAGAGTGAATTAAATTTTTTCCAAACGGGTGTAAAGTCCACGGAGCAAGATCATTTTCTGACGTTTGAAATAAGTTTTGTCCTACATTGGAAGAAGATTGTGATATAACAAGTGCAGCTAAACACCAAGCTTGTACCAAATCAGCTCTTTCCAATGTAGCAGCAACATTTGCATTATACTGACACATAGCTGGAATATCTGTTATATTAATACTACAACAAAGAATAAATTTGGACAAAATCATTGTGGTATATATATATATAATAATAAATATATAAAAGAAGATTATAATGATTAAGTCACTCATTTATCTGATTGATTAACTGCACAAAACAAAAAGCAACAAAAATTGATAAAGTAATATATATATTGTCATATTATTTATTATTAAATGGATATAACATTTGTTTTCATTTAATCATGTTAAGTCTAAATTATTATTGAGGAAATTTATTTCCAATATAAAAAGTTAAATATCCCTCCATTTATGCGGAATAGAAAAAAGAAAATAAATAGAACTATAAAAAGTGTCAACATTTTTTTTAATAGTACGGATTGTGAATTCATTTAAATTATATAACCAAATAAAATTATTAATTTTGTTACCTTTTTCTAATATCTGGATAATTTTTAATTTGACTTCTAAACTTATCTAGGTTTTTGCCCTTTTCTTAATAATTTTATTAATGGTAATTCTTGTGGGTGCCATTACTTTTTAATCATAAATTTTTTATCACACTGCAAATGTTCGTTACACAATTGTAGATACGTTTACAAAATTACGAAATAAATTACATCGGAGAATTGTCAAATTTATGTTTTCATATAACGCATTATAATGAAATCTGAGCTTTGGTAGTTTAAGCACGTTAAGATGAATTTGCCTAAATGGAGACAGCATAAATGAAGGGATTATTGTACTAATCAAGTGCTTTAATAGTAAAATTATAAAAAATTCTAAAATTGAAGTTAATGCTCAATTATGATATAATAATTATTATATATTACAGTAATACTATATTAATAATAATATATGAAATTTTTTGTTATACTCACATATATTTTTCTGCTAATTCTTTACTAACAAAAAATAGAGACGAAGCTTCATAAATTGTAACTAATGAACGATAATTTTTACAACATGGTCTATCTTGTATCCTATTTGTACCATGTAAATTACGTCTTATGTTTTTCTATTAATACAAAAATTTTATTATTATTATTTTAATTTAAAGATAATATTTAAAAAATGTTGCAAATAATATTAACTTACACGGTCTTGAAAATAAAAAGAACTGATCGATATACCATCATTGGATGCTACATAAGTATTTGGATACATATTCATAAAATGTTCTCCATTATTGATTCCGCTTCCTAAAGCAGATAATGCTCTAGGTGTTATACTTTCAGGTTTTACCGAAGACCTCCTTGGATATGAAGATCGACCAAAACATACAAGTATACCTGGAAACATATTAGTATTATAGATGATATTAGACAATTTTGGAATGTTTACAATATGTCTACAAACCTACACAACAAAATTTAGCACCAGACGTTCGAGGAAATGGTATATATGCATCTTGATAACTAGAACACATATTAGAAGAATTCAAAAAGTTTGCATTATCCTGTATATAATAATCTAGATGAGTGGTCTCATTTTCATCTTTTTTGCATATCTATAATAACATAAAAAATATAAAATAATCTATCTAATTAAAATATTAAAATACAAAATGGTACCATTATTTATTTACTTGTTCTAATGTTGTAATCAATTGTCTAAGACATGGTTCTAAACAGGATCGGTTTTTTCTGACACGTTGTTGAGCAGTTTGTTTCAAAACTTTTAATAATTTTGCCATTGTCGCATTATCAATGCTTGTTCCAGGGCAAAATTGGAATGTAGGTTGTGCATTGTATGGATAATTTCTAGGGAAATTTACTTTAAGTACTACATTATAATTAGTGTTACACGCTGTAACAGTACAACTTCGTTCACTTGCATCCATAGCATTTACCTAAATAGTTATTTAATATTTATATAAACAATATAATAAATTTTATTATGTTTATTTGAAATTATATTACCTCTATATTTGGTATATTCATATTTATTAAAGAAAATTCTTGTTGTAATGTTTTTGGTTGAGTAGGTGATGATATATCTTTTGTATTTTCAGAAAATGTACTTAATTCTGTACTTGATGCAGAATCATCAACTTTTGTTTCTATATAATTAGTCTCCTGGTTATTTTGTGCATCATTTATTTGAAGTTGTTGAACAGATTGCAAAGAACCTGGAAAATCGTATAAACCAATTTTTTTATGTCTTAACAGAATTGAATAAACATATAATTAATTCATACATACTTAATGCATTATCTTTTCCATATTGCGAAAAAACTGATGCGTTATCGTCAATATCATGTCCACATAACTAAAACATTATCCTAATAAATTTCTTATTTATGAATATTCAATTAACATAGTATTCTATAACTATCTTACCTTTTTTAAAAAAGGATCAATTTTAAATACCCTTAAACATTGATCCTTCGACCACGTAATTAATTCATAGTCCGTGTTTTCTGTGGACAAATTAATTTAAAGAGATATTTTAAATTATTAATATTGTTTAAAATATTATATAGATAATACCTAATTTTTTATGTCGCCATTGGAACTCTAAAACAACATCAGTATGTCCTACGAAAGTATATATGGGAGCACTAAGATTCGATGTATTCCATAATAAGAGGCTATTCTCTCCCCGTCTTAATTGTGGCACTACAATCGTTACTAATCCTTCTCCAAAAGGCTAAAAAATCAAGATTTTAATGTATGAAATGTAGTTAATCAAATTTTATTATATATTTGACGTATATTATTATAAAATATGTTTATAATCACATAACTTTTTTATATTCTTAAATAAGATACTTTACACATTTAATTTTCTCATTTGACCAGTTAACTATATGACTGATGAGTATACTCGTTATGAAGAAATGAAAATATTTTGTGTTATGACGAGTATACACGTCATACAGAAAAAGTAGTTATCATTTGCTTTTTCAATTACAATTTTAATGAAAACTAAAATATATTCGTTAATTTGAAGATGTTTCAAATATTTGGAAATTAAAACGAAATAAAATTAAAAAGAATATAAATAATTGTTATGAAAATATTGTATATAGTGTAAGCAAAGTAAAACAAACCTGGCCAATTAAACATAACGTTCCACATTTTCCAGCACCAAGCACAAAGATATTTACATTGCTATAAAAATAATATTCGAAAAAAATCAAGATATTGATGTTCGATTTACGAGTTGCCATTATGTATTGTATTTTGTTTTACTGAATATTATTCAACAACAGCAGATTCAAACTAATTATTTTTAGCAGATTCTAACTAGTTATTTTTTTTATTTTGTACGCAAAATTTATATTTAAATTAAGTAAATAAGAAAAAATAGTAAAAAAATTATTAATTTTATAAAACAACTAAAACACTCATTTTTGATTACAACTTAATTCAATATTATAACAGCTGCACATACTCTGTGTGTGACTCGTCATCGCTTTATTTTGGCGACATAATTTAGGTATATACTTTTTAAAAAGGTCGCCATAGCCAACTGGTTAAACAATATAAATTTGTTATCAAAGAATAAATTGAGATATTATCATGCTTAAGCAATACATAAACTTAAAATTATATATTCAAGCTTACTTACTGTATATCGGGCTCTCCATACAGGAGAATTTGTTGTTAAAATATTTTCTGCCTTTTTTGGATTGCCAATATCAAAAATTTTAACCGTACAATCTTGACTAGATGTTGCCAATTGAGTTTGATTAAATGGACACCAATCTAAACCATGTATCTAAAATAATATAAGATTTTATAAATTGCAGAGAAAAAATATATAAAGTAGAAAAACTAAGTATAAGAACCTTTGTTAAATGAGCTGCTATGTATTGAACAGGACTGTTTCCTTTACGTTGATCCCATATTTTAATATCTCCATCATGAGTAGTAGCCAATGTATGAGATGATAAGCCATTCCAACGTACTTGTGAAGATCCAGCTATGTTCAAAATGTTAATTAACTATAAAAGTCATATTTTATTCTGAAAGCATATAAGATGATAAAATAAGGGTCCAGTATTTTAAAAGCTTATAGTAATTATCGGGAGGAGTAAAACATGTCGAATTAACATGGGTTCTAAAATCAACCCATTTGACGCAGATAAACTTTTATCATTTATAAGCGTTTGATAATGTTAGCGAGTCTTTTGGTGATATATTGACTGTACATAAAGCAATTTGTTTAGAAATGCATTAGTTCAATATTGTCAAGATAAATTTATAAGCAGAAACTACTACTATTATCAATAAAGATTTCTTTGTAGATGCAAATATAATATGTGCATATTATAGATATTCTATATGTCTTCCTTTCATTTTTAGTGCAATTCTAATATCTATGGATCATAGATTGACATATGCTTTTAAATATTCCTTCAACTTTCTACTATATATATTCAATATATTGTCAAAAGACTCGCTTATGATATAGAATGCTTATAAATAATAAAAGTTAATATACATTGAAAGGATTGTTTTTAGGACTCATGTTAATTACACATTTTTTACTTTTCTTAATAAGTATTATAAACTCTTAAAATATCGGATCCTTTTTTTACCATCCTGCATAGTTGTCCTATAATATGCATTTTAAAAAATTGCGATTTTCGAGTGAATTTAAAACCAAATATGTTTTTATATCACAAATGAGTTTTTTTATAGCTATTTTTTAATTGCATTATACAGAGACAGTATTTATTTAACGCAATAATTTACTTCATATATATATACTATATAGCATATATATATGAAGTAAGTGTGTATATATATATATACAGTGTTCTATTATATTATTTATTTTTCTTTGCTTACCAACTGCTGATAAAGATAAACAAGGTCTGCGTTGATCTCTTATATCCCAAATATGTATAAAAGTATCAATACTACAAGAAGCTATAATGTCAGGTTCCTTAGGATGCCAATTTATGTCATTAACTACACGGGTGTGTGCTTTAAGACTATAAATAGTTTGCAATTCATATCCACCATTTGTTGAAAGGTTTAATATTTCTATACGGGTATTACTCTAAAAGAAACAGATATTATTTTATGAAAATAAATGTAATTAATTGAGTAATGATAAACTTATCAAATATTACTTCTTACTGATATTGCACATAAGTGGCAATTTAGCGATGTGGGATTCCATTCTGCAGAACCTACTTCATATTTGCTTTGTCGTTGAAATTTTTTTAATGTCTCTTTGCATTCATCTAATTGTTTTATGGCAAAGTATCTACGACTACGGGATATATAGAAATTTGTAAATAAATTCATATTAATAAATTAATAAATTAATAAATTAATAAATTAACAAATGTATTATACCCAGCTAGTAAAACATAATTGCCAGTTGCATCTATGGCCATAGTATTAGCCTGAAATCAATAATAAATATAGGAACTTACTGTGTCTTTCATTATTATTTTATTGTATATATATATATATATATATATATATATATTAAAAATAAGTTGTGTAACGTTTTACATACCTGTAAGTCACGGTGTTCCGTAACCACATAATCATTGCTCCAACGTTTTGACATTTTATAAATGAATACAAATACTTGTCAACATTCTGTAATAAGGTTAGAAAAATTACAAATACGTCAGATCGTACGTACATGCAGCAAGAAATCTTATTTTCCACTGATCTTATATATATACATGTATAGTTATATATTCAAATCATTAAAATAATTATTTTAAGTCGGCGAAGACCAAGTCTCCATAAAAGAGAATATGAATTTTAATTCATTTTTTGTTTATTGCGTAAGATTTTAATGTAAGTATAAATACACTTAAAGAGAATTACGGTGAATACATATATAAAGATACAATTTAGAAATGCAAACAAGTAAAATTCGTTTATTTCTAACTCCTTGAGGAGACATAAACAACTCGTTTATCACGAGCCGGTAGGTGTCCCCACCATTGTCATCATATTCAAGACTGTTTTACAAGGTAGTATTTGATTGGCTTATGCTCTCTATACTAAACTAGACTCACTGCTTTTTCATTCGTAATCATACACGTATAGTAATTTGTAGTACGTTCAAATAAATCACGTTTCCACTAGTTCCCATCTCTTAATTCAATAATTTGACCTTTATCAAACCGGCGCATACTGCCTAATTCCGAAAATGCAGGAATTAATTATAATTAATTAATTTATATTAAATAATTAAATAAAGTAATAAATACATATAATATATATATATATATATTTATATTTATTTATTTATTTATTTATTCCTTACTCCGCCCCTTTCGGGTTTGGAGGGCTTCCCTTACAATCTCCCTTCTACAATATCTTACAATACTTTGCCATTTAATCATAAACATATTATATATAACATCCTAAATAAACTATATTACCAACATAACAACTTAATACTAACAAATTCAACTTAATAACTGACTTAATATAAAAACAAACAAAAATTATCTTAACACTCTTCTCTCAAACCCTCTCCGCTTCCCTTCTCTTTCCTATCACTCGTTTTAATATTTCTGCCTCCTTCGCATCCTGACTTAGTATCTCTTCTATTCCAACCTCACTCCTCGTTACTTCATATGTTCCCAGTATGTGTATGTAATCTTCCTCTCCTTCATTGCACAATCTACACCTCTTCTCCTCCTCCCCTTTCCAAAACTCTCTGCTTTTGCATTCATTCCCGCATCTGAATCTTGCTATTTTCCTATCCCTCGTTGACATATATATATAATAAATAATTAATTAATATATTAATGATCATAAGGGTTTTGGGAATCGCTGATTATGAATCTGATATTATTGTTTGGAAAAACCAAATGGTAGAAATAAAATGGAAAGAAGTAGAAATAAATGATCGAAGTTTTAAATTTTACATCCTGCAAACTGATTCGATGCAACGAAGTAACTGGTCTAAGAGGTGGGAGTAAGAATAGGTCTATAAAGAAGATCAGGAAGAAAGCACAATCATTCATTGTTATTAATAATTTTTTGTGATCCGGTATTTCTGTTTTAGCTAGTAAATGTGATTGGTTAATAAGTTTGCGTTAGTTGGCAAGTTTGTAATGTTTTCGATATTAAGCCTTCTAGATTATATATATAACAAGATCACTTAAAGAAAAAGTTAAATTAAACGAATTAAAAGACATTTAAAATTTAAGTAATAGTTTCAAAAGTAGAATGAAAAAACAAGTAATTAACCTTCTACTCGTTAGCCATTGCCTAAATAGCATTTGGTATTCTATAGAATACCTAAGTATTGTGTATAATGCATAGGAAAAGTCCGTAACAATTCTTCTGTTTCCTACATTACCTAAAAACGTCTGGCATTGTGGGCAATTCCTAGGAAAAGCTCACAACGTCGGCTGTTCGATTAAAGGTCGGGGTGAATAATAGTTGAAACGACGTAGTACAAATATGGATCTTATATTTGAACAATAAACAAAAGAAAATACAAAAATACAAACTTCATCGCAATGCAATTTGAAATTTTTTATATATTGTTGTGGCATTACAAATGAACCGATGTCAAATAATAAAGTGGAGGGAGTAAGAAGTGACAGAAGAACCAACAGGGAGTGCTGACGGGTTAATACCACAACTCTTTTCCTTTTTCTCTGTTCTTATATGCAATGCCTCGGTCATACCTCCGATGGAAGGGGAAAGGAGACGCAGGGCGGTCTTAGCCCTATTCCGATCCACCATTGGTCATCAACCATCTTTCTTCTAAACATAAGTGACGCCTTAGAGTGGGAGTACGTCCAAACGTTTTCAGAAACTCCCATTCTAAACCACCACGTGTTATTTGCTTAGAAACAAATACTAGATCCTTCCTCTTAAGCGGTTATACGCAGTTGCGTGGCTCAAAAAAGACGTCTTTTTATGAATTTTTTATAGAAAAAGTTTTAATTTAACAATTATAAGTGATGGTAATTCAAATAGAGTCTACTTTTAAGAATACAATAGCGCGTCGATCATGTAAAAATATTAATGTGCACCGCTCCTGTAGATGATTTCCTGAACGTCCTCTAAAAAAAGACGTTTGGCGGTGATCTCCATTTTGGCGGTTTGGATTATTGAAATTAAAAAATATGGTGGATTCTTTTAAAGGATAGATTAATGCAGGTATTAAGCAGAAGGAATATTAAATATTTTGATTTTTGACAAAATGGCGTCAATCTGAAAAATATGTTTTGTTTTTGACTGAAATTTTCGCTCTAAATTGTAAAAAAAAAAATAGTAATAATTTTTTTAAATCTTATTCCTCCCCCGTCAATACCTGAGGAATATATCTAAGAATATTGTGTAAAAATATAAGACAAATCGGCTGAGTTATTTCTGAGAAATCGAGATCACCGACTTTGAAAATACCGTTTTGAGAAAAACGCGTTTAAAGTTTCAAAGAGACGTTTACACATAGTTAAAAATTTTTATTTGCAGCTTACATGAAGTGAAGAATATTTGGCGGATCAATTTGAAAATTTCAGAGAATATACTTAAATATATATGTACATTTCGAAAATGCCAAAAAAAAAATCGATTTTTTGAAAATTCTAACTGCGTATAACCCCTTAAGACCTTACATACGTCTAGCAGCGCCAAAAATGCGCTAAAAGAACCAAATTTTTTAGTAGGGATAATAATAGAAATTAATCGAAATAAATAGTACATATTGTTTATTGCTATTTAAACTTTAAACAAAATTTTGTTTCACTTTATTTTTACAAAAATTATTATATCAAAAATCACGTGATCCGCAACACTAAGAAAAAAAGTTACTGCACAAATGTAAAAAATGTCCATAGATGTAAAAAGTTGCTCCAGTAAATGTTGATTGATGTACAAAATGTTAAAATATTCTTGTAAAATAATATTGTAGTTACAGTTGTCAGGCCGGAATTTTGAATTTCGGAAAATTTAGCAATTTACGACAGTTTAAAAAAAGTATCCGTTTTACGTCATATAAATTTTACACTTTAATTATTTTTATACAATTTTTTAATCAAAATATCAAAAATCCGGCTTGATAAACTATAGAGAAAACGATTTCAAATATTTAAAAAATAGTCGCATCAAAAAATATTAAAAACTGTATGAGTTATCGTGCCGACCGTTGTGGAAAAAGTAGTTTCGAGAAAAACACGTTTAAAGTTTTAAGTGTCTCAAACAAAGGACAGTTATCTGCGCGCACCAAACTTTCGTCGGGCAGTAACATTTTCTACCATAATTTTGGATCTATGGGGAACTTTTGCAATCGACTTTCATAGAAATAAGCCTAAAACTACAGAGAATAACAATCTGTTAAAAAAAAAATCGATTTTTGGAAAATTGTGGACGTATGTAAGGCCTTAAAAGGATCTTATCCCTCAGATTTTTATAACGCTATAAATTTTTCGGCTATCTTCTGTAAATTAAGATTAAAGTATCCTATACCTACTCTAAACTAATAATATTTCTTCAAATATTCCTTACACGTACAACTTTTTAAAAATGATATTTGTAATACCGCATAGGCGAAAAACATATAGCAATATGATCTTCATTTGCGATTGCAAAACACAGACTTAAATATTCCTCTAAAGACACATTCAAATATTGAACGCCGTCGATCGCATTGCTTGTCTTACGAAAAAACAGATACTGAGATTTACAAATTAATTTTTACTAAGTGATTGTAGATTTGATTTTGCACAGAACATTATCTATGGATTGTTAGAATTTAGATTAGGGGAAAAACAAATAAACAATATATTTCAATGTTTAAAACATTCTTATATATTGTAAACCAAGAATCCTACAATAACGCAGGGCCGACGCTCAATGTTTTAAAATAGTCCATGTGCATTTTATCTAACTTGTCTTAACACGACATAATTAAAATGATTATATTATGAACAATATCAATTTTGCGTGCGAATAAATACGATTAGAGTAATATGTACTTGAAACGAGAAAGTAAAGCGTTACCAACCGAAAAAACAAAACAGTAACTAGAGATCATCCGAATCATAAAGTTGCGGAAAACGAAATTATTTTAAACATAGAGTTTTATTCACTTATTTTATTCTAAATAAAATCAACATGTTTAAAATTTATTCAGACTTAAATTTTTATTTTTATTTTGAATTATTTATTGTATTTAATTATTTATCATATTCGATATAATATTCCATGTAAAATAACATTTATGATATGATTTATCATCATCATTATTATTATTATTATTACTACTGATAACTGTTGTTCACAGCGCTGGTAAATAGTTTTTAAAATATAATTATTCGCTATTTAAGATAATTGATTTGATAAGTTGTTCGTCAAAAGGAACTTGTACAATTACAATCCTATTTTAAAATAGTGATTACATAACAAAGTCATAGTGATACTGGTGACTGGTCTTTTGTTTACCTTCAATCTGACTCTTATCTTATAGTAATAGTGATTGTTATATAATATTTTACACATTGTTACTTTCAATAATATAGGTATTAATACTATAGGTAATATAATACAATATTATAAATAATATTATAATTAATATTAAAATAATATTATAATATAGGTAATAAAAAATATTCGAAAAAAATTAGGAAAACACGTTTTTATTTCAACAGCACAGTATTGGTTTATCATTTCTATTTCTATTATTATTACTTTAACATTTGTTTGATAACGAAAGCGTGTATTGAATAATATTACTTATGCTGTTCACCTTATGAGTCATGATTTATAACACATTTTGTTGTTTTGCTTCTAAATCTAATGCTATTTTCTGTGCCTCGTGTAAACACCTCGGACCATAAATTTGAATTAAAATTCTCAAATCGTAATTTAAGCCAGCAATGTATTCCTGCAAACTATTTCTCGTTTCAATTGACACATAAGCTTCCTTTTGCGACAAAGTTAAATTCGTATTGTTCAATATAGCATTTATAACATTTAGTTCAGCACGCAGAAATTTTTTGTTATACGTTAACACTGAATCTACTTCTTGAATACATCTTTTCCTAATCATTTTATAACCCAAAAATGTGTTTGTATCTCTGTAACACGAACGAAGTAGTTGAAAAAAATCTTCTATCGAAGAGGTTAGAAATTCGTCTAGTAAAGTTTTTGCGTCTCCCGTAATTTTATATGTATAAACTAATTTGATAAATAAACTTCTTTCATTCGCAGAAAGAAGATTTAATACAAATTGAATGTCATTAATAAATCCTTCTACACATCTGTTGGATCCATTGAAGTAACTTATAAGACTTAAATGTATTTTTAAACTATTAATAATGTTGACTCGAGTACCAATACGAGATACAGGTTTATTTTTTTCATTTATTATTCTTAATCTAATATCTATAGGTTCATCGTCTGGTCCAGTTACACTTCCAAAATAAGCATCATCTCTATTGATTGGTATCGTTTTTTCAAACTCTAATATAGTCATTTTTCGATTTAATTTGTCCGCCTTGTTAATTAATAAGTCAATGTTCTTAGATATATCCTGATAATTTGTTTCGAGAATTTCCGTTAATCCTTCATCATGTGTTGTATCCTCCTCTTTTAATGTTTGTATTCCTAGGCATTGTCTATTTAATTCATCAGTTAATACAAAAATAAAATGTGTTTTAATTAGATTTTCAGGCCTTAGCTATTTAATATACTAATGTTAAAAATCATTATTTTTCATACTCACTTTAAATTCTTTTCAAGCTTCTTAAAAGACATTATATTCCGTTTGACTTAAAACTTTGTCGTAATTTCTTCTTCTTTTTTTTTTTATCGATGTTATGCTATCAAACTGATGTTACAATTGTTACGCTAAAAACGCGAAATTCTCGTTTAGCACAAAATTTGGTTGATTAAAGTTTGGTTGTACAATGAAGACAGAGATAACCGTAAGAGAGTACAGAAGAATTGTATATTTATGGTAAGTAAAAGTCTTATTAAGAAATACGTTAAGAAGATTTCCCAATAAACACAAGAATAAGAATAAGTAAATATAAAAGTATTCTCATATGTTATAGGAGAAAGGGAATGAAAGAGGAGTGGGATTTTAAGGGGTCATACGCAGTTAGAATTTTCAAAAAATCGATTTTTTTTTTTGCATTTTCGGAATGTACATATATATTTAAGTATATTCTCTGAAAATTCCAAATTGATCCGGCAAATATTCTTCACTTCGTGTAAGCTGCAAATAAAAATTTTTAACTATGTGTAAACGTCTCTTTGAAACTTTAAACGCGTTTTTCTCAAAACGGTATTTTCAAAGTCGGTGATCTCGATTTCTCAGAAATAACTCAACCGATTTGTCTTATATTTTTACACAATATTCTTAGATATATTCCTCAGGTATTGACGGGGGAGGAATAAGATTTAAAAAAATTATTACTATTTTTTTTTTTACAATTTAGAGCGAAAATTTCAGTCAAAAACGAAACATTTTTTTCAGATTGACCCCATTTTGTCAAAAATCAAAATATTTAATATTCCTCCCGTTAATACCTGCATTAATCTATCCTTTAAAAGAATCCACTATTTTTTTTTATTTCGGTTAATCAAAACTACCGAAGTGGAGATCACCGCCAAGCGCCTTTTTTTAGAGGACGTTCAGGAAATCATCTACAGGAGCGGTGCACATTAATATTTTTACATGATCGACGCGCTATTGTATTCTTAAAAGTAGACTCTATTTGAATTACCATCACTTATAATTGATAAATTAAAACTTTTTCTATAACAAATTCATAAAAAGACGTCTTTTTTGAGCCACGCAACTGCGTATAACCCCTTAACGATCGGCAAACTAAAAATATTTTCTAATTCTTTTTTTGCTAATAGATAAGCACGTAAACTAATAAGCACATATTATCCTATAGATCGGTGGTGGCGAACCTATGATCTGTGGGTCAGACGGTGACCAACGCACACTTCTAAACTGACCGAAACTACATCGAAAATGATCCGACAAAATTGAAAATATTCAAAATTGAAAATATTATATGAAATGTATGGGAATGTGTTCTAAATAATTTGAGATCAATGAAGAAACTTGTTCTCTTGGTTGGGTCATGTTTGGGTCAACATGTTATTTAATTTTATAAAATCGACGAATAAAAAGAAACTTGGAAATGCGTAAAATTAATGGATGCGGAATATGAACCTTATTATGAAACAATCCGAAAGGAAGCAAAAGCAGGAAAATTTTATTATGAACCTATAGCCGTTTTTTTTTCTTCGCAGTTCCCCTAGTTGACTCCCATCACCTTCCAAAGTCACGACGCTCAATTACTAACCTACGAATTAACGTTCCAAGCGAGGATAAACCGAATTTGACTCAGCCATCGAAAAAGGTTCGCCGTCGAAATTATAGACCCTTACTCTAAAAAAAAAAAAAGAAACGCAATTGGTCCTGATGTCTTGCAATATATTTAATAACATTTTAATTATAACCTAATTTGACAGGTGAAAAATGGCACTTACAAAGGAAAATGTTAACACCTGCATTTCACTTCAATATTGTTCCGTCATTTATCGGAACAGTAGGGGATAAGAGTATACAACGGAGGATTTGGATAAGATACACATTTACAAAGATGCTCGACCGGTGACTATGCAAAGAAATAAAGAATATTTGTTTAGGACCTTTGGGTTTTATTGCGTCAGCATCTATTCATAGAGTATAAGGGACAAACATAGCAATCGCCAGGGCATCTTATTTCGAATTCCTCGAAACGATAACGCAGTATATTTGATCAGATGTCCCCACTCCAAAGTCGCATCGGAGCCCTGTGGTGGGATGTATCGTGGAGGGGGTGGGGAAGAGGGCAGTTACATTTTAGACGAAAAAGAGTTAGTCGTCCATACTCGTTAGGCGGAATCACATCCAAGTGATCCGAGCAGCATTCAATACAACTAGTCAGTAACCCGAGGTTATTGTTAGTACTAAGCATCAAAGTTAGCATAGATCAGTATACAAGGCCCAAGCACCATACTGATCTCTTGGAAACGAGTATTAATAAATATTCACATTTCATTACAATTTGAAGTGTATTATTTGGATCAACTCCTTCCGTCCTTACAACGCGGAAGTGGAAAGAGACAGCAGTCTTTTTCCTCGCAAGGTGAGAAAGCGCGTGCACGAAAGCGTGCACAGTACGGGAGTGGGAACCAGCACTACCGTACAACTGTACATTTGGTTCTGCGAGTTGGATCAATCACACTAAATGGTCCTTCGAGCCGGAGCAATCGTACATTAAATGGTCCTTCGAGCCGGATAGCTCTACGAAAGGTCGCGAACGATCAGCAAGCAAGTTCGTGAATTCAATCAACGAGAGCAGCAATAGCATCAACGCCGAGGAAGAATAGGAAAACGCAGGAAGAGGCAATACACGGTATCCTGCCACGCAGCATCAACACGAGCATCTGCCGTCGGACGGTATCGTTATCGGTAACAGGTCAGTCTCTTTTCCTTCTTAGCCTATCCTTCTCCTTTATTTAATATTGCTACTATCTCGGTACAAACATGGCTGAGCAATTAAGAGATTTACACATTAAACGGGGTCAGATAAAGGCATATATGACTAGGGCAAAGAGTCATATTGATAAACTAGCACAAACGCGTAGTACACCCCGCCTCAGGTTTCGTCGAGATGAGATCTTGGTCAAATCGCGTGAATTCGAAGAAGTGCAAACCAAAATCGAACTAATTGATGATACATCCGATCACAGTGTGGAACGTGAATCTTTTGAAGACGCGCTTTTTACAATCATCGGCAACATCGACGAATTATTGGAAGATTGGTCGAATTCAGCGCATTCCGCGTCGACGAATGCACCTTCTCTGACGCAATCACAATTATCCGCGGGTTCTAACGGGCATATCAGGTTGCCGAAAATAGAATTACCACAATTCGGTGGATCGTACGAAGAGTGGTATTCTTTTCGCGATACTTTTAAGTCGCTAATACATGAAAACTCGTCGTTATCGGCGATCCAAAAGTTCCATTATCTTCGCTCGTCACTAAAAGGCGAGGCGGCGGACATAACGCGGGCATTAACGATTTCGGACGTAAATTACGAAGAAGCGTGGAAATTGCTACAAAATAGGTACGACAACAAACGTAGGATAGTGCATACTCATATAAGGGGTATCATGGATATACCTAAGATTCAAAAGGAAAATAGCGTTGCGCTGCGCCAATTAGTTGACGCTGCCTCAAGAAACACAAGGGCACTTAGTGCACTGCAAAGGCCGGTCAATCAGTCGGATGACTTACTGGTATGCACGGTG
Organism: Polistes fuscatus; assembly: GCF_010416935.1. NCBI lineage: Eukaryota > Metazoa > Arthropoda > Insecta > Hymenoptera > Vespidae > Polistes > Polistes fuscatus. The sequence continues at coordinate 3,107,744 of NW_025113075.1, read as the reverse complement.
GTAGACAAGTTAGACGCGAAAACGAACGAAGAGTGGGAAAGCAAGCTTTCACCGTCGGAAGTGCCCACCTTCGCACAATTAATGGAATTCCTGACGCACCGGTGTCAGGTATTAGAAGCAATCGCAAAACCACCAATGCCGCTCGTGACGAATCACAACCGACCGAAACCGCGCCAGGCATTGTCTTCGCAGGTAACTACAAGCATACTCGCGTGTCCGATATGCAAGGAAAGCCACCAGCTTTACAAATGCGAAAGGTTCAGGAAGATGCCAGTTAGGGATCGCGTCTCCGAGGCAAGGAAAAAAGGGTTATGCCTTAATTGCTTGCGGTCGACGAATCATTTTGCCATCGAATGCAATGCGAGTCGGTGTAAGGTGTGCAACCGGAAACATAACACCTTACTACATACCCAGTCAGAACCGTCGCAGGGTTCCACGGCCGTCGCTAACGAACGCGGCGAGTCAGACAGCGAAGCGGCGGTTGCAAACATAGGTCGCGGGTTAAAGGCAGCATCTCATCGAGAGGCGTTACTTTTAACAGCCAAGGTCAAGCTATTAGACGTAAATGGAAAACCAATAACCGTTCGGGCATTATTGGATTCGGGGTCCCAAGTAAACATAATAACGCGTAACTTAGCGCAGCGTCTAAGGTTGCAATCAAAGGAATTCCGAGCGCCGATCGCCGGAATTGGTCAAATGACGACACAACCGCTACATCAAATGGAGGTTGTGCTCAAGTCCAACTACAATAACTACCGGAGAAAAATAGATTGTGTAATATTAAATTCAATTACAAAAAAATTACCAGCCGTATCTATGGACGGGAATAAACTTGCGATTCCCGGTAATATAAGGTTAGCGGACCCCGCATTCTACGAAAGTGCGAATATCGACGTGTTATTGGGAATAGAGGTCTATCTAGAGATCTTATGTACGGGCCAAATAAAGGCAACGCGTTCGCATCCAACGTTGCAAAAAACGCAGTTGGGATGGGTGGTAGGCGGCTGTTTGCGTGATGTAAAGGGCAGCCCCAAGGAGGTAGCATGTAACATCGCTACGCAAGTACAGGATGTTGACCAGTTGGTGTCGCGGTTTTGGGAACTGGATAACGTCGCGGATGTTCATCCGTTAACAGAGCAAGAACGGTACTGCGAAGAGCATTTCAAGAGAACGTACAGACGTGACGCGGACGGTCGATTCGTGGTGCGCCTCCCCATCATAGAAGAAAAGATAGTAAGTCTCCAGGATAATAGGACCGCGGCATTGAATCGGTTTTTCTCCCTAGAGCGCAAGTTAGCTAAAAATCCAACATTGCGAGATGCGTACTCAAGCTTTATAAAAGAATACAGGGATTTAGAGCACATGCGGACGTTACCAGAAGATAAGCAACTCCGCTAAGTACTTACTACATACCACATCATGCAATTTTAAACGAGAAAAGTGCAACGACAAAGTTGCGTGTGGTATTTGACGCGTCGGCCAAGTCGAAGTCAGGCATATCGTTAAACGACGCATTGGCCATAGGACCAAATATACAGGATGATTTATTTTCGATAATAGCGAGGTTTAGAACATACGCGTACGTGATAACAGCGGACATTCAGAAAATGTATAGACAGATCCGTGTCGACGAATCGCAGGTTAGCCTACAGAAGATATTCTGGCGTGATGATGTGCGAAACCCAGTGAGCACGTGTGAGCTCCTAACTCTAACGTACGGTACGGCGTCGGCGTCATTTTTGGCTACGCGGTGTCTAAAAGAGATAGCGGATTTAGAGGAGGGAAATCATCCGATAGGCGCGCAGGTCATACGACGCGATTTTTATGTGGACGACTTGCTGACCGGAGCAGATTCGATTGCGGAGGTTAGAGAAATACGCGATCAGGTAAACCAGGTATTAGCCAAAGCAGGGTTTAAATTGCATAAATGGGCGGCTAATTCGGGGAAAATATTACCGCACATTCCCGAAAAGGTCGATTCAAAGCAAATACTGAATCTAAATAAGGAAGGCGATATAAGGGCGTTGGGCGTCTTGTGGGATCCCAGCGATGATTCATTTCAGTATTCCGTTCCGATAGCGGCGCCAGTGCACCGAATCACGAAAAGGGTCATATTGGCATCGGTTGCTAAGGTATTCGATCCGTTGGGATTAATTGGGCCAGTCACTGTAACGGGGAAGGTTATCATACAAAGACTATGGCAAAGGGGCATACATTGGGATGAATCCATACCAATGGATTTAGAGACAGCATGGTTGCATTACGCGAAACAACTCCCAGTGCTAAATGACATAAGGGTCGAACGGAAAACTATTTGTAAAAACGCGAAGGAAATAGAGATGCACGGATTCGCGGACGCATCCGAAACGGCGTATGGGGCCTGCATCTATATAGTTTCGAAGGACGGGCGCGGAAACGGGAGCAGCAACTTATTGTGTGCGCGCTCGAGAGTAGCACCGTTAAAGGCGGTATCGCTACCGCGATTGGAGTTGTGCGCTACCGTATTGCTCGCGAGGATGATAAACAAGCTGACGACGAACATGCGCGTAGAATTCAGGAAAATATGTTGCTGGTCAGACTCCACCATTGCATTGGCATGGATAAGATCACCATCGCGAAATTGGACCACGTTTGTGGCCAATCGCGTGGCGGAAATTCAAGAGCGAATACCAAACTCGAAGTGGGGACATGTGTCTTCCGCCGAAAATCCAGCGGATTTCATATCGAGGGGGGTAACCCCAACAGAACTGTTAAGTCTGGATCTATGGTGGCACGGGCCAGGAATGGTCTTCGGGAACGCGACGGATACAGCGCCAGAAGTCCCACTCGAAGAATTACCAGAACGTCGAAATACGAGTGTCACGTGCACGGTCGCGATGATAGGCCGCGACCAGAGGTCGCGAGAGTTTTGTGATCGTATATTCAATAAATATTCGCAATTCACCCGACTAGTGCGGGTCATAGCATACTGCGGCAGGTTTTGCAGAAACGCGCGGCGTGCACAAACCAAGGACATCGGTCCGTTAACGGTGGCTGAAATCGCGCAAGCCAGGGAGCGTTTAATAAAGCTGTGTCAAGCGCAAGAGTTCGGCGAGGAAATAAGGGCAATAACAAAAAACCCAAGGATTATTGTACATGGTAGACTGGCGTGTCTTAAGCCGTTTCTGGATACCAACGGGATCATGCGTGTCGGGGGGAGGCTGCAAAACGCGGACATAGCGTACGGCAATAAGTACCCAATTGTGCTACCAAGATCGCACAAACTTACCGCGTTAATAATTCAGCACGAACATATAAAAAATTTCCATGCGGGCCCGCAACTAACACTCGCGGCGGTAAGAGAGAATTATTGGCCCATGGCAGGCAGAAGTACCGTCCGCGGAATAATTCGGAGGTGCGTAGTTTGTTTTAAAAATGCGCCGATGAATTCGAGATATGTGATGGGTAATCTACCGGAATCACGGGTTACCCCTCGCGACCATTCACAAACACCGGAATAGACTATTGCGGCCCTTTTTTGGTCAAAGAAGGGAGAAGACGGAATGCCAAATATGTAAAGGCATACGGTGCGATATTTGTATGCATGGCGACAAAGGCCGTGCACATAGAATTAGTAACAGACATGTCAACAGACTGTTTTATAGCGTGCCTGAAGCGATTTATGGCACGGCGGGGTAAGCCTGCCAATATATATTCGGACAATGGGACGAACTTCGTTGGGGCAAATCGGGCGTTAGGAGAGTTAAGAACGCAGGTTTTCAATGATATAGCAAAGGCCAAAATTAGCGATCAACTAAGTATTGAGGGAGTGGCCTGGCATTACATTCCGCCAGGCGCTCCAAATTTCGGTGGCTTGTGGGAAGCGGCAGTGAAGGCTGCGAAATATCACCTGAGGCGCGTGGTAGGGAATGCTTCCTTAACGTTCGAAGAGTTAAATACCATACTTACCCAAATAGAAGCAATATTGAACTCCCGCCCTCTATTACCTATATCCGCCGATCCTAGAGACCTAAACGCCCTTACTCCTGCACATTTCCTTATCGGAGACTCCCTGCTGTCGGTATCGGAACCGGACATAAGGGAGATAGCAATTAATAGACTATCACGGCTACAACTAATCGAGCAGCTGCGCCAGCATTTCTGGAAACGCTGGTCGAAGGAATATTTAAATCTACTCAACCAGAGGCCAGCGAGATCTATACGAACACGTGATCCACTACAGGAAGGCCACTTGGTTGTCATTCGAGATGACAATTTACCCCCACTACGATGGCTATTAGGCAGGGTGGAGCAGCTAATAGCAGGCGCAGACGGAATAGTGAGGACAGCAATGATTCGAACATCTAAGGGAACCATTAAGCGGGCTGCAACAAGGCTGTGTGTTCTGCCAATAGAGCAGCCGTAGGCGGTCATAAAAATTGTTGTATTTAAATATGTTCAATGTATCTTTAAGGTGGTGCTTGGAAGCTTTGATTAGTCTTAGAATATACTGTATATAAGGTTCACTACATTCCAATTGTATGTTGAAAGGCAGGCCTTTCAAGGGGGCCGGCATGTTCCGTCATTTATCGGAACAGTAGGGGGTAAGAGTATACAACGGAGGATTTGGATAAGATACACATTTACAAAGATGCTCGACCGGTGACTATGCAAAGAAATAAAGAATATTTGTTTAGGACCTTTGGGTTTTATTGCGTCGGCATCTATTCATAGAGTATAAGGGACAAACATAGCAATCGCCAGGGCATCTTATTTCGAATTCCTCGAAACGATAACGCAGTATATTTGATCAGATGTCCCCACTCCAAAGTCGCATCGGAGTCCTGTGGTGGGATGTATCGTGGAGGGGGTGGGGAAGAGGGCAGTTACATTTTAGACGAAAAAGAGTTAGTCGTCCATACTCGTTAGGCGGAATCACATCCAAGTGATCCGAGCAGCATTCAATACAACTAGTCAGTAACCCGAGGTTATTGTTAGTACTAAGCATCAAAGTTAGCATAGATCAGTATACAAGGCCCAAGCACCATACTGATCTCTTGGAAACGAGTATTAATAAATATTCACATTTCATTACAATTTGAAGTGTATTATTTGGATCAACTCCTTCCGTCCTTACAACGCGGAAGTGGAAAGAGACAGCAGTCTTTTTCCTAGCAAGGTGAGAAAGCGCGTGCACGAAAGCGTGCACAGTACGGGAGTGGGAACCAGCACTACCGTACAACTGTACATTTGGTTCTGCGAGTTGGATCAATCACACTAAATGGTCCTTCGAGCCGGAGCAATCGTACAAATATCCTGTAACGGAGTAATATTAGTTTAGGATAGGATATAGGATAATCTAATCTTAGTTTGTTTTACGATAGAATAGAGAACTTATGGAACTATAGAATTCGTAAGAAAGGATCCTCTTAAGAGAGGAATATAATATTTATTTCCGATCAAGAAACGTCTGGTGGTATAGACTGTGGAGATTACGAGAACGCTTTGTACGCACTCCCACTCTAGGGTGCTACGTAGATTTGGAAGAAAGACGGTTGATGACCAATAATGGATCGGAAAAGGGACTAGGACCGCCTTGCGTACCTTTCCCCCTCCGTCGGCGGTAGGACCGATGCATAAGAAAGAGAGTTAGTCTTATGATTGCGCTTCGAAAAGTCTTATGATTGCGCTTCGAAAAGTATTATGATTGCACTGGAGTTATGTATTATGATTAAGTATTAAGAAGTCTTATGGTATTATGTCGAGATATTAAGTGGTCGTATTATGTTGAAGTGTTATGTGTTCTTATTGAGTGATTATTAGTTCTTATGTTTTATGTGTTACGTCTTTTATGCTTTATGTTTTCTTACGTTTATGATTATGTTATTTTGAAGCCTTATGTTTAGGTGATTTTATGTATGATTAAATATATGTGTACTCTTAACTATTAATCCTGACAAACTGTTATCTAAATAGTAACGCCCTTTAATCCTTGCATCCAGAGAAGAACGATCGATCATCTATCATCATCTCGTTTCTTTTCGTTTACAATCCTTAAACATTACTTACTAATTTAAATGAGGAATCACGAAATCTTGTCGAATCTCTTACAAAGGAGGCAGATGGAAATCCTATTGTCAAAGATTTACGAACATTTATCAGCAAATACACTCTCAAGGCAATATGTCGTAAGTGTGTTTCTAGCATTTATATACGTGACCAGAAAATGGTCGAATCCCTCCCAATGAGTTCTACTAAACAGTTTAACGCTGGAATGAGTGAGATAGGACAGGATAGATAAATGAGCAAAACACTTTTACGCGGCACAAAGCTACTTGCCTCGGCATAAAAACTCTCACGGAATTGAGAGAAAAGCCGGGGCAAGAGAACAATTTATTCAATAAACTGGTGAAACATACAATGACAAACAAAACGCTGAAAAGAAAATATATTATTAGAATAAACGACGCGAGGTACCTTTTGGTCGCACGCTAGAGAGCTCTCTTACCGTTCGCTTCCGACGCAAGGCGACAACCGAACGCACGCTGTTTTCTTATCGCACCTAACGATGGCCTGTCTGGTCAGAACCTTATCCCGCGTTGGTAGCCTGGCGACCGGTTGCAGATAATTCGCTACAACCGTCCGACTACAAGATGCAGATAATTCGCTCCAACTCTCTGACTACAAGCCCACGTGGGGAGCCTGGCTACAGGTTGCGGATACTTCGCTACAACTGTCGGCTGCAAGCCCGCGTTGGGAGCCTGGCGACAGGTTGCAGTTATCCGTACAACTGACCGACTAGAAGCCCACGTGGGGAGCCTGGCTACAGGTTGCGGATAAGGCGCTACAACTGTCCGCAGCAAGCCCGCGTTGGGAGCCTGGCGACAGGTTGCAGTTATCCGTACAACTGACCGACTAGAAGCCCACGTGGGGAGCCTGTTGGGAACAAAACACCAGACAACTCCACACACTCCTCACTCACTCTCACACGCTCTAGTCACGTTGCCTAGAACAAAGCCAAGATAACGAGAAGCTCAAGATGAGAAAACACACAGTTGGTAGCTCAAACCAGAGTGAACACCAGAATGAGACTCGTGCGTGCACACGGCCCCACGCATCCTATCCCCCCCCGCACACCTCAAGACGCTCTCCCATGCCTTTTTTTTTTTTTTTTTTTTTTTTCGTCAGGGGGAAAGACCTTCAAAAGGCCCCCTGAGCCCGGTACCCAAGGGAGTGTCGGATTTCTACCGACTAAAAAACCCACCTGGTGCAAATCATTCATTCGCTGGATGGGAGAGGCGGATCCGTGATATATGTCACAAAAACACACCCACTCTCCCATCCCGATGAGCCTGGCCGGTGTTTTGCCATGCTCTCTTCATTCATACAAAACACTCACACCTTAAAACTAACTAACTACTGCGCCTCACGGTCTTCCGGAGGCGCAACTTACTCTACCTATGTATGTATATGTACAAACCCGACCATCCATCCCAAGATGCACTGGTCGGGTTCACGCATCCCATGCATCCGCATGCAACACTCATCTCGGGGGAAGCGACGCGCTAGACCGGGCCAGGCGCCGCCAAAGCTGCCCGGAGCCTCGCCCGGGGGGGCCGCCTAGGAGCTAGTCTCCTTTGCGGCCCAGCATACATTTTTCTCCTATTGAGAAATTCTCTTTCTCTCACTCTCTCAGCATCTTCCTTGGCCTTCATTACTAGTCCTGAAAAGGACTGGAATGCAGCCCACGCCCCCGGGGTAACCAGGGACAGCCCAACTATCCCGGGGAGGGTGAGCTGCACCCCCCCCCAACTCCCTGACCAAGGAATCCCTCGCATTCGTCCACGCAGGGCATTCGATCAGGGTGTGTTCCGCGTCGTCATTATCCGCACCGCAGTGAAAGCACCGCGGGGAGTCTGTCTTCCTGATACCATACAGGTACGCGGGAAAACAGCCATGGCCAGTCATCAGCTGAGTGGTGTGGAAGGTCGTTTCCAAAGAAAACGGCCTTCCAACCCACTTCTCCAACCCGGAAGCGATGGCTGCCCTCACGCGCACCCCTGTTGCTCCGATTGTTCCAACGAGACCTAATTCTTCTTCCTTCCATGCTTCAATTGCCCTCCTCTTGGCAATGGCACCCAGCACGGCCCTTGTGCTAGGGGAACGCTCTCCCATGCCTCTTGCATGGTAAGGCGCGTCCGCACGCATTTCGACAGCCCTTGCGCGCCCTCGCAACTTAATTAACGCATACGCCGCCTATCCTATTCCGCGCGCAATATAAATTATTTCAACAACGTAAATATCGCCGAACAAAGTGAAAAAACAATTTTTTGCATATTTAATTAATAATATTACCAATAATTGTTATTTCCGAATCTTCTTTGTAGAAACAGCATTAGGTACCCAGTTGACAAGAAACAGCGAGCTGGAATCTGAATATCGTCATGCCGTTCATGTTTATGGCAGCATTGCTGCATATAGGTAATTTATAAATATTTGGTTTAAAAATAAAATCACAAGAATAAAGAATGTGATTTATTTTTTATTAGATCCTTTAAACCTTGGTACTTACCCGAGACAATATTTGCATTTACACAACTTGCTAGAGTACAAAAAAAAGCGTTGAATACGTTGCACAATTTTTCGAGAAATGTACGTCTCTCTGACTAATTATTTAAAAAAATCTACGTTTTTCGAAAATATCTAGATTAGGCAAGTGTTACATTTATTCCAGATAATTGCGGAAAGGAAACATTTTCACAAACAAACTAATGGGAAATATTTGCAAATCTATGAGAATATTGAGGAAGATGACATTTTTGATAAGGGTAAGCAGAAGGACGATGAAATTATTCGCATTTTTTAAATAGGAATAAAATAAAATGAAAGAAACAAGGTCAATTGAGTTTTTATGTTACAGATTTGCAGTCCAAAAAAAGACTTTCTATGCTTGATCTGCTTATAGCTGCATCTTGGAAAGATAATCAAATAGATGAGGAAGGAATTCGCGAAGAAGTTGATACTTTCTTGTTTGCAGTATGTATTTGTAAATATATTTATTTAGAAAACAAAAGAGGAGAAACATTCTACAAAGTAACATTTTCTAGGGTCACGACACTATTGCAAGTGCAATGACTTTTGCTTTGAGTCTTTTTGCAAAGCACACAGATGTCCAGGTAATATTACTTGCTTAAACAAACAGCTGAAATGATTAGGAAAAGAAACAATTTTTTACTTTTTATACATTATCGAAGAAATAATCATTGAATCGTTTCACTACTTTTATTGTGACTTGCTTTTAATACTAATTAATAATGATATTAACTGAAAATAAGTTTCATCGGTACTCGAATTCGAACAAAAAGTATTAAAACTTTCAAAGTTGTTTGAGTTTAACGATTTTCATAGTTCATACAATGAGCAATAAATGACATATTTATTTTTAGGAAAATATAAGAGACGAGGTTAAATCGATTATGGGAGAAGATAATAATTTGACGATATCGTCGCTTCAAAAACTTTCGTATTTGGAGAGATGTTTAAAAGAATCGCTTCGTTTGTATCCAAGCGTTCATTTAATTTCTCGACAAATTTCTTACGATCTGCAACTGAGTATGAAATACATGCATATATATGTATACTTTAACATCACTCGTGTACTTTTTATTCTTTGTTTTATTTTCTACGTAATTGTATTTATTTTGCAGAACGTTATTTAATTCCACCTGGTACTATCTGTGAGGTGAATATTTACAGCTTGCACAGACGTCCAGAATATTGGCCAAATCCAAATGTTTTCGATCCCGACAGATTTTTACCGGAAAATATTAAAGGGCGACATCCCTACTCCTACATTCCATTTAGTGCCGGGCCAATAAACTGTATTGGTAAATTTCTCATGCAGAAATGACCACAAAAGCTATACAATTTTTGTTTATTAGTTTTGTATTTCTTATTTCACAGGTCAAAGATTTGCAATGTTTGAGCTTAAACTCTTCGTCAGTTTCATATTGTACAATTTTGAGTTAGAACCAGTGGATGAACTTGATGACGTTACGTTTCCGGCAGATCTGACTCTGACTTCGTCTAAATCAAATTTTTACCAATTTCATAGATATTTTTATTCATATTATCCTTTACAAAATGGGAAAAATTTAACTACAGTTTTAAAGAATTTATTTGTAATTTATAAATATTCTTAAAGAACAAAATGAACTTTTAATTTACTTTTTTTCGGAATCTTTCCAACGTTTTGTGTGTTAAACGGTATGACAAAAACAAGACAAGCAGAATATCTTGGTATGCAGGCAGTATAAGTTTATTTCAATAATTGTATTATATGTTGATTAGATACATAATGACGTTACATGCTATATAATCGTACTCCCATAGCAGAAAAAAAATGAATAAGTGCGCTAAATTGCTCTAACAAAATGTTTATTTAAAATCCATAACTTCTAACTTTATTAATTAATTATTTAATTAGTTATTAATAATTACAAATGTGGAAACGTCATGAGTTGGAGATTTTGTTCAAAGTGCGCTTGCACCTTAAATTTGTGGTTGCGCATGCGTATAACATATTTTTAACAGCCTTTTAATATATAGTAGATACTTAATGCGATGACGGTACAATACTATAAAAGAATGCGATATTCTTTGATAGTATATAATAGTATATGACATAAACTTTGATAGTATATATAGTATAGTTATATTGTAATATAGAATTTTATATAATTATATTTAATTTTTAATATATAAACATGTGTGAGCCTTCAGAAATACATATATATATATATTTTAAAATGAAGCAATTTAGGACACTTAAATAAAAAAGAATCCAGAAGGTTTGATGATAAATCCAACGATGATCACCTGTAACAAGAAGAAAACTATATTAATCATACAATCAAGTGATACAATAGCCTGACATATAAGTGGTCCAATTCGCAGATGCACTTTCTCAATTGTGAATCCTTTATTTACTTTTTATCAAATCTCTAATTACTATTGCAATAAAATTAAATTTAAACGCGTGATTTTACATTTATATAAAATAAATAAAAATAAAGAAATAGGAAAAATAAGAATACTAAGTTACTAAAAAAACAATATCTATTAATTATTATGAAATACTTTTAAACTGCATTATATAAAAAAGAAAAATTGCAAATTTAATAATATACGATCAAAATGAAAAATTTTAAAGATGAAACAAGAAAAGAGAAATTACTGTAATATTTACCGAACGTTATTTAAGCTTTAAAATTGAATAATACAAAAATTGTAATATTTCTGACTCTAACTAAACACATATGCATCTTTTAGACGATAGAGACACAAATTTGGTGTCCCAAGGAGATGGAATGGTCCATCATCTCCAATTACAATTACAAATTAATGACGAGCAAATAAATAATACAGTAGAATATAAAATATGACTAAAGAGCTATTTTCGAAAAGTTCAAACTTATTGTTGAACCTTTGAAAATAACTCAATAGTCTATGTAGTTGCCCTCTTCAGCCACAATTAAGTGGGGGCCTCTTCGGCATTAGCCACTTCGGCATTTAGCCTCTTCTTTCTTCATGCCCTAAACGCTGCTGTGAGGCTTTTTCTAAGCGTATTTTACGATACATTTCGTAAACAATCGCAGCCGAAAGAAATTCACAAATCGAACAATTACATTTACTCGAATGCCTCAACAGATATTTGATCTATTATATCTATCTATTCTATATTGATGAACCTATTATTAACACTTTGCATTTAAAAAATTAAATAATATCAAACAAAAGCAGAAACTTTGTCATACAGCTTATGGTCTTACTTTTTTACTCGACCATTTTTATCTTTTATCTTTACTTTATTTTGTATTTACTATACATACATAACAAATGAAATATTCAGTAAGAATTATTAAAGAGCAAAGCGTTAATATACTTAATATTAAGTAAGTATCCAACGTATTCAGCTATCTTCACATTTTCGAAAAAAAATTAATTTTTAAGAAAATGCAAAGATATTTGAATCGTTCGATACTGATTTAAATCTCGCGGTACAGAGCATCAGCAATATATGGAAAAATTAAAAGAAATATTTAAATGATAAATGAATCTAAAGGTTGCTGAAACTTTGTATAATATCCGGAGAAGAAATTACAATCGCGTGACTTCTCCGGTCTCTACCTACTTACAAATTAAATAAACATTCACACCTAAGTATGCTACCTGTCCGCCAATTACCCGTATATAAAAAGTGCAAATTTACCACCAGGGTGCAAAAGCCTAAACTAGAGAGCATGTCCCGGGGCACCTCCGACACCCTAGTTCAACCACGTTTTCTAAATTTATGGGACTACGTACCAATGCTGTAATCGACTGCCAAGGCTAATGATTATTGCAATGATGACTAAACAAAAATATTGGTACATATATATCAGCATACTAATATAATACAAGTATTGTCATATTTCCACAAATAAATGCGGTAACTCTACTATTCGAAACGATTTTATATATTACAAAAAAAAAAATGAGACAGATTTAATAATAAATAGAAAAATACAACCATGTGTATTTTTCATATCACACCTAACTCTAGGTGTGCTATACTAAGTAGTATTCTAAGTGATAAATAATGCATTAATTAAAAACTATCGCGAAACGATGTACAAAACACTCTACCTAATACGCACACACAGGTGTAAAGTACATCGTGCAATCACTAGCACAATGACAGTCGCCAATAGAGGAAAAATTAAAAACTAAACCTATACTAACAGTTTTTTTTTTCTCACCCATACGAGTAGCACCTGGGCACACGCATAGATGAGAACGCAGAAAATATAGGGGGGAGAAACGGGAGATTAGTATATTAGAAGCTGAAAATCCTGATCTAAAAAATATGATTAAAAACACATATATACATAACATAGAAATACATAACACACATACAGGCATATATACATAAATATAGGTTAACCGCTCGTACACATACACTCATATATTTGATTTTCTTTATATTGTACTAATGTAATTTTATTTTCTTTTATTTTTCTAGATTTCCAAACATTGGGATAGTCCAGCAGAAATACATATACGCAGTCAAACAATTGTGTTTACTCTTTTTTATCTTCATATTCATCGAGGTAAGTGTTCTTCTTTTTTCAACCCATATAGAAATGTATAGAATTATAATAGAATATAAGAAGTAAGACATTATATCATCGATATGAAAAGACGAAATATAAATATAATACTGATATGTTAGAGAATTTGTGTGAAACGAAGTAATTAATTTTAAAAAATTAATAATTTTGCAAAGATTCGTACAGTTCAATTTTTAATATTTTCAAATAAATATTAATTGAGTCTAAAAATGCAATAGCCGAATAAGTGTCAGTTAAAGTTTTTGCTATTTCAACTTACAACCAATCATTATAATATTTCAATAAGTATTTAAAAATACTTTCTAATATGTGCACAACTTAATATTTTCTCTGAACTCTCTTAATGTGTTTCCTCGTCGCTCGTTCGTCTGAAATTGTTCTTTGATCATCTAAACTTACTAGCTGATGCATTCTTTACTATTTTTTCTAGAACGCACACTCAGGCAAAGCAATATGCACTTACAAAAAATAATCCTAAACAATATCGCATCAAAATGTAAAACGTTTTTGATGACGTACTCTAGGATTGTAGGAGCATCAGTATTTCATGTTGTGTTGATTAACAACATAGTTATTAATATGGAATATTTTCGTCAGTAAACCAAAAATGTTACCAAGGGTTTGTGGTGTACGAAAACGTTCCAACATCGTTCTCAGTAAAGGTTTCTCGTAAGGATTAATCAGTTTCGTTGGGACATTACACGATTTGCATTTTGTATGGGTGAAACTGTAGTCTTTTTTTATAGTTACGTACACTGTTGGTTATTTTATTACCGTAAAGGCTGCAATTTTCCTTATCAATTTACATGGATTCCGCATAATTTCACATAGAACTCGAGTCACGCATTCTAGCGTCGCTACTGATGTTGATGGTCCTGGATATGTCGGTTAACCATTGTCCCTTTCTGTTTGAACCGTTAAACCCATGAACAAATAAGTTGCGTGCTCGGCCCATCACTTATTCGTTGAATATTAAAATGAGCTCAAAAAGTGCGATGCGCACGAACCAACGATTAACCGCAATTGAGATATTGCTCAAGCGCAAAAGTGTGATGCGTTCCCGACCAGTGACTCATTGCGTACGGTAAATTCGCAAAGCACGCGCATCAAATGGTACCCCTCTTATTTACTTCACCCCTTTAGTTTACACGCAATGAGAATTTTAACTTTCGTATATAATGTTTAAATATTAGGTTAGCAACTAAGTGAGTGCGGTTATTTTAATAATAATCTATAACAATATCCGCAATTACTTAGTTGCCAACCAAATAGATATACATATTTAAAAAATATTAAATTGCTTTTTTTAAACATTAAAATATATTACCCAGTTATACAGAGTAGATTAAAATTTTATTTTTATTCTCTAACAATATTTACCAATAACGAATAAATTTTCTAAAACTGTATTTGCATTTATCTTATTTTCTTAAGGACAATGTATATATAAATGTTTATGTGATAGGTATAAATTTGACTCGAAGTGGTTTAAACGAGGTCAAAGTGATATCTGCCGAAAATGTAATATCGTCTAGTTCATCCACCGGTTCCAACTCAAAATTGTACAATATAAATGTTACAAACAGTTTAAGCTCAAGCATTGCGAATTTTTGACCTGGAAAATGAGGAACAGACGAATAGAAAAAAGCAATTTTAGGGTAATTTTAGATTTTAACTTCTGCATGAAACATTTACCAATACAGTTTCTCGGTCCAGCACTAAATGGTATGTAGGAGTAGGGATGTCGCCCTTTAATATTTTCCGGTAAAAATCTGTCCGGATCGAAAACATTCGGATTTGGCCAATATTCTGGATTTCTGTGTACGTAATACAAATATACAAAACAAGTAGTACCAGGTGGAATTGAATAATGTTCTGCAAAATAAATACAATTACATAGAAAATAAAACAAAGAATTAACAGTACATAGGCGAAAAGTATACATCTATATGCAAAATATTTTCATACTCAGCCGCATATCATGAAAAAGATGTCGAGAAATTGAAGGAGCGCTTGGATACATACGAAGCGATTCTTTTAAACATCTCTCCAAATACGTAAGCTTTGAAAGTGAGGATATTGTCAAATTATTATCTTCTGCCATAATCGATTTAATCTCGTCTCTTATTTTTTTCTAAAAATTAAATACGTCATTTATTGTTCGTCGTATGAACTATAAAAATCGTTAAATTTAAATAACTTTGTAAGTTTTAATCATTTTTGTCCGAATTCGAGTACAGATGAAACTTACTTTAACTTAATATCGTTATTAATTAGTATTAAAAGCAAGTCACTAGAATTAGTGAAACGATTCAATGATTATTTCTTGAAAAATGTACATAATGGAAAAAATTGTTTCTTTTTCCAATCATATCAGCTGTTTGTTTAAGCAAGTAATATTACCTGGACATCTGTGTGCTTTGCAAAAAGACTCAAAGCAAAAGTCATTGCACTTGCAATAGTGTCGTGACCCTAGAAAATGTTACTTTGTAGAATGTTTCTCCTCTTTTGTTTTCTAAATAAATATATTTACAAATACATACTGCAAACAAGAAAGTATCAACTTCTTCGCGAATTCCTTCCTCATCTATTTGATTATCTTTCCAAGATGCGGCTATAAGCAAATCTAATAAAGAAAGTCTTTTTCTGTATGGCATATCTGTAACATAAAAATTCTATTGACCTTGTTTCTTCAATTATCTTTTTGTCTTATTTAAAAAATGCGAATAATTTCATTGTCCTTCTGCTTACCCTTATTAAAAATGTCATCTTCCTCAATATTCTCATAGATTTGCAAATATTTCCCATTAGTTTGTTTATGAAAACGTTTCCTTTCCGCAATTACCTGGAATAAATGTAAAACTTTTTAAATTTAGATTTTGTTCTCTCGTTAAACGTAGATTTAATTAATTAGTATGAAAGACGTACATTTTTCGAAAAACTGTGCAAAGTTTTTAACACCTTTTTCTGCAGCCTACCAAGTGATGTCAATGCAAATATAGTATCGTAACCGTACCAAGGTCTTACAAGTCTAATGAACAATAAATCACATTCTTTATTCGATCGACTTCTCTTCTTAACAAAACATTATTGAATTACCTATAGACCATAATTTTGCCATATTCATGGACCGCATTAAGATATTCAGATTCCAGCTTGCTTTCTCCTGTCAATTTTGTACCGAAAGCTGTTTCTACAAAAGAGATTTGGCAATTGAAAAACCATTACTAATATTATTAATTATATATTAGAATACATAGAAAATTGTTTTTTTCACTGACGGCATATTGCGTTGAGAGTGTACTGGCTCATAAATGTTCGTAAATCTTTGACAACAGGGTCTCCATCTCCCTCCTTTTTAAGAGATTCGACAAGATTTCGTGATTCCTCATTTAAATTAGTAATATAATATTTAAGGATATTGAAGTGAAATGCAGGTGTTAACATTTTCCGTCGTAAGTGCCATTTTTCACCTGTCAAATTACGTTATATTTAAAATGTTATTTAATCTATTTATAATAATCTATTTTATAAGGCTTTAGGACAAATTGCGTCTTATTCTCTTTTTATTATAAGGATCTTTCTATTTTTAATCGTTATTAAGTACGGACTTGTGCGTCTACATACCGCTCTCGAGTATATACAAGTATTCAAATAGTATATACGTTGAGGTAAAGTTTAACGTACCTTAAGTATACGTCGCATATACAAGGGTTAAATGACCAGTGTCCTTGCGAGGAAACATGGTTCACCCTCTTGTCTAACCGCGTGTGCAAGTTTATGGCTAAACTCATTGACCATTGAAATAAACAATATTTCACCTATTAAAATCGTTAATAACGACTATAGTTTCATTACTCGAACAATAGCTGATACTGAAACAAATCAACCGACTATGGAACCAAAACAATCATCTAACCTTGTATTAAGTTGGTTTATACGAAATGTCGGATTTTAAAGTGAATATATAAAAATGCATGTCTTTTTTTTAAATCTATTTATTTAATCAAAATAAACTCTATTTATTTCAATACACTTTTACCGACGAAATTTTAATGCATAAGTGCCTGTCATATTTAAAACAATGAAAGTCGATTGGCGAAAGATCCGGTGTATAAGTTGGGTACTGCAAAATTTCATATATTAATTCATTTGTAAAAATCGGGTTAGTAATGATAGGCATACATTCAACCCATCCAGCTTATTTCGCTCGGTTAGTTTGTGCGGTTTGTGCACTTTTCCATTTTTTTATCCATTTTTGCCAATTTCAAAAAGATTTCGCAATATTGTTGTATGGTCAACTTTCTTTCTGGAAGCATATTTCCTCGAAAATACAGTAAGATTCTTTTCCATGCATGCTTTCAGAGAATCATTTTTCATAGAAAATTAGGGGCTAATTCGCGGTTTATTTTGTAGGGAAAATTCAACGGACTGAAATTTTTCAAACCATCGATCTTTAACATTATTTTTCCCAAATACCTGATTTATATTGCGTGCAACCTTTGCAGTATTATTGCCAAGTTTATACTCATAAAAATAATACACGAATATATTGGTTGAATTTAAATCCTTACGAAATTTAACAAAAATTATAAAATTAAACACTTTTGAGAAAATTTGCTTTGTTTAAATGTGACTCTAACAATGGACAATATGACTATAAACGAAGTCAAAACGTATTTCTCCTATGTCCTTTTTCATTTTATTATTTAGCATATTTAATTTTACATATATATATTAAAAAGAATATCTTTGTTCATTTTTAAATTGCTTACCGCCATTATTTAATAATCCAGAGGAAAGCCAGGGACTAAGATACTTATAAAAGGTAGCTTTCTCAATATGTTCATTGCTCTTTAATAGTTCCTACGATGAAAATTCACATTTTTTTACTTATATGAATTGATTATATTCGATTAACATTTAATTCTTTGAAGCAAGACATTTTACTCTCATAAATATCCAAGTTTTTTTTATCATTATCTGAGAATTTTTATTCCATAAAATGAATTAGCGAAAATTAAAATTAAACTTTTAGAAATGTAGTTGTAAAAAGATACATCCTGTAATCCTGCCATGCTTTTTTAAAGTAATTTTAAATTTTCGTGCTTGTTTAAAGAATATTCGACTACGTATTTTTTATAGTGAATAAAATGTCACACATTAAGCTATTCTATACTCTAAACAGTAAAATTAATAAAAAAAAAAATAAAACAAAATAAAAAAAATATTTTTTGTTGTTATTTTTAAATAAAATTTACCTGAATATCGTCAGGATCAAGTAGAATTACTATGGAAAAAAAGAAGATCCAAAGCTTGAAAATTGGATAATATTTATTACATACTCTCCAGAACTTCTCATACATATGTTCTATATAATTGGTAATAAGTTATTATTAAATGACAACTTTACCGATTGGGACAAATCACAGTTTTTTGTATAATTCTTAAATAAAAATATTTTAATATTCCTTACCATTTGCAACTTGAAAAAGATACATATTTCCAATTATCGGATATTCGCGAGGTCCTGGAATAAGACTTAAAAATCTTCCCACTCTTCTATATCTTATAACACAATGTAATGCAATTAGAAATAAAATTGTACCTAACAAGATTGAGAGCATCATTCTATCTGGAACATAGACAAAATAAAAAAATAAACTATAAATGTTGCAAAAGCTATTATACGTATTAATCATTATTTTCAAGCTTTAAATTTTTCTAAAGACTTACGTGCTTCTTAATGATTAATCAATTTACCAATTAAATAATTTTATTATTCGTTTCCTTTCTATTAATTAAAGGCACACACATACATACGAACGATCTATAATAGTAAAATGTCAAGAAAATATGTTTAACAATATATTAGGAGAAATTTGCTAAATTGTTAGACTACTAGAACGTTAAATAAAGAATTCCTGAAAAAGAAACGATAATATTTGACAAAATAGTATATAGCTACATTTAATTATAAACTATTGAATTAGACCAATAAACACGATGAGATATTGTCGTTTTTCTTCGATACCTAAACTATCTTATAAAATCAACGATTATTTCAGAGGTTCCAACTTAATATTAGCGTTTTAAAATGTTAATAAATTAGTGCAACATGCACAAAAATAGAAAAGTCCGGTACGTGTAAAACAACAAACTGGAGTGGTATATAAAATATAATGCAGTTGTAAAACAAAACAGTGTCGAGAATCTATAATAAAACAGTACACAACAAACGAAAACAGTAGCGAAAGTAAAAAAATAAATAAACAATTAAATTGTCACGTTAGTATTTGTTGAATAATCCTTAAGTTCAAGACTTTTTTTATAAGTTATTTTTATAAGTTATTACCTTACACTGAGGCCGACACGGATTTTAACGAGCTTTGGTATATTAGTAGTATACTTTGAGGTTGTTATCATGGTAAAGTATTTTGTCCTAACGCTCAACCATTTTTGTCTCCTTTTTCATCCAAAAAGGAGACAAAAAACTGCCTACAAATTACAGGGGAATAAATCTTTTAAACACTTCACTGAAACTAACAACAAAGATTATAACGAATAAAATTAACAGCTTAACGAATCTAGAAGACGAACAGCAGGGATTCAGATCAGGCAGATCGTGCACAGACGCGGTTTTCATCATAAGACAGATAACAGAAAAATCAATTGAATACAACAGACCAGCATACGTGTGTTTCATTGATTTGGAAAAGGCATTCGACCGTGTGCAGTTAAAGGATGTTATACACCTCCTTTATAACCGGCAAATTCCGAATAATCTTATCAAGACCATAGAGAACATCTATAGAAACAATAAGATCCAAGCAAAGATAAATGGTGCCTTGACTGAACCGATTGATGCAGGTCGTGGTATCCGACAAGGGGATTCCCTAAGCCCCCTGCTTTTTAACATCATTATGGACGAAATAATAAGAAACGTAAGACTGCTAAAAGGATATAAAATGGGCAACGAAGAAATAACCATCCTATGCTACGCTGTATTAGTGGCCGAAAATGAGGATGATCTACAACGTCTACTACACCGATTTAACTGCATAGCCAAATCATTCAATATGAAGATATCGGCCCAGAAAACTAAATGTATGACAACGTCAAAGACACCGTTAAGGTGCAAACTGGAAATTGAAGGGAAGATTATTCAGCAGGAAATAAGATTTAAGTACCTAGGAATAGAAATCTCAGGGTATGGTGATGTTGAAGCAGAGGTAAGAGAACAGACAATGAAGGCATCCAGAATAGCGGGTTGTTTGAATGACACAATATGGCGAAACAAAAACATAGACATAGAGACCAAAGCAAAAATCTACAAGGCAACGGTTAGACCTATTATGTCATATACCGCAGAAACTCGACCAGACACAGCGAAAACGAAACAGTTACTAAAGACAACCGAAATGAGAGTTCTTCGCAGAATAGTTGGAAAAACACTACTGGACCGAGAGAGAAGTGAAGATATAAGAAGAACATGCAAAGTAGAGAACATTAACGAATGGATACTAAAAAAAAAAAAAAGAATGGAACGAACATATTAGCAGAATGGACAACAGAAGAATCGTCAGAATTGCACGGGATAAGTCACCGGTTGGCCGCAGAAGTACGGGGCGCCCACGAAAACGATTGTGCGACAATTTAACAGTGCAATAGGCAGAAAAACGTCGTTACGAAACAGGCAACTTGCCTAAACTAAAGAATGAAGAAAAAGAGAAGAAGCTCAACCATTTTTGAGAAAAAAGCTTTTGAAGTTTTGGTTTTTGTTGTATATATGTTTATATTATCTTAAATTCGACCGTCTTTCAAGTGGCGCGCTAACGTATCTAGTAGCGTTCTCGCTTCTCGTGCCGCTAGTTAGCGTTCGATCCTTAATGGGGAAAGTTTTTTTTAATAATTTTTTTCTCTCTGTTTCCAAATAATTTTTTCATATTTTTTAATTTTTAAATATATATAGGAAAGAAAAAATTATTTATTACAAAAAATTAGAAATAATAAATTTTTTCACATCTCGCGCAATTAATAAAAGATGACTTGTTACATGAACAACGGTTTTTTAAAAGATTTGTTGAAAAACAAACCTGATTAACGTTTAAAAATATTTCTCTTTCATTTGGTTTTAATAATTTCAAAGCGTACCATGCATATCGATTCATTTTATGAAAAATTTTTTATGACAATTGACGATGGACTATTGATTGTATCTTGATACAATCTTCACGAGAGATAAATCTTCATTTATCTATTTTCATATACCTGTTAAAAAATAAAATGTTAATTATAATTCAAGAATTAAATTTTCCTTTATTATTATCGCAAGATGTGAAAAAATTTATTATTTCTAATCTTTTTGTAATAAATAATTTTTTCTTTCCTGTATATATTTAAAAATTAAAAAATATGAAAAGATAATATGAAAACAGACAGAAAAAATTATCAAAAAAAAACTGGTGTGTGTACTTATGTACGCACGTAAGAAGTTATGCTTCTTTTGCGTACCAAAACGAATATAACCTCAATAACCTCAAAAATAACTTCAAAAAACAACTTCAAAGAAAAAAAAAATAACTTAAAAAAAAAAAATAATAATAATAATTATATATATAAATATATATAAGAAAAAATAAAAAAAAGAAAAAGAAAATATCAACATATAGATATCAGTCCACACTAAATATAAGAGAGATATATCGAATTACTTCATGCGTCAACAGCCATGGGGCGGTTATAGCATTAGTTCTCGCTCGATCATTTAAGTAAAGCGGCGCTGAGTACGATTAGTATTTTGATGGGTGACCCGCTTGAGAAAAAAAGGGGGAAGAAGAAAAGAAGACAACTTCATGCCGTATACTTGAAATCGCTTTGCCGCGCGTCTCAAATACCGACAAACTTCATGGTGTCGTTTTTCCAGACGCTCGGAACAAAATCACTCCCCATTACATTGTTTCCCAACGCGCCAAAAAAAGTATAACTCCAAAAAAAGTGAAAGGTGCGCACAGAAAACGTAACCGAGGTCATTCGATCACTAAATTATACTTTTCATATTTTTTTCATACCGCGCGCCTTATATAAGAAACTGATTCTTAATGAGTAAACTCCAAAAACCTGTTTTTAATTATGAAGTATTACGTCCAACCAAGACTCGATAATATATGTATCATTTTTTTCTGGCATATTATTTCAAATAATACATTTCTCACTATTGTGAAAAAAAAAGTAAAGATTTGAAATAGGAATTAAAATTTTAGTAAATAGAACATTGTAAAGCCAGAGACGACGACGTTTACCTGTTTCAAATCCTGAAAACGCGTACGAAAGTAAAAAATGTAGTTTAATTTCATTGAAAATTGTAACTCATATATATAAGGCGTTTCGAGGTCGCTGAATTCGAATCTAATATTATTTTGTTAAAAAACAGAAATGCGGACAAAAATTGAAAGATAAATCAATAATTATGATGATTTTTTAATTTCTTTTTCGTGTTTTATGTTTTAATAGAATTTTTTCTTTAAAATTATCTATTTATATTTCATTCGCTTGTAATGTTTTTTTTATTTACAATTACACAAAATAGTGAAAAAAGTATAAAGTCACTACGGTTGTGCGATATCGTAAGAAATCCTACATAAAAACTGAAAATGCAGCTAAAAGCACCTAATTTTGTAATCATTTATCAGGTAGAGGTTCAATGAACATTTAAATATCAAGGAGAGTGTAGAATGCAGCGGTAGGTGACTAATTGCATCAATTAGTGACTATAATCTTTTTTTATGTAAATTTCTAAATGTCGAATGTAATTAAGTCTATATTTATATGTTGAAATCGGACAAATATTAATTACATTATGCGCGTTTAAACAGACCGTAATTTTCGGGGCGCATCTAATCGTAAATGAGTTTATACCATTAATTTACTGGTGTGCATAGTCATTTACTTATAAAAAACCGATAATAAAGACGTTAAGGGGTCCACCATAGATATTTCCATGGTTAAAACTTTAAAGAAAAACTTGATTTTTTGACTTTTTGCACGTTTTCAGGATTTCGAACCAATATGCATCGCCTAAAAAGTTTTACATAAAAAAAAAACACATGCACAAACTAATAATGATTATTAATAGGATAACACAGAGACGAATGAACTGTTTGAGTCCCAGACGGTATTGTAAAAACATTGTCGAAGAATCCCAAACGGCGCGATCGCGCTTTCCCTATATATGTACGAAAATACCCAAGCAGCGCGATAGCGCTTGTTTAATTTTATGTCGAAAAATACCAAGCGACGTAATAGCGCTTCTTGTGTGTGATAGGTAACGTGATTCTCGTGTTTTTTTTTATGTCAAATGACTTTATGTCAAATATTATTTTTGAAATTGAGCGTCAGTGGATGAATGAAAAACAATCACATAGTTTTATAAAAGAAAAAAAATTTGGATTAGAAAAGTTGCCAGGCCGTAATTTGCGACAATGTGTCGTCTGTAGCACCAAAAATGTAATAAAAAGATCGCATTTAATTTGCGCTCAATGTAAAAAAGGAATTCATCCAGTATGTTTTAATAAACACCAATGTTACAAATCATAATGTATTTAAATTGTTTATTACTAAATATTTCAAGTTTGTTCGACAAAAATTATAGAAAAAACTACACCAAAATAAAAATTTTTATCTTGTAATATATTATTGCATTATTATAGTACTATTTCACCTATTGTAAAATGTACTATTTACGTTAAAAGAAACTGTGATCTACTTGCGTCAGTAAGTCTGAGCGCTCGACTTCGACAATACGTAACGCACCGTCAGTTGTCCACAATGCTCGAAATGTGCTGGGTTTTCTCGACATAAAATCTGAACAGCGCGATCGCGCTGCTTGGGATTCAAACGGTTAAAGAAACAAAAAGAAAAACTATCGGTATTGAAAATGAATAGAGATATCTTTTACTTACTTCGTATTTAAATAAACACATTACGAGAAAAAGAAAAACGTACGAAAAAATAAATAAATTTAATACTTACAAGCACTCTCGTCTTATTGCACAATAGCAATAAAAATTTCAATAATTCACAATGAAGTTTAAATCGATGGGTCCTGTAATTTTGTTCAGTCACCTGATAACTGTGAGTAAGAGAGAAAGAAAAATGAAACAATTAAGATAAGAAGTAACTCAGGAGAATGTTATTCGAAAAATAGTTGTTTTTTGAGCTGAACACGTAGCGAACTGAACGTGGAACAGATTGTTATTTATATTTATATAATTAAACCAAACCAGTTTCCCTCCTTTATTCGCATTTTTTAATTTTTTTTTTACGAATGAGAGGAGATGAAAGTTTGGACAAGCGGATAGGTCATGGTTACCCACATCAGCGAATATAAAATACCAGCAGTTTTTTGTATAACAAGAACAAGAATGGCACCTGAGCGTCAGGAAAAGAAATCTGAGTCCACCTTACTATATTAGGGAATATCGAAGTGTTGTTATTCGCACTTCCCCACTCTTTAAACTATTGCTAATGACGTCCTCCTGGGTCCATTAGCAAGACCTTTCGTCCTATTCTTCCACTGTACTCCTACGACGACACATCTTACAAGGGGACCTTACACTGGGACCCCCACAGATCTTAACGAGCTTTGGTGTATTAGTAGTATACTTTTAGGGTGTTATCGTGGTAAAGGGTTTTTTCAAAATGCGCAGTCGTTTTTGAGAAAAAAGGTTTTAAAGTTTTGACTTTTGTAGTATATATGTTTAAATTATTTTTTAATTTTGCCTGTGTATCAAGTACGCGATAGCGTCAGTAGTAGCGTTCTCGCTTCTCGCGCATTTAGTCAATGTTCGATCCTTCGTGGGGGAAGTTTTTTTTATTAATTTTTTTTCTTTCTGTTTTCTAATTTTTTTTCATATTTATTAATTTTTATATATATACAGGAAAGAGAAAATTATTTATTACAAAAAAATTAGAAATAATAAATTTTTTAAAATCTTGCGCAAATAATAAAGGATAATTGATTACTTGAATTACAGTTAACATTTTATTTTTAACATGTATATAAAAATAAATAAATCTTCAATATACTAACAAACAACAATCGTATATATTCTATTCATTAACAATTTCATATATAATTTTTTTATATCTACGAGTTTTTTAACATTTATTTTACATCTATTATTATTTAATACACGCAGGTTCCAGAGTGATAGTTATTGTAAAAGCATTCAAAACAATAAATTTTTTCACATCTCGCGCAATTAATGAAAGATGACTTGTTACATAAACAACGACTTTTTAAAAGATCCGTTGGAAAACAAACCTGATGAACGTTTAAAAATATTTCTCTTTCATTTGGTTTTAATAAGGCATTAATTTAATATTATATCTACATGAAATTTTTAATGATTAGAATATATACGAATGTTATTTGTTAGTATATTGAAGATTTATTTATTTTTATATACATGTTAAAAAATAAAATGTTAACTGTAATTCAAGTAATCAATTTTCCTTTATTATTTGCGCAAGATTTTAAAAAATTTATTATTTCTAATTTTTTTTGTAATAAATAATTTTCTCTTTCCTGTATATATAAAAATTAATAAATATGAAAAAAAATTAGAAAACAGAAAGAAAAAAAATTAATAATAAAAATTTTCCCCACGAAGGATCGAACACTGACTAACCGCGCGAGAAGCGAGAACGCTACTACTGACGCTAGGCCAGTCAACGCGGGCCAAACCCGGAACTTTTCTTGTTTATGCTTCAAAATTTGATCTATGGATAAGTTGACGACGCTGAATCGAATGGTGCTAATTATAATAAAATCAGCAACCGGCATCTTGGGGAAAAAGGGTAAAAAAGGGTAAAATATAGCCTTATCTTAGAATCTAGGCATTTAATCGAAAAAAGTTTCAAACAAAAGTTGTAGAGAATTAAAATATACATAAAAAATGTTCTATGAGTTATCTTCGTATTTTCAAAAATAAGCGAATAAAATTGGATTGAAGATGGGAACAAAATTTTAAGAGTGGGAGAAAGCAAGCTTATCCCTCCGTCGCGTTTTACACGCGAGCGAGCTAGTATGCGTGCGAGCGTCCGTGTGCACTAATACACAAACGAAGGATCTTCGGCAATCTTCGGGACTCTCGGTCTTCGATGAAAGTGCGAGTGAGAGAACAAACCAATATTTCTCTCTTTTATTTATCATGTGATAACGAGTATTATTGTCCTTGGCCATCGATTGTTGAGCCTTCTGATATTTCTCTTTTTATATTTTTTCTTTCGGTAGCGAGAATTTTACGTCTTGGCCATCGAGCGTCGAGCGTTTTGTATACGAGTGCGAGTGAGAAAGAAAACCGATATTTCTCTCTTTCTATTTTTTCTTTCGGTAGCGAGAATTTTTCGTTTTGGCCATCGTGCGTCGAGCGTTTTGTATATCTATATATATCGGCGTATAAGCGCGGCATTTTTAAATCGAATCTTGATGCTTATGGCACGCCGTTTCTTTATTTATTGTCAAAAATAATGAACCTTGAGTAAAAAAAAAAATAATTCATTTTAACAGAAACTATTATTATTTAGTTGAGAGTAAAAATAATGAATTAATTTTGTGTCTCGCCATAAAATTAATTAGAATAATTAATTGATATAAATTCTTTGTCTCACAAAAATTTATTTGTATATCAAATTGAATACGTATTCTTTTTAAGACGAAATTTAAAATTTAAATATTTTTCCTATTAAATTATTTATTTTATAAAATTCTAAATTACTGACTTTTTGTCTCGTAAAAATTTATTAGTGTATCAAATTAAATACATATTTGAAAAAGAAGAATTTTATATCCACACATAAAACTAATTCAAGATATATATGAAAGGATATTCTAAAAACGTGGAATTTATTTTTTGTCTACACATAATTTTAATTCATTTTTATTATGTTATAAGAAAACAGTAATGCATTCTGATTCATCTTCGAAGTCTTAAGAATTCTACGAAAAAAATTGAACAATTACCAAGTGGTGCGTTAGCGTAAGTAGTAACGTCTTCGCTTCTCGCGCTGGTTTATTAACGTTCGATTCTTCGTGGGGGAATTATTTTTTTTATAAGTTTTTCTATCCTTAACAAGGAGACGATCAGTGAGTCTCACCTCAGATTTTTTTTAAATTTTGCACTAACGATATAAATTTTATTAGGAAATCAACATTATTACGCGAGTAATAAAATTACCAATTATAAATTAAATAATATCCAATAAATAAAAAAAATTATTTTTAACGTGTCGAAACGATACAGTTTTTAGGATGATATTTACAGGATGAATTTGTAATTTAAGTAATAAACTTCCTTTATTTGTGCAGGATGTAAAAAAATTTATTGCTTTTAATTTTTTTGTAATAATTTTAATTTTTTTTCTATATATAATTAGAAATTAGGAAATGTAAAAATAATTTATATAACCTAAGGATAGAAAAACTTATAAAAAAAATAATTCCGCCACGAAGAATCGAACGTTAATAAACCAGCGCGAGAAGCGAAGACGTTACTACTTACGCTAACGCACCACTTGGTAATTGTTCAATTTTTTTCGTAGAATTCTTAAGACTTCGAAGATGAATCAGAATGCATTACTGTTTTCTTATAACATAATAAAAATGAATTAAAATTATGTATAGACAAAAAATAAATTCCACGTTTTTAGAATATCCTTTCATATATATCTTGAATTAGTTTTATGTGTGGATATAAAATTCTTCTTTTTCAAATATGTATTTAATTTGATACACTAATAAATTTTTACGAGACAAAAAGTCAGTAATTTAGAATTTTATAAAATAAATAATTTAATAGGAAAAATATTTAAATTTTAAATTTCGTCTTAAAAAGAATACGTATTCAATTTGATATACAAATAAATTTTTGTGAGACAAAGAATTTACATCAATTAATTATTCTAATTAATTTTATGGCGAGACACAAAATTAATTCATTATTTTTACTCTCAACTAAATAATAATAGTTTCTGTTAAAATGAATTATTTTTTTTTTTACTCAAGGTTCATTATTTTTGACAATAAATAAAGAAACGGCGTGCCATAAGCATCAAGATTCGATTTAAAAATGCCGCGCTTATACGCCGATATATATAGATATACAAAACGCTCGACGCACGATGGCCAAAACGAAAAATTCTCGCTACCGAAAGAAAAAATAGAAAGAGAGAAATATCGGTTTTCTTTCTCACTCGCACTCGTATACAAAACGCTCGACGCTCGATGGCCAAGACGTAAAATTCTCGCTACCGAAAGAAAAAATATAAAAAGAGAAATATCAGAAGGCTCAACAATCGATGGCCAAGGACAATAATACTCGTTATCACATGATAAATAAAAAGAGAGAAATATTGGTTTGTTCTCTCACTCGCACTTTCATCGAAGACCGAGAGTCCCGAAGATTGCCGAAGATCCTTCGTTTGTGTATTAGTGCACACGGACGCTCGCACGCATACTAGCTCGCTCGCGTGTAAAACGCGACGGAGGGATAAGCTTGCTTTCTCCCACTCTTAAAATTTTGTTCCCATCTTCAATCCAATTTTATTCGCTTATTTTTGAAAATACGAAGATAACTCATAGAACATTTTTTATGTATATTTTAATTCTCTACAACTTTTGTTTGAAACTTTTTTCGATTAAATGCCTAGATTCTAAGATAAGGCTATATTTTACCCTTTTTTACCCTTTTTCCCCAAGATGCCGGTTGCTGATTTTATTAAATTAGCACCATTCGATTCAGCGTCGTCAACTTACCCTTAGATCAAATTTTGAAGCATAAACAAGAAAAGTTCCGGGTTTGGCCCGCGTTGACTGGCCTACTAACGCTTACTTGATACACAGTTGAAATTAAAAGAATTTAAACATATATACTACAAAAGTCAAAGCTTTAAAACCATTTTTCTCAAAAACGACTGCGCATTTTGAAAATACCCTTCACCACAATAACACCCTAAAAGTATACTACTAATATACCAAAGCTCGTTAAGATCTGTGGGGGTCCCAGTGTAAGGTCCCCTTGTTAGACAATCAACGAAGACCAACCAAACAAAGAAAGAGAAAACGAGCGAAAGGTCAGCAACGTGTCCAATCTTTGGTTAAACACTACTAATTATTATATTTAATTAACAACCAGGGTTTTTATGTCGCAAGAATTTTCCCTGACGACCCAATAAAGTATTATACTTTCTATTGGCTCAACCGCGTGTTTTGTTTTTTATTTTAATTTAACCCATTATGTTCCTCATCATTAGTTTATCACAATCTCCAGAGGACTCCATGTTGGATAAATTTAAAAATACACAAACGTTGTTGATAGTGGAATGGGAGATAGAAAAAAATAATCAGAAAAAGACATTTAGGTGCAGACAATTGCAGAGGAACACATTTCAACGAACGAGCTACAACAAGAGAGACAAGGATATGCACAAAGCTGAAACAATTAATGTAAGTATTTACAAAAAGAAGGAAGTAAGGGAAGATTAGGTTTAAAGTGATAACAAATTGTGCAAGCTTAGAAAAACCAAGCAAGTTTTATTTAGGTAATGAGAAAAGGAATTGTAGATTATGTAGGAAAGAAAAAGATAATAAAAATATTAGTAGAGAAAGATTGGAAAAATAAAAATATAGGGAACAGACATAAGACAGATTTTAGGAGAAGAAGGGAAAGTGGAATGCAAATTTCTTTTGAATGATCAAAATAAGCATGTTCATTGATAAATAATTCTTCAAAAACACTATGATATTTTTGTTAAACTACTTTTATTAAAAATTTAATTTCTTATCTTACCTGTCAAAAAAAAAACTGTTTTAAACTATAAAAAGCATTAATACCTCGTTTTCAAAGAAACAAATTTTCAAGAAAGTTCAAGCGTTAGTGTGTGTATTATTACTATTTATTGAAGATAAAATATTTAATGCGATTATTAATACCTTCCAATAATGTTTACTTGTTAAGATAATACGCGGTTTTTTATTAGATACAGTAACTATTGCGCTATCATTGCCATGATTGGTCGTTCTATTTCACTAACGCCTGTATGTCCCTTAAATCAATGTTAAATAGGATGAGGTGGCATGATACACATCACGATATTTCATGAATTCAATAACAACAAAATATATTGATAAAGTAACAGGACTTCGTGGCTCAAGTGGTAGAGCGTTCTTTGGGTTTGCGAAAGATCCTGGGTTCGAATCCCGGGCCCTCTCTCGATTTGTTAAACAATTGAAGCTTCGAATTTATTGGGAGAGTTCTTCGAACGAACAAAATGCGTCAGGGTTGCGTCACTAAATAATATATTGATAAAGTAATGTTGCCAAAAAATTGTTTGATAATAATTGCTGCATGTACGATCGATAATGGTTTTAGGAAGATCTCTTTTTAAGTTACAACTGCAATGCTTATAACTTGCATCTACTTGTAAACTTATTTTGTTAGTTTGATTTTAGAATACAATTGTTTTAATGTCGCAGTGCAACTGTTCGTTACTGATGTTTTAGTACCACAACTGTGGTACGATTTAATGCACTTATATATGCAGGATCGCTTACGAATCCAATAGAATGATATTTTCACCAAAAAGGCGTTTAAAAAGAAAAGGAAACTTTTCGATTAGTCCTACACGTGAGAGTTTCTTTCTACCAATATTAAGGTAACGAAACATTATGTCCTTGAACGAGTTGGCCGAAATATAATTCAGGAGAAAAAACAAGACATTATCGGCTTGATAATTTCCTCTACGTATTGTCGTATGATTGTAAAACTTGAGATCGAATATTTTCCTCACTTTATGGTGGAACACTCACGCGTAGCCCTCCTCATATCTTTATTCCGTCAGAAATAAATCTATTCTAAGGCTGTATTTTTTAATATTCCCTCAAAAAATAACAACTCTAGATATATTATTACAGTTTTATGTTAGAGCGGTAAGAGGGTTCCAATATTTACTTATTTATTTTTTTGTTTACGGGATAAACCCATTGGTACAAAAAATGTTTACGGAAGTGTTAAAGTAAAAACAACAGGAAAAAGAACTGATGTGTGTACTTATGTACGCACGTAAGAAGTTATACTTCTTTGGCATATCAAAGCGAGTATAACCTCAATAACCTCAAAAATAACTTCAAAAAAATAATTATTATATTAGGTGTACAAATAAGTTTCCGCCGTTTTAATGTAGATAGCACGGCGCGGAGTTTCCGTTTACTTTCGCAAATGATATCCTGCTTAAAAATTAGTTTGGACGTTTAAGAACAACATAACCTATTAATATTATTGATTTCATATTGATAAAATATAATTTTTTTTAGTTGAATATGTCCAAATTTGAGCCAAATAAGCGTCATTTGCGGGAAATATTAGTTTACTTCTTTAATATAAAGAAATTTGCTGCTGAGGCGCATCGATTGCTCGTAGAAGCATATGGTGAGACTGCTTTGAGTGAGAGAACGTGTCGTGAGTGGTTTCAAAAGTTTAAAAACGGTGATTTCGACGTAGAAGACAAAGATCGCAGTGGAAGGCCAAAAATTTACGAGGATGCAGAATTGGAGGAAATATTGGAGGAAGATTCATCTCAAACACAAAAAGAACTTTCTGTAACATTAGAAGTCACTCAGCAAGCAGTCTCACATCGTTTAAAATCATTAGGAATGATTAATAAACAAGGAAATTGGGTTCCGTACGAATTAAAGTCGAGAGATATTGAACGCCGATTATGCTTAAGTGAAATACTGCTTGCTAGACATAAAAAAAAGGGTTTTTTACATCGTATCATCACTGGTGACGAGAAATGGATACATTATGATAATCCAAAAAGAAGAAAATCATGGGGATTACCAAGCCATGCGTCAACATCAACAGCAAAACCGAATATTCACGGAAAAAAACTCATGCTGTGTATTTGGTGGGATCAGCTGGGTGTAGTGTATTATGAGTTGCTTAATCCGAGCGAAACAATCACCGGAGCCCTCTATCGAACACAATTAATGAGATTGAGCCGAGCTCTGAAGGAAAAACGCCCTCAATACTATTCTAGACACGAAAAAATTATTCTCCTGCATGACAATGCTCGTCCACATGTAGCGGCTCCCGTGAAAAAGTATTTGGAAACACTTGATTGGGAAGTGTTACCCCACCCGCCGTATTCACCAGACATTGCACCGTCCGATTATCACCTATTTCGGTCCATGGCACATGCTCTGTCGGAGCAGCGGTTCAAATCATATGAAGATACCAAAAATTGGGTTGATTCGTGGATAGCCTCCAAAGACAAGGAGTTCTTCCGACGTGGGATCCGAATGTTGCCTGAGAGATGGGAAAAAGTCATTGCAAGTGATGGACAGTATTTTAAATAACCTTAAAATTACCATTCTTCTAGAATAAATACTTAATTTTTAATAAAAAACGGCGGAAACTTATTTGTACACCTAATATTATTATTATTTGTTTATTAATTTTCTTTTTACATAGAATATAATTGATAAAGAAACCTGTTCCCCCCTTCCTGCTTGATGATCGATAATATTCGCTAATGTAAGCCAATTATTTTTCTTTTATTATTATATTTTTATTTATTTATTTATTTATTTATTTAGTTTTATAAATATATAGCGTGACCAGGTAAAAAGGGGGAGGATTGGAAGTATGAGAAGATAAGCTATTAATTATTATTACTTATTTATTTATTTAACAAAACATAGAAAGGAAACATATTTTCAATCGATCGATATATATATATAAGAAAGAATAAAAAAAAAATATCAAAATATAGATATCAGTCCACATTAAATATAAGGGAGATATATGGAATAACTTTATTCGTCAACGGTCATGGCGCGGTTGCAGCATCAAATCAGTTCGATCATTTTAAGTCAAGCAGCGCAGAGTACGATTAGTATTTGGATGGGTGACCCGCTTGAGAAAAAAAGGGGAAGAAGAAGAAAAAACAACTTCTTGCCGCATACTTGAAATCGCTTTGCCGCGCGTCGTAAATACCGACAAACTTCGTGGTGTCGATTTTTCCATGCGCTGGGAAAAAAATCATTCCCATCACATTTTCCCAAACGCACCAAAAGAAGTATAACTTCAAAAAATTAATAATAAAAAAAGGAATAAACAAAACTAATAATAAATAATATATATATATACATATATACAGATAAGAAGTAATAAATGTAGTAAAATAATAAATAACAAATAACGAAATTCACAATGAATTTAAGCCGAATCACATTTTTTTATAAATTTTACAGAGATTTTAAACAATATTTAATAGAAGATATAGTGATTAAACAGATCTATATGTCGATGGAAATAGTTAACAGATTGGAACATTCTATTAATGCAGTTATGATAGCCATTAGAAGTATGATGAGCTTCAATATGTAACAGGTTATAGTTTTTGATAATTCTAGAAGGAACACAGAGAGAAAAAAGTTGAATGATATCTGAACAGTCGATAAAACTACTAAAAATTTTGCAATCAAACAGTACGTCAGAGATCATCCTCCCCTCATGCATCGTAGACAACGTATTTTTCGAAAAACGAGATGACACAAAGATCGCTATGTGTATTTCTCTATCTCTACATTACGTTTTGACGTTGGAGAAGCCCTATATTTTTCGAATGAAAATATTTGAAACAACACTTTAACTAAAGCTATTTTTTATGTTTATTGTTTCAAATAAGATACTTTCATTAAATTTCAAATATATCTCATATAACACACTTAGTTTACCGGTCTTATTAGCAATTGTAGATTAGATTAACTTATTTTAGTGAATATTTAATTTATAATTAATTGTTTGAATACTTTAAGATTCATTTGTATGTACTTTCAAAGAATACTAAATTTTATAAATCTAGGATGTGATTAGTGTCACGATTAATACAATCTGTGCATGAATATCTTATTTTTATAATTATCTTCTAATAATATTTTTGATTGACATTAATTTTTAAGTTAATAGACGTTTACTTTCCAATATATTTTGAATAATCAGATCACATACCTTATTTTAACAATTGTACAACTTTGAATGTTTCACCAGGACTCAACTTTTTTCGTTGATTGATCCTTCAGCTGCGACACTATATCAACGTTTAATATAAAAAAAGGAAAGTCAGTACAGAGAGATATATATATTTTGAGAACTAGAAAAGTCTCTTTTCCGTATTTAATCAAGTTTAACCTTTTCCACACAAGGTTTTGTTTCGTTCATGTTATCAGTTCCTCGAAGCTATTTCAATAAAAAAATCATATTCACAATTAAACAAATAATATGTACAATAAAAGAAAAGTTATA
The DNA here is from genome assembly GCF_010416935.1 of Polistes fuscatus. NCBI lineage: Eukaryota > Metazoa > Arthropoda > Insecta > Hymenoptera > Vespidae > Polistes > Polistes fuscatus. Next base: position 3,073,225 of record NW_025113075.1, on the reverse strand, counting down.
GTTGTATGCCAAAAGATTAATGCGTTTGTTATTTATTGTTAGTTTTTCTATTTATAATTATTATTTATATTACTTGCGTAATAAATTTGATTTTTTAATAAAATAATAACGTTTAGAAAAGGAAAAAACTTTACACGCTCTATGGAAAGTAAAACATTACATCATCGATATGAATAGACAAAATATAAACGTACCGATATCTTAGAAAATTTCAAACAAAATAGTATATTTTAAAATGTTAATTATTCTGCAACGTTTCGTATAGTTAAACTTTTAAATCTTTATAAATAAATATTAGTTGTCTCTAGAAATATAATCGCTACGTAAGGTTCAGTTTAAGTTATTGCTATTTCAACTTACCACCAATCATAATAATATTTAAATAAGTATTTAAAAATACTCTCCAATATACGCACAACTCGACATTCTATTTAAACTCTCTAAATGAGTTCCCTCGTCGCTCATTCGTCTGAAACTGTTCTTTGATCATTTAAACTTACTCTTAAATACATTCTTTACTTATTTTTCCAGAACGCACACTCAGCCAAAGCAATATGCACTCACATATAATTTCAATTAATATCTTAAACAATATCTCACAAAAATGTAAATGGTTTTTCAAAAAACCAGACAGACGGCCGGCATTGTCCTAGCTCATACATACTTATAAAACTCGGATCTAGCATATATAATTGTATATATATGTGTGTGTGTAGGATTTTTGAAGTTATACTTCTTTTGGCGCGTTGGGGAAAATGTAATGGGGATTGATTTTGTTCCGAGCGTCTGGAAAAACGACACCATAAAGTTTGTCGGTATTTACGACGCGTGGCAAAGCGATTTCAATTATACGGCATGAAGTTGTCTTCTTTCCTTCTTCCCCTTTTTTCTCAAGTGGGTCACCTATCCAAATACTAATCGTACTCAGCGCTGCTTTAATTAAATGATTGAGCTGATTTGATGCTGCAACCGCGCCATGGCTGTTGACGCGTGAAGTAATTCGATATATCTCTCTTATATTTAGTGCGGACTGATATCTATATTTTGATATTTTCTTTTTCTTTTTTTTATTCTTTCATATATATATATATATAATAATAATTATTTTCTTTTAAGTTATTTTTTTTCCTTGAAGTTTTTTTTTGAAGTTATTTTGGGGGTTATTGAGGTTATATTCGTTTTGGTAAGGCAAAGAAGTATAACTTCTTACGTGCGTACATAAGTACACACACCAGTTTTTTTTTTTTCTTTCTATATATATAATAATAATAATTTTTTTTTAAGTTATTTTTTTTCTTTGAAGTTTTTATTTGAAGTTATTTTTGAGGTTATTGAGGTTATATTCGTTTTGGTAAGGCAAAGAAGTATAACTTCTTACGTGCGTACATAAGTACACACACCAGTTTTTTTTTTAAGTTACTTTTTTTCTTTGAAGTTTTTTTTTGAAGTTATTTTTGAGGTTATTGAGGTTATATTCGTTTTGGTAAGGCAAAGAAGTATAACTTCTTACGTGCGTACATAAGTACACACACCAGTTTTTTTTTTATTCTTTCTTATATATATATAATAATAATTATTTTTTTTTTAAGTTATTTTTTTCTTTGAAGTTTTTTTTTGAAGTTATTTTTGAGGTTATTGAGGTTATATTCGTTTTGGTAAGGCAAAGAAGTATAACTTCTTACGTGCGTACATAAGTATGCACACCAGTTTTTTTGATATTATTTGATTGATGATTGATTTTGGATTTAAATAGATATAATTATTTATTAATGTAAATATAAATATATTAATAAGTATAATAAGATAGAATGGTGAATATTCGTAAATTAACAGAAAAATGCACCGTCGCGAAATGTTAAGTGGTAATCGCCGCGCAACCCGAAAACCCAACCGTCGGAACTAGCGAAAAATACGTCACGTTCGATCCTTCATCATTGCGTTCGAATATTTCATAGCGAATATTTCAAATTAACATAGGCGCAACATCTCAAGATGCTCAAAATAGACTGCTCCAACAGAATGAATGTCCTTAAAAATATACCTAGAGAGCTGAAAAAAATACTTTGCTAAACACATACAAGACTCTTGCTTAAGAATAATTCCAGGTACCTTTTGCACGACTCCAATATCCAGCCTTCTTAGCAAACTCAACGAACAACCACTTGAAATTAGACGCAAAAGAGTATGTCTAGCATATGCACCAGCGGTGTCTACTACAATAAATAACCCAGCAACCAATAATCTTCGGCTAAATGGTGCTCTTACAAACCGTAAGTACAACAACAAAGCGTTAGCCGATAGGGTCCACAACTACCTACAGGAATTTAGCATAACACTACCTAAAATAGAAGACCGCAATCTTTTTCGGTACCAACCATGAATTGCATATGAGAACCCCATTGAACCAATCTTTGACAAATACAGGAAAAAAGACACCAATAGCGAAATGTTTAAGAACATATTCCAAAATTATATTAGCAGTACCAATTCAATTTTCATTTATACCGATGGATCCAAATCCTCTGAGTCTACTGGATGTGCCTTTTTTACAGATAATTATACCTTCACCTACAAACTACCCAAGCCCTTTTCTTCTCTAGCCTGCGAAATATATACGATAAGTAAAGCTGTATTATTTGCACAAAACCACGATTCCAACGATTTTACAATTAGTATCGATTCTAAATGTGCGGTAGATAGAATTTCTAAAAAATCATACTACAAATCCAAACATGTTATTTAAGAAAATATTATGGATCTTAAAAACAAAGGCAAAAAAATGAAAGTTTCCCAGCCACATCGGAATCAGCGGCAATGAAGAAGCAGACAAAACTGCACACAAGGCTGCAAAACTCCCAATCTATGAAGATGTTGGGACAAATCTCGAAGATGTTAAAATAATAATTAAAGAAGTTTCTACCAGTTTCTGAAATATCAAATGAATTAACATCGTACAAACGAAACTTCGCAAAATAAAATTAAGTGTCCAGGAGATGTCCAAAATATCGATGCTAAACAGAAGAGATCAAGTAGCTGCCACCCGTACTCCTATTGGGCATACGAAATTAACACACGAATTTTTACTAACTAAGCAAATGCCACGTAAATGTGAAACTTGCAATACTCCAAACAGAATCGAACATATTCTAATTTACTGGAACAAATACAATATATAAAGAAATCAAAACCGAATTAGAGAAGACTTATGAAGTCATTTCAATGAAACTAACAACATCCGAAATGCATAACTCTTTTTTAAAGAGATAAGTTTACTTAATGAAATTCACTAAATTTTTTTGTAAAACGAATAATCATGTATTGTTTAATCATCAGAGAATCATATATTCAATACCTGTATGGTTTTATTTATTGAAAGTGGCCGCAAATGAATTCATTGTTAATGCGACCACTTGAAAATAAAGTTTTACCTAAAAAAAAAAATATATTCATAATCTACGAATAAATTCTTTACAACTATATTTGAATTTTTCTTTTTTTGTAAAGGATAATATGAATAAACATACCTATGCAATAGGTATAAATTTGATTCGAAGTGGTTTAGACGAGGTTAAAGTAAGATCTCCCGAAAATATAACGTCGTCTAGTTCATCCACCGGTTCCAACTCAAAATTGTACAATATAAGTGCTACAAACAGTTTAAGCTCAATCATTGCGAATTTTTGACCTGCAAAATGAGGAACAGACGAATAAAAAAAAGTAATTTTAGGATAATATTGGATTTTCACTTCTGCATGAAAAACATTTACCAATACAGTTTCTCGGCCCCGCACTAAATGGAATGTAGGAATAGGGATGACGTCCTTTAATATTTTCCGGTAAAAATCTGTCCGGATCAAAAACATTTGGATTTGGCCAATATTCTGGACGTCTGTGCAAGCTGTAAATATTCACCTCACATATAGTACCAGGTGGAATTAAATAACGTTCTGCAAAATAAATACAATTACGTAGAAAATAAAACAAAGAATAAAAAGTACACGAGTGATGTTAAAGTATACATATATATGCATGTATTTCATACTCAGTTGCAGATCGTAAGAAATTTGTCGAGAAATTAAATGAACGCTTGGATACAAACGAAGCGATTCTTTTAAACATCTCTCCAAATACGAAAGTTTCTGAAGCGACGTTATCGTCAAATTATTATCTTCTCCCATAATCGATTTAACCTCGTCTCTTATATTTTCCTAAAAATAAATACGTCATTTATTGCTCATTGTATGAACTATGAAAATCGTTAAACGCAAACAACTTTGTAAGTTTTAATACTTTTTGTTCGAATTTGAGTACCGATGAAACTTATTTTCAGTTAATATCATTATTAATTAGTATTAAAAGCAAGTCACAATAGAAGTAGTGAAACGATTCAATGATTAATTCTTCGATAATGTATAAAAAGTAAAAAATTGTTTCTTTTCCTAATGATTTCAGCTGTTTGTTTAAGCAAGTAACATTACCTGAACATCTTTGTGCTTAGCAAAAAGACTCAAAGCAAAAGTCAGTGCACTTGCAGTAGTGTCGTGACCCTAGAAAATTTTATTTCATAAAATATCTTTATACTTTTGTCTTCTAAGTTTATTCATTTACAAGAACATACTTCAAACATGAAAGTATCAACTTCTTCGCGAATTCCTTCCTCATCTATTTGATTATCTTTCCAAGATGCAGCTATAAGCAGATCAAGCATAGAAAGTCTTTTTTTGGCCTGCAAATCTGTAACATAAAAACTCATTTGACCTTGTTTCTTTAATTTTATTTTATTCCTATTTAAAAAATGCGAATAATTTCATCGTCCTTCTGCTTACCCTTATTAAAAATGTCATCTTCCTCAATATTCTCATAGATTTGCAAATATTTCCCATTAGTTTGTTTATGAAAACGTTTCCTTTCCGCAATTATCTGGAATAAATGTAACACTTTCCTAATCTAGATATTTTCGAAAAACGTAGATTTTTTTAAATAATTAGTCAGGAAGACGTACATTTCTTGAAAAACCGTGCAATATTTTCAATGTTTCTTTGTGTTTTCTTCCAAGTTGTGTAAATACAAACGTAGTATTGAAGTGATACAAATAATTTATTAATCTAATAGAAAAAAAAAATTATATTCATTATTCTATTGACTTTGTTTTTAAGAAAATTTTAATTAATTACCTTTTTGACAGAATTCTGCCATAAACATGAACAGCATTACGATATTCAGATTCCTGCTCGCTTTTTCCTGTAAATGGGGTACCCAAAGCTGTTTCTACAAAAAAGATCTGGCAATTGAAATCATCGCTTATATGGTTAATTACATATACAGAAACTGATTTTGTTAACTTACGACATATTGCGTTAAGAGTGTATTTGCTGATAAATGTTCGTAAATCTTTGACAACAAGTTTTCCATCTCCCTCCTTTTTAAGAGATTCGACTAGATTTTGTGATTCCTCTTTTAAATTAGTAAAGTAATGTTTAAGAATATTAAAGTGAAAAGCAGGTGTTAACATCTTCCGACGAAGGTGCCATTTTTGACCTATAAAATTAGGTTTCATTCGAAATACTACTAAATATATTGTAAGTCTTCAGAAGAAATTGCTTCTTATTATTTTTTTAATGAAAGTGTCTATTGGATAGTTAGTGTCCGTGGTGTTTATGCGTTTGTATATATTTATTTGATAACTATAAAAGCATTAGGAAATATCTCTAGTTTACTGATTGTCACGAAATTTGGCTCGCACAGATAAAAGTTAAATCAACGATTCGTGATAGTTGCTTTTTTGTCAAGTGAGCTTATTTCTAGGATAAAGTACAGATCGAACTTTCTGGAAATATGTATTAGAGTTAGGAAAATCGAGAGCTCCAATTATAAAAAAAGCAGAAGGAAGTGTCGGAAAGAGAAGAAGTTAAGGGGTTATACGCAGTTAGAATTTTCAAAAAATCGATTTTTTTTTTTTGCATTTTCGGAATATACATATATATTTAAGTATATTCTCTGAAAATGTCAAATTGATCCGGCATATATTCTTCACTTCGTGTAAGCTGCAAACAAAAATTTTTAACTATCTGTGTAAACGTCTCTTTGAAACTTTAAACGCGTTTTTCTCAAAACGGTATTTTCAAAGTCGGTGATCTCGATTTCTCAGAAATAACTCAACCGATTTGTCTTATATTTTTACACAATATTCTTAGATATATTCCTCAGGTATTAACGGGGAAGGAATAAGATTTAAAAAAATTATTACTATTTTTTTTTTTACAATTTCGAGCGAAAATTTCAGTCAAAAACGAAACATATTTTTCAGATTGACGCCATTTTGTCAAAAATCAAAATTTTTAATATTCCTTCCGTTAATACTTGCATTAATCTATTCTTTAAAAGAATCCACCATTTTTTTTTTATTTTGGTTAATCAAAACCAGTGAAGTAGAGATCATCGCCAAGCGCCTTTTTTTAGAGGACGTTCGGGAAATCATCTACAGGAGCGGTGCACATTAATATTTTTACAAGATCGATGCGCTATTGTATTCTTAAAAGAAGGCTCTATTTGAATTACCATCACTTATAATTGATAATTTCAAACTTTTTCTATAAAAAAATTCATAAAAAAACGTCTTTTTTGAGCCACGCAACTGCGTATAACCCCTTAATAAGGTTGTCCTTTGTAAAGCACGACCGAGTATTCGCATATTTATACCACGCACGATTTTTACTTTATTATTTGTGGCCCTTAATTTTAAATATATTTTTTATAAAATTTTGAGTAGTATTTGAAATTTTTTACCGTTGCTTGTTAATAATCCATTAGAAAGCCAAGGCTTAAGAAACTCATAAAAAAATCCTTTTTCAGTATATTCAATGCTCTTCAATAGTACCTACGATAGAAATGGATATATTTTCACTTATATAAATTAAATTCTTTGATTTAGCTTTAAGCTTTTCGGGTACAGAATTATATTCTTATAAATTTATCGAATCTTTTTTATTATTATTATTATTTGCGAATTTGTATTACATATAATGAATTGATCAAAGATAAAAAACTTCATTTTAGTATGCAGCTGAAAAGAGATACAGATATAGTCCTGTCATGCTTCCTTTAAATTAACTACAATTTTTTGTGCTGGTTTTAAAACTATTCGAATATGCATTTTTTGTAATGGAAGAAATGGAACACTTTCAGCTTTTTTATACTTCAAAAGATTCAAATAAAATAAAAAGAAATTTATTTCTTTTATACTTACTTATAATAATTATACTTTAATATCTTATAATTATACGTACTTATTTTATAATAATTTACCTGAATATCATCCGGATCGAGAAAAATCACACAATACATATTTAGGGACCATACTTTGCAAATTGGATAATATTCGTTATTAATATTCCACATGTTCTGAAGTACATGGTCTAAGTTATTTAAAGAAATTATTTCTTAGTGAGAACTTCATTCATTATGATTAATCACACCATAGAAAATACCTCCCTAAAAAAATTATTTTAATAGAACATACCTTCATCTACCTGAAAATGATGAAAATTCCCAATTATCGGATATTCGTAAGGTCCTGGAATAAGACTTAAAAGTCTTCCCGCTCTTCTATATCTTAAATAACACTGTATTACAAATAGAATTAAAATTATACCTAACAAGATTACGAGCATCATTCTATCTGGAACATAGAAAAAATAAAAAAATAAACTATGAATGTTTCAAAAGCTTTTTTACGTAATAATCATTATTTTCAAGCTTTAAATTTTTCTAAAGACTAATCAAATTACCAATTAAATAGTTTTATTATTCGTTTCCTTTCTATTAATTAAAGGCACACACATACATACGAACGATCTATAATAGTAAAATGTCAAGAAAATATGTTTAACAATATTTAGATGATTCGTATTTACAGTGATTTATATAAAATATAATTTCGAGCGCATTTATGAGAAATTTGCTAAATCGTTAGACTACTAGAACGTTAAATAAAGAATTCCTGAAAAAGAAACGATAATATTTTACAAAATAGTAGCTACATTTAGTTATAAACTATTGAATTAGACCAATAAACTTGATGAGATATTGTCGTTTTTTTTTATACCATTGCTATCTTATAAGATCTTAGAACCAGACCCTAGGCGTTCCCAAGTTCGCTATCGTTCCCTAGTTCTTTTGGAATAGTCTCTCATGAGTGCCGATTTTGAAATCTGGATTGTCCAGTAGCCAAGACAACAACAATATCCAGAAAATAGCAATCCTAAGTCAGTCAAATTTTTGTAGTAATTTTACTATCTTTTACAAACACGTCAAGGGATGCCTTCTAACAGATACAGTCACAGTTCATATTATATATATATTGTCAGTTAAATTATTATAAAATAATAAAATTTAAATAGTTAGTCGACCAGCATACGTTAGACTGTTCAAATATCTCAGTTAAACTTTTTTTGAAGTTATACTTCTTTTGGCGCGTTGGGGAAAATGTAATGGGGAGTGATTTTGTTCCGAGCGTCTGAAAAAACGACACCATGAAGTTATTCGGTATTTACTACGCGCGGCAAAGTGATTTCAAGTATACGGCATGGAAGTTGTCTTCTTTTCTTCTTCCCCTTTTTTTCTCAAGCGGGTCACCCATTCAAATACTAATCGTACTAAGCGCTGCTTTACTTAAATGATCGAGCTGATTTGATGCTGCAACCGCGCCATGACCGTTGACGAATAAAGTAATTCCATATATCTCCCTTATATTTAGTGTGGACTGATATTTATATTTTGATATTTTCTTTTTCTTTTTTTTATTCTTTCTTATATATATATATATATATATATATATATAAAAATATTATTATTATTTTTTTTTAAGTTATTTTTTTTAAGTTATTTTTGAGGTTATTGAGGTTATGTTCGTTTTGGTACGGCAAAGAAGTATAACTTCTTACGTGCGTACATAAGTAAGTTGCCTCCTACACAGTCTTTGTTATCTTTATATTTTTGGAAATTTCGCAATTATTGTATATTAGGTCACTCAACAGCACCCGATTCTGTTTGTCTCATTCCCTTTTTTTTAGAAAGGACTGTATAGATTTGCTAGTTTAATAGTTTAATTCATATATTTTGTTAGGGAAAACATCACTGGCGACAAACTATTTATTTCTATCTTTATTTTAATATAATATTAATATAATATAATTAATCTATAATATTGTATAAACCCAGAGCCCTGGCAGCCACTTGAGCCAGACCCCGCCAGGTGAAGGGTAAGTTCTTTTATCTTGAAAAGAAGTAATTCCTCTCTAAACTTTTTTAAAACAATTTTTTACTTTAGACACGGCACTATTGTTCTTACTTTAGATATAAATATAGAAAAATATAATGCAAAATATCAAACGTAGAGTAACGGAAGTAAAAAATTAATATCAATTAAATTGTCACGTTAGTATTTGTTGAATAATATTTAAGTACATAACTTTTTTATAAGTTATTAATAATTGTAATGATAATTAAATTTTTATATAACCTGTTACTGTATGTTTCCAGTTGCCTTAAGAATTTAAAATACATGAACTAAACGTTGCAGAATTTATAATTGTGTTTATTCAAATACCCTGCTAATTAACTATATTATAATAATGGATTCTTAAGTAAATAAAAATTAGCTACATTTTTAATGACGCTTAGTCATTAAAATAAATGCTTGAAAATCTCTAGTCTTTTTATCCTATAATTTTTGTATCATTAAATCTTATATAATTTTATCTTCCTTGAAAGCTAAATATTTAAATAATCTTTATAAATTTTCATAACGAGGAAAAAATAATTACAAGTAATTACATATGTGTCAAGTAATTACATATTTCAAAGTACATATCGATAAAAAATTGAATGTGAGTCTTACCTTTGTTACGAGAGGGTTCTTTTATTTGTATTTTCTTGATAGCAAGATTTGTGCTTTTTGTTTTTTATTTAGTTTGCATAGAAAGATATTTAATCTGCAAGAAACTAGAATGTATATTTTTCCGTTTCTTTTCCATTTTTTTTAACTCGACTACTCAGAAAAAACTTATCCATAATTATGAAGTGTTACGTCCTACTAAGGTTCGATAATATTTGAATAATTTTTATCTGGCATACTATTTCAAATAATAGATTTCTCACTATTGCGAAATAAAATAAATATTTGAAATAGGAATTAAAATTGCAGTAAATAAAATATTGTAAAGCCAGAGACGACGTTCACCGGTTTCAAATCCCGTAAACGCGTACGAAAGTAAAAGATGTAGTTTAATTTCATTGAAAATTGTAACTCATATGTATAAGGCGTTTCGAGGTCGCTGAGATTGAATCTAATATTTTGTTGTTAAAAAGCAGAAATGCGAACTAAAATTCAAAGATAAATTAATAATTATGATGTTTTATTAATTCTTTCTTTTTGTTCAAATTTGATTTTTCTTTTAAATTATCTATCTATGTTACATTCGTTTGTAATCATATTTATTTGTAATTATACAAAATAGTGAAAAAGGTATAAGGACATTACGGTTGTGCATTATCGTAAAAAATTCTACATAAAAACCGAAAATACAGCTAATAGCACTTAATTTTGTGATCATTCATTAGATAGAGGTTCAATGAACATTTAAACATCAAGGAGAGTGTGGAATACACCGTTATATGTAACTATAAGCTCGTCTGAAAACATTTTTCTCATACTGCATCCGTTAGTGACTACAATTGTTATTTATGTAAATTTCTAAATATTAAATTTAATTGAGTTTATATTTATATGTTGAAATCGGAAAAATAATTACTATACTATGCGCGTTTAAATAGACCGTAATTTTCGGGGCGCAGCTAATCGCAAATGCGTTTCTACCGTTAATTTACTGGTGTGCATAGTCATTTATTTATAAAAAAAACCCGATAATAAAGACGTAAAAAAGTCCACCATAAATATTTCCATCGTTAAAAGTCTCAAAAAAAAACTTGATTTTTTGACTTTTTCCACGTTTTCGGGATTGGAGACCAATCTGCATTGCCGAGGAAGTATTACATAAAAAAAAACACATGCACGAACTAATAATGATTATTAATAGGATAACACAAAGATGAATTAAAGAGAAAAAAATAGAATCATTAGCGGTATTGAAAATTGAAGGAGATATCTTTTACTCTCATTCCGTATTAAAATAAACCTATTGCGAAAATGAGGAAAACGTACGAAAAAATAAATAAATTTGATACTTACGAGCACTCGTTTTATTGCACAATAGCAATAAAAATTGCATTAATAATAATATTATTGTTGTGACGAAGGTGCACAATGAAATATACGTCGATGCGTCCTGTAATTTTGTTCAATCACCCGATAACTGTGAGTAAGAGAGAAAGAAAAATAAAACAATTGAGATGAAGTAACTTAGAAGAATGTTATTCGAAAAATAGTTGTTTGTTGAGTTCAACGCGTAGCGAACTGAACGTGGAACAGATAGTTATCTACATTTATGTAATTTAACCAAACTAGTTTCCTCCTTTATTTGCATTTTTTTAATGTTTTTTGCGAATAGAGAGATGAGATGAGGGGTGGGATAAGCGCGTAGATCATGGTTACCCACATCAGCGGAAATAAAATACTAGCAGTAAGTAAACCAAGAACCATAAGCTCCTGAGCGTCAGGAAAAGAAATCTGAGTCTACCTTGACCGTTGTCGCTATGCGCGATCTGAATCAGACCTCCGCCAATGCAACATTCGCCCGTTTCCTCATCACGTTTTGTGCCGAGGATTTTACGAAGTATTTTGTTCTCGAATAGCCTAAATTTCTTTTCATCCCGGATGGTAAGTGACCATGCCTCGCATCCATAAAGGACTACCGGTAGAATGACTATTTTGTAAATTCTGATGTTTAAGCGCCTAGACAATAACCGCGAGCTGAGTAGTTTATTGACCGAATAAAAGTATGCATTTCCCACACAAATTGATCCTTTTTTTCAATTCTTCGCTATTTTTGTTCGATTGATTTATGATCGATCCTAAATACCTAAAGTTGCTGACCCGTTCAAAAATTGTATCCCTAACGACCAAGTTTCCGGTATTATGCAAATTTTGCATTCTATCGGTGACCATATATTTGGTTTTTTCCACGCTTATGTGCAACCCCAGTTCTCTTGTTTTACCCAGTAGAGTTCTTGTGTTATTTACTAATGTTTCCTGATTGTCCCCCAACAAAGCAATATCATCAGCATATGTTAGTCAGTCACGTTGTCCTATTCAGCTGCAGGCTATCCTTATTTTTTTACAATTCTTTGATAGCAAATTCTATCACTAAATTGAACAAAAGAGGTGACAGTGCGTCCCCCTGTTTTCATCTGCTATGGATACTGAAGGTTTCCAACGTTTGATTACTTATTTTTACTCTACCCCTAGTTTCCCTTAAGCAGACTTGGACTAGGTTTACCAGTTTTCTTGGTATGCCCTGTCGTATTAGGATTTCAAACATTTCCTCCCGTTTTATTGAGTCATACGTTTTTTGAAAATTAATATAAAGTTGATGTACCGGTTGATCTTATTCCTATTTTTTCTCCAAGATTTGCTGAATAGTAAAGATTTGATCAATAGTCGATCTATTTCTCCTAAAACCGCATTAATGATCCCCAATTATCTCGTCTGCATATAACACAATCCTCGTTAGTAAAACATTCGACAAAATTTTATAACACGTGGGAAGAAGTGAAATGCCCTGGTAGTTATAGCAATTCATTTTGCCCCCTTTTTTGAAAATCGGGATAATAATTGAATCTTTCCATTGTTGCGGCAATGCTTCTTTATTCCATATTAATTTAATTAGTTTATGAATTTCTTCTATTAATCTACTCCCCCCCCCCATTTAATTAGTTCCGCCGGAATCAAGTCGATACCCGGTGCTTTATAATTCTTTAATTTCTTGACCGCGCTTTTTACTTCCGAAATTGTCGGTTGGTTAATCATAGGTTCTGCCGCGTGGAACTTAAAACTCTCTACTTCCTGGTCATTTTAAAATTTAATATTTAATAACTTAGAAGCTGAATAAAAATGCATTACTTTTTTCATATAACATAATAAAAATGAATTAAAATTATGTCTAGACAAAAAATAAATTCCACGTTTTTAGAATATCCTTTCCTGTATATCTTGAATTAATTTTATGTGCAGATATAAAATTCTTCTTTTTCAAATATGTATTCAATTTGATATACAAATAAATTTTTGTGCCGACGAAAAAGCCGACTGAGAGGCGGGACTTGCTTCTCCACTCTTACAATTACTTTGACCACTTTTTCTCGTTTATTTTTGCAGATACGAAGATAAACCATAGAACATTTTTTATGTATTTTTCAATTCTCTACAACTTTTGTTTGAAACTTTTTTCGATTAAATTCCTAGATTCTAAGCCATACCATAAATCAACGTACTCGATTTATTATCGTCATCATCATTATCATTATCATCGTTTCATATTTTGTTTGTAAGAAAAAGAAAAAGAAAAGAAGGAATAAATTTATTAATTGGAATTAACCTATGTTTTATTTAACTATTTAATTATATTTTTTATTTCATGTTAATATGAATTCAAATGTCGTAACATATATTACAAATATTACAAATTTTTGTAATCTTTTGTTTGATACGAAAAATAATATCAAAATTATAATCAGCGGCTCCAAAAATCCTTGAATATTAATTTTTCTAAACGACTGAATCAATTTTAAGTAAAAAACAGTCCGCCATTTTCCATCCGCTATTTTGAAAAAGAAAAACATCAGAATCCTAATCAGCGATCCCTAAAATCCTTCCAATACTAGTTTAAAACAAAGAAATAAAATTGCATCTTTATATGGACCTCGCGTTTTCGGGATTTGGACCCATAGTGCACGGTCCTTGCTTTTCCTGCCCCTACTTTTACAGGCCCTACTTTTTTGTATTTGTACCTGTCAGTTTTGGGGAACCTTGCAGTGAGCATAGCATAGGTCTATTTTCTTATAATAATCAAATAGTAATAATAATAATAATAATAATAGTTAATATTTATTTTTAGCATTACGAATTAAAAGAGCAAATGTATTTGATCTCTATTAACTTTTATCTTTAATTTAGCCAAATCACAATCTATTGCCTACTTATTTTATAATAATTAAATAGTAATAATAATAATTATTATAATTAATCTTTTTATTTTGGGCCTCACGATTAAGAGGAGCAAATGTATTTTATCTATACTACCTTTTATCATTAATTTCGTTTAATCAAAATTCATTTCTATTTTTCTAAATTTTGATATTAATTATTTTGTTGCAAATAACAAATGAATTTTTTTGAAAGGAACTTTATATTTATTTAATTATTGTTTTATATTTTATTCCTTTTCTTATTTTGCTTGTTTGTTTTTTTGTTTTAAATTGTCGAAGAATTTTATCTAACTAACGATAATTGCTCGAGAAAAATTATATTTAAAATAGAAAATCGAAATGGGAGGAAATTGGGAGAGAAAAATGAAATAATTTTTTTACAAAAATAAGAAAAGTATATATTATTTACAAATATAAATATTTTTTTGTATAAAATATATATATGTACATATTTGGTTTCACGATCATGATTCTATACAATGCAAAAAGTAAAAGAATAAAAAATGTTCTAATATAAGGTGTGTACAATAATTGTCAGTAAAATTGATAGAAATCTAATTAAAAATTAACTTATCTACTAGTTGTGTAAATCCAAATCGTTGGATTACATTTGAACGTTAAATTTCCTTACTTTGTAAAAAGAAAAAATGTACTTGATTTTTAATAACTCTTATCATTAATTACATCTAATCAAAATTGATTTCCAAGATTTTTCTTTTCTTACATCGTAAGAGAAAATATTTAATAATTATTTACAAATAACATTTGATAAAACAGTCTTTTCGTTTAACATTCAATCTTTATATAAGTAATCAGTCTTTTATCTAACATTTTAGTTAATCAAATAAATTAAACAACAACAAAAATTTAAAAAATCTCATAATTAATCTCATAATTAAAATCTATAAACAATAACAAGTTGTAAAGAAGATTAAGACGATAACAGTTCAATTAAAAAGTCGTATACGATAGTTATTAACAATTAATAGTATAATAACACATAATTAAGATTTAACAAAAGAACATTTTTATAAATTATTAAATATTACAAAACAAAATTCTTTTCTAATATCACAGTTAATAAATATCACAAGTTTATATGTATAAAAATAACTTTTGTATAATTATTAAATATTATTATTAAATTATTAACTAATTAAAAAAAAGGAACTCTTCTTTTTCCATTATTATAGTTAATAAATATCACAGTTAATAAATATCACAAGTTTTCTTACTCATGTAAGACATTAGATACACAATCAATATATAATTGTCAAAACATAATTTATAAACTATTTGATATAAATTGCACGAACAATTATTGATAAAAATAAATATTTCTTGCATCTTTCCATTTGAATAAAGATTCAATTCGAGAAATACATTTTTCTTTTTAACACCAGGATTTCAAATTGTTCTCTCATCTGTATAACATTTAACCGATGTTATAATTTTGTCAAATTGTTCTCTCATCGGTATAACATTTAACCGATGTTATAATTTTGTCCAATTGTTCTCTCATCGGTATAACATTTAACTGATGTTGTAATTTTGTCGTTGTTGTTGTTGATTTCGTGGTAATAATCGAATATGAATCATTATTAATTATTTCATTATCGTGCAATATTTTTAACCAAAATTTTTTTTCTGTACAATGTCATATTTACATTAAACGTATAATACAATATATATACATGTATAATAGAATGTATCGTTAAGTTAAAAAATATTTACAAATAGAAAACCAATGCCCTAATGAAGTATTGAAATAATTTGAAACTGAATTATTAAAAATATATAAAATATATAAAAATATATGAACTCCGAATAATAATTTAACCCGTTCAGAGTTATGCGAATTTAACGAAATACCAGTTAAGGCCACGCGCGTTACTTCCTATTGAAAAATCTCTTGAGTGTCGGTCACCGGTGACTCCCGCGGCCTGAAGTGAACGAAAAATTGGCAGTAACTGCTGAACGTGTTAAATTAATGTCACGTGTGTATGTAGATGTATCCATGTAAAACACACTGTTTGACTATTACGTTCGGGATGGGAGAGTTCGCGTGTTTGTCATTGTGTTCTTTTTCACTGATCCGCTTCTCCCATCCAATGCGAGTTAGAATTAAATATCAGGTGGGTTTTTTGTCGGTAAAAATCCGACACTCCTTGGGTATCCGGGCCCAGTGGGCCTTTTGAAGGTTTTTCCCCCTGACGAAAAAAAAAAAAAAAAAAAAGGGTTGACTATTCCGTGGCGGCGCCTTGCCTGGTCTCGCGCGCCGCTTCCCCTTGAAGTACGACTGGGCATGCCGATGCATGGAGTACGTGCACCCAGCCAGTGCATCATTGGACGCGGGTGGCTGGGTTTATATAGTTATAGGTAGATTAAGACGCGCCTCAGGGAGACCGTTGAGTGCGCGGTAGATTCATAAGTTTGAGTGTGTGAACGGTAAGAATGAATGGGTGAGAGTATGGTGAAACCGGCCAGGCTATTCGGGGACAGGGGGTTTTGCGTGAAATGTGTGCGTATCACGAATCCGCACCTCCTATCCTCCATTGCATGTTAGCATTAGTTTCAGGTGGGTTTTTTAGTCGGTAAAAATCCGACACTAATTTGGGTACCGGGCCCAGGGGGCCTTTTGAAGGTTTTTCCCCCTGACGAAAAAAAAAAAAAAAAAAAAAAAAAAAAAATAAGAACCGAAACCCACGAGTGAAAGAAAAGAATGAAAATTTATGGTTTCGTATGTAAAATATACAACATTACCGTAAATTTCCACTAAAGTTACATCCGACAATAGTGATTTTCCCTCCTTCGATCGTTACCATCCCACAATCCAAACCATATTTTCCAATTCCAATATATTTCCAATTCCAAACCAATTCCATAACATTCTTTTCTTTCAATCGCAGGTTTCGTTTTAATATAATTCATTAATTTGTCTTTTTTCTCGAAAAATTTCACCCATACGTGATTCGTCGTTTTTTCGCATTCTACGTTACTTACCCCCTTGCGGCAACATAGCCATATTTTGTTCTCACTACTCCCTATTTTTTGCAAATATTTTTTGTGCTATATGCACCTCTCATTATTCAAAACCGTGTGTTTATACATGGTATACCATCTACAACACTTTTGACACCGGAGTTCGTATAATGTAGAATTATCCGAACTACTCGGGAAAACAATTGTTGTCGGTTTATTGTGAATATCAATAAAATGCGGATAACCTGCTTCGATTAAATAAACAATCGTATGAATATGATGATAATATTATGAACAGGTTATCCGCATTTTCCGTTATTTTTAATAATTCGTCTTCTACGTTATCCAATACTTTCATCAATCATGGATTTTCTTCTTTTTCAACATTTTTTTTATAATACATTAAAATGTTCAATGACATTGTATCGTAATTCTTGACATTATTTTCTATTTCACAATTGTATAAAGATTGAGTATCTAACGTTGAAATACTCCTTAAATTAAGTTGTGTATTAGTTAAAGATTTTGCTTTTAAGATTGACTGCAATCTTCTTACGAAATAGGTGGTTTTTGAAGTGACTTCCAATATAATCTCATTTTTTTTATCGTCTATATGTAAGAAAAAGAAAAAAACAAAAGATAAATCTCGGTTAATCGAATTGTTTTCCTCTCGATGCTTTATTTATTATTCTAATTTTTTTTTTCCATTTCTCTCTTTTATCTCGTTTTATGTTTTTTTTTCTTTTTTTTTTCACTTATTTTATTTAATTTTATTTTATTCACACTTCATTTATTAAAATTTTTTTAATATTATTAATATATTTTAACACGTTCTCTTTAAACGCGTTCGAATTATATTTGCTATTTTTATTACTATTCAGTAATAATAATAAGTTAAATAATCAAGTATTAAGTAACGAGTGCAAAGGGTTACGATTTACTTGACTTATGAACACCGTTGTTTCTTCTTCTTATTCTTATTCTTATTTTTTTGTTTCATTATACAAAATATTCCCTTACTATTCAAAATTACGAGTTATTGAAATTGAACGATTTTTAACCCAAAACCCCTTAATTATTAATTAACTTTTGACACGTTTTTTTTATATCACCGTTAGTTATTTAATACAACAATAATGCAATAAAATTATTCACGATAAGATAACACAATAGTAATGAGTTATTTTATGTTAAACGAAACTTATTCCTTTACGTTAATACCGTTTTTTTCCATTTGATTATAAATAGAGATATTTTTTTTCTAAATGAAATAAGAAAAATTATCGGATCACTCGAATGACACGCATAGACGGATAATTCAATTTATTTCTCGATGATAATAAAATGTAACTACGAATAATTCTTTTCCATCAAAATTATTCGACACATTTTTTATTTTCCGAATCAATTTTTATCCCCGTTCGAGAAACATCGAAAAAAAAAAAAACTAAAATCACTATTACCGTTTACGATTAGGACAAATTTACGCGTAATAACAAGATGAAGAAGAGAAGAAGAAGAAGAAACGAAACTAAATGAAACTAAACTAAACTAAACTTAAACGAAACGAAACGAGAGAAATGAAATCTAATTTTTAACGAAACTGAATATAATTAATTATACAAAATTGTACATACCTTTTTGACCAGACACTCCTTCTTCTTTTTTTGCTCTCCTCTTCAACCTCTTTTGTTTTTTGTTGAATGGATGTTTAATCAACTATGTTTAAAATAAGTAGTTCTCTAAATCAAAATCTCAATCTAAATTCTCTAACTCACAGTTTTCAAAAAACTGAAGATTCGAAACCTCATCGGCCAGCTTTTATACCCCTTAAGCCCTTTGTTCTATTCCTATGTTTGAAATCAACCAATAGGAAAATGGAAAATATCCTAAGAAAACCACGCCCTTTAGTCTCTCACACAAAAGCTTAATATTTCTATCTCTTTTCCACTCACCTATATTTTTCCAAATGAAAATTCCCCCACTCTTATGTCTATCCCTACCGTTTTGCTAGTTTAATATTTCTGTCTCTTTTCCACTCATCTATGTTGGTTCAAATAAAATTCCCCCACTCTTATGTCCATCCCAAACGTTTTGCTAGTTGAATATTTCTGTCTCTTTTACACTCATCTATGCTGGTTAAAATGAACCCTCCACCCCACCCCACCACTTTTATGTCCTTTAACATTTTGTTAAATTAAAATTTCTGTCTCTTTTCCACTCACTTATGTTGGTTAAAATGAAACCCTTCCCACCTTTATTTCTGTCTAACATTTTTGTTTATAATTTTTATCTCTTTTCTACTATTTCTAAAAAAAATCGACGATTCCAGAAAGGTATTTATTTTATTTTTACTCATATTTTAGAATATTCGACGGTTAACGTATACTTAATTTAACTGGCATGGTCAAAATTGACTGGTTTTTCTTTTTTATAAGTTAACAAATCGGTTAAGAAAAGACGAAACGTTTTATACATTTATATATATGTGGGATTGGAAAAAACATGAGCAAGAAGCTTGAAGATACGAATATATTCGAGAATGATCGTTGCTAAATTTATACATATTTCGAGTGAAAGTAAAGTCGTTTGTCAGTTAGGAAGAGTTAGAAAAAATATAAGCAGAAACATTAAGATATGAATATTCGAGAACGATCATTGCTAAATATATCCGTATTTCAAGGAAAAACAAAGTTGTTTGTCAGTTAGGAAGGGTTAGAAAAAATGTAAGAAGAAACGTTAAGATAGGAATATTCGAGAACGATCATTGCTAAATATATCCGTATTTCAAGGAAAAACAAAGTTGTTTGTCAGTTAGGAAGGGTTAGAAAAAATGTAAGAAGAAACGTTAAGATAGGAATATTGGAGAACGATCGTTGCTAAATATATACGCCTTTAGAGTAAGAAAAAAGTTGTTGTTCAGTATGAATGTTCGAGAACGATCGTTACTAAATATTCGAATAAGTGAAAAGACATAAGAAATATCGCCCTTTATTGTGATGGTGTGAGGGAAATGAGATAGTATGAGTGAGTACGTGTATTTAGCGTGGTTGCGGGGAATACAAGAAGGAAAGAGTATATAAGGTGAGAGAATGGGCAGAGGGGGAAGAGTTTTATATGAAGAGTCTACGAGCATATTAAGAGTAAAGAGTATTAAAGAGTATTAACGAGTTTGACGAGTGAGATTAACGAGTGTGTGAAAGAGTATTGACGAGTATCAGAGTTAAAAGAGTAGATTAAGAGTTAAAAGAGTATAGTAATAGCTAAAAGAGTAAAATCAGAGTTAGAAGAATAGAGTAAGAACTAAAATAGTAGAATAAAAGTTGCAAGAGTAAAATACCAAAATCAGAGTAAAGAATAATTTCAGAGTATCTGTAGGGAAAAATAATATTTCCTACATATTTTGGGGGCTCGTCCGGGATGTGAACAGAGATAAATGGGATCTGAACAGAGATAAAAGGGGTCTGAACAGAGTAAAAGGGTTTTGAACAGAGTAGAAGCAAGTAGCTCAAAATATTTACTACATATTTTGGAAGCTCAGTCGAAATTAGAATAAATTTAAAACCGAGAGTTGAATAGAAAAGATATAGTGAGAAGTTAGTAGTGAAAGTTAAGTGCACATCATTTGCCATACAATCATGAGTCGCGCACCCGAAGATTTCAAAGTAGAAGAACTAAGAGAAATTTTAAATGTATCCGTATGGAAAAAGGGCCGAACTTTTGGCCAGGTTTCAGCAAGCAGACCCAGTTGAAGGTTGGACTTCCAGAGGAGCGATCATTGAAGAGGAAGATGCTGGATCTGTCGAAGAGGGTGCTCAAGGTCCAGACGGAAACGTACGGAGAGTGCGGATGGAAACCCTGGAGCGCCAAATACTACAGTTGTCGGAGGAGTTAGGAAGCATCAGAGGTCGACCAAACTTCGAGATACCTGTAAGAAGTGCGCCGCCGAGAAGAGAGAACATCGCCGCCTCAATGAAGGACATCAAGGAGATGATAGACTATTACGACGGTACGTCGAATTACGAGATTTGGGAAGTAAGCTCCAAGCAGTCAGATCTGATTTTAATCTAACCGATACGGAGACACGGTTATTAATTGCATCGAGTGGTATCACTCCACTACTGAATAAGTGTCGTTAGCGGCGGATGACCTGCTACGACAATTAAGACGAATGTTTTACCACCCAGAAGATATGTTCGCAGCGCGAATGCGCTTCGAGGAGCTTAAGTGGAAGCCGACGGAGTGATTTTCTCAATATCTCCACCAAAATGTCATCCTGGGGAACAGAGCTGCAATGAGAGGAGAAGAACTTGTCGGTTATATCGTACAGGGGATACCCGACCGATGGCTAAGAGATTTAGCGCGAGCTCAGGCACCGCGAACCACAGATGATCTTCTTCGATCCTTCGCGAGCATTACGTTGTGGGAGAGAACCACATCCGTAGCACAGAGAAGAAGCGGCGGGAGAACCACTGCCGCTAGCAGCTCGGTATGGCACTGGAATGATGAGCGGTTGGAGGGACGCTGCGCACGGGCAGAGGCAACAACATTTGAGGCACAGGGGCGCAGGCATTGTTTCAATTGTGGCGAGACAAATCGTGTGGGCGCAGAGTGCCCTACGAGAGGACAGGGTCCTAAGTGAATCAGATGCAACGAGCGCGGGCATCGAGCGGTATTGTGTCCGAGAAGGGTGCAGTCACGCGAAGTGAACACGGTAGCAGAGAACACGGCGACGGCAACGACGGTGGTACCGGTAGGAGGACCCAAGATCTGGAAGCAAGTGGACATCCAAGGTCACGCCGTATCAGCCCTGGTGTATACAGGCAGCGATATCACCAGATCAACCGGAGCCAGTATCGGAGGATGGATTCGCCGACCTTGACAGGAGAGATCTTGGTCAAGGGAGTCAGCACGAGCGTGAGTCCGACAATGGGCGAATTCCGAACCAGAATGAACGTCGACGATGAGGTTTACCCAATCACTATTTTTGTAATAGCAGATGAGTTTTTAGAGCATAACATGATATTAGGGCTTGACTTCTTGCGTACTATAAATTATGACATAAAGAACGGTGAAATTTTTATGGGACCGAAAAAACCGGTTAGGAAAACGGAACAAGTTCCGGAGGTTTTTTCGATCGATGCAAACAAATGAGTTAGAGTTATCACATATATCAGATCCGAGTGTTAGAGAGGGGGTAGAAGTAGTAATAGGAGAGTACGTTCCTAAAAAGAGTCGGGAAGTAGGAGTTCATAGTGTTAAAAGACGATGAACCGGTTAGCCGAAGAGCGCGACTGCTATCTCCTTTAGAGAAAGAGGAGACGAATAAGCAAATCGAGCAGTAGATCAAAGAAGGTATCGTAAGACCATCGCTATCGGAGTACGCGAGTCCGGTGGTTTTAGTAAAAAAAAGGGACGGATCGAATCGATTATGTGTTGATTATCGAGAACTAAATAGAAAAGTAGTAAGAGACAGATATCCGCTACCGCTGATTGAAGACCAGTTAGACGCGTTAAAGGGTGCAAAGATATTCAGCACGTTAGATTTGAAAAATGGATTCTTTCGTGTACCAGTAGATGAGCAATCACGAAAGTTCACGGCACTTCATAGTTTCCGATGGGCACTATGAATTTTTAAAAGTTCCCTTTGGATTATGTAACTCGCCAGCTGTTTTCCAGAGATACATTAATGCGATTTTCAGAGAACTAATTAATGACAAAGTAGTGTTTGCATATATGGACGATCTTATCATACCGTCGGAAGATTTACAGAGCAGATTAAATAAGTTAAAAAAGGTGCTAAAAGTTGCGAGTGAAGTGGGACTTTCGATAAACTGGAGAAAGTGTAAATTCTTAGGGCACGTCATAGAAAATGGTTACGTCTTTCCGACGGAACGGAAAACTAAAGCGGTACGCGATTTTCCGAACCATGTACAGTACGGCAAGTTCAGAGTTTCCTAGGATTGTCTGGGTACTTCCGTAAATTCATTCCAAAGTACTCAGAAATTGCTCGCCCGTTAACTAATTTGCTGAGAAAAAATGTAGAATTCGAAGAAAAGAAGAAGAAAGAGCAGCGTTTAATTCTCTAAAAGCTTAGTTGCGCGAATATCCTTGCTTGAGATTTTATAAGGCCGGAGCAGAGACGGAATTGCATACCGACGCATCATCGCGCGGGTTCGGTACAATTCTAATGCAGAGAGATAGTATGACACGAGAATTACACCCGGTACATTACGCGAGCGGACAGACAACACCGGTGGAAAGCAAATACGCGAGTTACGAATTAGAGGTACTCGCGATAGTAAGAGCGCTACGGAAGTTTAGGGTTTATCTATTGGGTGTTCTTTTAAAGTAGTGAAAAGGACTTATGCGTGAGGGTGGCGCGTTGGGCATTAGCCCTTGAAGAGTTTAATTATAATATAGAGCATCGATCGAGTAGGAGGATGGCACAGGTGGATGCCCTTAGCATCCAGGGCTACAACCGAACTTGGAAAGAGTCATTCGCAATTGTGTAGAGTGTATTCTATCCGCGAAAAAAGAGGGGAGGTTAGAGGGCTTGCATAACCCCATTAATAAAGGCGAACTACCGTTGGATACCTATCACGTAGACCATCTTGGACCACTTCCTTCCACGGGGAAAAATTCTCGTAGTCATATTCTCGTAGTGGTCGATAGTTTTTCGAAATTCGCGTGGTTATATCCGACTAAGACGACTTCGACGAGCGAGATTCGGTATCGTTTAGAAAGCGAGCGAGAATAAAATATAATCAAATTTGTAAACGAAGGCGCCTATGTAATGGATGAGTATATGTATGGGAATGAGTGAGATACGAGAATGTAAGATAAAATGAAGTTAGGACAAAGGATGTTAAGAGTGCGCGAGGTACTAAATGTAAAATAAAAGGCGAAATTAGAGAAAGATGTTATGGATGAGTGAATGCGTGGGAAAAAGAGAGAGAGACACATTCGAGGACGAATGTACATGCAGAATGGCCGAGTATGGGATTGGAATAAATATAGAAGCAAAAGACGTTAAAATATGAATATTCAAGAGTAATCGAGTATAAGTAAAATTGTTGTTCAGCTAGGTAAAGGCATAAGAAATAATTTCCTTAATTATTGTAGGATAAATATAGAAGTAAGAAACATTGAAATATGAATACTCAAGAATAATCGAAAATAAGTAATAATTATTATAGAATAAATATAGAAGCAAGAAACGTTGAAATACGAATATTCAAGAACAATCGAGTATAAGTAAACTTGTTTTTCAATTAGGCAGAAGTATAAGAAATGTCTTCCTTTATTATGGTAGGATAAATATAGAAGCGAGAAACGTTGAAATGTGAATGTTCGAGAACGATCTAGTATAAGTAAAAAGTTGTTTTTCGGTTAGGGAATGAGAGAGTATGCGTGTATGGATGTGCTTAGCGTGGATGCAGGAAAGACAAAAGGAAGAAAGGATATAAGGCGAGAGAATGTACAGAGGAGGAAAAGTCTACGAGCGTATTAAGAGTAAAGAGTATTGAGGAGTCTGCGAGCATATTAAGAGAAAAGAGTTAGACGAGTGAGATTAACGAGTATGTGAAAGAGTATCGACGAGTATAAGAGTTAAAAGAGTAGAGTAAGAGCTAAAAGAGTAAAATCAGAGTTAGAAGAATAGAGTAAGAACTAAAAGAGTAGAGTAAAAGTTGCAAGAGTAGAGCACCAAAATCAGAGTAAAGAGTAATTTCAGAGTAGATACTTAAAGATAGTTAAAAAACTATTTCCTACATATATACATACACAAATATATACAAAATCGAAGTCTAGAAAAACTATATGAGACAATTCATGAAGAAATATTTACAATATTATAACATCTGAAACTTATTAAAAGTCACGAGATTTAGTAAACGTTCCGATATACATTACAAATAATTCATTACAATTAATAAACAAACCATCGCATACTGAAAAAAAAAGAATTTAACAAAAACATAATAAATTTGCTTTTTCCTATATATAGATATGAAATGCAGGATAATGAAAAAAATTATTATTTTTTTAATCGATTATGAATCGTTTTATCCGGATTAAAAATTTGTTTCCCCCCTTTGAATATTATTCTGTTTCACATTATTTTTTTCTATTATTTGTTTTATTATTGTTGAACTGGAATTAATAATATTGCTATTAAAACCGTCGTAATATATTTTGTAAGTACTAATTTTATTGAGGCTTATGCATCCTCGACGGACGAATGTACCCAATTTGTATGTCTTCTTTGAAAAAATATTAAATTAAATCCTGCACTTTATATCTACAGGGAAATCCATTCTCCCTAATTAATAATAATGAAGTGTCTATGCATAAGTAGTTTATAATTTATAATACTTTGAGATCATTTTCTAAACAGTTCCCAATTAATATGGTCTCAGATGTTATAAATTCTAATAATTCATTCCTAACTGTTTCAAATGTTTTCCGAGACTTCCTAATTTGTTGAATCTCTCTTTATTCCTTTTATTCGAAATTTTTTCTTTAACATTAACGTATGTAAAATATACGACATTACCGTAAATGTCCCCTAAAGTTACATCCGACAATAGTGATTTTCCCTCCTTCGATCGTTACCATCCCACAATCCAAACCATATTTTCCAATTCCAATATATTTCCAATACCAAACCAATTCCATAACATTCTTTTCTTTCAATCGCAGGTTTCGTTTTAATATAATTCATTAATTTGTCTTTTTTCTCAAAAAATTTCACCCATACGTGATTCGTCGTTTTTTCGCATCCTACGTTACTTACCCCCTTGCGGCAACATAGCCATATTTTTTTCTCACTACTCCCTATTTTTTGCAAATATTTTTTGTGCGATATGCACCTCTCATTATCATTCAAAACCGTGTGTTTGTACATGGTATACCATCTAAAACACTTTTGACACCGGAGTTCGTATAATGTAGAATTATCCGAACTATTCGGGAAAACAATTGTTGTCGGTTTATTGTGAATATCAATAAAATGCGGATAACCTGCTTCGATTAAATAAACAATCGTATGGATGTATGATGATAATATTATGAACAGGTTATCCGCATTTTCCGTTATTTTTAATAATTCGTTATCTACGTTATCCAATACTTTCATCAATCATTGATTTTCTTCTTTTTCAACATTTCTTTTATCATACATTGAAATGTTCAATGACATTGTATCGTAATTTTTGTCATTATTTTCTATTTCACAATTGTATAAAGATTGAGTATCTAACGTTGAAATACTCCTTAAATTAAGTTGTGTATTAGTTAAAGATTTTGCTTTTAAGATTGACTGCAATCTTCTTACGTAATAGCTGGTTTTTGAAGTGACTTCCAATATCATCTCATTTTTTTTATCGTCTATATGTAAGAAAAAGAAAAAAACAAAAGATAAATCTCGGTTAATCGAATTGTTTTCCTCTCGATGCTTTATTTATTATTCTAATTTTTTTTTCCATTTCTCTCTTTTATCTCGTTTTATGTTTTTTTTTTTCTTTATTTTTTTTCACTTATTTTATTTAATTTTATTTTATTCACACTTCATTTATTCAAATTTTTTTAATATTATTAATATATTTTAACACGTTCTCTTTAAACGCGTTCGAATTATATTTGCTATTTTTATTACTATTCAGTAATAATAATAAGTTAAATAATCAAAGTATTAAGTAACGAGTGCAAAGGTTTACGATTTAATTGACTTATGAACACCGTTGTTTCTTCTTCTTATTCTTATTCTTATTTTTTTGTTTCATTATACAAAATATTCCCTTACTATTCAAAATTACGAGTTATTGAAATTGAACGATTTGTAACCCAAAACCCCTTAATTATTAATTAACTTTCGACACGTTTTTTTTATATCACCGTTAGTTATTTAATACAACAATAATGCAATAAAATTATTCACGATAAGATAACACAATAGTAATGAGTTATTTTATGTTAAACGAAACTTATTCCTTTACGTTAATACCGTTTTTTTCCATTTGATTATAAATAGAGATATTTTTTTTCTAAATGAAATATGAAAAATTATCGGATCACTCGAATGACACGCATAGACGGATAATTCAATTTATTTCTCGATGAATAATAAAATGTAACTACGAATAATTCTTTTCCATTAAAATTATTCGACACATTTTTTATTTTCCGAATCAATTTTTATCCCCGTTCGAGAAACATCGAAAAAAAAAAAAAAACTAAAATCACTATTACCGTTTACGATTAGGACAAATTTACGCGTAATAACAAGATGAAGAAGTAGAAGAAGAAGAAGAAACGAAACTAAATGAAACTAAACTAAACTAAACTTAAACGAAACGAAACGAGAGAAATGAAATCTAATTTTTAACGAAACTGAATATAATTAATTATACAAAATTGTACATACCTTTTTGACCAGACGTTCCTTCTTCTTCTATTCTGTTCTCCCCTTTACCCTTTTTGGTTTTCTGTTTAATGATTGTGGAATCAACAATGTTTAAAAGTCATATATTCTCTAAATCAAAATCTCAATCTAAATTCTCTAACTCACAGTTTTCCAAATACTGAAGATTCGAATCCTCAGCGGCCAGATTTTATACCCCCTAAGCCCTTTGTCCTATTCCTATGTTTGAAATCAATCAATAGGAAAAATAGAAAACTCCTACAAATCCCCACCTTTTTTCTCTAAATTTTTAGTCCCATATTTCTATTTCTTTTCCACTCATCTATGTTGGTTAAAATGAAACCCCCACTCTTATCCCCACCCCTGATATTTTGTTAATTTAATATTTCCACTTACCTATTTTTGTTAAAATGAAACCTCCACTCTTATCCCCACCCCTAATATTTTGTTAATTTAATATTCCCACTCACCTATTTGGTTAAAATGAAACCCCCCACCCCCAACCCCCATCCCCCACTTCTGTCTTTTAACATTTCGTTAATTTAAAATTTCTATCTCTTTTCCACTCACCTATGTCGGTTAAAATGAAACCCTTTAGTTAATTTAACTGACATGGTCAAAATTGACTGATTTTTCTTTTTCGTATGTTAACAAATAGGTTAATAAAAGACAAAACGTTTTATGCAGTTTTTTATATATATAATTATATATAATATAATATAAATATAATATAAATTTATTTTACATATATTTTTGTTATATATATATGTGGGATGCGAGCACCTCCAAGCCAAACACTTAAGTAGGCGTTCGTGAGGAGATTGGACGGTGGGCCCTGGATAGCTCAATTGGTTAAAGAGCAGTCGCCCGGAAGGCGGAAGATCCGGGTTCGAGTCCCGGTCCAGTCTGTCCAACGGCCCAATTTTTTCACGAATCCTACATATATATATATATATATATATATATATATATATATATACCAGTTTTTGTGACGTCCTAGAAGAGGACTGCCAGGAAAAACAATTTTTATAATTCTCCATTCCGATACCGACTTTCTTGCTGTCTTCTCGGCAAAGAGAATAAATGCCCTATTTTGGGTCAGCTTGTAGAGCCAGTACTTTACCCGGGATCTGGGCCGGAAGTGGAACTTAACCGTTGTAATGAGATGATGGGTATACGGAATCAGGTGTGGAAAGGAGCTTAGTTGGTTGGTACGAAAACAATTCACCGATAGTAACGAATAAAACTTTTATAAATGCAATGATTAAGAACAATTAACGAAAATTAACAAAACTCGGTTACAACGAAGCAAACTTAGATATAGATGTCGAACTAAAAAAAAGGTATTCAAGTTGACTAAGCAAAATGTTCCGGTAGACTGCGTATCAAACACATTATTCAGCGTTACATTAAATTGATTATATAAATTAACGCTATCGTTTTTACAGTCGTGTATCACCTTGATAACTTTATCACTTTCTAAAAGTTTTTGGAGTCCACCAGCTTGCATGAGAGTTGGACATGTAAATAAATCAAAGACATAAGCTTGTCCAGTCATAGTTCCAATTTGTATAAGAGTTAATTGTCCCTTAGCACCCAAATTAATTCCTTCGCAATCAAAGGAAATAACATTATTATCAGCACGTGCTTTCCGAGGATTGATTTTATCCTCTACAATCTGTAAACTTTCTTTAGGGTTTACAATTACCCTCGTCTGTTGTAATACTTTTAATTTCCATGCATCACCTTTTTGAATACTTTGTAAACTACGATCTTTATCCGTGTTATCGGCTAACGTCTTCATTACAAGCGTATTTATTCTTTGTTTAAGCGTTTGTTGCTGTAAACTTACTAAAGGACAATTATTGTTAGACTCGACAGGTGCAAGAGACACATTTTGAGATGTATTATTTTCAATGCTGTTGTTACATACAACATTTTCTGAATTTACTGTCTGAGAACCTGTTTGCGTAGTATTTGATTGTGTCATTGGTTGTACTGCATTCACTCGATTAACATTATTACCTCGATTTCGTGTCAATTGAGTAGGTTTATTTTTTGTATCTGTTTCTATCGTTGAAGACTTTCCACGTTCTAATAATGTTACAAGATTGCTTTGAACGTGAAATGTATCGGGAAACATTTTTACAAACGTTGATAAATCCCTTACTGTTTTAAATATCAACGTCCAATTTCCTGGGCAAAATTTTTCATTAACCAAATTAAATAACTGATCTATAAAAATTGGACCTTTCTCTTCTATGCATTGAGCAAAAAATTGTAACAATTTAGCCAGTTACTTCTGGATCAATAGGTGTATCGGGTTCCAATTCAACAAATAATTTTACTTTCATTCCTTCATATTGTTTTAACATTACATTATCTTCCGTAACTACAAAGGCACTGGGATACTTCAAGAGAAAATCTCTAAATTCTTTATAGCGTTGACCAGAAATGTGTCTTACTTCTGGAGATGCTTGAGAACCAGTTTTTGTGACGTCCTAGAAGAGGACTGCCAGGAAAAACAATTTTTATAATTCTCCGTTCCGATACCGACTTTCTTGCTGTCTTCTCGACAAAGAGAATAAATGCCCTATTTTGGGTCAGCCTATAGAGCCAGTACTTTACTCGGGATCTGGGCCGGAAGTGGAACTTAACCGTTGTAATGAGATTATAGATATACGGAATCAGGTGTAGAAAGGAGCTTAGTTGGTTGGTACGAAAACAATTCACCGATAGTAACGAATAAAACTTTTATAAATGCAATGATTAAGAACAATTAACGAAAATTAACAAAAACTTCGTTACAACGAAGCAAACTTAGATATAGATGTCGAACTAAAAAAAAAGGTATTCAAGTTGACTAAGCAAAATGTGTGTGTGTTCCGGTAGATATATATATATTTATGATTTACAGAATTTACAGAATTAATTAATAAATATATATATAAATATATTCTTCTTTAATACTTATAAATTTAGATATATCTTAGAAAAATTATCAACGAGTTATATATACCATAAAATGAAAGCTATATATGTTTTCCCATAGATTACATTAATGTTAAGAAATAATTATCGATGTAAATGAATCATAAACGTTGTTTAACGAATGAATAAAACGTTGTGTAAATAAACTTGATGTCATCTATCAACGTAAACCCCATAGAAATATTAGTCTCTCTCAATTAACATAATATTATTCTTGATTTAAAAATATCAATTTACCAATTTAAATTCTCGTCATTAGTGTATGAGAGGGGTTTCCAATTTTCCGTTTCGATATGAAGAAATTTCTTATCTGATATTTCTGATAAGAATGTCGTTAACGAAAGAACGTGTAGCAAGTGATTTCAATGCTTCGTGAACTGTGATTTTAACTGTTAATTATTTACGATAAAGTATGGGAATAGATAACATTGATTTAGAATAACAAATGAATATTTATAAAAATATTAATAATATTTAGAAAAGTAAAAACAATGAAAGCAAATTTTTCCTATGGGGTAGGATAAAGTATTGGAGATAAATAGAAAAAAAGGAAAAGAGAAAATGTGACCAACAAAATTTGGTGAAAGTACAATAGGGTAACATCTAAGAAATTTCAATAAAGGTAATTTTGACCTTTCTTTCTTCCGGATTCTTTTATTCGTAAAATACATTCTCTTTATAGTATTTCTATTTTTCTTTTCATCCCTTTTTCAGTTGATACATCAAAAATATGAATGAAATCATTTTGAACACACCTTGATGCCAAATGTTAATCCTGAAAGGTAAAATAAATCATTGGGGACACATATTGAGTCCAAATGTTAGTTCTTTAAAATGAAATAAAACATTTTGGAACACACCTTGATGCCAAATGTTAATCCTGAAAGGTAAAATAAATCATTGTGAGCACATATTAAGTCTAAATGTTTGTTCTTTAAGATGAAATAAAACATTTTGTGGAACACATTTTGAAGCCAAATGTCAGTTGGAAAAAAATGAAAGAAATGATTTTTCGAACTAACCTCAAAATAAAATCATCCTTATCTTTACCTTTTCATTATTTTCCTCTTTCTATATTTAACATTTATATTCAAATTATCCAATCGTGAATATAATCTTTTTTCTTTTTTTCGTTTTAAATTATTTATGATTTTTTTTTTTTTCATTCATCAGGATAGTGTTTGTCCGAATTCGATTCAATAAAAAAAGAAAAAGAAAATATATTTAATTTTTTTTATATGATAATTAAATTAATCATAATAATAATAATAATAATAATAATAATAATAATAATAATAATATGAATCATTTAAATTCGCAATACTTTCATTCGTTATCGTTGTTTTCAATTATTTGCATTTTAGATTTATTTCGTATTTTTTTTTTTGTTTTTGGTTTATTTATTTATGGTCAGCCACGAATTTATTTCCATCGAATCGGACGAACGGATAAAAAATTTGTTAATAATATTAAATTTAATGATTAAATAATTATTATTCAATCTCCGAATCTCTCTACGAATTATTATCCTCGATAAGTCGACAGTTGTGTTAGATCGAAGATTAAAAATAATAAAAAGAAAAAAAAAACAAATTAAAATAAAATATCTGTCATTCTGTTATTAATTCATTTCTAATTCACAAGATAAACGAAATTAATATCGTTAATGGTATAATTTACGTTGTAACGATCGTTAGAAATTAATTTAATAGCTCTTTCTTTTTTTCCCCCTTCTTAATACAATATTACGTAATTTTTCTTTTTATTTAAAAGAAAAGAAAAGAAAAAGAAAAAGAAAAAGAAAAAAAAAGATAAAATAGGACGAGTAAAAAGAGGTAATCAACGAGATAAAGATTTAATATCGATTTAATAATCATCGGAATATATAAAAATTTCAACAATTTATTTATTATTATTATTTAATTAATTAAGAATATAATTTATGCATATTATTATTATTATAATTCGTATATGCAAATGCGCGAACGACCAAAAAAAATCTTATTCAAAACAAACGTTTAACATATTAAAAAAAAGAAACCTTTGTATTTATTTATAAATTTGTTAACGCAAATCGTCATATTAGATCTTCTACGTCCGTTGTTCATTCAAATTTCTTTCTAATTACAATCTTATTTTCTTATTTCTATTTATTTATTCATTTTTCATTGATCTCATGCGCTTCTGTATTTAGATCATCATCAACATACATATATATATATATATATATATATATAAGACTAAAACTCTTATCATTAAGTGAGGTTGACCAATAAACTAAAATTTGTTTTTCTGAAAACCAAAATTCAAATTGCTATTTATTATGTACATAATTTAATTACATCAATCACTATATCTAAATACCCTTACGTGAAAACCAAAAAAACGACAATTAAAGTTTATTATTCCCACCTATTCTAAACAGTTTATTTAATTATATTTATAACGAATATTCTGTCCTCCTTTTCACATCTCTTTTATATTTATAACGAATATTATATTTATATTTATATTTATATTTATAACGAATATTCTGTCCTCCTTTTCACATCTCCTTTATCTTGTATTCTTCCCCTTCCTTTGTTTATCAATCCCCACTCATTTCTTTCTATCGATGTTATTAATCGATCCTTCCAACGAGAGCTGCTTGAAGTGCGACAACACATCAAAGGAATACATTTCCTTTACATCTCCCCCTCCCCCGGGAGAAAAGTTGTAGCAATAGTGAAGCTATGCCACTTACTTTTCTTCATTCCTCACCTGTGCTTTCTTCTTCCATCTTTGAGATTGGAATCAATTTTGTACTATGGAATAAGCCTTCTTCCGATCTTCTTCTTCCAGTCTTAATTTTATATATTGAGTTTGATATTTTCTCTATTATAGTGAAAGGTCCCACTCTTATCTCATCTAGTTTTTTTCTATTTAGTCTATTGCCATTTTCTATATAAACTCTATCCCCTATATTGAATTCGGAGAGTTTTCTATTCTCATCAAATAATTCTTATTATAATCATGCGACCTAATACTTCTTCTTAAGGCTTCCTCTCTATCTTTGGTCCAATCTTCTTTATTTTTGTCCTCTCTTATTTCCTCTGGTAAGATACTCGTGTCTGTACCATCCATTAAATATTTTGGCGTAAAACTGGTAACTGTATGTTCTGTTCTATTGTATTTATCTACACATTCTCTCGCAATCGTTGTCCAAGCTTTCCTCTTTCTCCCCTTTTCATTAATTCTGCATCTTATTTTATTTACCAACGTTTGGTTGAGTCTTTCATTTAACCCATTTGAGAAAGGCGTGTCTACAGCCGTAAAAATTAATTTAATATCAGCCTCCTCAAGGAACTCCTTGAAATCTTTCGAATTAATTCCTGGATATTGGTCCGTTAGAATCATCTCAATTTTTCCCATATCTAACACGTTTCCTACTAGCTTAATGAAATCGTTAGCGCTCTGAGTTTTTGATGTTAATATAAATGCATATCTTGTGAAATGGTCGAATAGTAAGTGTAAATACTTTTTCGTGGATCTGGACCCTCCAAAACCGCCAATAGTATCAATTGACATAATCTCAAACGGCTTTGTCGCCGGACCCAGCTGTGACAATAGTCCAAATTTACTCTGGCCCCTTGACTTATTTCTTATACATATTTTACAGCTCCTACAGACTTCTTTAATATTCCTTGTTAAATTCTTCGCCATGTATTTTGAACTAATTTTCCTCTGCATTTGTTTAACGCCTATATGACACCATTCTTTATGTACTTCTTTTATAATTATTTTACTAAATTCCTCTGATATAATAATTTTTTCTTTGTTGTTCATTTTCCTGTAATATATCCCATCTCTTGATACTATATCTTTCTTGTTCTTTTCTATGCTGTTCTGTTCTTGGTCTTTTTTAATATCTTCTAATTTTAATAAGTTTACTATTTTTAAAGTTTCTTCTTCATTTTCTATCAGGTCCAATACTGGATTTCTACTCAAGCAATCTGCTTCCGTGTTTTCTTTCCCTGTTATTAACTCTGCTTCAATAACCGAAGCGTTACCTACCGTGCTAGATCTATTTCTCCTGTCCCTTTTCTGTCTCTCCTGTTTTGAACCAGCATTTTTCTTCCGGGTGATATCTAACCCCTTTATTTAACCTCTCACAAAAGTTACATGGCTTTTTCCCCTCATTACTTTTCCTTACGTCTTTTGTATTTTCTTTGGTTCTTGCATATCTCTTACTTATCACACTTTCATATTTTCTAACTTCATTGAATAAAGTTGTCGTATTTAAACAATTTTCTCTATCTATCTTACTTAAAATGAATTCTGGTAATCCCACTGCTATGAGGGCCACCAATGTTTCCGAATCTATGTTCTTGTTCATATCTAGCAATAACCTTTCCTTTCTTATGGCATAATCTGTCAGTGAGCCATCCTTATATTTGAAAGATAGAGCGTATGTTACTGCACTCCACCCTTTGTCCGCAAAAGTTTCTATAAATCGGTCTTTCCATTCATCCCATGCCACATCAATTGTTAATTTAGTCCATGTTGCATAGTACCAGTCTGAACATGGTTTCTCCATAAATAGCCTCAATACTTCTATTTTCATTTCATCCTCTACAATTTCGAATCTTGCACATTCTTTCTCAAACGTCTCCATCCATTGTTTGGCATTTGAGTGTCTACTTGTGAATTTCTCAATCACGAATTTGTCTGCCAGATGATTCAAATTTCCTTCTCCCTCTTTCCTTTTTGGTGCTTCTATTAATCTTTCTGGCTCTTTCTCTTCTATTTCCTCTAGATACTGGTCCCGAAACATTATGTTCTCATCTTCATCTAAGTATACCTGTTTTAGTTTCTCACTCAATTTGATCCAAACTCTTCTAAATTGATATCTTTTCCTTAAACTATTCTTTACTCTCCTGAAGCTTTCTGTTTTCAATATCTCTACATGATTTCCTACAAATCTGCAATCTTCCGGTAAAACAAATTTCCTTCCATCAGTCGTGGCAATAGAAGTTATAACTATCGTATTTGTTTTTTCATCCTTTAATGTGCCTGCGACTGTAAACTCGAATTGGAGTTTCTCCATTGTCACCAAAATTGTCGTTTTATAAGACTAAAACTCTTATCATTAAGTGAGGTTAACCAATAAACTAAAATTTGTTTTTCTGAAAACCAAAATTCAAATTGCTATTTATTATGTACATAATTTAATTACATCTATCACTATATCTAAATACCCTTACGTGAAAACCAAAAAAACGACAATTAAAGTTTATTATTCCCACCTATTCTAAACAGTTTATTTAATTATATTTATAACGAATATTCTGTCCTCCTTTTCACATCTCCTTTATATTTATAACGAATATTATATTTATATTTATATTTATATTTATAACGAATATTCTGTCCTCCTTTTCACATCTCCTTTATCTTGTATTCTTCCCCTTCCTTTGTTTATCAATCCCCACTCATTTCTTTCTATCGATGTTATTAATCGATCCTTCCAACGAGAGCTGCTTGAAGTGCGACAACACATCAAAGGAATACATTTCCTTTACATATATATATATATATATATATATATATATATATATATATATATATATACACACACAAACACACGTACATATACATACAATTATTATTAATTATTAATTTAAAGAAGAAAAAAAAAAGAAAAAAAAGAAGAAGAAAACAAAACATAAGAAAAATTATATATTATTATATTTTTTATTTATTTATTATTTAATTATTTTTTATTAATTTTAATAGTAATGTGGAATGAATTTTCTTTTTTTTGGGGGGTGGGGGGGTTTATTATAATACTTTCAATAGGAATTATGATTAGTAACATGATGCATTCATCAAACGAAACACGCGTGCAGTTTTCTATGGGAATGGGGGGGATAGGGGGGTGGGGTAGACACGTGTAATGATTTCATTTAAATGACGTAACGGTGTAACAATGTAACACGATGAGTTAATCGTTCCTTTAATATTTTTTTTCCTCCTTTTTTTCTATCCCCCTCCTCTACAAACCAAGGTGACCACCCACCCACTCACCCAGTTCAGATCTTTTTATACAAACGCACGTGTTAGTTTATTATTATTGTAGGATTTTTAAATGGAAAAACAGTTTTATTACAAAACGCAGATCCTCTCTCTTACAACGCTCAATACTCACTACTCTTTGTCGCCCGTGCATTCATTCGTCGCATTCACACCGTCCTTTATTTCGTCCGTTGTATCAGGTTACTTAAAATCTAACCGATATTAGATATATAGCGTCTTTGTGTCGGCAGACCCAAAAGATAAGACGGCGACGCTTACCGTCTCCTACATTATTATTATTATTATTTATATTTATTATA
Source organism: Polistes fuscatus (assembly GCF_010416935.1). Classification (NCBI taxonomy): domain Eukaryota; kingdom Metazoa; phylum Arthropoda; class Insecta; order Hymenoptera; family Vespidae; genus Polistes; species Polistes fuscatus. The sequence goes on along the minus strand of NW_025113075.1, from coordinate 3,036,292 downwards.
TAATATATAATTATATAATATGAATAAATAAATATTATAATAATTCTATATTTTCATATAATAATTTTTTCCATATAATAATTTCTTTTTCATTTAACAATATTTGTCATCATAATAATCTAATTCATAATATATCTATTTTCATAATAATTTTTCGTTTTTTCCCGTCGAAAATTACAATTTTCAACATAGGAAAATACGATATCTATGAATATGTGTATGCGTGTATGTGCGTGCGTTTATGTGTGGTGGTGTTTATGATAAAAATAATTTGCGAATTGTATTAATTGAAATATAACGAAACGTTTAATAATTAGGGGCATAATTTCGTGAATTTGCTATCGAATCGATATTAACACGTAACAATGTTTTTTTTTTTTTTAATAAATAATATAATTACAATGTTGTGAATATTATTGATCGTAAAATTAAGGATATTAAATATCGAATGAAAATGATTAACCAACTAATAACGAATATAACGATTTCTTGGGGGTCGAAGGGGGGGAATTATTATTTTATTTTATTTATTTATATTTTTTCTTTTTTTATTTTATTACATATATATATATAATTAATCATTTTTATAATCTGGGTCATCGTTTTATTATTTCTTATCTCGTTTTCTCGTTTCCTAGATGTTAAAGAGACCGTGTCCCCCCCCTTCCTCGTGTTTTGCACTCCTCGAATCGAAGAAAAGAAATTAAATCGAAAAAAGAAAATAAAATGAGAGACGAAAAAAAAACCCACCCCTCCGACGCGTCAACGAAAAAAGAAAAAAATAAATAAATACTCGTTTTGTCAGATCTGTTTTTTTACAACTTTTTACGACCTCATTTTATTCTACTTTCTATAAATTAACGGTGTTTCCCCCTCCCTCCTCCACCCCCCCATATAGAAAGCCGTTACAATTAATTAGAAAATGTTCATACAAACTTTCCCGGTTTCTAAATAATAAAAAAAAAATGAAACAATGATTAAACGATATAATGAAAAAAGAAATTAATAAATATTTTAGATAGAGATTATTAATGTTGCGAATATATGCGAATACAATTCGCGATACTCGAGTTAACGATCGATTAGTTGAAGTATTTTTCTTTTTTAATCGTAATTATAATTTTTGAATATAATTATTCTTAAATTAACCCATTCGTTATATATAAATCGCAAAACAAACAAATATATATTAGACTGTGCCAAATAAATCGACTATTTTTTTTTTTTCGGTCCCATATCAAAATTTCGTTGAGAGTGACGAAAAAAAAATTGTGTCAAAATTTAAGCCCTCTATCTTCATTTTTCAGTTAGCGCTCGCTAAAATAAGAATTTTCGCCAAAAAAAGTTTTTTTTCACTTATTTTTTGGTTATAGACAATTCAATATACCAAATATAAAAAAACCCTTGGTATGGTTTTGTAGGAAATTAAATTCTCTACAAAGATGATTTTTTATCGAACTTAAAAAGTCAACAGCTTTTTTTTTATAGCTGATTAAATTACATTTCGTTCTATAATTTTCATTTTTAATTATTGATGAACACTTATTAAACTACTTCCTAACGAAAAGAACATACTAATGCAATTTTTCTAGGAATATTTATGATCTAAAAAAATAGTTTTTATGCCGTAATGAATGTAAATACTGTTGAGTAATTTATATTCTTTACTTTTAAAATAATGAATTACATGTCAATTCTATTTTTTTTTGTTTTTCACCTTATTGATTCACACAAAATTCGGTGAAATTTTTCTGTTTACAGTGAGAATTGAACAAACCAATGATTGTATAAAAAATCATTAGTATTTTAATAGAAATAGAAAATTACTAAAAACGAAATATCTTAACAAATTTTAATAAATTAAAAAAATGATATTTTTTAAGATATTTCGTTTTTAGTAATTTTCTATTTCTATTAAAATACTAATGATTTTTTATACAATCATTGGTTTGTTCAATTCTCACTGTAAACAGAAAAATTTCACCGAATTTTGTGTGAATCAATAAGGTGAAAAACAAAAAAAAATAGAATTGACATGTAATTCATTATTTTAAAAGTAAAGAATATAAATTACTCAACAGTATTTACATTCATTACGGCATAAAAACTATTTTTTTAGATCATAAATATTCCTAGAAAAATTGCATTAGTATGTTCTTTTCGTTAGGAAGTAGTTTAATAAGTGTTCATCAATAATTAAAAATGAAAATTATAGAACGAAATGTAATTTAATCAGCTATAAAAAAAAGCTGTTGACTTTTTAAGTTCGATAAAAAATCATCTTTGTAGAGAATTTAATTTCCTACAAAACCATACCAAGGGTTTTTTTATATTTGGTATATTGAATTGTCTATAACCAAAAAATAAGTGAAAAAAAACTTTTTTTGGCGAAAATTCTTATTTTAGCGAGCGCTAACTGAAAAATGAAGATAGAGGGCTTAAATTTTGACACAATTTTTTTTTCGTCACTCTCAACGAAATTTTGATATGGGACCGAAAAAAAAAAAATAGTCGATTTATTTGGCACAGTCTAATATATATATATATGAAAAATACAAATTGAACAATAATAATTAATGGGTTAAAATTAGAATGATTTATCATATAATATAACAAAATAATAATATTGTTAAATAAACAACGTTGTTAAATCGTCGACTTAGCTTGGAATAAATCGTAGGGACAAACGGATGATATGTTAATGATGAAGAAAAAAAAAAAGAAACTAAAATTGAAAACTAAAAATAAAAATAAAAATATAAAAATTGAAGGATAAAAAGAGGATAGAAAAAAAAGAAAGAAAAAAAGAAAGAAAGAAAGAAAGAAAAAAAAAAGAAAATAAATAAATAATGTGTGCTCATGTTAAAATTTGTTTTTTATCTTTGACATAAAGATTGTAAGCGGCCAAATGGGATGATGACGATGATGGAAACCGTGGAAGCTGCTGTGGCAGCAACGATGGAAGTAACAGCAAAGGCGTCAACATTACCAACAAAAATACCATCGTATTCATATGCACCTAATCGACGTAATATAAACGTACCAGCATCGATCGGACGTTATCGTGAGTTATCAAATAAATTTGCCGAATGTGAGGGTGGAATAAGGATAAATCATCAAACAGGAACAGCAGCATCAGCAACAGCAACAGCAGCAGCATCAGCATCAGCAGGAAAAATGTATCGTCAAACAGCCAATCAAAGTAGAAATTGTCATTGGGTATCACATTCCGATTATCAACGCCAACAACGCCAACAACGGAGTACAATCAAAACAAAAACGTATGCAAATTAAATCATTATCAACAAAAGGCAAGGAACGTATACTTTCATCAATTGTACGTGCAATTGATGTCCGTCCAACAATCATAAGCAAATTGTCGTTCTATCGTTCCTCAACAACAGGTATACCTGTGCCCAAATATTTATCATCAACAATTGAGCGAACAATTGGCCGGACAATTGGCTGGCCAATTGGCAAGGGTACAGTTGAAAGGACAATTGGGACAGATCGATATCGGAACTAATGATCATCAAACTTTATATTGTAACGGTGTATCACCTTATTGGATCGAAGGAAGATATCCTAGCAAAAGTACATACGATTTCGTCCGAACAAAACGCGACGAATTTATCATCAACGATACCATATTGGAATACGTTTTACGCACTTACGTACACCATCCGCTTTATTTAATAGAAGCTGGTTATCCCTGTGCGTGGAATTTCGATGCCAGATTCAAACAATTCGTCAATAATTTGCACAAACCGTTCGTATCGAAGAATCAATCTAACAACGCGACGAACAATCTTCTCCCTTCTAACAAAATTGACAACGACGGACAACTAAATCGGGATTGCGTTAGATCGTCATCGTTCACGTCCTCCTCCTCAACGAAACTATGATGAGACAAAGGAGCAGTTCGATATCGACTGTCGGTGAATTGAACGTCATCGAAACTAGATGTTCCATGTGTGTTAAAGGATTTTATTTGTATCGCGCAAATGGTAATATGGACAGGCGTGAAGTTTGCGTACACCATCCGGGTGATTTGATATTTAATAACAAAGACAAGGTTAAAACTTGGACCTGTTGTAAAAATCGTGCCAGCGTATTGGGATGCAAAACCAAGTCGTCCCACATATGGAATAGTATTAAGTAATAAAATTAATTAGAATAATTGATTGATATTAATTTTTTGCCTCACAAAAATTTATTTGTGTATCAAATTGAATACATATTTGAAAAAGAAGAATCTTACATCTACACATAAAATTAATTCAAGATATACAGGAAAGGATATTCTAAAAACGTGGAATTTATTTTTTGGCTAGACATATATAATTTTAATTCATTTTTATTATGTTATAAGAAAACAGTAATGCATTCTTATTCATCTTCAAAGTCTTAAGAATTGTACGAAAAAAGTCGATTACTCGTCAAGTGGTGCGCTAGCATGAGTTGTATCGTCCTGGATTCTCGTGCCGGTTATTAACGTTCGATTCTTCGTAGGGGAGTTATTTAGTTATTAGTATTATATATAGATATATAGAACGCTCGACGCACGATGGCCAAAACGAAAAATTCTCGCTACCGAAAGAAAAAATAGAAAGAGAGAAATATCGGTTTTCTTTCTCACTCGCACTCGTATACAAAACGCTCGACGCTCGATGGCCAAGGACAATAATACTCGTTATCGCCTAAACAAATAGAAAAGGGAAATATCGGTTTCTTCTCTCACTCTCACTTGCATTCAAGACCGAGAGTCCCGAAGATTGCCGAAGATCCTTCGTTTGTGTATTAGTGCACACGGACGCTCGCACGCACACTAGCCCGCTCGCGTGTAAAAGCCGACTGAGAGGCGGGACTTGCTTCCCCACTCTTACAATTATTTTCCCATCTTCAATCCAATTTTATTCGCTTATTTTGAAAATACGAAGATAACTCATAGAACATTTTTTATGTATATTTTAATTCTCTACAACTTTTGTTTGAAACTTTTTTCGATTAAATGCCTAGATTCTAAGATAAAGCCATTTTTTACCAATTTTTATCCTTTTTTACCCTTTTTCTCAAAAACGGCACCTCTTACCGCAAAAAAATTAGCACCATTCGATTCAGCGTCGTCAACTTACCCTTAGGACAAAGATGCACGCGTTTAGCTAAAAAAGTCCGTCTTAGGCCCGCGTTGACTGGCCTAATACTCGCTATCGCATGAAAAAATAGAAAGGGAGAAATATCGGTTTCTTTTCTCACTCGACTCGCATTCATGATCGTTCGTTTGTGTTTAGTACACACGGACGCTCGCACGCACACTAGCCCGCTCGCGTGTAAAAGCCGACTAAGAGGCGGGACTTACTTCCCCACTCTTACAATTACTTTTACCACTCTTTCTCGCTTATTTTTGCAAATACGAAGATAAACCTTAGAACATTTTTATGTATTTTTCAATTCCCCACAACTTTTGTTTGAAACTTTTTTCGATTAAATGCCTAGATTCTAAGATAAGACTATTTTTTACCCTTTTTTTTAAGACGCCGTAATCAAATTGCAATAAAATTAGCACCATTCGATTCAGCGTCGTCAAATTACTCTTATATCAAGTTTGCCCCAGTATTCCTAAAATTAAGGCATTTTGGCCTTTTTTGACTGGCCTACTAGTTTCTTGCAGCGCGACGACTTCTGCCCCGTACTTTTCAATCTCCTCGATCATCGATTGCAATGCCCCGGTTCTGTACAGACTTCTTACGTTCCACGTACCCACTTTGAGATCTCTCCCGTTTTTGGACTTTACCCGACATGAGTTCCCCAGGATAGTCCCCACCCGGAGATCCGAATGGGGGACTAGTTTACCTCTGGAAAATTTTACCCTAGCAGAATCCATGCCGAGGTTTGGTTGTTACCAGATAAAGTCTTTACGCGATAGAAATATAATACCTATAAAGTTTGAAAAAGAAAACAAAAATGCGGTTCTTACATTTTAATTTCTACCTGAAAATGTTTTGAATCGTTGGCTTAAAAATAAATCCTAAAAATTACTTGTCTTTCTAAAAATAAATTACAGTATTCGCATATGATGTGTAACATCTGACATGTTATGTTACGTTATGTGGTAAATACGCAATAGTAACTTAAATCCTGAAAAAAATGAATCGGGTAATGATTGGAAATAATTTTTTATCGAATAATTATATTTTTAATGAAAATTTTATTTAATTAACACAAGGAGTAATGCAAATTTTATCAAAAATAATTATTCTTGTTCAATTTGGGGAAAAGCGGAGACAATAGACTTATGATAACTAAAATATGACACATATACTTGTGATTTCAAAGTATTTAAAAATCGTTGAAAATAGCGCGCGCAACCCCGGTTTCCAGTAACACATTTCCGTTCCTTTTCACGAAATCACTCCCACAAATAATATCGAACAACCGAAAGGAAAGATATTACACATCAAAAATAAAATTATCTTTTGATTTCAGGACTGGGTAAATAATCGCTATTTTCTCAATTTTGCAATAGATTTGCTTTATTTAGAAAACTTTAATTCTCGCTCTTATTATCTATTTTATATAAGAACGAAATTATATATTTCATATACAAATTATATATTTCATAAAAGAACGAAAAATATATTATAAATCATAAAAATATATTCTATAGTTGGTTAAACCTATAAAATACTAGCAGCTACAATCTATCACATAGATTTCATGATACGCACAAAAGCAAATATTTTCTTTCATTTTTTTCACACTAAATTGCAAATATTAAATCGAAAAGAAAAAGTTTTATTATATTTTTCCGAGTGTATTATAATATTGCGTCTCGGGATGAACTAGATGAGGAGTTTAAACTGAAGATAGAAAAAACTTAAAAGCTTCATTTCTGCTTCTGATAATCCAAAGAAGGGTAAATCGAAAGAAACAACAAAACGGAGGGCGGCGGAGTTAAGTTCTCTGACGTAAAATTAAATCGGCTACAGACAGCGTGTCATTAAGGCAGAACTGCATCATAATTGTTTAATACTGGTACAATAAGACAACGATTTTTAGAACTTTCTAAATAATCATATCCGCTATAATATACTTATTAATACTTATAACTTACTTTTCTATTAATACTTTACTCTTTGATTAAAATTGCTCTCTACGTATTTATCTTACTTTTTCATTTGTTCTTTGACAAACGCAAACATCATTTAATCCTTCTTACGCGCACGAGTCTCGTTCGAAGATGATCCTTTTCCCAACCCATAAAAATACGGCCAATATCACCCAACCTTAGGATCATCAAAAGTCATCAAGTAGTCCACTGAAATAGAGCCAGACACCCTAAATTGGGGGTAGAGAGGGGGAAATTGATCTAAGGGTAAGTCGACGACGCTGAATCGAATGGTGCTAATATTTTTGCAATAGGATCCCAAGTTTTTGAGAAAAAGGGTAAAAAATGGCCTTATCTTAGAATCTAGGCATGTAATCAATAAAAGTTTCAAACAAAAGTTGTAGAGAATTAAAAAATACATAAAAAATTTATATTAAAATTTATTAAGAAAAAAAAATTAAAAAGAAAGAAAAAATTTTAGAACATTTTTTATGTATTTTTCAATTCTCTACAATTTTTGTTTGAAACTATTTTCGATTACATGCCTAGATTCTAAGATAAGGCCATTTTTTACCCTTTTTCTCAAAAACGAAGGATCCTATTGCAAAAATATTAGCACCATTCGATTCAGCGTCGTCGAATTACCCTTAGATCAATTTCCCCCTCCCTATCTCCAATTTAGGGTGTCTGGCCCTATTTCAGTGGACTAAAGGTAGGTATGACTACAGTGCTTAAAACGCTAAACATAATGAAAAACAAGGGACTCGCGAAGAGATACGCCGTATTTTCTTTATCGCAAAGTTTTTTTTTCTCACCTTTCGATGCGTTAAAAAGATCCTCCGCTTCTTCTTAACTTCTCTTTTTCGTTTATCAATCTTCACGATGAAATGAACAATTAGATGCCTTTAAAAAATCCTTCGTTAAAATCTAGATCTAGTCACAGCCTTTCATAGAGATACAATGGTACGGCAATTATGATAAACATTAGAACTCTACAAAAACAAAACAAAATAAAAAACAAACAATACCATAGCTACGCGATTAGATATCTCCCAACGCGGTACTGAACGTTAATATTTTTTTTTATCGCGAGAGACTCGAGGAAAAACTACCCGGAGCCTAAATATTCGTTCTAATTGCTTGGATTTTTGGAAAGAAAAAGAGGGAGAAAAAAGGACGGGGTCTCGTTTTGCCAGTGGTATAATCTGTTGCGAATGCTCGAAACATTTCTATTTTCTATTTCTTTTTCTTTTGTTTTAAATCAAAAAGCATTACACATTAAACGAGCAAATAGGGCTAATTGAGTAAAGCGATGCCATTTTCTTTCTGGTAAAAGTCGCTTGAAAAATCGCTTGATTATCATTCGGAAGAGCAGAGATTAAAATTTACAATATAAGTTACAGAAAAAAAAAAAGAGAATACTTTCAAGAGGGTTTCTTTTTTTTCTCCTTATCTACTACAGGAATGCATATAAATGCAGATAGACGCGGCTTTTTGGAACAAGTGACCCGAATATACTCACATAATTGGCACAATAGAAAACAGTAGTAAAATTAACATTTGCGGTATCATGTACATTACTCGTACTATTGAAATTTCAAATTGCACCATCGTAGTTTACGTTAAAACGAATAATTCACGTTACCTTGATAACCTTTTTTCTTTTCTTCTTTTTCTTTTAAGAAATGTTAAAAAATAGAAAATGAAAATAATAGAATGAAATATTCAAGGTGAAAAGTTTTGTAGATCGAAAGCTTACCAACTACGAAGCATAGAGGTACCTCGATAAAAATGGATAGGTAACAAAGATGGGAATTAAAAGAGAAGGAAAGAGGAAGGGGGGAGGAAAAGGGTCTTTCGTTTTTTCTCTTTCACCTAACAATAAGAAAATGTAGGTTAACAATAGAAAAACGATGACAAAGTATAATAATAGGACCCTGAAGAATAATGGAAATCTACTGACTCGTTTTATCCTAAAATATCCACAAATTTCTCATTTACAACGCGCCGTTGTAACGTAAAATTAAAATCTTTTTAAAATAATTTTGCATTCTTTTCGTCGATTAACATTTACAAAACGAAACATTTAACCCTTATCTATTTACCAATCTATGGAAACTATCAAAAATTGACTAACATTTGTGAATAGCATTTTTTTTTCTTTTTTTTTTTTCAATTGAAAACAATCGATTTTCATTGTATCAAAATTATTCAAAATATTACCTTGCTTTCAACATCCTACGATTTATACTTTACTGATGCCAAATTCTGCCATAAGATAACACGCCGAACAAGTGATCTATTTTACTCTAGAAACTACATACTCCGTTAACTGACAAAGAGAGTTTATCCTATTCAGTCAGATATATCCACCTCAAACATATCTTGTTCAAGCGGTTTTTTAATCCAAGTGCCAAGTTGAGCGCGTACGAAAGTGTCCTTCAATTGACGTTTGGCAAGCTGTTGTAACAGAAAACAAAATAAAACAACCTCCTTTTCTTCTCTTTCTACTTGTGTATATACATGTATATATATATATATATATATACAGGGTATTCAAAAAAAACCATTCAATATTTATATAGTATATAGGATACATTGTACTAATTGTGAGTAAAAAAGCTTTAGTAAACATAGATCAAAAGGTCAACCGTTTCTGAGATATAAACATTTTTGTTTGCTAGCATCATAATTGATTTACTTGCTTCCATCGCATGCGATTTTAACTTTAGTGTTTTTAAACCGCGTTATGAATGTTCTTATTCAAGTACCGAAATTAGATTTCATTGAGAATCAGTCAGTTGTAAATCGGCGATTAAAAAACAAACTTGACCTTTAAATCTCAGATGCGACTAATCCTAGCAAAAAAAAACTGACGTCATATTATACTCCCAAATTTTTCATGCAACTTTTGTTCCATAAACTTTTCTGCTACTATCATACTTTCGGAGCTATCTTGGTGGCAAGAGTTAATGAATCACCCTATATATACAGGGCATTCCACGTCAAATCGACCATTTTTGACCCCGACCCCTTTCGATTTGGCTGAAACTTTTTTGTCATTTTCTACCCCACTGAAAATATTTCTGAGAATTTTTAAAAATTTTTTTACCCAACCCATAAAAAGTTATGAATTTTTCAAAAAATTGGCTTTTCATATTTTTCAAGTAAATATAATTAACAATTTATTTAGATTTCTTTGGTCGCTTAAATAATTTAGAAACAGTATACATATTGTTCTGAATTAGAATAATTCCGTACAAAAAAACACCATATGCAACCATAACGGTGAAGTTTTCGCTAATTGAAAACTACGATAAAGCTGCAGATGATCTAGATGACAGATTTAAAAAATAAAAAAACAATTGCAAGAACGCAACAGTTGCATAGTGTTATATCAAGCAATGATGGGTGTCTTTTGTAAGGAATTATTCTAATTCAAAACAATATACTTTTTATAAATTATTTAAGTGACCAAGGAAATCCAAATAAATTGTTAATTATATTTACTTGAAAAATTGACCAATGATGCATTGCAACCTTTATGTAATTATAATTTTCGATAATATATAATTTAACTAATTGTAAGGTCATTAAATAGATTTAAAAATATTTATATATATTTATTTAATTTTATTTTGGTATAAAAACAATTATATTGCGAAAAAATAAAAAAAGAATTTTTAAATTAGGAAAAAAAATAGAAAGAAATTTCGGCCCATCAGGCGAAGCTCGGAATTAAGTTCAGAATGAACCAAAATTTAAAAGGAAAAAATAAAAAAAAAATAAAAAATACCAGAATTTGAAAAATTTGAGGTTTTTTCCAAAAAAAACGAAATTTCTTAAAGAATTTGACTTTAAATATTTTTTTTCTATTTTTTTCCAAAAAGTACATTTAAAAGCAAAATATTAAAAAAAAAAGTACATTTAAAGGCCAAAAATTTAAAAAAAAACGTCCCGATAAATCAATTTTTGATAAAGTTACGGCTATTTGAAAAAGAGCCATTTTTGAAGAAAATTCATAACTTTTTTTGAGTTGGGTACAAAAATTTTCAGAAAGGTTTTCAATGAGGTAGAAAATGATAAAAAATTTTCAGCCAAATTGAAAGGGATCGGGGTTAAAAGTGGTCGATTTGACGTGGAATGTCCCACATATAAAATATTCATACATAGATATTTACAGCCATGATAATTTGCCTTACATAATAAGTATTATATATCGGTAACTTACAGAGTAATCTCGAACCAACGATTTCGCATCGAGGTAACAACGACATTGATTTTGATCGACATCGTCAATTGTTTCCAATTTACCTAGTAGGCTGAAGAACTTTCTGAAGAGCTCCTGCTTTGAAAGTCTAGAGGGTTTACCCAATTTGTCCTTTCCTGTGGTACAGTTAATTTCTTCTGCTTTGCTTTGACCTACATAAATTATAGCTTCAATAGAACAAAAAATTGAAGCATTACAAAGAATAGATTCAGGTGATTCTATAAAGTCAGTTGCTATCGAGTTTAGTGAAGGAGAATTTATCGTAAGAAACATAATATCGAAGAAACACATATCGGAAGAAAACATGAGTTGCAATAGAAGATTATGCAATAAAAATAATTAGTTATCATATAAATCAGAAAGAAAAAATATCATGAAAGAGACTGCTAATAAAGAAATGGAGGAAATATTATTTATAAGATTTTTATATGAAACAATTATAAGATTAACAGTTAGCAATCCCATTTTACAATATGAATTGCAGTGATAATAAATGAAGTACAAGTAAAGCTTGATTGAATTAATTTGAACACGTTAATCACAGAACCGATTTTGCTCTGCTTTTTGTTCAGATGGCATACAGCGGCAATTACTCTGCGAGGTGTTCAGTTACAAAGTATAAACAGAACACAGCATATACATCAAGATAACAATTATGTTTCACTGTCTACTGAGAATATAGAAATGGCACAGCCAATGCAGAAGATTTAAAGGATAAACAAAAAATAATCAGATGGAGATTGGAAAAAGGAGACCCAAAGAAAAGCTGCAACCGCCTAAATAAAAAATTCACTATCTACCCCATTATTGTCGCTAAGAATATTTGGTGAGTATTTTATCAATAGTCTAGCCACGTTGGATTACTAGTTCCTATATCAATCACTAAAGCCAAGCAATGTTGGCACAGTTAGTAAAATGGATAAACATAAGTACCGATAGTCCAATTAATACTGTATTTCGGTGCTTTGCCTGGTTGCCTAGATTTGGGCGAAGTTGTTCGACTAATCAATGGTTTGTTAAGCCTGAATGATGGTGGCAGACCTTGAATAGTATTTTCAATACGGCCGCAAACAGCTCGATACACGTGACTAAGGTTCCACGACCTGCCGACAACGATGCTGTGGAAGTAAATTGGCTCAATGAAATGACTTAGAAGTGCACCTTGCACACCAAGTACGTTCCATCGAGCTATTTTATCTGAACACGACATCGTCAGCAGTTTTTCTCCCTGCAAATTGAAATAAATAAATAAATAATAAGTCAAATTACGAAGGAATTTAATTAAATCATTGATGTGTTACTTTAATTTTAAATCGTATAGTCGTACTTACCATAAGAACACCATCCCAAGTTTGAATTTTTTCGTAGTTCTTCACAGATATTGTACCTGATGAAGATTCTATCTTAACTCTTAATTCACCTCTGGCCTTTCTATTAGGATATTTTTCCATGTTTTCTTCGTGAGGAGAAAATATTGTAGCATCTCCGCAAGGAGCTGTATTTATGTATAAATGAAATTGAACTCCCTGTTTCAACCTAAATCCCTTCTTTATGCGTTCCAAGACAGACTCTGCGGATCGATTTTTGGTATGCAATTCCAACTGTTTGTACAAATATTCACAGAGACATCGTCGAGCTATCACTTCTGCGTGGCAGTCATTTAAAGCCCTACCGCTTATGCTTAAATGATCCCCAGATATACATTTCGTACCTTAAATTAATAAGAATAATCAAGATGTTATTAAATTCAAGAGGGATTTAACAGAGATCTATGCTTTACCAGCACTGACGCATATTAATTTGGCATCCGATCCGTTTGTTTGCACTATGCCAGCTAATACTTTGTATCGAGCATATTCCTGTATACCCTGTATAAGTTTAGTGAATTTCTTATTTACTATTTTTCCTATTTTATCTGCCAAGATTTGTGGCAAAGTCATTTGTTTTTGCCATAGACCAAATGTTGAAAAGTTAAATAACACAGGAACAAGATGATTATCTCTGTTTGTGACATCACTGGTAAAATCAGATTCCGGAGAAATAACAGGCTGGCACTTATTAATAATTGGTGTATTACGGAACTGCATTATATCTCTTAAAGCAAGTTCAGCGGCAGCATGTTTAGCTATCTTTTTGGTACGTCCTTTGCCCTCATAAGTTTTTCCATCTATCTGTACTGCAATGGTAAATATAGTAACAGTTTCACCAACTAACTTGTATACCGCTGCAATTTTCAATTCTTCTAAAGCACATATCGCATTCTTTGGCTGTGGATTTGGGTGGTCCTTTTTTGATGTAGGTACATATGCTGAAAGAATAAAAGAGAAACTTATTTGCTCAAAGATATTCTACAAAACTATATGAAAACATATATGATGAGAATTTATCAAAGTAAAATAAAAAAGAAGGAATCATGTTATTAACACTATTATTAACAATGTTATTAACACTGGGTTTACGGATATTTCTTATACAGAGTCTTTCATCTAACTAGACCACCTTAAATATATTTCTTGTTTCGTACGATAGAAAAAAATGTCAGAGGGAAGAAATTTACTGTTCGAAGGCGCCAATATGATGATGGACCGAATTTTTTTTCTCAAGGTAATTTTTTTCGATATGTCAAGGTCATCGTATTTTTTTTAAATGGGACTGCATTTTTTCACTACAACAGTCTTATAGCTTATAAAAAAAACAAATCTAACAAAGTGCAATATGTTGACCTTCAAGTAACAGAGAAAATTGTGAAATGTTGTCTCTTATACTTTTGAGTATACAATTTTTTGCTTATTAAGTGCTTACGTTGATTTGCATTTGTTTCTTCATTACCATCCTCCCAGCGCGTACTGAAGTTACTGACAAAAATTTAGTATAGTTAGATGAAAGACCCTGTATACCTAACTCTATGGACACGCATGAAACATACATTTTCATTAAAAAAAGAAAAATATAATTATACATTACAAACTTTAAAATGAAAATATAAGTACATTTATTCCATGCATTCTTTTCACAGCTCGTGCCAGAACACTCCTCACTTATACTGTATACGTTTTTTAAACTGTTATTTTCTCTTCTAGACATATTTAGATGATAAAAAAGAACTATTTGTTAAAATAGTGTAAAATTGAATTTCACAATAATATTAATAATTCGCAAAATGCGTTAATATTCTTTTCTTCAGTGCGCGAACAAATAGCAATTAAAACTTCAAAAACGTTTCAAGACTGTGACTGCAATTCACATTCTGCACTCCTTTCTTTCTTCTAAATGCATATCCCTTTGTAACATAGGGTATTACCGGTGACGCAATCGGGCTTATCAACATTGATGTAAGATAGCATATCGCTGCATTGTACGTTTACAATTGATAGAATTATATTCTTGAAGAACTACGTCTTTTATGACGTTCATATTTATTACTGCCTTAATGCTCGTATAGGTAAAATTAATTTACTAACAGTTATGCTTATATTACGACCGCAACAAATTGACGCATACTCGCAGAAATAGGTATACCATACAGAGAATTTCATTAGAAAATTTTTGAAAAAAATAAACTTTGATATATACTTCCCTCCTTAAATGGATAAAAATCAGTACAAGTGTTAAGAGAGAAGATACATATAGACACTCGAAATTTAGATGACTTTTTGATGAATTTTTTTTTTTTTAAATAATTTATTCTACATTTGTGAAACTTGGCATTAAACCACTTGGTGGTTTATTTATATTTTTAACTATTATAAAAAAATTAATTATCATACCTAAATTGTTCATTACTTGTAAAAGAGATGTATATCCTTCATTGAATAATCCTGCTGCTATATACATGACAATTTCAATAACTTTTAATCTTGAATCTAAGTGACCATCCAAATGGTCAAATTAAAACTCTCATTTGCATTCTACGTATGGTCACCCAAACATCTTTCGAGCAAAGCATCTCGGGATAAATCTTCAAATATTGGCTTTACATACTTTTGGACTCTGTATATAATGATGCAGAATGTTGAATAAGTTTTAAATTTTCTCCAGAAGTTTCAGCTTTTTGCCACTTGCACCAGCTGTCAAGACCCAGCAGACAGCCTTAATGTTTTGGATTATCATCCGTTGAGCATATATGATATATTTTTCGTTTTCCAAATCATTCCGTACAGAATGAGCTCCAAAACTAAACTGAACAAAACTGACAGCAACATTGGCTCTGACCAGTTGGCTCTAGAAAGATTGAAAGGAAATGACATTTGAAAAGGTAGTCAAAATCGATCGCTCAACTATACTTCTGACAGCACTCGAACACAAAGTATAGGAGGGTCACGTTTATAAATTATAACATGAGATTTAATTAATTAAGTTTTACAAATTTGGTGACACATTCATATTTTCTCGACTGAGAAAAGAATTAGAAAAAAATATAAATACATTACTTGATTCGAACGCTTATTAACATGTATAAAATAATAGGACAGAAACCCTCGATAACCAAGACCTTGGTTAATTGAAACGTCAGATAAACATGAATCGATTAATCAAGGTTCTACTGTATATTCATCATAAAACAAAATATTTTAAAATTTATGGCTTGGAAATATTTATTTGTTCTTACATAATTTTACATAATTAACTTATTTTTTACATGCACACATCTCTTTATTTGTTGATATACTATATACACAAAGAGGTTTTTTAGTAATCGGATGTATTCCATGCTCCGCAGTTATTCCTATGGGATTCTTCAAGAATTCAATCATTCTTTTAGCAAGCAAACGATTATTTTCATGTACTTCTGGATGATGTAAATATTCATTTAGCTACGAAAATAAATTTATATTAATAAATTTTCTTTTCTATAATAAGAAAATTTATAAAGATGTATTTATTAAAATTTATTTCGCGACGAGCGATAGACAAACAAAACGTTTAACTGAATACGGCATTTAATTTTCAAAATTCTGTAACCAAGTACGACAAAGTCCTGCCATTTGTAGATATGTGAATAAAAGAAATATTACATCTCAGTATAATACTTATAATCATTTGTTGTTCAAAGTTTAAAAAAATTAAATATTACAAATGAGTATAAAAAAAATATTTTGTTTAATAATATGAATGTGACGAATTTACAGAAACATAAAATTTACTTTAACTCCTGAAACTTCTGAACTTTGTATTTTTTGTAAATGATGCATCTTGATGCCTCCTAACAATCTTTATAGTAGATCGTTTTTAGGCGTACGGTGATATACTGATTAAATTTGAGTCATTACTGCTTATATTATTTTCATTTATATCACAGATAGTTCAATCTGTTGCAAGAGTTAACATATAATTATATGCATATAATCATAACATATAAGAATTATATAGCATTCATTTTTGTTCCTATGTTAAGTTTTTCATATCTAATGAATAAATTAAAAAGCATCAATTTTAAAACGACGTAGGTTTACTTCTCCCGTATTCTGCTAAAGATTTTGAAATGACATAGAACTACGTTTCCCATCGCGAAAGTGTTAATAATAATTCCTACCTTTATCCATTTACATTCAGAAATCTCTACTTCACACTTCGTAATATCAAAAGTACAAGGTGTTAAATAAGCTATCATGTATATATCTGAACAATCAAAGGCAGCATTATGTGAATGTCTAAATGCTACAAGACATTTGAACATTGTTTGAATACCTGTCTCTTCTAACACTTCCCTTTGTGCAGCTTCGTCTATATTTTCTCCTAAAAAATTAAATTATTCAAATTGTTCATTGATCAAATTTATTTTGTTTTTAACCCTCTATGGGCCAAATTTTGGTTATAAATAAAAAGAAATTTTTTGAACTGAAAATCAACAATTATAAACATATATATGCAGATGAAAACCAAATTTTCCAGTTTAAACAATTTTATTACATTAAATTTACTGTGTTACTTTCAGGTAACAACGGCCCATAATGTTTCCACTTTTGCATAGAAAAACTTAAGCATGGAATTCTATGAAGTAGTTTGCACCTGGCGTTAAACATAAATGTATATTGCATTTTTAACATTTTATTTTCGGAATTCCCTTACATCCGGGATTGTTTTTGCAGCGTCCTCTGTTGTCCAAAAAAATTGGCCAATATACTCCTTCATCTTTTCGCATGTTTTGTACTGAAAGTACTAAATTTGGTCTTCTTTTTATATTTTTATGTAATTATTTATCTACATTGGTAGAAACAGAATGCCCTCTTTTCTTACGGATTCTTAATTATCTTATGTTTCTTATGGACATAAACAAAATGCAATGCCAGTTTTAAATTTCAATAAATGGTATTGACGCCTAGGGCATACAGAATGTGATGAATAGTCTCGCTTATATAACAGCCAAGCATTTTTTTTTTGTCAACCGTTAAATCTAGTAGATGAAACATTATGCAGTGGTACAACTTTCTTGATTGAATTTTTATTCAATACAACGCTATTAACGAATCAACAAAGTCTACTCCAACCATGTGTTGGAACACACAAGCTTTATCCTAAATATACTGAAATGTTCCATAATAGCCCATTATTACTTCAAAGTAACAGAACTGTATCATAAAAAAAAAGTAACAAAATGATATTGAAATGCAAAAAAATAAATTGTTATTGATATTCAAACTCAAAATGCCGAAAAATTAGCATGTTACCTGAAAGTAACACTAGCCCATAGAGGGTTAACATGTCTTATTTATTTTATTTAACATTCTGCTCTGCTTCCCGTTAAGGCGACACATGATGATGATCACACGTCAAGGTGTTTGGTTATAAAGTACAGTGGAACCTCGGTTTGCGAACATTATTCGTTCCAGATATATGCTCGTAATCTGCAGCAATTGTATATTAAAACAAATTTTGTCATAAGAAATATATAATGGAAAATCGAATAAATCGTTTAAAAATTATTTATTCATATAAAAATGATATAAAATAGAAAATACTAAAAATAAGTAAAAATTCAATAAGTTAATCTTCACGTAAATCAAGTTACTTGAAATCCAAGGTTTAACTGTATAAACGGAACATAACACATACATGGCAGTGACACAATTGTGTTTCACTATCCGTTTGGATTATGAGAATGGCGCAACCAATACAGGAATATATAAAGTATAAACAAAAGATAATTAGATGAGGAATGGTAAAAAGGCAACCACTAAGACGCCGTCTAAACAGAAAACTCACCGTCAGTTCTTATAGACCGCACTATGCTAACGTGTTGAAGATATTACCTGGTTCAATATAACCGCCTGGTAGTTTCCAGAACAGATGGCCTTTGACATTTTTTTCCTTTACAACTAATATCTCTGAAGTTTTTTCATTAAAGACAAATGCTCCTACTCCTAAATTTGTATGAGCATAAGGTGGAATATTACAGACTGTTTCTTTGTTTAACCAGTAATATAGCATAACATATTCTTCTCGTGCATGATGAAATTTAAAACCATTTTGTACTAAAATTGGTATCCATTCGGAGTGCGACAAGTGCACGCGAAACCAAATTGTCCGTTTCTTTTGTTCTGACCAAATTTTTAAGGAATCTATAAAAAAAGATCTTTTATTGAAAATATCATTATAATACCGTAGAAACGTATGTAACATTTAATTTGCATTTGAGTATTAGTAATATGCATTAGTAATATGCATAGAGTTTCCTCTATACTATTACTCCTCCATTGGAACCAAATACATTGAATTTACTTTCATCTGTGAATAATACTTTGTTTGAGAAACTTATTGGCTTGTCTATATGACTTCTTGAAAAATTCATGTATTTCATTCTATTGACTTTACTAATGAAGGATTTTCAACGTACATTTAAAAGCTAACTATTAATAGAATCATAATAGTTTTCTATAAGTATCTCTAATAAATAGGAATGAAAACAGATTAATCAAAATTCATAGCACTTACTGATTATTTTAAAATACTATTATAAGTAAATTTACATCGTAAGGGTTGATTTTAAGATCCATGTTAATAAGACATTTTTTATTTCTCTTGGTAAATACTATAAGCCCTTAACATATCGAATCCTTCTTTTACCATACTGTACATGATATAATATGTATCTTGCCTGATCCGTTACAATCATGAACTAATATCGGATGAGCCAAACTCATTTGTTAAATCGATTAACTTCACAAAGCTAATAGTAGAGATAATTAATAAAATAATATACATTGTCGTATCATTTATTATTGAGCGATCATAAATACTATTCTCATTTAGTAATGTTAGGCCTAATTATTAAGAAAATTTATTGTAAATATAAAAAGTTATGTATCGATCAGTGCTTGGACAATAAAATTATTAAAAATTTGTAAAATAAAGTTAATCATTTTTGCCTGTTAACACATCTCAAATAATAGTAATTTTTAAAAGTAAAATTATAAAAAATAGGATAAATGTATGTACCTTGTAAATATTGAGGAAATACTGTAATCAGACAAGGTTCTTCGATGGAATGTATAGTTACACCATTATAATTGTCATTGTGACCTTGAAAACATTTTATGGACATATTTGCAAAATATTTACCATTAAAATTGTATCTATTGAAATAAGAGTATAAAATAGATCGAAATATAATCGATTGATGTAGAAAATCTCGTTTTATCGATGCCTTGGTAACACGAAACAATTTCAGAACTATAGTATTATACATTGGAATAATTCATGATTTTGGTTTTAATAATATCGTATCATGCTGCACTCAAGAAAGCAAACGTGCTTTATTCAACATAGATAACTTTACGTAATACATACGTTAAGATTTAAAAAAAAATGATTGCAAATATAAAACCATATTTGAAGGTTAACTTGAGTTTATACATATTATAAAATCAACAGGATTCCATAAATATAAATATTTTTATTTATCCTAATGACAAAGCATGTTTTAATAAATAGTATAGATATATTAAAGTGTAATATATCTATTATATTCATAAGAAAATAATAGAAATACGTTTATGATATGTCACGCGTTACACGCATCACGCACAACCAAGTACATACACATGTATTTGGTATTTGATAAGTAAATATTTATTAATAAATATATAAGCACTTAGATATAAATAATTAATGATATATTTTTGATTAAAAAATAAATCAATATATATATTTATACTTATAATACATATACATTTTATCTTTGTTTCTATCACAAGTAAATATATACACGACCGTTCTTCGTATGTTCTTACAGGATAAGTATTTTAATTAATCATATGAACAGAATTTTTCTTTGCCCCAAAAATAATCGAGGTCCTCATAAACTTTGTTAGCACGAGAATTATAATGCAAAGCCTCGCAAATACGACAATAATGACGAGACACGCTACCGAAATAACCGTGTTCATTCAATACTTGGAAATGTTGACGCCATACGTGAAATTGAAGATAATTATTAATATTATGATGGAAATTTTGAAGATAATGTGCTAATTCGTACGAACTAGCAAAATCATTAACGTGTAGATATGATCCTGATGGTAAAAGTCTTTCGCAATCGCTTTTCGGAGCACCCATAATAATCGGAACTGCAAATTTGTTGTATCCATTCCAAAATACTTTTTCGGTCAAATATTCTTTACAATTAGAATTTTCGAAAGCTAGATAAAATTTGTAAGCATTTAAGGCGGGACAATCGGTGTCAAAGTGACCAGGGCAAGCTGTTCTATTACCCCCCTTACATCGTCCGTAAATATCAAGATCGTTACCCAATATTGATTTCAAAGAACGGATGTATATCCACCTTTTGTTTTTACCAGAACAATTGCTGGCCATTATCGCGACGAGTTTTGTTTTCGAACTTAGGAAATAATGATATAAATACGTTAAATTGTTAAACGAATTTCTCGTCGAGGATATTGGAATAGTTCTACCGTAAGGTACAGGTATATCGCTATCCATGCGGTACGACATTGACCAATTAAATAAGCCATTGTAATCTGATAATTTTTGATTTTTGTAATAAAATGTATGCATCGGAGATTCGTCCGTTAAAAATATCCATCTCTGATTCGAACGAGTTCTAATAGGTAAATTTTTCACGCTTTTAGTAAAATGAAGATGGAATACAACTGCGTCCACTGTATTTAAATCTTCCGAATTGTAACTCAATAAACAATTATCGACCGAACAATTCTCCCAAGGTGAAAATCTGAAATTATTGAGGAAAATAGATGTAAGTAAGATGTGAATTTTAAATATGTAATTTAACAAAAACAAAGCTAACTTAATATTAGTAAATCGTCTAATGTGTCTTCTTTCCAAAAATGGTCCGTATTTCCAAATTAGAATTATATAAGGTTTCGATTTTTTGTGTATTATTAATGGTAAGAATTTTTTCGACGCTAAAAGCCACTGTCCGAGTCTCGAAACATTTGTAAACTTAAAAACACGAAGAAATGATTTATTATAATAATATAATTATTAGTAAAATTTCACAATTACTTTTATAACTCAATACCTCTTGCTCTACAAATTTTGTTTTTCTATTTGTTATTGTTAATTCTTTCGGAACCATTAAATTTCGTGTTGCGTCATCTAAAGATAACATTTCTTTAACAGAACGTTCATTAATATAGCGTTGAATAATCTTATTAACATAAATAATCAAAACAATAATACACAAATAAATAGAAATTCGGCGATAATTTCGAAATATTAACAACATCACAAAATCGATATTGTAAAACATCAGAAGTTGGAAATTAATTGTTTAAATGAAATTTTAAAAATCATTCACTAATCATCATCACTTCTCGTAGAATATTGTACTTATTGTTATTAATCTCAATGATTATAGCACTATTATTTCTAATTGTTATAAAACTTTCTAAGAAAATTTGTACTTATCAGATAACTAAATAAGATTAAATTTACGACTTATCACATTCAAACGCTCAACGTATAATGAATTTCTACTAACGTAAACAAATGAAATATAATGTAAGGAAATAATAGAAAGAAAGAATGAGATCGTTTAACGATAAAAAAAGAACCGTTTGTCGTGAAAGTGGTCTCGATTGTGTTGGTTAACCAAGTGTTACTTTACTCGCTATTGATTTCATGCTTTTTATTTAATAACGGGATTTTTATTATTGTGTAATTTTATTAATATGTCTTTTAAATAAATTTCTTCATAGATTTTACAATTAATTAGTAATCTTAATAATTAATATATTAATTAATTGTATATGATTTAAGAAATAAGTTAATAAGACTTATATAAATATATAAATATATTATATTTATATATATATATATATATATATATATATATATATATATATATAACTATTGCCTGTTTAAAACTTCAAGAAAGATAACTAATGATATTGTTTAGAAAATGATATATCAATATTCATTTTTCTATGATTATAATTGATAAAATTTAACTTATAATTAGATTAAAATACTGTCCATCGATGCAAATTTAAAAATTCTGGATAATCTCTGTTTCCCGCTGAAAAATATTTATCTTTTATTGCTTTTTAATGTCTCTACATTGGCGTTACTGGATTGGTCAACCGCAGTTTTTTCATCCACGAATCACGTTAGTATAGAAAAAGATCGTCGTCACCATGGAGACTACACAAGGAGCACGAACTCAAACGTATTAATTGCCAAAATCTAAGCTCAAAAAAGTTGGCACACGACCACCAGACTAAGAAAAATGAAGATATACATTTAATTGCTAGCTATTTGTTAATTCGAAATCTATATGTTTTAAAATTTTTTATTAATTATTTAATTAGTTATTGATAATTAAATATTTGAAAATTTTTTTCTCAGTAAAGCAACGTATTTGGCCACAACAGAAAAAAATGAATAAGTGCGCTAAAGTGCTAACAAAATGTTTATTTAAAATACATAACTTTTAACTTTATTAATTAATTATTTAATTAGTTATTAATTAAAAATCACAAACGTTATGAAAAGGTTATATGTTACGCGCATGCGCAACCACAAATTCAAGGTGCATGCGCACTTTGAAAAAAATAAAAGTAAAGTTGGTAAACCTGCAGGGGATATATTTAAAGTTGATTTCCAAAGGAACAACCACGGAGACTATATAAAGAACACGAACTCCATGTATACAAATGGGATATAAAAATAAGAGGGCGCCCGTGTTATATTTCGTTATCAGAACATACTCATCATATAGGTTAAAAGAAGTGTTTCTTTTTTTTTAATAAACATACTTATATGACTTCAAAAATATAGTTTTTAATTCTGTCTTAAAAAATAACTAAGAAAAGCTGTCATACCTTAACTAATAATAGATTGCTTTTTATAATGGTCTCAAAAATGTTATAAGGTTAAATAAACACGTATATCATTTATAACTGATTGGTATAAATTTTGTTCTAAGCAATAATTGTCGCTAAATAAATTGTAAACAAATTCAATTCAAATATCATTTTGTTACTTTTTTTTATGATACAGTTCTGTTATTTTGAAGTAACAATGGCCTATAAGAGACATTTCTGTATATTTAGCATAAAGCTTGTGTGTTCTGTCAAATGTAAGAGCAAGTTGAGGAATTTATTGCAGCGAACAATTTCTGACCATGTTTACCAGTTTTATTGCGGAAGAGTAGAATGATATAATTCGTAATCTAAAATATCTTTAAGTATTAATCAACTTTAAATATATCCCCTGCAGGTTTACCAACTTTACTTTTATTTTTTTCAAAGTGCGCATGCACCTTGAATTACCTTCATAACGTTTTGTGATTTTTAATTAATAACTAATTAAATAATTAATTAATAAAGTTAAAAGTTATGTATTTTAAATAAACATTTTGTTAACACTTTAGCGCACTTATTCATTTTTTTCTGTTGTGGCCAAATACATTGCTTTACTGAGAAAAAATTTTCAAATATTTAATTATCAATAACTAATTAAATAATTCATAAAAAATTTTAAAACATATGGATTTCGTATTAGCAAATAGCTAGTAATTAAATGTATATCTTCATTTTTCTTAATCTGGTGGTCGTGTGCCAACTTTTTTTCGCTCAAAATCTGTCCACGCAAACCGTATACTTATTTAAGTTTTCTTTTTTCATCACTAGTGTGTCGCTAATATTCCTTTTGTATTGCTCTGAATATAATAGTAACGTACCGATGCGTGAAGTGAGCAAATAATTCTTCATCTCCATGACTTGTATGTAAACAAAAAATAATAATAACAAAAATAAAATATTAAAAATAAGATTAATAAAAATTTAGAAAAATAAAAATAGGCAGGGTGTGTGCAGTAAAAAATTGCAATCGTGGGAGTGCAGCTGATCTTATACGAAGACGGAAATTACAGACGGGACATTATTTTTATCTGACTGAATTTTATTATCAATAAAATTTACATTTAATATTTTTTTTACCAAATGGTTAGGATTTAATCTAAATTATTTATTATTATTATTATTATTATTATTATTATTATTATTATTATTATTATTATTATTATTATTATTATATTATTATTACTATTTACTCATTTTTTTACGATTATTAAATAATTATTTATTTAATTTCAATTATTTATACTTAAGCAACCTAAAGGGGATTACCGTTATAGTTTCGTATTATTATTTCTATTTCAAATTGCCGCCTTATTCCCCTTCCATTTTGGTACAAACAGAACACGGACGCCTTCTTATTTTTTATATCCCATTTATATACATGGAGTATGGAGGGTGAAAATTTGAAAAAGTGTCCAGCTTTTGCTAAAAATAATAATAAAAAAACTTTCCAGAATGGCGCTGGTGCAGATTTTATTTTATTTTATTTTATTTTATTTATAATAATTTCCGATTATTGACACTACTAACAATAAGTTTTATTACTAATTGTAAGTTGATATTTCTTTGTTAATTCTTGCTTACGTCTTAAGTTTCACTTCTATGCATTTAACAATTTTTCAATAGAAACAAGTCATAAGGCATCTTAAAGAAAGTTCGAAAAATATCTAATGATGGCGCCACTGAATATGATCATGTGGCGGAAGGAACCAGGAACTTGAATTCTATTGGTTCAAACACCGATCGCCACTACTATTTTTATGTAACATTTATTTATTCATAAACTATATTACAAAACAAGAACGGATAACAAAAATGCGTTGTTAATCGGGCACGTGTAACTTCTTAATTCCCTTCTTTATTTATAATAACGGAAGAAGAAAGTCTTTGTAACTATGGAAACATTAACGTTCCCATAGAAACGTTGTTAGCCGTGATAGTGTGCGAGCGCTCAAGTAGCTTGGACAAAGAATCAGCGGTGAGGATGGCAGCGCTAGTCGTCGCATAGGATAAGGTAGAAATCTGCTTATCGACAGCAGGCCGCCACAATCAGAAATTTCCATCGAGTTCTCTAACTTTGTTGGTATATCTTATGTGAATATGTGAATCGTTTGGTACAACGTTCTTTCGTTCCTCGTTCTTTGCCATAAGAAGATTGAAAAGAGACCACGTGTGCTTGAATATGGAATCGTTAAAAAATGTAACAAAAAAGAGAAAAGCTGATGTAAGTAATATATTCAAAGACAAAATAAAAGAGAAATTAAATTCAAAATCTATAGAAAATAACAAAAAAATCAAATTTGATTCAGTTAAAAGAAAAAAGAAACTTACCGGAAATAGTGAAATAATACAAAATAACACTGAGAATGCAAAAGAGAGAGAGAGAGGAAAAAGAAAATCTCTTCTTGAAATGAAGAAAGCTAAAAAATTAAAACTTGATTCTGATACTACTATTAAAAAGCCGAAAGCAATTATTATAGAAGATATCAAAGTAAAAAACAATAGCGATGATATTAATCTCAAAGATTTATCAAAGGAGCATATAGAACAGTGTATTTCAGCTATTTTTCATCTAGCAGAAGAACGATTAAAAGATACAAATGTATTATTTTCTGATGGATATCAGCCGATATTTATGCAGGTTACTTGCATCAGGATACCACAAGTACCAAGAAGACAAGTAAGAATGTAAGTTTTATAGTATTGTTAAATGAAAAAAAAATTTTTTTTTGTTTTATTAATTTCTGATTATTTAATTGTAGTACTTGCACATAGTTCATTAATTTATGATTAAAAAATCAGCAAATGATTATTCTTTTATAATTACCAATGGATCCTTATGAAATCATATAATGTGATTATAATTTATTGAATGATGCTGCTTTAATATATTTTTATTTTTCTTCTCCTATTTGAAATTACATTTACTATTTTATAATTCATATTTTGTTATAGTTTATTACCAAATTCTGTAGTATCATCGGAAGATGATATCGCACTAATCGTATGTGATCTGGAAAAAGGTAGAAGAAAGGATTATGAACCAACAGTAAATCATTATAAAGAGTTACTTGAAAAATGTGGATGTACAAAAATCAAAGATATTATACCCATGAACCAACTAAGGACTGAATATGATCAATATGAATTAAAAAGAAAACTCGTTGCAAGCTACGATCACTTTTTAGTAGATGGAAGAATTGCTGGACATGTATCGCATATATTAGGAAAGATATTTTACAATAAACGTAAACTTCCAACTTCCATCAAAATGGATAAGAAAGATTTAAAAAGTGAAATTGATTATGCGCTAAGAAAAACATCCATGCGATTACATTCTTTGGCCGATACTCATGTAATACAAGTAGCAAATACCTCTATGAAGAAGAAACATATTTTAGATAATGTTCTTGCTGTTTGTAACCAGTTGACCAAAGCTTATCCTGGTGGTTGGTCAAATATTCGTGCTATTCGATTAAAAACTCCTATCGGTCTAGGATTTCCTATATACATGACATTGAGTGAGTATTATAAATTTACAATATATATGTGTATATGTAAATTATTTTAATTAATTTAAAATTTAATTTTTAGAAAATAAAAATTCTGTATATATTCCTGTTGTTAAACCTAAAAGACCAAAAGCATATTGTAATGTTGAGGGAGAACTTACGACTTTATCTAGCGATGCCAATGTCGTAGTTACTCCTGAGGGTAATGTTATAGTCCAAAAAACATCTTCAAAGAAATTTGGGGGTAAAAAAAGAAAAAGCAAAGAAGAAGAAGAAAGTATAGAAAATAATAAGTAATTTTATATTTTTAGAATATTATTTATTAATTCTAAAAACAAATTGTTATTGATTATATTACTCTAAGTATAAATACATGCAAACGTTTTTTTATTTATATTTTATTATAATGTTTAATTATTACATTCCTATTTTTCATTAGAATTTAAAAATGATTAAAAAAGAAAATAAAAATATCTATTTTCTAATTTTACCCTAATTTTAATATAAATAAATTAAAAAATTAATTTAATATAAAATAGTTTGATCTTTATTTGAAATACTTTGATATCCATTAGCTGGACTTGGTAAAACGTTATTAGGAACACTGTTAGAATATTGCATATGTTTATATACATTAGCTGGATCTGTTATTATTTCTATTTCTTGAAAATGTTGAAGCCGTTTTATATCTTTATCTTTCCTCAGTTTAGTATTCGGTAATTTTCGTAATTTCAAAATTTGATGCGGACATAATCCAAATTCTTCGCAACATGTCTGTATTAATGTCTGGTATGTTAAATCATTCATAGGTAATTCGACCTCAACGAAGTCAGGATCAGGTGCATTTGCAATACGTAATTTAACAACTAATTCTATAAAAATACACTAATATTTATTAAAGTTATTTAAAATATATCTTTATATATAATTTTTTAATCAGTTAGCTGTGATTAATGAGTATACTAGTCATGCGGAAAAAGTAGTTAATGTTTCTTACTTATATATATATATATAAATTGCAATTTTAGTGACAACAAAAATATATTCGTAAATTTCAAGCTGTTTCAAATATTTGGAGACCAAGCCGAAATAAAACAAAAAATAATATAAATAAAAAAATTAATATAGACAATATTATTATATTTAATGTAAACAAACTATAACAAACCTGGCCAATTAAATCTAACTTTACACATTTTCAAAAAGTAATCTTACATGAAGATACGTTCTTACAAAAGTAATATTCAAGAAGAAACAACACATATTAGTGTTCGACTTGTAAAGTGCCATTATATATTTTACCTAGCTTTACTCAATATCATTCAATAACAGCAGATTCAATTTCTAAGTAATTGATATCTGGTTTTTTTTCTTCCTCTTCCATATGCAAAAAAAAAAAATTTTAATTAAATAAATAATGAATTTTATCAAAAAAATAAAATAAACATTCGATTAGAAAACTTAATTGAATATTATAACAGCTATATATACTCCGTGTGTTAACAAGTATATATACTTGTTATCGTTTCATTTTAGCAATATAATAAAGGTACATATTTTTAAAAAAGATAGCCACAGCTAACTGATTAAACAACATGATATTTCTTACCATCTTGCAAATGATTGTTAGTTTTCAATTCACATCGACTATGATTCACTCCTAAATGCTGTACAGAATCTATATTAGTAGTTAAAAGTTCATTTTTTATACATTTAGGCATAAACTGATGTATCATTGGTCCATTAGTATTTCGTTGAATATCAGAATTCAATAATTGTAAAATTTGTTGATTGGTGCACAAAGATATTGCTGTTTCCCCACTTTCTGACATTATATTTTTATCAGCTCCATGTTTCAGAAGTAAAGCAGCTACGTCTAAAAAGCCTCTTTTACAAGCCCAATGTAATGGTGTCCTTTAAAAACAAAATATTATTTGCAAAAGAGGTAAGAAAAATGAAAATAATGAAATAATATTGCATTATGACTAAATTGAAAAAAATGGATTTTTACAAAATAGACGTTTGTATAATTTAATATATAATATCATGAATAATGAATACCATCCGTTAACATTATGTCGTGTATTAACATCAACACCTAAGTTAACAAGTTCCTGAACTGCATCTGTGTCCCCAATACAAGAAGCCTTTCTCAAACGTTCTTCCAACATTTGTTTATTTTCCATATTTCTGTAATGTAAATTATTAACTATATTTACTTTTACAAAAATGATTATTCATAAAATTACTGAAATTAAGAAGTTTTCCACTTTCTCACTAAATTTCATTCATTAATTTAACTATTTCAAAATTGCAAACCTTAGAAAGGTTTTGCGAACGATCAGTATATTGGTGTATTATTCAAAATCCGGCTATGTTCGTATGTCTTATATTAAAAGATCAAAATTCTACATATATTATAATATAAGTCTTTCGTATTATATATCATTTTGGTTTTTATACAACATTAAACATTAATTTTACACAACTTAAAAACATTTTTAAGTATCCTAGCAACTAATAAAAATTTAACCGATCCTGATCATGTATATAAAGAGTAATCCTAGGGAATTTATATTTCTTTCATTTTTATAGAAATATATTAAATTATATACATTGTGTTGTTTATTAACCGATAGATAAATTATTATATTTAATCAATAATTTATTGCAATTTATATTGTGAGATGTAAAACATATCGTATATCATAATTCCTAAAACTGGAGCAGTGGTTCTCAATCATTATGTCACGAAAGGTTTTTAAGTGTGTGTTTCGCTAATTTTTTAGAATTAATGTATAATAAATTTTTTGAATATTAATGTAATTAAATAATATATTCATTGTAAGGAATAAAAAAAAACAATGTGCAATAGCGGCCTTTAATTAAGCGTTTTCCTTTTGTTTTCATTTTGGCTCACTATTAACACGAAATGAGTAGGTTGTCTAAAAAAAACCTGAAGTAAGGCGCGCAGATTTAAAGAAAGAACGATTTCATTAGAAACTACTTTGTTTCTGTCTCGAGCTACAGAAATTGGAAAATAAACTATTCTGAAATATCTTTAATAATTCTTTTTTGATTTCTCTCAAAGAAAATGTTGTAGTTGTAATTTACATTATTAGTAATTTATTATTTTATATTTGTTTTATAGTATGTTTGTGTATAGACCCAAATTTGTAGACCTATTTACCATCTGACAATAATTATCAAAAATATTTCCTACTCCGCTCGTAACCAGATGTGTGCTTTCCAACGTATAGGACATGAGCGTACAAAAAATGGGGTTATAAGAAAAATAAATCCAATATTTTGTTCTCTTCTTTTCTTCAAATAATTCCTAACTTACCTTTTTATCTATTACTGCTTATAACCTTAAATAATAATTTAATTTATAATCCATTTAATCTAACATTTTACTTATTATTTTTTATAACCTAAAATAATAATACTTAAAATCTCGCATGGTCGGTTTTATTGACATACGGCACTGATTTTCGAAACAAGTGATACAGAAGGGAACAAACGGAGAAACTACATAACTATATCATTTACTAATCAACGACTAACTTCAATTTGATTGGCTATACCTTCAATAACATTCACACATAGATTCTTTAAGCTTTGATATTCAGAGTGTTAAAATTAATAATCTATACCTATAATTAGCCTTACATACAATTCTGTCAATATTGACACACACACACACACTGTGCTATCAAATTTAAAATTATTTAATAGTGTTTCACGTGACAAAAAGATTGAGAAACACTGAGCTGGAGCAAGGAACACGCTTGAAATTGCTTTTCGTGCCATCTGGTGGCGGCTAGATAAACTACATTGTTCTTCTTGTTGCTCTCACGCCATTTCGGTATAAAAATCTTTTTGGGAGCGGCTGACGTTTATAGATTTTAACGTCTTCTTTCAACATATTTTCATATAATATAGTATAGTACTTTTGCATAGGGAGATCAAAGATGGGAGAAGATTTTAATGGAGGTAAGAAATTTTTTAATAGGATTTTTTTATCTTTGTTCTTCATAAGTCTTCCCGCGTTATGTGAAGATAAGTGGATTTCTATGAATGTAATGGCCGGAGAGCTACACTTGTACGCATAAACAAATTTGTCTGAATGATTTTTCTTTTTTCTTTTCTTTTCATTAATTGACTGATGTTTTAAAGCATGTTATTTTTTGTATATATAATGAAATAAATAATATATATTTATATAAATAAAATCTCGAAGAATTAACATATCTACAAATAGCAAATATATATATATATATATATATATATATATATATATATATATACATATATAAAAGTTATTAGAGAAATTGCCAGTGTTGTCTTTTTGGTTTGAAGAATTGGTGTTATTAAAACATATTAAAAAAGATGTTTTATGTTTACCATATTTAATTTTTTATAGTCTAAATTTTTGTCGGAATTATACAAAAATATTTGTAATTTGAAACAAACAAATATTAATTTATAAATACAAATTAACAATGTGAATATTAGAATGTGAATATTAGATTTATTACAATATCTCAAGTTAAAGTTGATAATAGCTATACAGAATCTTACCGGTTAGCAAAGAAAAATTATAGAACAATATGCGTATGCCACATTTGAAAACAAAATTTAAGTAAGTAAAGAAAAATGTAAATATGTCAATATGTGACATCGGAGTAACATTGGAGGACTATAAAAGGTTAAGTGGAATGCAGATATAATTTATTCAAATATAAGAAAATATTATTTCCAATAATTACTTAAATATTAATGCATAATAATCATTATTTTGTAAGATCGAGAAAGACAAGATAGAGATAAGGACCGTGATAGGGACAGAGATCGTGATAGGAGACACAGATCACGTAGTAGGGAACGTAGGAAGAGATCAAGGTCTCGTTCCAAAGACCGTAGAGACCGTAAGAGAAGCAGTTCTCCTAAAAAAAGTCGTAGTTCTAGAAGGAGAAAGCCATCCTTATATTGGGATGTACCACCACCTGGATTTGAACATATTACACCTTTGCAGGTAACTTAAGAACATTTCAATGTTAATTTTTATACATTGTATGTCAGCTAGATATTGACTACTGAAAGCTTGAGTGCCAGTTATCGCATTTCTGGTTTATTGGGAAATGGACATTTGAAAGAATATATAGTACAAATTTTATTTATTTTTACAAAATAATATACTATATTTTAACTGAATATTTGATATGTGCGCTTAAACAAGTGATAGGTTGAAAATACCATAAAAATATAGGGCTGACATACAATGTATTAATTGTTTTCATATAGTAATTAGTTTAATATTAATATTTTAATTTTTTCTTTGTATAACAGTATAAAGCAATGCAAGCTGCTGGCCAAATACCTGCAAATATTGTAGCAGATACTCCTCAAGCTGCTGTCCCTGTTGTTGGTAGTACGATCACTCGTCAAGCAAGAAGATTATATGTTGGTAATATTCCATTTGGAGTCACGGAAGAAGAGATGATGGAATTTTTCAATCAACAGATGCATTTATCAGGCCTTGCACAAGCTGCAGGGAATCCAGTCCTTGCTTGTCAGATCAATCTAGATAAGAACTTTGCTTTCTTGGAGGTATAATAATAAATTACAATATTATTTTCTTTATATATACATATACAGGGTGAGTTAGTTAACATTGATATCTTAAATATCTTTGTTGTTTTTAAAGATACGTCAAATATCTTATGGAAAAATTTGGATGGTTCAATGGAGCTCACATGATGCTACAAAAATTTATGTTTCTTTCATATGTTGAAAAGATATCAATGTTATCTAATTTTTGTTTTAAATGAAACCACCATTTTTTTAACATCTACAATGATAGTCTCTTTCATTAAGAATTCAGTGACTATAATTATTTAAGGTCATTTAATATTCAAAAAGATAGTCGTTTCGTCGATACATTGCTGTAAACGTACAAACGTAACTTGATTAGCACATTGAACTTTGATAAGTACATCCGGGATGATATTCGCACATATTGTGCTGCTGATTATCGTGTATATTATTATAGCAATCCAGTGGATTTTAATCAGGCGAGTGTACTGACCCATCAGTTTAGTAACCTTAGAATCCAATATATCTCTTACTATTCGGGCATAATAGGTAGAAGAGCTATTATGTTAGTACTATATATCATAGTGGTTTTGTAAAAGAACATCTTCCAACAAGATAGGTAGATTTTCTTGCAAAAATTGCAAATGTTTTTGTCCTGTGATTGATTACTTGCTTGTTTAAAATACTATACTATACTATACGTTTACGTTCCATTATTTTTGATTGTCAAGTTCTCAAAACCACTGCAAATTATCAACAGACCAATAATGGGTGTTCCATAGATTAATTGAGCTTTGATTACTGAATGTTGTTTCGTCCGTAAAAAAGACATTATGTCAAAATTAACGATGTTGACATAATCCCTATTGACCAAAATTCATTCAATTTTTAAAATCATTTTTATGTAATTCCTGATGTAGCGATATGTGAAACGGATGAAATTTACGTTAGATCAAAATTCGTATTACGCTATTTTGACTTGTGAGTATTTTTTGGACAATTTTTCTCGTGCTCATATATGGATTGATTTCTGTAACTGCTGAGATACTAATTACATTGTCTCTTCTTACTCGTGAGATTTTTACGTTTACGCTTTCTTACATCTACACTTCCAGTACTTCTAAACAACTAGTAGATATTAACCAAAGTTTATCTAGAAGGAATTTTTCATTTCTTATATGTTTTTTCTGTCCGTGACCTTGAATGACTTTGAACAATTAAAGTCATTATGAAAGGGACTATGATTGTAGGTATTTAAAAAATGGTGATTTTGTTTTAAGAAATAAAGTATTTTTGGCATCATATTAGCCCCATTGAACCATTCAACTTTTTCCTTAAGACATATGACGTATCTTTCAAAACAACAAAGATATTTAAGATACCAACGTTAGCTAATTTATCCTGCATATACAGCGTATTTTATAACTGATGGTACAAGGGAACAGGGAGTGATTCTACATGAAAAAATATTTTTCATTTTTGAGATAAATAAGTTTGAAAATTTGTCAAGTACTCATGCATTTGATTCAGTTTTGGCTCAATAAATTTCACTATCTTACTCTCGGATTAATATGATTATAAACATATGATTATAAACATTGTCAGTATGATGATATTTCTTATATCGGTTATATTCTTATGCTTATCGAACAAGGCTTTTAGTTTTCAGGGTTGTGTGTACTCGACAAATTTTCAAATTTATTTTTCTTCAAAACAAAGGCTTATATGAATAAATTTTATTCTAAACTTTCATCTAAGTTTTTTACTTGCAATTAGAGTCACTCTTGGTTATTTGTATCGTCAACTATGGGACATCTTGTATATACAGGTTGGTAAAAAAAGGACCAATATTTTAAGAGCTTATAGTAGTCAGCAAGATGCGTAAAAATAGGTCTAATTAACATGATTCGTAAAATCAACCTTTTCGATATAAATTGACTTTTATTATTTATGAGTGTTTGATATTGTAAGCGAGTCTCTTGATAACATATTGAATCTACAAAAAGAAATATTAGTTTAATGTTGTCAATTTATTATGTAAATAAGTAAAAACTATTACTAATATCAACAAAGATTATTTCATAAACGCAAACATAATATGTATAAATTACAGATATTCAATATGTCTTCCTTCCATGGGAATGCAATTCTGACATATATGGATCATAGATTGATATATATTTTCAAATATTCCTTGAACTAGTATATTTCTAAGCAAATTCTTTTGTCTACATATATTATATTGCCAAGAGATTTGTTTACGATATTGAACGCTCATAAATAATAAAAATTAATTTATTTCGAAAGGGTTGATTCTAGGATCAATGTTAATAAGACATGTTTTTTACTACTTTTGATAAGTACTATAAAACCTTAAAATATCGGATCCTTTTTTTTTTTTACCACCGAGTATAAAGAAATTCTAATTTTTATATATATAATCATTAGTAAGAAGTTTTGTAATTATATTAAATTTCTTTTATTTTAGTTTCGTTCAATAGATGAAACTACACAAGCTATGGCCTTCGATGGGATTAATTTTAAAGGACAAAGTTTAAAAATAAGAAGACCTCACGATTATCAACCAATGCCAGGAATGACAGATAATCCAAGCATGAACGTGCCAGGTACGGTTCCTGGTATGTTTTATGCATACATTTTATATATCAATGTACAATATACATTATATAAACACATTGGCGTTGGATTATGCGAAAATATAAATAATTAATATTTTCATATATCTATCGTAGAAATAAATCCAAAGAACACTGTAAATGGATCAAATTTTTTGTTAAAACATAATAGATTTTTCAGGAATTGAAACAATGGAAATTTTTTTTTCAAGTTTTTTTTTTTATTTTTCTTGTTTAAGGCATAGTACTACTTGAACCAAAAAAGTAAAAGGTAATTTTTGGGGAATTTTTGTCTTACAAACTAGGAAAACTATTAATATGTAATTTATTTTAATTTTATTTATTGACTCTAGCTATATAATCATTTTTTTACTTGTAAGAATATTTTTATCTGCCAGTTCTTTTTAATTTTAAATAGCACGTAAAAAACAGTAGTAGGCACGATAATTCCCTCCAGTATATATATGGAAGAAAGAATCAAAAAGTTTCTTATTTGTATTTAAATGACTATCGCATGAACTAGGGAAAATAAATCTAGTAATAAATTAACAAAGTGTTCAATTAACCAATTGAACAAAACACTACACACTCAATTTGTGTTTCTATTTCTTTATTTTTTTTTACTAATTTAATTTTCCCTCGTTCATGCGATAGTCATTTATGCAAAGAATAAAAATCTTTTTGATTTTTGAATTAAAAAAAAATAAGCTGAGCAAAGGATTTTTGTAAATTTTTGGAAAGAAAAAAAAAGATTATATAAATAATAAAATTTTATGGTAATAGCTTTCCTAGTTTTCGAGAAAAAAAATTCCTAAAAATCATCTTTTATTTTTTTATCAGTTGTATTACCCCTTAAACTTCCTGACGTCAATGTGTTAATATTCTAATATTATATAATCAATTTAATATATAATACATATTAATTACAGATTCCCCACACAAGATTTTCATTGGTGGTCTACCGAATTATTTGAATGAGGAACAGGTATGCAAATAAATTTACTAATCCATTTGTATTCACTGCACACTTTTAAATGCAGTTCTCTTTCATTGAAGCTAACTTTTTGATTATTGAATATGTATTTAGTCTTGTATAAAAATAATAAAAAAAAGCATCAATGACTGGGAAATAACTGCAATGCGAAAATGTTAGGACTCTATTGCTGTAGGATTATTGATTATGTAAATCCTCAGCATTACGAGTTAAACAAAAGAGGATTACATTATAACATAGGTACTTAGCTATTTAGCGGAGATTAAACAGAGGAAGGTGTACCAGTCTGCCAAAATTCTACAGAGGTATGTATGTGTATCCACTGGATTTCTGCGTCGGTTAGGTCATTAGGTAGGAAAATCAGGTTTCGCTTTTATCAATCTCTGTGGATTAGCAGATGCGTTCAATATCTTCTTTCATTCCTTTATCATTGTCACACATTGTCCCGAAGTTGTGCAGGATAGATACATAGATAACAAAGAAAATCGTTAGAGGCGTTGCAGCATTTAAATGGCATGCAGTCGCAGCAGTCGTTTTTTCTTTTAAATCCTTTTTAGGCATATTCTAGGTCCAGCCAAAGAAATTCTAATTCGACTAACTAGAACAAGAATAGTTTAGCAAATGTGTCGCAGTCCAAATATAAGAAGGGAAGGGAAGTTGTTGCAATTGCATTATTATCTATTAAATGAGAAAGCACACAAAAAAAAGATAAACAAAAGATTATATTACATAGAATGATGAAAAAATGTCATGTAAACAAAAACGTATACTTGACAGGAATATTATTACAGAGGAATATTATCCAGGTTTTTTATGGCAATGATGCTTATGCAACAAGACTCTTTATAGCTCTACAAGTGAAACAAATCAACGTTTTATCTAGCAAATTGGTTTTATTTTGGATGGGATTACAGGGTCAACACATAATTTTATGTGCATCTGGTAACAGCTCCAAGTCTTCTGGTATCTATTCTTTTCAGGAATATCTTTTTCCCTTGCAGCTATTTTCTTTACAGGCTTTACAGATCTTCATCTTGTGCCTTATTGCGTTTACAGGTTACGCAAATGAAATTTACGTGTTCAAATTTCAGTAATGTGTCTTTAGGCAAAGAGAAAATACTGAGAGTGACAGAGAAACAAAAGTAAACAACTGCTATATTGCATCATTGGAGAGTTAATAAAAGTTTCCTTACAGTGAAATATGATTAAAATAGAATGAAAAGTAAAATCCTTTGGTTACTGTAAAGTAAATTGTGGACTGATACCAGTGCCCTTTCTCCCCATTTCTTAGCTTAGGGTCGCGCTGATCAAAAGCATTTGCTTACCACTACCACTACTTCTACCACTACTTCTACCACTACTACTACTACCGAACATGACAATATACCACACTGCCTGGAGAGAGGCTAGTCCAGTCCCTCGAGGCAAGTACTTATCTCATTTTCATGCCTTCGTACATTGGGCTTATGCGATTTTGCAGCCCCTTTCCCGAAGTCTGTGATTCTTCTGTGCTAATGGTGCGTTCTTTGATATTCTGGTAGAATTTATCGGTAAAAGCATGTTGCTAGCTTGTGAGGAGATCAGGAATATTTTTGTTAAATCTATATGAGGATGGTATGTCGTATTTTACCTCCTCGATAGATGCAACATGCTGTTATCTAAATTTCAAAGTTTACAGTTTCTCTGTGATGAATGGGCTCATGTAAGTAATATCACTATGTTAATATGTATATCCATATATATGTATATATACTGTATAATGTACATGTATATATATATATATATATATATATATATACACATATACACATACTTTAAACATAATTAATAATTATACAAATTCTAGAAACGAGAAATTATGCTTAAGAAGAATATTATTTAGATATATTCGAATTTTGTTTAGGAAGGAGGTACTAAGCAGAATTAAATATTATATATAATAAAATAATGCATAGACATATTACGAATAGGTGTTACCAGGCACATCTATACATTCAACAATCAGTTTCATATTCTTATACTATGCAATTTTCTATTTGAATGAAATTTTTAAATTAAACATTTACTATATAAATATCGTGTTAACTTTATCATGTATTTGTTGAAGTAATTATTTAATATGTATGTTTTTTTGATATAATCTTACAGATTATCAAATATTCTATATGTTTAAAAAATTAATTAATTTTATTATATATTCTCGTGCATATATTTGATGCATAATCTCTTTCAATGAAATCATTTCAATGATTATTAGAATAAAAGAATGTTTTAAAGTAACAAAACACACATAGATAAATTATTATTAATTTTATTATTTTAAAGGGAAAATTGCATGGTCTACATTAGTATAGATCATTTTATATTAGTTACATGAAAATATACAAATAATGTCATTGTGATAATTTAGGTAAAGGAGCTACTGATGAGTTTTGGTCAACTGAGAGCTTTCAATTTAGTAAAGGACTCAGCAACAGGATTATCAAAAGGTTACGCCTTTTGCGAATATGTTGATGTGTCCATGACGGATCAAGCTATTGCTGGATTAAATGGTATGCAACTAGGAGACAAGAAGTTGATCGTACAACGAGCTAGTGTCGGTGCAAAGAATCCTATGATAGGAGCACAAGCCCCTGTACAAATTCAAGTTCCTGGTCTGTCTATGGTAGGCACAAGTGGACCTGCAACGGAGGTAAATATATAAATAATTATGATATCACTAGTATAAACATTGAAATAACATGATTTTGACATATTTTCAGGTACTTTGCTTATTAAATATGGTTACACCAGAAGAATTAATGGAAGAAGAGGAATATGAAGATATTTTAGAAGATATCAAGGAAGAATGCAACAAATATGGTGTTGTTCGATCTGTAGAAATACCAAGACCTATCGAAGGTGTTGATGTTCCAGGATGTGGAAAAGTATGTTATAGAATTGTTCATCTCTCTTATATCTTTTTATATTTTTTCATTATTATGTGTAACTTACTGTTATTGTTATTTTATAGGTATTCGTTGAGTTTAACAGCGTTATCGATTGCCAAAAAGCACAACAGACTTTGACAGGACGTAAATTTAATAACCGTGTAGTAGTTACATCATATTTTGATCCTGATAAATATCATCGTAGAGAATTTTAGATTGTAGATTCTTCTTTCTTATCAATTAATGATTAACTATATTGTATAATACATATAAGTGAATAATCTGATATGTCTTAAAGGTAAATAGTATTTCGTAACGGTAATGCTGTTCTCTATAATTATTTTTAATTAGAAGATAGAAATCGTTCAACTATTTTTGACAGCACAGAAATTTACAATAATAATTTCTTATAATTTAGGTTCATTTCCTTAAGAGATTATTGTAATTCTTTATTAACAAGAAAATGCAATATAATTAATGATACGTGGAATATTTTATAGTTTAAAAATATTTGTAGTCAATTGATAAACCTGGAAATAAGAAGTAATTAATAACGACATTATTAAATGACATTGCTAGATGCAAAATAAAAAATTTAAGTAATTGTGATGGACAAAAAAAATAAAATATTGTCATTGTGTTTATACAGATATAATATTAAAAATATATTGATTACCACCCTATTAATACATAAGTTAAAAAATATATATGAATTATAATTTAATGATTTTTATAAACGTATACAAAAACAAATAATTATAATAATTTATTAAAAATTATGCTTCGTTTTGTAATGCTGGTTGATACGAATGGCTTTTTGATGCGTCAGCTGGATCAACTACAAACTTTTGTAGTAAAACATAAAGACCACCGCCAATGAGCAACATACTAATCCCACATAGCAGTACTATCGACCATGCAGGTATAGCTGTACCTCCTAAAATAGTTTGAATATTTAAATGTGTTATGTTGAAACAAATGAGCATACAAATTTCATCAATATTTTTTGTAACTATTACTTACTATAATATTGTCTTGTTATTGTTTTACGACCGCGTAGTATTTTACGTCTTGCTTCTGTTTCGTCGACAAAGATTCCTATAATAACTATTTCACCAGCGAATATATATTGTAAGTATTTTATACAATTTGTTAAGTACTTGTTTATATTTACTTACGAAAACCAATTGCGAGGTAGAACAGTAATTTTTTGGAATACATTTTAATTGATAAATTGTTATAACTTCACTTAAAAAGGATATAGAATAACTCTTCTTTTCAGTGAATAAGATAAACTGGGTGTAGCGTTGATTGTCGACTGATGAATCAACGACGATAGATAACAAGTGATAACAGATATAGAATGTAGCTTATCTGTTTTAATACTATAAGAGATAAAATACCTGAGAAAATTAATAGTAATGCAGTGTAAAATGTTTTAATACTTTCTAAAATGGTCCAATAAAAAGACTTTTACATTTTTTGTTTGGCATAAATTGTATATATTTACAAAGTTCATGTAAATTTAATATGTTTAAAAGAAATAAGAGATGTATTACTGGTTTAACAATGATCTTTTATTAAATGCTTAAAATATTCAGTCTGTATACTTGTGCTGTGTCTATATATGATTTATTTTCATTGACATGAGAAATGTCACATTGAAGATTTACGATTTCACAAAAAGAGAAGCGAGACACTATGGCTGGGTCTACAGGACAAGGATTCGGATTTTTACAATCTAAACAACAGAAAAGAATAATTTCAAGTTATTATATTTCTTAATCGCATGACTTTTTATTGATTGAAAATTAAGGAACCAAGTTACATATATAGTAAATCAT
Organism: Polistes fuscatus; assembly: GCF_010416935.1. Classification (NCBI taxonomy): domain Eukaryota; kingdom Metazoa; phylum Arthropoda; class Insecta; order Hymenoptera; family Vespidae; genus Polistes; species Polistes fuscatus. The sequence continues at coordinate 2,995,059 of NW_025113075.1, read as the reverse complement.
TCACGCAATTGTTGTAATCTCTGAATAATAGATGCCAACGCGTGAAAATGTCAAGTGAGAAGAAGACAAACTAGGCGGTACAACTACTGCGAGTATTATGAGATAATAAGAATATAATCCTAATATTATTTATCTGTAAGGTAACGTAATAGTACATTCTTTTGTATTTGTGTTTACTTATATGCAATTATATCATTGTTTTAAATGTTAAAAATAATATTTATATTTAAAAAAGCATAATTTATAATGGTATGATATCTGACTCGCAGTATATTTTGTAATTGTTATTTTTCTTTCCTGCTTATTGTAAGTAGTACTGGCACAAACCAATACGCGTAAGTGATTTATATAATAATCACTTTTCATTATTACTATTTAAAGAGTATGTGTATATGATAAAAGTAAAGCTTTGATGCGACTTCTGAGAATATGTTTTATAATAATATAAATGTAAATATAAATAGCTGGCACATATACAAGGCATTCCAAACATCACTTTTCGCTAAGTTTGCAGCAAACTTTCATATTTACCGCACTTACTGCCTCTTTTTTACTATTCCTTTGTTGCTTATATCATTATCTTTAGTTATACATTCTTTTAATACAAACTGTAAATTCTGTGTCACATTGTCTCTCTCTCTCTCTCTCTCTTTCCCTTTTTTCGTCTTTCCCCATTACTTATTCTTCTTTCTCTATTTCTTATGTTGTTTTAATCATTCAGCACCATATAATATCGAAGGAGAAACCATTTTCCTTCGTATGAGCATAAACCGTCTTTTTTCCTTTTGATTACGTTATAAGGCGTAAAATTTCATAATAGCTGTTCCAAATTATAATATGATAAAAATGAGATAAATGTGATATATGAATGATAGTAAAGTAAAATTGCGTCAATCGTTACAAAAGTTTCATAACCATTAATTCATTGTTCATCAACATAATATATAGTACTCATCTAATTACATATAATAGAAATGTAAACATTTAATAAATATTATTGTTTCTTATATAAAATCATACCATGAAACTTCATAAATTGTTTTCATTAATTAAATAGTCCTTGAGATTTCAGAAGGAAAAAAGATAGTATACTTAATTAAGTAAAATACAAAAATTAATAATAAAAATAAAAAATAACATTACATTAAATGTACCGAATTGTATGATTATGAGTTTGCTAATGACCATTAGTAATTTAAATCATTGTTAATGTATCAAAGATGGAACACAAAAATCTCATAAAACATAACAAAAATGTGTCATTAGCTTTTTTATATATACACTTATTATATCTATTAACCAGAACTTTCTTTTCCAAATATAATTTTTAAAAAGTATTCCTTTTTTTTTAAATACAAATAATTATCTTATTGCATATAGAACATTTTACATTTAAAAAAATTATAAAAATAAATTAAAAATAATATTAAGAAATGTTTTGATCTAAATGTGCATAGATATATATATATATATATGTTACATATATATGTTACCGCTAAAGTGTGTAATTTAGTTATTTCATGAAATATCGAAGCGTTTTAGGGAAAGCATATAATAAGAATTTTATTATACACTTTACCTGATTATTCTATGTATCTAATAATCAGACGCAATTAAAGTATAAAATAAAAATTTTATGTTAAATATAAGACAAATATTCTTCGATTTTGTTTCAATTCATGTCTATACTTACTGTAATCATTCTTCGTGGTCTACTAGGACCAGGCCAGAAAGTTTAACGAAAGCTTATAAAAGCTTACTGTGAACACATTTATTTTACTTTTAAAAATATTAAAATTCTATTTTACAACAATAAAACTATTCAGTTTAATTAAATAAATTTAGATATTTTTCTTAATTCTTTATATTTTTTTTAGAAGATCAATTTTGGCTTTTAAAGCCAAATTTTCACTACATTTAAAATATCGTAGGAAAAATAAAATTAAGTATGTTTTTTTTTTTTCAATAATTATACATAACAACACTTTAAAATATAGTACGAATACTCGCTGTAAGTATATTAAAACAAAATCGAAGAATAATTTTCTCTAATACTTTTGACATCAAATTTTTATTTAATGCTTTAACTAATGACGTCTGATTATTGCACATAGAATAACTAGTTAAAGTATATAATTTTAGCTTATTTCATAGTTTAGCGAATATTTTGGATATTTCACGAAAATCTAGTTATTCTATGAAATAACGGATTAAACGTTTTAACGATAACATATATACTCTATTAACTTAAATATTGAAATAATTGCTTAATGAGTTGTGCAATATATTTTGTAAAAATTAATTTAAAAAAATTAAAGATTTGTTCTCCACTAATATGCAAAACAATTATATTAATAATTAATAATGAGACTTCTATTATATGGATAATGAAGCGTTGTAATTTTTATTACATATATACTATTTTCTACCAGAATCTTTAACATTATACTTATCTGTGTCAGTTAATTTTGTTTAAATATGAATTTTTGTCTCTAAACTACTATCTACTGCAGTTACAGTTTCTTCATAGTTTTTTCAATGTAACATTAGTGGATGGCATAATGACTTTAATATAATTTAATAAATGATTTATTCTTAAATAGATAGGAATTTTTACTAAAAATTTACTCAATGAAATTCACTCGTAATTAATAACTATTATTATCATATCTCTTAATGCTATTGCAAAGTATTTAATGTTGACTCGACGTATTGCTAAAGATTAGTATATCTTTTATTTTTTATCATTTCACGAACATCCAATGTATTTTGAATTGTATCTTTCTTGTATGCTCAAGATCTTTTTCTTTTACAAATATTTTTCTGTTTAATAAGGCAGCTGTTTATTGCTGCCGATTTATAGAACTAAATACATATATGTGGTATCACGAAATGGTTCATACCACATATTAATTTTATATTTTATTTTTGTAATTGTACAAAGGAGTGCACAAGAATAGCATATCACTTTTTTATATATATGTCCCTTATACAATTACAGTTATATTACTAAATGATTACTAAACAATATCAATATCCTAGCTGCGGAGCAATGACAGCGGCATTTCTGTTAGGAGTTATCTCATTATTAATGTTAATATTAATAAATAGATATCATAAACATTTTTCACAGGATCTAATTTAATAAATTAATTCAATATATTACCGAAATTTCGTATAATTTTCGCAAAGTATGCGCTTAAATTTGGATATAAGTTTACCTTGTGGCTAGCTGGTACTTCTTTCTGATGAATTTTTTTTCCTTTCACTTGGAGGGATTGCAGGGGAAGATGAAATTAAGCCTTTTCTTAAATTGCCATTTGATAATGATTTACTATCTGCTTGTACACAGCTCCTGCTAGTATCGTGTTCTGATTCTTTGTTTTCTATATTTGTCCTTATGTTTTGATGTTCTTGAATAGTATTATTTATCGTTTCTCTTGTATAATTTGGTAAATTGCTTGTCTTTTGTAGTATACTTTCTTTAATAAGTACGTCTCTAAATGTTGCCAATGTTTTTCTAAGTGTGATACAAAAACCTCTGGAAGCCGGTATCAAAGGAAATTCAGGCAGAATTTTTTGATCTAAAAGAATCAAATCATGAATGTATTTTGTTAGATCCAAAAATAAAAAAATACAAACAATCAAAATACACATTAGAATTTACCAATTTCTGAAATTTCCTTAAATGTGGTTGGTGTAACAGGAGATAATGGATGTTGATTATTATGTTGTTCGGATATCTCCATCCAAAGATCTAATCGTTGTAATAATCTTTCTGCATGTCGTTTGAAATGTGCTATAATTATGTCTTTAAACACAAGAGGCGGATGTAACAATAATTTAGTCTGAGCTTGAACCAATTTTAATACTACCATTTCATTATACATTCTAGAATTTTCTCTGCCTTGCTGAGAACCCTTTTGTTTTTCAAAACCAGCTTCATTGAAGTAGGGTTCTGATACAAGAATAAGACCTTGTATAGAGACTATAACTTGGAGTAAAGTAGAAGAACTAGTCCATACTTCTGTTCCACGACCAGACCATGTTCCAAGAAGACTCACACATACTTTCCCATCTTCATAAAGATTGGGGTTAAGTCTTTCACTACAATAAGAAATATAATGACATAGTGGGGGAGCAGCAGGATAGTCTGCAGACAACTGAAAGTCGAAAAGAAAAAGTCCGTCCTCGTATGGTGTTTTTTCAGGACCACGGAACATCACAGAATATAAATCTATACGATCTTCAAAGCCTTTTACCCACACTCCCGGTGGAAGGGAACTTCTTAAAAGTTTCAGTTCTTTTGAAACCGTTCTAAAGAAATTAGTAGGATCTGTAGGTTGGAACATTGTTAATTTGAATTTATGACTATCCGGAGCAGTTTCTTCTATGGAGAATCCTTCACCTTCTGCATAAATTAGTGGTGGGATATCTACTATAGATTCGACTGGTTCTGACAATGTTTCTACCTGCTTTTCTTCTTCTTTCTTTTGTTTTTTATGAGGCGATGAACCTTTTGCTGCATCTGATAACGATATTTTTGATAAACCAAAGCGCTTTGAAACTTCTGAATGCGCCAATACTAATTGAGCTTTTATAAGGGTACAAAGTTTTACGCAAACATGCGAACTAGCAATATGAAAATTAGCTTCGTGCGTTTGCATTTTTGGAGTTTTATCTATTTCTGTTTTTACTGATTCGGTTGTCACTGCGGCCGGTAAACGTTCGTTATTAACATCCTCGCTAAGTAAAAAATCTCCACTAGATTCACTAGAACCCGATTCTTTTTTGGAGTTCTCTGCAGAATATAATCCAGAATCTTCAGGATAGGGATTGACATTAATCAACAATCGATTATTTGATTCTGCTTCTTCTTTGTTCTGTTTTCTATTATTATCTTCATTATTTTTATTGCTAGCTGTTGTTGCTACATCCATTACATTAGTTACTATTCTTTCTATAGTACAAGGAGTATTTTGAGTAATATTTGGATTGTCTTTACTTATATTTTCTTCTTCTGATCCATCAGATTTTTGAGTAAACAGTCTTGTTACTTGATCTGCCATTCGTTGTGCTACGTTTGCTCTTCCACGTTCTCTTACACGTTCGAGTAATCCTTGAAAATGACTTTCATGGAAAAATGACGTACCCATAAGTTTATCCATATATCGACAGTCTTTATAAACTTCCAGCAATTTTCGCATTACTTCTGTAGTTTGCAATGACGGATTTTGTGTAAAAAGTTCTTCTAATCTCGACATTGCGATTCTAGCTTTTTCAATATGTGCAGCTAACTTTGGTTTTATAATTTCTAGCTCGGTTTGCTCTGTTGTATCAGTATCAGCAATGATACAATCTTCTAACTCAGTTTCCCATGAAGCATCTGATGATACATCATCCCAAAGTTCTCCTTCATCACTGTCATACTCACCAACTTTGTATAAATCTTGTGGCCAGCACATACTAATATGTCCATCGACCCACCATACTTTGACACGACCTTCTGGATAATTATCCAATACTTGTCCAGCAGTACATCCAACATCTTCTCCTTCAAAATTAGCTATACGTATTACCACTATACCGGGTCTATATTGAAAATCAGGATGATCCTTCAAATCATAAACGCTTACTTCACGTTCTTCTAATAAAGTCGGTCTATAAAACAAATTTAACATTAATACAAATTTCAATTATTAAACAGATTTATAAAAGTGAACCATACTTGTTATATAAATTTTGGTCTATGCAATTGATTAGAAAATGATTTAATACTTACTGTGGAGTTTGACTACAAGTATATGTCCTAAACCACTTTATTTTAGCGGTTCGACCTTGGTGATCGACACTTTGTACAACACCGTATATTCGAGATTCTTCTTTTTGATCTAAAACAAAATCACCTGGGAAAAATTCTTTATCATCCAAATGATGAATCGGATATAACTGTGTTGATGGAATACCTACAGAAATATAAATTATTATATATATATATATATATCTTAGGAATATTGGCAAAGTCATTAATATTAAATTTGATTTGCGTACCAAATTCTACAGAACCATCTTGCCACACAACATTAGCTTTTGTACTGGTGGAGAGTGTTTCCACAACTATCTTAGTTCCTGGAATTAATGGAGCTGGTGGTACTTTTTTTTTGGCTTTGCACAGTTTCTTTTTTTTCAATACTTTTGTCATTAATGCAGGACCTTTTTTCTTTTTACCCATAGATGACATACTGGAACATCCGCTGGATATCTAAAAAAAATGATAAAATTCAGTTTACGTGATTAAAATTCAATTATTTCATTTCTTTTATTAGTTGAATCCATACCGAACCAGTGTCACTCTGGGAACCAGTATCTTCTGTATCCCAATCATCTGAACTTTCAGTATTTTGTACTTGTGGAGGTGGCATCAATGTATTACTACTTGTAATATTTTGTAAATTATTAATATTGTTTTGAGTGCTGTCTTCTATGGATTCTTCACTCACGTTTTCTTTTTCTTTTCCCTTTTTTTTCTCTTCAACTTTTTTATCATTCGTTGTTTTATCATCAGCTGGTTTTGTGACATTAATATTGGGACGTATTTTTTTGGGGCTATGCTTAGGAACTTGAAAAATATCTCTTTGTTGTTTTTTCCATTGTTCTCGAGTTATAACATTTTCATTGCCCTTAATTACATAATAATTACGATCACCAACTTGTAATGTAGATGGTTCAAAGACATTAAGTAACTTTAACTTTTTTAAATCCTCTCCTTCAACTACAAATTTTGGTTGAGCTTGATCAGACCAAACTCCATCTTTTGAATATGCTCTACATTGCCATTGAACTCCTACCCAATCTGTTTCAACTTTCTCTACGATTACTTTGGTTATTTTCTGTGGTTTTGTCTTCCTTTTCGCTTTCATTTCTTTCGTACAATGAATCCATTGTGCTTGTTCAAGGCAGTGAATAGGACCCCATAAACTTTGACCAGGATAAAATTCAGTAGAATGAGGAAAATCGTTGTCCTAAAATAAATAATATTTATGTATAAACTTTAATACACAATTGGGCAACGACTCAATGAGTGGCCAAATTGATTAACACCAATTTTAGAATTTATAATAAATGTCCTTAATAAATGGGCTTAACACCGCTAAGATCCTGTCTAGCACTTTTTCTTTTTCTTCTGTAAAGTTAATTGATTTGGCATATGAGTGATTTAATTGTTAGAAACATTCCATTTTCTTACATTGTCCCGTTTTTCTTCCAGTTGTCCCAGTGCGCGTGAATCCATTTCATTGATAACACAACGAGATCCATCAGGTGTAGCTACCCAAACTTTGAAATGTGTCATTTTAATTCCACCTACCCACGAATCCATACAAACTGCAATCTCTGTAGCAAATTCCTTTAAAGACATAACAATGTGAGTAATATAAGAGAAATAGATATTAAAAATATATGATTCAATAAATCACATTGCATACTTCTAAAGGAACTAAATCTTCGCTCTTAATATTGGTAAGAACTTGCTTGGTGCCGATAATTTGGATGCACGCAGTAAGCTCGATATCTCTACAATATCCTCTTTGTGTATCTTTTCCTTTAATCATACGACGCACAACATCACCTGGCATTAATGTCCTATCAGCTAAATGCACCTAAATACGATACATTGTAAGTAATATATAGAAAAAGTCATGTATATTATATATGAGCTTGTCGAATAAAAAATAAGATTTAAATTATAACCATTTGTTGATACTACAAAATCTTTGAAAATATATCGTTAATTTAAATTTGAATATAATTCCAGTTGTCAGAATTATATATTATAATATGAACCAAAAGATGTCGTTTTTGGCAACTATACAAATGCTCAACGTGATTTTGACAAAGACGATAAGAAACGTTAGTATTAATGTTAGATTTGTTCGGAAAATACGTTATCCCAAATCGATCAATTTGCACACCTTTTTAGAATTTATTAATTCTTCATCTCCAGACGGATGCCAGACAACACGGATCTCGCCCTTTTTTCGTTTAGGACTTTCCTCTCCATCCGAACTGTCGTCGGACATATCCTGATCATCGTTTTCCATGATGATACCGAAAACGACGTTGCCTTTTTTGTCCACGCGATAAATGACATCCTCGTAAAAATACTGACATTCAGGAGCAACATTCGTAGCCATCTTTTCTCTGCTTACTGACGTACTTGCTTTTTGCCGATGACGGCTGATGAAAGGTTACATGTAATCAGGGTACGCAAGCCTCCGTGTTAACGGGACGGCTTGCATTTAGTTACCATTGTCTTCACAGAGGTCTCTTATACTTTTTGATTATAGCGCCTCTAGTAGCTCTTGCCAAAATTAATTTTCTATTTATATATTATCTATTATATGCGCGATATATATATATATACATATATGCATATGCGCAGGTAACTATATATATATATATATATATATGCGCAAGGACGATGATATAAATCAAATAATTAACTAAATTGATTGATGTTATGATTTATTGAAGTGAAAATTTCTTTAAGCGTACCGCTTACGCACTTTTGGCAGGCCAATTAATAAATCCGATTCGTTATATTTTCCGATGTGAAACGCTCACTCGAGTAAACTCGGGGGAGCCGAAGTTTGCCGAGAGAGATAAAATAGACAAACAGCTGTGCGTCGCTGCTGTATCCTGCAGTGTCCTGCAGTGTCCTGCAGTATTTAGTTTCGTCGTTGAATGTTTTGGTTAAATAGTAGCAATGACGTGCATGTATAAATATTTTAATGTTGTTCTTTAAATAATTTAATAAATTGTCCATTAGATTTTTTTAATATGTGAAAGACTGATTTCTCCCCGAATTCCTTTTCTACAAATTAGAAGACTTCAACATGTTTATGACTTATGGACAAGTTATTAATGTTTCTGTGAAAGTTAACATGATAGTCATTTCTTTACTTAGGAATATTAATGATGATTATTGCATTTGTTTACACATCAAACGAAAACAAATCCACAAATCGAGTTTTTTTACATAGATTGATTAATTAAAGAACTATTATAAAAAATGGCTGCATTACTTGGTAAATACTCCACTTTAAAAAACATGATGTTACCATAAATTATTATCAACATTGTGTTAAAGAAATAGTAAAATTACGATAAATTCCAAAAAATCCAATTACATGTATATCGAAAAATCGTTTTTTATTCAACGATAGTTTTTATGCGTCATCAAAGGAGATCGGCAATATTCGGCTAAATTCGGTTTTAGTCGGATAATAAGCCAATAAAATGATTCGTGTATCGTTATAGTTAGTAATACTCGTGAGGCAGCCTGTGAGGATGTCTATGCGTTTTTCAACAGTGTCAAATATAAGATAAAATCGTATTGAAATGGCTATTAAATATATTACGAAGATGTGTACGATACTTGTGATTTCTTTACTTTACATCGGAACAGGTAAGATAAATAGCGCAATGTATATGCATATTCTTCAGAGATTAAAATTTATCGAGATCAAGACAATATATGGGCGAGGCATAAATAACAGATTTCTCCATAGGTTTACGTGGTTGATATTTCTCGAGAAATTTAATTAGTCACTATTATTTTCACTTCAAATATTTCTATGCTAAGGAAATCTTAACAGGTGCACTTATGCATTCAACTTGAAATGTTATGAGAATACAAATTATAGTATCGAAAAATTTTAGTGCATTTAAAAGTTAAAGTTTTACATAATATCAATTATACATTTGTAATTTACATAGATTTTGTTATAGAATTTGTTTTTATTTATCTTCTTTTGAATGTGATATTTATATGTATCATGTTAATCTTATAATTATTTAAAACGATTCGCAAAGAAGTTTTGGCAAATACGAATGTAAGTATACTTGTTTATGTATACATACAGTGCGCGTGCATGTGTGTAAGTATATATGATGGTTCGTAGTTTTTATCCAATAAATACTTAATTTCCAAAGAATTTAAAAAATACTAATAGATATTATGACGTTGCAATTCAGAATATATAAGTATTTAATCATATAGCATGTTAATACAATTATATATATATATATATATCGAGTGTCTCATCGTTTAAAAAAAATAGGATTATTTAACTAATGTAATATCTTGCTTTTAGTTAATCCGTCAGCACTTCCATTATGAGCATTTTGCTCACGCTCGAATTAAAACAACGATAACTTTTTTTTTTTATGGAATGGATAGTTGAAATTTTATCTATTTTCAAAATATAAATTCCCTAAATTTCTCAATCCCATGTAAAGTTTAAACAAAAATGTTTTTTTTCATGCACCTCAGAAATTGTGAGATTTTTTCTCATCATGGGAGTATAGGTGTAAGCATGAAAAATTTACTTTCGTTCGTGCATCTTCGTTGATTTACGATTATTCGACTGAATTCGGTATAATTCGTTACTTTTAAATTTTATTCGTTACAAGTACAATTAATGTACATGTATACAAACAAAAAATGTGATAATAATTTAAAATAATCATTAAAAAATTTTAATAATAAGTTTTTTTTTTGTTTAACTCAAATGCCGTTTATGTAAGTATTTTTTTCCTTTAGAATAACTTGTCTTTATTATAATTTTCACTGACAACATTGTTGACATGTAGATAACCTAAAAGTATATTTACTTTATACTTGAAATGTAATATTTGTTAAAGCAGAAAACTTATTAAAAAGTTATTAAACGCGCGAAATATTTGACGCATGCGCGCAGAGCGTGAGCAAATCTCATCACGAGAGTGCTGATGGGTTCAAATTGTATGAAAAAACTCTAAAGGGAAAAAAGTTGTACTATTGTAGAGGAAAAATATAATGGTTATGTGACGTCCCTCCACTATTATAATATCTTCATTTTATTTTTTCCCTTGCAATATTCAATCTTTCTCAGTACTTTTCCACTATTCGATCTATTCGACCCTTACGACAGTACACGCGCCATCCAAAAGTGCAACCCGTTCCTCCGCTATGCGTTAGAATAAGAAGGGCGGATGAGAATAAGGGATATACTAAACCTATTAGCAGGAACTAAATATCTACGACGGAATAAAACTAAAAACCATAGGCGCCAGAGCGACCTAAAATAAATACTAAATCACATTAATTATTGCAGCTGCATGATAAGGTAAATTCAGTCTCCGCTTATGCGACTTCTTGGAATGCTCGCCGTAATAATTAGGACAGCGGAATGCATATAATAGAATAGGTGCAAGTAAACCCCCATCAGAAATAATGTTGGTCTATATAAGTAGCTCTTCTTCGGCCTCCCCCGCGTCTTTTATCTTTATAATTTACGTTGTACTTGTCGCTCGTCATAATTTTCATCGTCACTATAATTCTTGGTCAAACGTCGTTAGTCGTGTTAATAATTATCAATCGCCTTTCACTAAAATCGTCGATTTTAAGATGAAGTTAGGGATGTATTTAATGAATAAAAAAAAAATAAAAAGAAAAAAACGGAAATTCATGACTCTGGTCTTGTGAAACTAATTTTCTTTTATTTATATCAATTGGAAAGTTTAATAATTCTAAATTAGTTTCTGTGTATACAAATTTGGGAATTTGTGATCTTTTATTAGATTTTATTTGAACTAAAATAATAATATGAAAAAAGAAAAGCGCGTGAAACCCACACAGAAGTGAAGCATCTCAAAGCCCTCAAAATCTTTCACTTTCCGTGTCGCTTGAAAATTTTCGAAAACTATCTTTTATTTATTATTCATTTATTATTTAGTCCACAGTATTCGATGTTACCAATGCACCAGCACGAACAACACACATCCTTTTCAATGCAACGAATATCTCACAAGTGATATTGACGTAGAACCAGAGTCTTGCGACGCCATTTTCGGAGCACAGTACTGCGTGAAACACGTTGGCCGATTTGAGGGTAAAACAAAGGACGACAAATCTTTTTAATTTTCGAATATCGGTGCCTAATGGGTATTAATATATCGCATAGCATGGTGAAGCACTGGTGGAATGTACAAAAACTGGTTATTTCATATTAATAACTAACAATGTGATCATTTTTTTTAACTAATTATTATTTGGGTAGTTTCGTGTTTAAGCTAAATAAATGATAGATAAATAGAGGAGATTGTATCTAGAAGAGTGAAATCTGATGAAAAATTGTCTATTGTTGTTCATTGTCATACGGTGTCAATAACAGCGGTGATCTATGAAAATAACTTAAATCGATCAAATTGTAGCCCTGGAATGTTACCAATGTACATCCGCGGACGAATGGCAATGCTCCGATGGCGAATTAATTGAAAATTCTCTACAACCGATAAACTGCAGTCACGTTTATGAGGCGCATTATTGCGTCAAGACCGTTGGACGATATGGAGGTCTTTATTCGTGGTTTATTCCGTTAAATTATTCGATGTTGTATGTGCATGATCGTTTATTCATTTCTAAATTAAGCATACTATGTGTATATTGATATATTGAACTATAATTTCTGTTTTATTCAAGAATTGAGTTTAATATACAGGGTGTTACCACTAGTTACAACTAGTGGTATAAGCGAACGAGGGGTGAGTCGAAAATGTAGATTCAAATATTTTCATCTAACAATAAGACTTTGTTTTAGAGAAAACTAGATTTGAAAATATGTCAAGTTTTTACTCGACAGATTTTACTATTTTACTCTCGGATATTTCGGAAAACATTTTTGTGCCTCTCAATATGTTGATAAACATTGTCAATATAATGGTACGCTTATCAAACGATGCTTTTAGTTTCCAGGATTGCACGTGTACTCGAATTTATTTTTCTCGAAAAGGTAACCGTGCACGAACAAATTTTATTCTATATTTTCGACTTAATTTTTCAAATAGAATCACTCCTTTTTCGCTTGTACCACCAGTTACGGAACACTCCATATATGAACGATTGATATACAGGGTGTCCCAAAACTCGTTTTACCGAATAGAAAAATTAGAAATATTTTTGGCACGTACTTGGAGTGTCAACATCATAGGCTTATACTTTTTAAGCAATACTATAATCGAAGGTTAATATCTTAAAGTCAAAAACAATATATTGTAATTCTATAAAATTAATATCATCATTTGTCAATATGATTCTTCGTTTTCTTTTTATTTTTTCTTTTTTCTTTTTTTTTTCTTTTGGGGCAACCTGTATATGTATATATCGTTAAGTTATAAAATAAACAATATAAAAATATTAAGTGTAGCAATTAATTTGATGCCTTAATATTAAATTCGTTGCATTTTTTTTCGTCTAATTTTTTTCAAAGGCACCCAATTAATTGCTACTTCTAATAAATAATGCTAAACATTAAATAATTGTCCTAAATTTTAATAATCTACTCTCTCTCTTTCTCGTGTCACGAAATCTTGTTATTGCTTAAAGTTTTTACCTCTTATTCTTATTTCTTTTTACTAATTCTTGAACGCTTGTTTTATTTAAATATACAGGGTGATTCACTAACTCTTGCCACCAAGATAGCTTCGAAAGTATGATAGTAGCAGAAAAATTTATAGAACAAAAGTTGCATGAAAAATTCAGGAGTATAATATGACGTCAGTTTTTTTTTGCTAGATGTAGTCGCTTCCGAGATTGAAGGGTTAAATTTGTTCTTTTAAATGGAATGTTTTTTGTTCTTTTAATTGGTACTTATTTTCTGATAGCGGTTATCATGGCTAATTCAACGATGTGCAACATTAAAGTATTTGAAGGTCAAAAAGGTCAAGTTCTTGCGTCGTGCGTGCGTCAAGGTTGCGTCACCCTGTTCCGACAAAGGACGGAACAGTCGGACATAGTCAGGTTTGATGAATTCCTCCGTATTTAATAAATATTTACTGTATTTAATGTTACACATCGTTGGATTCGCCACAATAGCCGTTATCAGAAAATAAGTACCAATTAAAAGAACAAAAAACATTCCATTTAAAAGAATAAATTTAACCCTTCAATCTCGGAAGCGACTACACCTAGCAAAATAGAACTGACGTCATATTATACTCCCGAATTTTGCATGCAACTTTTATTCTATAAACTTTTCTGCTACTATCATACTTTCGGAGCTATCTTGGTGGCAAGAGTTAGTGAGTCACCTTGTATATGTTACCGTGAAATACCGAAATTGGAGAATGTCAATATTCACATGGTCGTTTGATGTATGTTCGAAATATTAATGTATAAGAATAAACCCAAATATTCGGTCTTTCACCGACCTATTTGGTATGTGTTGACAAGCGTCCATGTGAATCTTGACATTTTCCAATTTCTGTCTTTCACGGTAGCATACATATATATACAGGGTGGTAAAAGAATCCAATATTTTAAGGACTAATAATATTCAACAAGATGTGTAAAAATGGGTCTAATTAACATGATTTGTAAAATCAACCTTTTCAATGTAAACTGACTTTTATTATTTATGAGCATTCAATATCGTAAGCGAGTCTTATGGCAACATATTGAATCTACAAAAAGAAATATATTAGTTCAAGGTTGTCAAGATAAGTTCATTATAAAAATAAGAAAAAAATATTACTAAAATCAACAAAGATTACTTCATAGATGCAAATATAATATATATAAATCATAGATATTCAATATGCTTTCCTTCAATTTGAATGCAATTCTGACATCTATGGATCATAGATTGACTTACACTTTCAAATACTCCTTGAGTTAGTGTATTTCTAATCAAATTCCTCTGTGCGCATTGAATATGTTGCCAAAGACTCGTTTACGATATCGAATGCTCATAAATAATAAAAATGTATTTACATCGAAAGGATTGATTTTAGGATTCATGTTAATTAGACATTTTTTACTCCTTTGGTTATTATAAGCTCTTAAAATATTGGATCCTTTTTTACTACCTTATACATATATATATGTTAAACACTCTGCTTGTATCATTTCGTTTCATATAATATGTTTAATTGTTTGTTGTGCAATCATATTCTTTTATCTATGTGCATGAATACATGGTTAGCAAAGATGTAAAGTATATATAAAAAAAATAATACTAACTTATTATTTATGCGTATATAACTGTGTGTAGGATATATTTTCATGATCGATCACATTCTCATCTAATCATAATTCAACCACTACTTCATAACACTTAATATAAGAAGTTATTATAATTAAAAAAAATATAATTATGTATATATACGCGTATTCATGTATATTCTATCAGGTGGAGTCGGTACAAAAAGATTTTGCTCGACCTCGAACTTGGGAAATTACTGCAACTATGTACAGCAGCCTGGAGATAAACTACAATATCGAACGTGCGTCTTTACCTGTGACAGCGATGGATGCAATTCTGTACCTTCTTTAAGGTCTACAATTAGTGTTTACGTTATATCACTTCTTTTGTTCATCCTATTTTACAGATAAAAAAAACAGCATCGTAAATAGAAACTATCATATTCATATATTATTAAATTTTATGGCAATACATCATCTATACTTTACTTTTTAGTATAATAAGTAAAGTATAATTTACGTATATAAATATTTCAATCATATATTTCATGCATGATAATTTTTCTGTTTCTTTCTTTTATTTTTTTGACAACGTTCTCTTGTGTCGACAAACTTTAAACAAGAGATTAATTTTTAAAGCTTATTTTTAATAAATGTGTAATCTTAAATCAAACATAAAATTATTTTCTTATTATAAATAATTGGTTAAATTTTCTTTGGCATATTATTTTATTATAACGAGCAATACAACAAATATTAAGAACATATTATTATAGAGCATACATGACATGTGTATGTGTATGTGTATTGTATCTACTCTCTTTATGCTATTTATCTATATTATATAGTAGACAAGTAAAAAAGTAGCAAGATTATATGTGTGTATGTGTGTATGCATATTATATTGTTTCTCTTGTTTTTAAATATTTTTTTTAATTTTTATATATAATAATACTACTTTGAACTTCTAATTTTATGTTTGTACATTTTAAGCTTTAAATAACTTTATATACGCATTGAAAATAATTTGTAAGAAAACGGTTGAAATTTGTTAATTTATACTCAATTAGTATAAATTTCTATAATCATGTACTTAAATATCCACATATTTTATATAAACGATACAAAGTTATAAAAAAAAGAACTTATGCATGCAATTTCATTGAATTTTCATAAACATTTAAGATTACTTTGTTCTTAAAGCACGAATATAGCAGACTATTTGGTTTCACAATTTGCATGAAATGTATAAAAAGTTGATATAAAGGATACTGACAAAGTTTTTCGTCTAAGAGGCATTTTCAAGCATTACTGATTTTGTAATTTCCACACTTGTTCTTCTAACTCCTTTACACGAAGTCGACTATTAGCAAGTTGACGACGCATCAATCTTAATTCATCCGCTTGACGTACATATGCCAATCTAAGTTCTGCTTCGTTGTTAGGAGGAACATCAATTGTCTCCATAACTTTATTATTGCTTAGCGATGTTGTTATTATGTTATTCTGTACAAAATAGTTTTACTTGTAATTAGCTTTATCAAATGTGGGTCATAATCTTTAAATATTAATAAGAAAATAGATTATTTGTTATCGTAAATTCTTACTTGTAAATTTACGTTGGCAAATTTCTGTTGTAATTGTTGAAATTTAGTGCTCTGATTGCTGGATGTCTTTTGACTTTTTTCTGTTATATTGTGCAATTCTACTGGTCTGTAGTCGGGAACAGTTTCAGTAGATAAAAATGCAAATTTTTTCTTATTATTTAAATCTGTTGCTGGAGGTATTAATGGTTGCTTGTAAATGCGTGGCTTGTGCGTTGAAATACTGCCACCTATAAGAGTAACAATAAAATAAGAATAATAATTCTATTATCGCACACAGAATCATTTATAAATATCTACTTAAATCTACACTAAAATGATTCCATACCTGTTTTAAGTGATATTAATATTGGTGGATTATTCATACCACTAATCCAATCTCTTGCTGAAAGCGCAGGACAGGTACCTATAGTATCAGGATATAAGTCTTCTTGAAATTGATCGCTCTATAAAATAGAACATTTCCATTTAAACTTGTATACTTAAAATTATGTAAATTTATGTCAAATAACATTTTTTCAAATATATTACTTGTAATTATAGGTTATATCGATAAGCAATATGTAGAAAATATGATATAATGTAATATGTCACACACTGAGTTTATTCTTTTTGTTACCTTTCGAGGTACGATCATGGAAATTGGTTCACACATGCCTCGAGTTGCATGTAATTTATAAAATCTAAAGACCTCACAAATACTTGTATTTATTCCTCTTTTTGGCATTACTCCTAATCCTCTTTGTGGATTACCAGAGATAAATTGACTGAGATAATGCATCCATGGAACTTCATTAACTACCTCATAATACCGAATGTTACCATCACCCTGTCGAGAACAAATGTCAACATTTTTATTTAAAAATATTCACTATAGTAATAATTACTACAGTGAAAATCATACCTGAAAATAAGTAAAAAGAAACTTTTCTTTATTCCAATCTGTATATTTATTAATATTAAAACAATATTATCTTCTTGGATGTATCTATCTTAATACATTTATTACCTTTCCTGCTAAATAGACCATATTCGTATCATTGTCAAAATATGGGAAAATAACACCGCTTGATGAATCTATAGTTTCACGAGTAAGAGGAGCTGTTAAATCATGTTGACACCAAATTGCGTATTGTCTATCTGAATGTCTACTGAATCCAGTAGTTAATAAACGTCCAGATCCACCAAGAAATACCACTTTACTTGCTTTGGTTCCAGCATGACAGATTCCTTCCTGAATTAAACATAGCATGAAAGATCATCTAATATACAGCATGATTTTTAGAACTGAGAAAGGCCACTGCTCTTTATTAATACTGTCATTCCTACCACCGCCTATAGTCGGCATCCAGTCAACTGTGGGGAGTGAGGGGTGTTGATATTAATCAGTCTTGATCAATGATCGATTATAGGGTTATATTCATAAAAAATATTATGCGATTAGAATTAGAAAGTTTTGCAGAAATTGGCTATTGGTATATCTGTTAATTTTATAAATGTATGCACCATACAGTGATACCACGATCGTGGCCAACTCTGCCTGTCACTGAAATTATGCTCGTAGTAAACGCCAGCTGTGTCAGAAATAAATGCTTAAAAGAATAAAGGAAAACATCATATGACATAATAAGCCCTAACTTTCTGTTCTATTATTTTGTATGCACATGAACCAATGCACCTACAAAATGCAATTGCACTATATTCTTTAAAAATTAAACTGTTACTCGGGGCTTTTCTACCAACACTCTATGTGCCGTTTTTTCATCTCCGTAAAAACCCTAAGTTTGTTCTTGATTTTTTTATGAGAGACTACGTTATGCACCCGTATAATACCACCGGTAGTATTATTGTTTTATAAATACGAATTTTTGTATTGCACAATAGAAGACGTGATTTAAGTAATCCATTCACGTATGGCCTGTGTGTAGTCTTTTTTTTAATTTCCATGTCCACTTCATTATTCCGTGATAATTGTACCAAGGTATTTAAATTCTTTAATCGATTCAAATGTCAGATTAGCTACGCTTAGCTCTGATTTATGTTCTATCAGTAATCTACTCATAATCATATACATATTTTGCTTTCTCTTTGCTAATTTCAAGGTCTACCTCTTTTGCTGTGTTAATTAGAGTTTTTGCCTTTTCCGCTAATATTTCTTCCTCATCTGCAACTACATCTACACATATCATCCACAAAGATTAGAGCTTGTATAATTCCATTCATAAATCGCATTACATATTCTCCATAGAAACTGAAAACGTATTTTTCTCAAAACAACATTTTAAAAACCAGACGTACATTTTTCTCAGAAGCTACTCGATCGATTTGGAATTTTGCATACATGTCGAGTATATGTCAGGCTATTATTGGAGGGGCCATTTTTTTAATTGCTTTAATATTAATATTTTTCTGGGTCGTGAGAAGTGAAAATGTTTTCATAAAAATCGAACTTCCCTATTTTGTCTTTTTTTTTTGTTATTTTTGCTTAATAAAGAGCAGTAGCTTGTTCCAATTCCAAGAATCACTCTGTATATTTTGAAATATAATTATATTCGTAATAAAGTAAATAGCTATACGATGTCAAATGATATTGATTTGTAAAAGAGTAAAAGAGAAATTGTATTAAAAATAAAATGAGAATAAACGAATGTTGTATATCAATTTTTATAAACTTACCGAAACTATAATGCCAGATCTAGGTTCGAAGACACGTAGTTTTTTATCTTTACATGTTGTTGCTAATAAACTTCCATCCCGATTTAAAGATAAACTATATATTACATCAGGATGTCTGTCAATAATGTTCACCGCTTCTCCTCTACCGACATCCCAAACAATAACAAGATGATCAAAACCTATGCTAAAAATGATATTTTCAGCTACAGGATGCCAGTCTATGTACGATACTCGACGTTTATGACCTTGTAATTCAATAAGCCATTCCGATAAGTTTCTAGATAGCCCCCCATCTGGTATGTGCCATAATTTAATCTGTAATTATTATTGGACACATTAGAACTTTCTATATAATTTAATTTTAAATTTAATTGTAATAGAGTAAATGTGCGTGTTAAATAATTGAACCATACTGTGCAATCGTCTGAACAAGAAGCGATGATATTATCATTGAATGGATTCCATTTAATATCCAAAACAGGCCCTGTATGTCCAGTAACTCTACTAGCATTGAAATCTAAACGTCCAGTCTAAAATAATATTATAATGACAATTTTATATATATTGGATTTTTTTTTTTTAAATAATTTTATGTAAATAAGTAATTCTCTTTTTTTCATTATGTAACTTACTCTATCGAGAGGTAATACCAGAAAAGCACCACCTCCTGCTACTTCTGTAACAACCGCTAAAAATTTTGGATTGACAGCACAAAATTGCGAGTCATGAGCATTTTTTGTAATCTTGATGTTGTCATAACATTTTTCTCTTTTTGCTGGTATACCATAAACATGACGGAATTTGCTGCTCCGAACACCTCGAAACCATGACTACAATAACAATAATAATTGAGCAAAATATGTTACGTTATTGCCCAATTTTTAATTATTCAAATATACAATGATTTATGATAACGAGTTATTTGAATTATAATAAAAGTGCAATAAATTTATATTATGCATAATTATTACATCAAATAACATACAATCACATGCAATTTTGGAATACTTTATCAGCGTATAACACCACAATGATAATGAACAAAATTTATATGTAATAAACATTTTAATCAGAACTTGTATATAGTCTTACAAAACATCAATGCAGCATTATAAATAATGAAGTAATGTATTTATATGTACTATATATAAAATATTTGTAAAAAAGCAAAAGAAAAATACAAATTTCTATGGTCACAAATAAAGCAGAAAAAATGTATACTATATGATGGTAA
This sequence comes from Polistes fuscatus, assembly GCF_010416935.1. NCBI lineage: Eukaryota > Metazoa > Arthropoda > Insecta > Hymenoptera > Vespidae > Polistes > Polistes fuscatus. Next base: position 2,974,523 of record NW_025113075.1, on the reverse strand, counting down.
AAAAATATTTAATATTTTCAATATATTACTACTATTTACAACACGTTATTACAGTATTTTTCTATGATAGAAATATCTTTACTTTTATTAAATAATAACAAATATTATTCAATCAAAGAAAAATATTTCAAGTAATTGGACATCGATTAATGAAAAAATATATGGGAGATACGAATTTTATAATATTTTCTCTTATAATATATCATTATTATTATATAGAAAGTGAGTTAATAAGAACAATTATCTAAAATACCTCGTTACCTATTAATTGTATCAACAAATGTTTTAATAAATTATTAAGCATTTTAAGGAATGCATCTTATATAAATCTTACAATTGGATTTTTTCTGAGATTTTTAAGTAAAATTCTTTTAATATCATATTGTTTAGGATGTAAAGATGAGTACTAAAATAAAAAATAATTATTTGTGGTTTTTTCTGCCATTGAATTGTATTCATCCGAAGCATCTCTTAAAATGCTAACAATAAGTTAATAAGTTATTATAACAATTTTTGATACAACCAATAGGTAACGAATTATTTGAAATAGTATATAATTCTTATTAACTCATCTTATATACCATATTATTGCATATTGCATTATTATAGAAAGAACATGTAATATACAGGGTATCCCACATAACTGTAGTCACGATTTTTCAAGTACTTGCAATAACCTGACAAAAAGTACTTTAAACAACAGTTTTTGATTGACTATACATTGCAATAAAAAAAAGTTTTTTTTAATATTTTTTAGGGCTACCTTTATTTTTTTAAATAGCACTTAGTATTTTTGACTTTATAGTATTATAGACTATACAGTATTATAGTATATATAATACGAATTCAAGGATATAGTATACTATGGCCTTTGGATGATCTTGAAAGCAAAGAAATGAAAATTTCAACAAAAAATTACTTTGCTTGCCGCCGGTGAAGAAAAGGTACAAGTGCTTTTAAAAACAAAAAATGTGTAATTGATTGTTACTTAAACAAAACACAAACAATACCACAGTGCTGTTTCCAGCCTTTTCGCTTTATACAGTTCGGTTTATACAGGGTACATTGCAGCATACAGATTTGCTGCTTCACGTGCATTCCTTTTACATTCGTCAAGTATTAGCAATATGTCAACCTTTTCACTGTTAGTATATATTTTCTACAAGTTTAATATTAAACTGTGATTTGTTCTCGTGACAAATCGAGATTAAACAAAAGAACTGTATAAACCGAACTGTATAAAGCGAAAAGGCTGGAAACAGCACTGTGGTGTTGTTTGTGTTTTATTTAAGTAACAATAAATTACACACATAAGTAAATTTTTTGTTTTTAAAAGCACTTGTGCCTTTTCTCCGCCGGCGACAAGCAAAGTAATTATTTGTTGAAATTTTCATTTCTTTGCTTTGAATGTCATCCAAAGGCCATAGTTGAATTCGTATTAATATGGGCTATAATACTGTAAAGTCAAAAATACTAAGTACCATTTAAAAAAATAAAGGTAGCCTTAAAAAATATTTAAAAAAAAATTTTGGTTCGAACTTTTTTTTATTGCAATGTGTAGTAAATCAAAAACAGATCAACTTTTGTTTAAAGTATTTTTTTGTCAGGTTATCGCAAGTACTTGAAAAATCATGACTACAGTTATGTGGGACGCCCTATATATAAAATTATGAAAATAACAAAGTAAATTTTCAATAAAAATATTCTCTGTTTTATAATATACAATTTTTGTTATAATAATGATAAAAAGTATCAAGTTTTAAATAAGTTACAATATCTCAGTATTGATATTGTTATATTACAATAATGTATGTTATAAAAACAGATTTAAAAGATACTTTTCTAAGTTTGCATAAGATGGTTAAATTCAATTGATAAATACAAGATGAAATTAAACAAAATAGATGAGAAGAAAAAAGTAATAGTTCCAAATAATATAATACCATTTTTGATTTCATATTAAATAATTATAGTACGTATAAGTTTCGATGAAAAATTTGTCTGATAAAAGTTAAATTATTAATGAGCAAAAATAAATGAAAAAGGAAAAGTGAATGAGAGAAGGATCCATGAGAGGTAATAAAGTACTTACCTCACTCATTTTTGATCATATTTGATGACAAGTCAATATATATCCAAAATAATTGCCAATGGACATATACATAGGTGATCTTCAACAATTACCCTTGGCATAAAGTAGACTGTAGAAATCAACAAATCTGGACCCATGTATAGAAAAATGATAAATGGGACCACATACTCAAATGGCCTCTTAGAAATATTGTACCGCTACCATGGCGAGATCATGCGTTATTTACTAAAGAAAACAATAAAATAAAAGAAAAAATAATAAAAACAACGTTCCATCTAATGGCAAATTAAAAAATACCAAAAAGATCATACATAATTATATAATCTTTATTTATATAATGACTAATGATCTTATTTTTCTTTACAAATATATATGTAGTTATATAGTGTATGTACACATATAGTGAGTTACAGGAGTATTCGTACCTGCTCTCACTATAAATTAAAAATAATTTATATTTGCTTATAATGCAAATATTGCAAAATTCTTTTAGACAGAAACTAATTTAGGATTATTAAACTTTCAAATTAATATTAACTTTATACCAGAAGGACATTTTATTGTTTAAAAAATATAATTTTACTTATTGTTAAATGATAAAAAATAATTAATTTCATAAAAATATTTATACTCACCTAAGATATAATAAAAATACAAGTATTATTTTTTTAAGTAATACTTTTTAAGTAGTACTCCTTTGCATCTTAGAATGTTTTTAAAACGAATGGGTAATTTTGTTATCAATTATGTAAAATTTTACTTCTCTTATAATAATATGCTATTTTATAATAACATTTATACCAATTTCAAAGTTTAATAATTCTAAAATATATTTCTGTGTATAAGAATATTGAAATATTATGTTACAAGAAAATATTAATTATTTTAAATAGACAATAGAGGTATACGAATACTCTTGAGACCCATTGTATGTATACAAGGTGGTAAAAAAAAGGGTCTGATATTTTAAGGACTTATAGTACTTATCAAAAAAAGTAAAAAATGTTTAATTAACATGAGTTCTAAAATCAATCCTTTCGATGTATATAAATTTTCGATGTATATATGTATATATATATATCGTATATGTATATAAATTTTCGATGTATATATGTATATTTCGATGTATAATAAATTTTTATTATTTATGAGCATTCGATATCATAAACGAGTCTTTGGCAACATATTCAATGCGCACAGAGGAATTTGATTAGAAATACACTAACTCAAGGAGTATTTGAAAGTGTAAGTCAATCTATGATCCGTAGATATCAGAATTGCATTCAAATGGAAGGAAGACATATTGAATATCTACAATTTATAGATATATTTGCATCTTCGAAGTAATCTTTGTTGATATTAGTAATATTTTTTTCTTATTTTTATAATGAACTTATCTTGACAACCTTGAACTGATGTATTTCTCTTTGTTGACTTATATTCTGCTAAAAGATTTGCTTACGATATTGAATGCTCATAAATAATAAAAGTTAATTTACATTGAAAATGTTGATTTTCGGACTCATGTTAATTAGACATCTTTTACTTTTTTCGATAAGTCCTTAAAATATCGGACTCTTCTTTTACCAACTAATATAACTCCATGTTTTCTTATTTGACCTATCCGATATTATATATACCAAAATTATTTCAAATATTTTGGTTTAATATATATATTTTATTCGTTAAATACTCTCATGTAAGTGTGTATGTACAGGTTAATCCTGTGACCATGTTACAAATTTGGTTAATGGAGAATATTATTATAAACAACTTTTAGAAAGAAATTAGTATCTGGAAATATTTTATTTGATAATTAAGCACCACGTTGGATCCTGAGGACCAGCCATAGCATTTAAGTTTATGCTATACTGTCATCGTATGCTGATCCTTGTAACTGTGAATTTGAACATTCCATATGTGCAACATTGGTTTTTGTTCAATCAAAGCTTTCAGGAAAAGAATGCAAGCGTAAATAAAGATTTGATAATCGTTCTGACATAATTCAACTTTGCTTTTCGTTAATTTGTTTATAGTTTACATATCACAGATGGCCATCTACATTTGACGGTAAAATGCAGCATTAACAAAATGTCAAGCAAAATAAGCTTAACATGTTAAACAAGTTCAACAATTAATGACAAGACATTGTATCGAGGCTGATAGAAAATAGTTTGAACAATTTTTGCAAAGAGTATTAGACTGGTTAGCATATAGATCACATTATATAATTACCAAACAATATATTCCTAAATACAGTTTCTAATATAAAAGTTATCAACTACAAAATTGCATTATCCTGAAAAATTTGTAACAGTCACAGAATTACACCATATAATTGTTACCAAATTAATTTCTTTTATTCTTTTCCCCGCATGCTTGTCATTTTTGTTAAATCATAAGTAATATATTATCGTAAAAGTTCAATGTGCATTTCAAAACATATATCATGCATAAACAATATGAATACGTAAAGTATTCTAATTTAAGTTATTTTATATGACATACAACAAAGACGCACATGCATTCACAAACAATTGAGCACATATATACAATATGTATTTTATTAAACATTTATTTGAATAAAAAATAAGTAATGCTGACAAGAATATATAATAATGCAAAATAAATATATGTATATCAAAATTGAAGAAATATCATGGCATTGTACATCACAAAATTAATTAAATATTCAGTCAAATTAGAGAATTATTGTAATTATTTCTTCGATGGTAATTATATTATATAATTAATTTCATTCCATTATTAATTAATTTATAAGAGGAAATTTTAATCATTCTTAAGATATACATTTAAATGTTTATTGTTTGTATATATTTGAATGCATCGAGTTCGTGATTACAATCAATGCCATATTTGTAAAATGTAAAATAATACAAATTCATTCTTACTTTTCCGTTTGGCTTATAACAGGCTCTGACGTCTACCATGTTGTTTAATGCACTATCCGTATCTTCTAAATTCAATTTTTCATTCAAAATCTCGTTGGATCGTCTCATTTCCCACTTGGTAATATTATACGCTGAAAAATGAAACACAATTTTCGCTTTAAAATTGTGTAGTTTAGTTATTAAAGTTAAAATTAATAAAAAATCCTATTCATTGCGAAACGAATATATAATGATGTTCACCAATCCTACTCTACATGACATGATATGATTACTAAATGTACAAAATTCAAGTATAGAGATATGAAACTGTATAAATTGTATAACACTAAACGAACAAAAATTGAAAGAAGTCATTTTCATGGAGGAGAACAAAATCTACCAATTCCTTTGAAATAAACTACAATCGATACAAATAAAAAGCTTTTATTTTATTAAAAAGTTGAAACTTTGTATATTTTAAATATGAGATTCATTATGTGTTAATACATTTTACATTCACCTACACACATAAATGAATAAATACATAACTAAATTTATATTCGATTGACACTAAATCTTATTATATATAGCTAATATTTTTTAACGTATATATATATAAAAGGATAATTAATTTAATTCATTTTTAATTCATTCTATGCCTAATTAGATTTAAATTTATATAAAAGTAACTTTTAAAAAAGGATTATTTATATAAAAACAATAAAGACGCTATATACTTGTACTTTATTATATAGATTTATAGAGGGTGTTAGTTCCTAATATTAGATGGCGCGACAATTATCAAACGTTGACTACTCAGTTCGCTCGATCGCGCCACAACGGCTATTTCTTGCACCAAATGTGCCTCAACCATGCTCTAGAAGAAAGTCGAAGAACTAGCCAACGGGACGACAGAAGCGCCTCGTGCGGGAATAAAAGATAAGAATCATGTCAGTCGACAATAGCAGCCGTAATTACCAGTTATCAATTGTTCCACCATTTAGATCCATACATTGTGTATCTGTGTTAAAGTGATTATATCAAAGAATACAGAAGTACATAGAAATTAACAAATTCATCTTATTGTTAGTTACTACCGGGACCACCAATGGGCGATAGTTGATAGAATACTGTATTCTTTGATAGTATTGTACCGTCATCACGTTAATTAAGTATATAATTATTATATATAGTGTATTGTTCATTAACACGTTCGTGGACATGAATGTGCATTCAAATTATTAATTATTAATTATTATACCTGTAAAGGTAATGACTAACTGATTCTTTAATATATGATAATCTGACTGCCCTTATAAAATGTATTTAATCAAATTTTGGACTTTTTTCCTCGCTGAAACTTTTACTGTCCGCGAACGTGTTAATAACTTACAAACGCTGTAGCGCTCTAGTCGCGCACCATGGTGGCGTTCAGGTTAGGTTATGGTGTATTATATTGTATTGTATTTTTTTTTAATTATATTACCACTTCAATTTATATGTTTCTTTCTTGAATTACTCAGTTTTTTGCAACGTTCCTTGCCCAGCCATCACTATTTTTTTCCTTTTTTTCGGCTTTTTCTATGATTTAAGTTTACGTTATTCATTATTGACAAATACACAAATAATACAATGTTGCTGATACTAAAACCAAGAAATAATGAACAACTTTACAAACAAAAATTAAATAGCAACATGACCATTCGTGGAACAATGTTTGTATACCAACAGTCTTCATGCGCCACTAATCGAATGATACAGTAGCGTAAGTCCAATTGTTACGTGATAATGAAATGAGTACAAAATATTGGACTTACGGCGCTATTTCAAAAACTTTTACGATCATTTCATTCATGATGTATGCCTTTACTGATGATGCCTTTTACTTTTTATAAACAAATAACCAAAGTTGAGTTGATAAATATAATAAAGCATTCACAAAACTTTATTTCATAGCAAACTAATTTTTCTGAATTGTAAACTTATACCACTTGTCAACTAAGGGGCTCATATAATAACAGTCTATTTGGAATTAAAAGTAAATGTAGATGTCATCACTTTGTACATTTAATTATAAGTATGGTAAAAAGAAATAGTTGTTATTTGACAATATCCTAAGTGAAATTAACTTTTAGGTTAATGAGGTTAGACTTGCATGTCACAATGTTAGATAGAGCATTAACGTACATTGATATTTGTAAATAGCAACCAGGAACTAAACAACAAAATTTAACAATATATTTACTCTTTTCAATGTTATTGTTTAGAAAATCTTTAAAGGTTACAGCTACTGAGGATGTCATCATGAAAACTGCCATTTATTTCGTAGACCTACTTAGGTATACAACGAATTCAAACACCAAATGTTATCCACTTCGCTTTTAATCGCAGATAGATGTAATATACTGTTCATTTGTAGTCAATTAGCATTTGCATGGAATTTCCTATAGATCCCATTGGCTAAAATAATCCCAATGCATTTTTCTTATTGGAGAAAAGGCTTAAAACTTTAACTTGATGCGTATTAAAGAAACAAAGTAGAATAGACCATCGTTTTTCAAACTATGGTACATGACTAGTATTAGTACATTACTTTATTTTTGGTGATAAAATTTTTACTCAAAATATTTAAATAAAGATTTAAAAAATGTATTTTAATATTGTAACGAGTTTCATTTATGAATATAATTTAATAATATAAATTAAAAAGGTTTTATTCTTTTTGATTATAAACACTTCATTTAGGATGTATTAATTTTTAATCAGGAAATGCTTTATGATGGAACATATATATTTTGATTCTTATTTATGTGATAAAGGGCATTAAAGTCTTGCCTTAAATGTTCCAATAGCTTTTTTTATCTACGATCAACCGTAATTTATAAGTATGCCTTCCGTAAATATAGATATCTTACGATTTACGACAAAATATGTCAGAAAGATCTTACTCCCGAACCTTGAAAGTATTAAAAGCGGAGATAGGTGAAACTAACGTGTTGTTTCTCTTATCTTGTTCCCTCAAAGGACAACTTTCAAAAGGAGACTGTACTTAGTTCTCATACGCAAAAGTTACTAGGCATTCTCAATTGTGATATAACTATAAGAAACCTCTTAGGAATTTAATATATTATTATATTATCAAGAATGTAAACGGTTATTGATATACCTATATATATATATATATATTATATTATGCGAAATATGTGTAACGATAATAAAACAATTTCTTTCATTGGCTTATGATGATACATGATTGATATTTTGGAAGTTGATTAAAAATCATTTTTCTTATATATCTTTTTAATAAAAATGGGTTCTGATTATACACACCGACGATGGAGTAATTTAAGAAAAATTTTGGAAAGATCTGGACCTTTTTGCAGACCTGATTTTGAACCTTCTTCTGAAACATTACAATTTCTTCTGGAAAATTGTAAAATACTTGTAATAGGTGCTGGTGGTCTTGGTTGTGAATTACTCAAAGATCTTGCCCTAATGGGCTTTAGACAAATTCATGTGATCGATATGGATACTATTGAATTATCTAATCTTAATCGGTATACTTTCTACTATTAAATATATAGATCATATAATTGATTATAACATTGCTTTTTAAATTCTTTACTTTTACAAGCTAAAGATTTAGCTTTAATTGCATATTTTAATTTTCAGGCAATTTTTGTTTCGCCACAAAGATATCGGCTTATCAAAAGCTGAAGTAGCTGCTAAATACATCAATTCAAGAATCTCTGGATGCAACGTAGTTCCGCATTGTTGTAAAATACAAATGAAAGATGAAACATTTTATAGACAGTTTCATATTGTCATTTGTGGTTTAGATTCTATTGTTGCAAGAAGATGGATCAATGGTATGCTATTATCGCTTTTAGTTTACGAAGATGGTGAATTAGATCGTTCAAGTATTATACCTATGATCGATGGAGGAACCGAAGGTTTTAAAGGAAATGCAAGAGTTATATTACCTGGATTATCAGCCTGCATAGAGTGTACATTAGATCTATATCCACCACAAGTAACCTCACATAATATTAACATTTAATATCTAAAACTAACAAAATACAAATTCTTCCCTTTTACTTTTATAGATTACATATCCACTGTGCACAATAGCCAATACACCACGTTTACCAGAACACTGTATAGAATATGTTAAAGTAATACAATGGCCGAAAGAAAATCCATTTGAATCTGTAATAGATGGCGATGATCCGCAACATATAAATTGGATATATGAAAAATCTAGCGAACGAGCAGCTCAGTTTAGTATACAAGGTTTAACATATAGACTTGTCCAAGGTGTAGTCAAAAACATTATACCTGCTGTAGCATCTACAAATGCAGCAATTGCTGCAACCTGTGCAACAGAAGCATTTAAGCTTGCTAGCAGTTGTAGCGCATCTTTAAATAATTACATGGTATTTATATTTGATCAGATAAACTTGCATTTTGGTTTATTCATTTCTATTCATTTCTATTCATTTGTACATGCTTAACACGTTAAGCACAGCATCAGTCTCTGGAAATTGACAGTGAACTTTTTGTTCTGGCGTCTTTTTACCATTCTCCATTTGATTATCTTTTGTTTATACTTTATATCTTCTGCAATCATCACTTCGATGAGTGTTATGTTCTGTTTATACTTTCTAACTGAACACCTCGCTGAGCGATCGCCCGAACAAGAAGCAAAGCAAAATTGGTTCCGTGCTCAATATGTTAAGGTAACAAAAAGATATTGCTGATCATAATATTTTTGTTTTATAAGGTTCTTAATGATCTGGATGGAATTTATACGTATACCTATGAAGCAGAGAGAAAACAAGACTGTCTGGCATGCAGTCAGTTAGCAAAGGAAATAGTAATTACAGATTCTACATTCAAATTGAAAGATTTAATAGAATTGTTATGTAATAAACCTGATTTACAAATGAAAAGTCCTGGTCTTACTGCCAATATTGATGGTAAAAATAAAACTTTATACATGCAAACAGTTTCAAGTATCGAAGAAAAAACCCGTGAGAATTTATCTAAAACATTGATAGACCTTGGATTAAAAGATGGTAATGAAATAAATGTTGCTGATGTCACGACACCAAATGCAGTTTTAATACGACTGAAATTTTCATTTTAATTCATAAAATAATATTGACGATTCTCTGCATATAAATATATTCAAAACAACAGGCTTAAATGATATCAGAGAAATAAAATACAAAGCATATATTGTAAAAATAAACGCATCTTCCCATTATTTTTGAAATGCCTTTTTGATATAACCTTTCATTTATTTTTAAACTTTTTAATTAACAAAACTGGCTAATAAGTAATATCAGATTTTTTCGAAAGAAATTGTTTCGGCTGTTTAAAAGAAAAGAAATGTGTTTTTAAAATAAAACGCATCCATAGATTGAAAGCTAAGATTCTAATCTGAAATTTAAAAAAGAGTTTTTTTGGTCAAATTTTGCCTATAAAATGGCTAACGTATAATTTAAATAAATTTAGCTGTATATTAAAGAAATTACGACATTACTTATTGGCCAATTCAATATAATAGAATCTTTGTTTTTATGTTGCTTTTTCGTTTCTTCTTTGTTAATAAGGTATTTCTGTTTAATATTAAATGTTAAATTAGCCACTCATTCGCCAAATCGATGAACTTTATAAAATAAAAAAATTCAGAAAATTGAAAAGTTGCATACATTGTTATATCATTTATTGTTCAACAGCCATACAAAATGTTGTTATTTAATGGTGTTAAACTCATTATTAAGGAAGTTTATTTTAAATATGAAAAGTTAAGTATCAATTTAGTGCTTCTGCATTAAAATTGACAAAAATTCTAAAAGTGTAGTTAATTGATTTAGTTTGCGAATAGCTTTAATAATAATTCAATGTGTGTGCATTTACTATTTGACACGCGCTAAGACAAGTTTAAAATGATATTATTCTAAATAAATATATTATTTAAATACTTATCGTACTCTTATTTGACTCACTTTGAAATACCTACCATACATTTTGTAAAATGTTATCTTCTGCAATGTATGTACATATTTATTAACAGCATATTTTTATAAGTAATAATAATCATAGAAAACTTCTCTCCATTATTATCCATTGTGTAATGACTTCGAATTAAAACATGTTTTTCACTCTATATTGATACTTTGATAAAGTATTAATAAGAGTTTTTGCGTTTAATTCACGTAGTGAATTAACACATTCGCATCGGATGACGCGAAAATATTTCATTAAGATTTTCATATATATATATATATCTATTTTAGAAATAAATTCAAAGAATACTATAAATGGGTTAAATTCTCTTCATTGAACCATAATAAATGTTTCACGAAATGAAACAATTGCATATTTTTTCAGCTTTTTTTATCTCCTGTTTAAGGCATAATACTACTTTGACTGAAAAAAACGAAAGATAATTTTGAAGAATTTTTTTCTCAAAAATTAAGAAAGTTATTAAGGTATAACTTTTAAAAATTTTATTTCGCTATTAGATGTAGCAATTAATTATGTGCCTTGAATTAAATTCATTCTATTAAAATCGCCATCTTTTTTTCATCAAGGAATTCGGCAGTTGCCTAAAAGAAGGATCAAAGTAATATCAGAAAATAATAAATAAATACTAAATTTGTTTAGAAGGTACCGAATTAATTGCTACATACAATATATAATCATTTTTTTTATTTAAAAAAATTCTTTTATTTTCCTATTTTTTTTTTTTAATCAAAATGACGCGTAAAAAACAGTAGTAGGTACGATAACTTTCTTTCAGGATGTCTGAAAGAAAAAATCTAAAAGATTTTAAATATTTCTATAAATAGCTAACACGTAATTCAGGAAAAATTAATTTGATAAAAAATTATTTTCATGCGATAGCCATTTTTACAGAGATTAAGAATCCTTTTGATTTTTTGTTTCAGACATCCTAGAGGGAAATTACGTGTTCACCATTGTTTTTACACGCCATTTTGAATTAAAGAAAACAGGCAGAAAAAAGATTTTTTTTAAATAAAAAAAATATTACATACCTAGTCAATAAATAAAATACAAAAATTATATACTAATAGCTTTTCTAATTTTCGACAAAAATATTCCTAAACATCACCTTTTAATTTTTTGATTAAAAAAATGCCCTGACACGAATGTGTTAAGATAAGTTAGACGATTGATTTTGAAATGTTGATATGAATAAAAATCGCAAATTCAATAAATGTGACCTACGAAAATCAACTTCTTAAATTATTTTTAAAGAAAAGGATTTAGGAAATCACATTTTACAAGAATTAATACAACGTTTGACGAAGTTGATCGAAATAAATGGATTAATTCAACAAAAAAATGTCAATTTAAATTAAAATATCATTTTAAATTAAAACACCTATATATATTTTTCTAATGATGCTTTTATCCCCACTTCCATATAACATCGTTAAATAGAAAAAGAAATATTTAACTAACATTTGTTATCATTGCAGTGCTTGTCATGATCTAATTGTAAAATTGTTGAAAGTTTTTAAACATTCTTATACATTTAAATGTTTAATGAAAAAAAAAATAAAAGAAAATAAATATTAAAAGACCTTTCATACGTTAAAACTGTATTATAATAATGACCATATGGCATTGATTCGTGAATTAATTGTAGAAATAATGCATTTTATGTTACAACTATCGCGGAACCACTAATTCAATCAAAATAATATTACCTTTTATTTTTGTTATGATCGCGTTAGTAAACATTTATGGTGTACTGTCCTTTTCTGCATAAAAAGTATTACAATCTTAGATATTTTTTTGATCATATAACATATGCAATTTAATCATCAATAATATTTTATTATAATCCCCAAAATAATGAATGTATAATTGGTTGTAACATATTACATACCTTTATTATTAATATAATGGTAAGTAAAATGTTAAAATATCATTAAAAGCAAAGGAAGGACAGTGCACAGAAGATTATGATATCTCTCGTCGTATAAGGATATTCTGTAACATTCGACATATACACACAATTTGTTTAGAAAAAATATTTGTAACAGACACATCTATCCTTTTTTTTTATATAAAACTATTTTAACACACATTATTATTTTGCTCTTATTACCTCAATAAGTCGAATACTTTCCAAGTACGTCATACGATAGAGGTCCATTTTCCATTTTGTTAAATGCAAACAACACGAGAAGCAAGTGTGTTGATCTATGTAAAGTACTTCTCAATTACCGATATAAAATTTTTTATAAGGTGCTTAAAATAGGTTATAGAATGATTGCCTTTTCATCGAAGAATTTGCGCAACGAAACACTTTAGACTTATTAATATTTCATGGTTTATGCATAGTCCTAGCATTGACATATTTTTCAATTTTACAAATTTAAGCCAAATGTGTTTACAGTTTAAATTCCCAAGTACCGGTGATAGCGTATAAAATCAGATAATACAGAAGAAACATTTTTATCAAAGTAAGTGAATTTTAATTCTACCTATTGTACTTCCACTGTGACACACAAAATTGTTTCTTTTTGTGACTAGTTTATATTAACGTAAATTGATTTATTAAAATAGCCGAAGTTGTTAATCAGAGTAATGCAATTTGATTATGTGTTATTGTTTACGTTTTAATAAACTTTATCAAAAACTTTGTCCCTATATGTAAAAGAAAGTTAAAGACAATATATGAATATATTTATAGCACATTTTGCGCGCGCGTACACATTCACACACATTACATGTGTATGTATATATATATGAATGCGTCATGCGTGCATGTCTCTATGTGTAACAAAAAATATATTCGCAATTAAATAATTATGAATATTATTAAAGACATGTGTATATATATATATATACACATACGATTTACCTTCGGCTTGATTAAACAAGATATTCCACAAAAATTAGTTGCATATTGTTATTAAACTGACATTGGTTTAAGTATTATGTAAGATATAATATAATGTAAGATATCCGTAACAATTTCTTAAGAATATTAATCAGTTTTTGTAGAGTAATAATCTCTGCGTCATTGAAAGACGTTTTGGTATAAAAACGTAAGTGTCAATGAATTATAGCATGAAGTGTCATTATTACAGAGTAAAACTAGACACTTTTCAAATAATAAGCATTTTTACGCATTGGCAAACCTTGAATTTGACTTGATTGAATAAAATGTTATAGAAATAATAAAAGCATAATAATGTAAAGATCTACATTCTGTCAAAGTGGGCATTGATGGTTAAAAATAAAATGTGAAATACAATATTCTTTGAAAAGTTTCTGATTTTACTCTTTATACTGCTAGATAATATGAAAGGGATAGTGCTTGATGACAATAAATCATAGCGAGCATAACTTCATTGTGTTAGGCCTTAGCGTCAACTTCCATTGCTACTTCCCCCACAGCTTTTTCAGCCTTCTTTTTCTTTTTCTTTGCAGATTTAGGATTTGCAGAAGTATATAAAAGAGTCTGCAAAACAATGATTTTGTTATAAAATTAAATTAAATTCTTTCCTCTTGAATTTAATTTATAATTGTAAAGATATTAAAGAGTTAAACATTTTGTAGATAAAATATTTTATATTACTACCAAGATATTCAATGTAGACAAATAATTTTATTTTGCGACGGGTTTCGGTTAAATAATGAGAAAAAAAGAGAACAGTATGGAATATTGGTGGAAAGAGTGTGAAAAGGTAAAAAAAAAATAGAAAATAGGCATAAGGCAAATTTTAGGAGAAGAAAGAAAAGAAGAAGCTATAAGGTGATTGAGAAAGTTAGAGATGAGGTTGAAAACAAGTGAACAAGACCAAAGAGAGTAATTTATCCAGTCATGGTGCAAAGAGACGAATAGGTTAGATAGGATAGCATGTGATTATTAATGTTTTGAAAATGTTTTTACTTTAAGATTAGATTAAATCAAGTTAGATGTAGTTTATAAGTATAGGTTAAAGAAGATACTAATATAAGAGGTTAGAAAATTAAGCAATATGTTATTGTGATCGTATGATAAGATCAAAAAGATGTTCCTATATGAGAGTTATAGATTGTATAAAGTTTTATAACAAATTATTATGTATAACCAAGTCCATTTACTGAGCCAACAGACTGTAAATTAAATAAATATCTATCTATATGGTTTTACTTCGTAAATTAAATAAAATATATAATAATATAAAGTGTAAAAATGTGTTATTTATATATACCTTCAATTCTGGATCTTCTACTACACAATCAGATTGATAAATGTCCAGATCAAAAGGAATACCAGTAATTTTATGTGGCCCGTTAGGCATCAATAATACCGTAAACTTAAATTGTGCAGCATATTCATTTGGTTTTTCATATAACACCTGAAATAATGTTAAATCATATATATTTTGTATTTTATATAGTTTTAAATGAATACCTTAATGAAATTTTATAAACTCCTTACTTGGAATGGTTCAATCAACCTATGATTAACACATTCAACAACTGCCATTTTGGCTTTCTTTTCGTCTTCAAAGGTACGTAAATTAAAAGGCATAAGACCATGTTTGTTGGAAACTTCTGAATAGAACATGCGGGATGCTTTCAGCTTAAGCTGATATGTTTCTTCAGTTTTTTTATATATAGTAACACGAGTATCTTGTTCACGTCCTATACCTTCACCCGTACTAACGAGTACATCCATTGCATATACCTAGAAAAAAAATATTTATGTAACATTATTGCATTTTTTCAGCTCACATTTGCAAAATTCCAAAGAATAATTCTTTAAAATACATAATTAGTTTCTCTTACTTCATGAGTCTCAAGTGTAAATTTTTCATGTTCTTTTTTCTGTGCATCGTTTGGATTTTGTATTATAGTTTTTTCCCCATCTATCTTGAATTGTTTTAATTGATGACTTAACATTCCTTCAATTGGCTTACATTTATATGCATCGCAAATTTTTTCTACTGTTCCTGTTATTGTGTACGTCTAAAAAAATATACCTGATATTAGATCAATGAAGTTTATTTTCATTAGAAAAAAAATATTTCTTATATTGTAATTTTGGAAATTGTAACATATCATACCTCTGTTCCAGGCTTTAAAAGTCTTAACGCAGCTTGAGACGCGTAATGTGCAGCTAAAACTGCATCAGCTTTTCTACCTGTAACTTTGCGTTCGGTCGAAGAGCCTATAACTACAGTGTGTGCCACAACTGCTATAAAGCCATCAATGTGTGCTCCAAGATCACTAAAAATTATACATTACAATGACCAATGTTATTTTACGTTACTATTAACGACATTAGACTGCCTCTGGTATCTGTACTTAACACAGTGGTATTTATGTAAATAATGGATTTATCCAAGTGCACGGATATAAACTGCTTTCATTGACAAGCACACCTATAAATTGTGTTGACTAATACTTATGTAAAGCAATTAAAAATTATCTTCAAATAAATAATATGCACTTACACTTTAACCATATCTTCATCTTTCAGAATTAGATCCGGTTCACTTGCGATAGGAGAAAAGTGACAAATACAGTTGTTTACTGATATGCAGGTTGGAAAAGCAATTCCTTTTTTAAGTTCTTTCTCCTTCTTAAAAACTTTATTTGTCTCTTCTGTTAAAAGTGTATCTCCATATTCACATATCTCCCTCACAGATGCTCCAACAATACATCTGTCTAAAACTTGTTTTAAAACTCCTACGATATAAAAAATATATTATATTCATTATAATTATAATAATTACATAGAAATAATAAGTTCAACATTTCTTTCCTTATTCTGTTGCTTTTTATAATAATTATGTTTCACAGATTTTTAAAGCCATTATATTATTTTAAGAATCACATTTTTGGCATAGATTTATACATGAAAGATTTTAAAATTGAAATTCAATTGTAAATTGATATTTACTTATCAAAAAACACCATATTATTCGCGTATAGAAATTCTCTCATAATTCTAAATTGATCGACATATCGAATATAAATGAAATGTCTTCTAAAGATATTTCAACGAATTTTTATTATATAGGAAGCGTGTGAAAGAAAACGCGGGCATTCCTGAGAATATTTTATACCATTTGAAAATCTCATATTAATACTGATCCTTTCATTAAATCTCATAAAAAAATGAAAAATAACCGGAAAGATATAATTATGATATTCGTCAGAAGTATATCATTCGAATTTTTGGAAAGTTTAACAAATCTATATTTCAAGAAAATACTAAAATGAGAGTTGATGCTAGCTGTCCCACATGGTAAAAGCCCGGCATTGGCGCGCCACGTTCCATATGGCCGTACCAAAATTGAGCCAAGTAACCATCGGTGGCAACATACACCAAAATCATTTGTGATTTTCAAGCTTCTCGAAAGAAGGGTAAGATGTTTTCTTACGATTTACTATATCGCCAGCCATTTTATACTTGGTAACAACCAAGTCTTCGGCGATGGTCTTCTCATGTTCTTCCTTGTCCGCCATGTCTTCAGTACACTACATCACGATCACGTGATTCTAGTAGTTCTTCTATAATTCGTATTTCGATTTGTAGTTGGCGCCACTGTATTGTACGCCTTGCTTTTACAGGGCTGTATATATAACATATATGCCCCTGCAGTATTCATTTATTATATATATATACTTTTATTTGAACTTTTTTTTTCGTACGATACATAATTCACTTTTTTTTTGAACAAATAAAGTAGACTAAGATTTATCTTAAGCGTAATAATTTTGTTAATTTAGTAATAAATTTATATATCTATCGTTTGAAAATAATATCTTTTATATTATTTTAATGCATTATTATATGTAGATTCGATGGAAATTGAAATCTAGCCTTAACTTAGTATAACAATTTCATTTGTGTTAAGTATAAAATATACCTTATAGTTCATATATGTAGATTACAAATTTTTAAATGAATAATCCAACATTCATTATTCATATAATATATATTTTGTAATGATTAACTGCTAAGCCATTTAAAATATGGACTACATGAATCGATCGTGTTCGATATCTAAGGAAAAATTCATTTACCAAAATGACGGAATAAGGTTTTTGCCATATAGAAGTATAAATAATTTTAATTATATATTTTCTTATTCTATTTAAAATGCTATTCATACGCAATTACTCCCAACAATATTTGGACACTAGATATGATTAACTGCATTGTTTCATATTTTGCTCGTTTATAAAGCAATCCTCCTGGTTATTTTTTTTTTAGCAATAGGTCATTTATTAATTCAATAACAATGTATAATTTATTTTATAAATTTACATATATTGCATAATAAAAATTATTAAACGAAATAATGTTGCATTTTTGACTTACAAAAATATTTGGACAATATTTATTTATCACTCTTATTTAATATAATTTTAATATTAAAAAATAATTTTAATACTTTTTAGAGTAACCATTTTATTTTAGAACATGTTTTAATATATTTAACATGTTATTTATAATTTTTTACAAATATTGTATAGTTATATTTGCATATTCATTTTTAATTCTTTATTTTAATTATGCTATTGTAAAAAAAAACAATTAAAATTTTTCAAATTTTCTTATTAATTCATCCCATGAATTTTCAATGGGATTAAGTTCCGATGATTTTAGTGGGAATTAAGAATTTTGGGGCAGTGATTTATAATAACTTGTAAAATGCATTACTTGGTGTTTGGGTTATTGTCTTGATATAATAAAACTTAAAATTATTATTAATTCACATTTTGTTAGAACTTCGAAATAAATTGTCTATAATACTGTTAATGAACATAAAGTTTCTAATTTTATATGACGACATGCAGTCTCAAAACATTACGTCAATAACTCCGAATTTTAACGTACTTTTTGTATTATTGAAATAGAATATTTTTTTTTATTAATTTTTCGTTAGACCATTGCTATTTATTCTGTCGGAATTATAAAAGTTAAATTTGCTTTGGTCAGTAAACATTACATTTTTCCATAATGTCTTATCTTTAGAAATGAGCTCTTTTGCGCAATATATTCCTATTATCTCATTAATAGATAGATATTTTTCTACCTATTCATTCGTTTTAATCAGATAGCTCGAATATTTCCCAAATTGTTTCGATAGACATTTTTTACGCGCTTTCTTCTAATAACTTACTAATTATTTCTTGAGCACTTATTTGCGGATTTTCTTTTATTTTTGAAATAATTTTGTTTTTCTCCCTCGTATTTAAGAGGGACGTATTTAATACGTTTTTTCAATTTGCGGAATTGATTCAATGCCATTCTCATGATGAAATCGTCGAATGATATACGCAACAATACTTTTTCTTATATCAAAAATTGCTCCAATTCACGATAAGTTTTTCTCTTTTCCCCGTAGATAATTACAATATGTCTCACATCTAACGTCATATTCTTTCCTTTGATTCATTTTGAACAAATTCACACTTACTATTAAAAGGTAGGGAGAAGACATGGTCTTCTTGAGATACGTGTCTAATGTATCTCTAATGCTCGTTGGAATCATATTTTTTTCGCTTTCTTGAATAATCGGATTACCAGAAGATTAACAGAGAAATTTAATACGTGTCCGAATGTTTTTGTGAGCTAAAAATGTGACATTTCGTTTAATAATTTTGATTATGCAATTACGTAAATTCTTAAAGTAAATTATATATGTTTATCAAGATTAATAAATGACCTATTGCTAAAAAGAATAATCAGGGCGATTGCTTTAAGAACCATCGAAATATGAAGCCATAAAATTGGATATACTGTAGTATCCAAATATTTTTGATCTAAATTGTTATATATTAGATAGCGGACAATTAAAATGAAGGAAAACGTTTTTAAAATGTTATTATGCGAGGAATTTAAAAAATAAAGCTATTGAGAACTTAACTAAATTGTAAGATTAAGAAATTAGGCATAAAAGTTTGCAGCATTTGTAATATAAATAAAAAATACAGATATATACTTATATATACATATAAAAATAGGCTTGTTTACAATATACTTCTTTAAAAATCGTTTTGAAAGAAAAGTAAATATCTCATTATTGCAAAATTTTAAATTAACAATAAAATTGCTAAAATAATTACAATTGTTACGAAATAAATTTATTTCAAAGTTAATTTTTATGCATTAGAGTTTATCAATAATGACAGAATAAAATTTAAATTATATTGTGAGATGATGATTATTTTTTTTTTTTATTTTTTTTATTTTTTTTACAAAGATTGTATATCTTGTATACTTTGGATAGATATTGCGTCTAAATTGTAAATGAATACTGTAATATATTATCTTGATTATAGTTCCATTTTTGTTAATATAATCTTATGCAAGAATTATATTTGTCCATTTAGATATATTACTTTTTCTTACTTTTCCCTAATGTAAGCGTATGATGTTGTGGTTGTTGAGCAAATTGCGTTTTGCGTCTATTAAATTCCAAAATATCATCTTCAAGTTTTTTCCGACTTTCTTCCAATTTCTTTTTTTCTTCCGT
This sequence comes from Polistes fuscatus, assembly GCF_010416935.1. Taxonomy (NCBI): domain Eukaryota; kingdom Metazoa; phylum Arthropoda; class Insecta; order Hymenoptera; family Vespidae; genus Polistes; species Polistes fuscatus. The sequence goes on along the minus strand of NW_025113075.1, from coordinate 2,954,007 downwards.
ATGATCTTTTTTTAATTTATCAAATTTATTGTGGAGCTGGCATTAATTTTTACATGAAAATAAAAATGTTGTACAAACTATAAGAAACAATTATACTTTTATATAGTACGACGAAAGTTTTGATAATAATGTTTACCTCTTTTTCAGCTTCTTTAAGTTCAGCCTCTTTTTCTTTAACTCTTGCAACAAACATTTGTCTCATTTCATCTTCTTTTTGCTGTAATTCTTGTAAATGAATAGATCTCTTTGCCTCACAAGTTTGTTGGAAACTTACAGGTTTGTTGTCACTATCAACATCACTGAATCCCATCTAAAATAGATCATTTCACATACATTATTAATTGTTATATATTTGAGATTTAGAAATAATATTGATTGGTGTAGCAATTAATTCGGTGCCTTGATATTAATCCTTTTAGAGCCGAGCAAAAATATGGTATCTACGCGAAGATACGATTTGACGAATTTGCTAAGGTTTGGGAAAAAGCTCATAAGAACCTAACTAAGAATGATATTTACAAAATTCAAACATAGAATAAAAACATAGAATAAAACATCATCGCATGTAGGTCACATAGTATGAAGTATAAATATTACATTTTCAATCATTTTTCAAGCGTTAAACGCATTTGCTACGCAACAAGTGATTCGTATAGCTAGAATAATATTACTAAAAAAAATTTTAGTATTATTATAAATATTTATATTTGGTTATCTAACTCTTGCTTTAGATCCATCTCTAGTACTCTGGTATTTGCGAAAAACTGTCTTGTATAGCGATTTGTTTTAATTTTAATTTGTTCAGAAATTTATGAGTAAAAAATAAGTTGAAATAATCTATATAGGTTTCAAATTGTTCGGTGACATATGTTTAGGAACCGTGGGTTCCAACAATAATGGGTGCACATTATATTGTCTATCATTTGTCTCGATAACTTCATGAAAATTATATACTTTAATAAAAAAAATTATATATAGGGGCACATAATTGGTCATCGCTGTCAACATCTTTTTAACTTAATTGTAACTCGTCAACTAATTCTGTGTTATCCATAACGGTGTAATTTTTTTTAAAAAGAAAGCAACGAAATTTACAAAATTCTCTACTGCTAATTATAATTATATCAAAAATGTGACAGTTTTCAAACATTAACTGCTAAGAAATGCTCTTTAAAAAGGTTGAGGAAAATAGAACAATAAAATAAACAATAAAACTTTCTGTTCTAACAGCTATCGACATATTGCGATAACGGTCTCAAAAAACTATCTTACTATAAACTTTAATCCTGAGTTTCTATCTTATCGTTCCAGCATATACACTGTCTCGGCACCAACCAGCATAAAATATAACAAAAATTTAAACTATAAGATGAGTTCTCTCGCAATGCGAATAGTAAGTCGTTAAATTTATTTCAACAAAATTTCAAACAAATATATGATTACTTTATAAATGTAAGCAAAATTCGAGAATTGCATCATAGTTGTGTGAAGTGCGACAAAGGAATGAAGAAGTGTATCTACAGCACGGTTTGGATGTTGCGTAAGACGTAACAAAGGCATAAAGGGTCATGTATTCACAGTATGGTTCGGATATTTGCGGAGGATGCGATGAAGGCATATATACACATTATAATATAGTACATAATCCAATTACTATTACTTTGTCCACTGCAAAAAGAATCTAATCATTTTTTATTTTCAATATATATTGGACATATACGAGAGAAACAATTTCCTATAATACACGAGACAGAAGTAAACAGCCAAAGCCTTCGCCAAGAGCGCATTTATGTCCATAATCTATATCGATGGCTTGCGTTGGAGACATATATGCGCCCATAGGCCACACTGATGGTTTTCGCTGGACGCATATGTGCGCCCATAGCAATCAAAGAGTTAATAAATATCTTTTTTTTTTTTTTTAAATAATAATAATAATAATAATAACAATTATTATTCCTGAATAAACGCCTATAGATTTTCAGAAATGAAATTTTTAAAGTAAACTCCCATATAAATAAGTACTAATTTGTTAAAAAGGCACCGTATTAGTTGCTATACCTAATATTATATTTATAGAATTACATAAACATTTTCACCTGCTCTAATCTTCTCTTACGATACAATTCATAATGACGACAATGTGTTTTTTCTCGCATATCTTCCATATTTGTTCTAATAAGCATCTCACGTAACTTTACAAAGTCGCAATGAGATTCATTCTCCACTGTTATATATATAAAAATTTGTTATTATTCATTCATATAATACCAAGCATCAATGATATATTCTATTACAACAATTTTCTTACCTTGAACTGTACCCCAAGGATATTGACGTGATCGCATCATCTTGTTTCCAACTCGTACAAAATCAGTGCTACCGACTACTGCAAAAGGTACATGAGCATTCATACTAGAATTCACCTCAGCCACACTTTCATCATCTATTGGAAATTGATATATATGAACTCCATTATTTTGCAATTCTGAGATTATTTTACTCTGCAAGGAAATGATATAAATAAAAAATGAAAATATTAATTAATATTATTAAATTTAGAAATGATGTACCTTGAATTTTTGCAACTCAGTCTTTGATATTGTATCAGCTTTAGCAATGATCGGTATAATATTAACTTTTGTATCCAGCTTTTTCATACATACAAGATCAATCGATTTAAGTCTAAAAATATATAATTAATTATATCAGGTAACCTCAAGAATATATAATATATAATAAATTCTTTATTAATATCAAATAACTAAGAAAGATTATACTGTTTTAATCGATAGACAAAAATGATACCATATATAAAAACGGTCTAACCTTTCTTGCTTATGTAATAAATGATATTGGTAGTTGTTGGTAACAAAAATTGCAAGTATAATATAAATACAGTAATCCCTCCATTTATACAGGTAATAATCCACAAAAGTAGCGTGTAAATGGAACCATGAAAAGCTGTTTAAAACATGGATCTATTCCATTTTCAAATGCGTATTTAGCTTTTATTAAAGTAGAAAAATAAGTTTATACGATTAAGAAATAAATTATACTAAAAATCCTCTAATTTGTGTTTTCATATAACGCATCGTAATAAGGTCAGGCTTCTGGTAGTTCAAGCATATTAAATTAAATCCACATAAATAAAGGGATTATTGTAAAACAGGATAACAATAATAAGACAAGAAACTTTTCTTACTGGTAAGAACTTCATAAGTTATATTGCTTTCTTGGAAATATTTACCCATGACCAGTAGGACAAATGAAGTAAAGGCAAACATGGATACGACTGTCATGATAAGTTGACAAAGAACGTTTGATTTTCAGTTCTTCCTGCAAATATGCTTCAAATTGAGCATCTATGTAATCAACAACTGTCTTAAAGCTATCTTCCTTATTAATTTGATCTCCATATCCGACTGTATCGACAATGGTAAGTTTAAGTTTAACATTACTTTCTTGTAATTCGTAGGTATGCGCTTTTAATTTTACAGATGCTAAATTATGTGGACTTGGAGTAGATTCAAAGCTTGTATTGAACAACGAATCCATAAGCGTAGATTTACCTAAGCCAGTTTCACCTGTGCGTGAACAAATTTATTCATTTTATAATAATCTAATATATCATCGGCTAGTGATAAATTAAAAAGGTAAATTTCGATTTCCTTATAAATACAAAAATATATCATACCAATACAAAGGATATTGAATTCAAATCCATTTTGAACAGATTTATTTACTAATTGATCTGGAAGACTGTCAAAACCTACGTGACCTGAGAGCTTCAAATTGCGTATAGAAGACTCCAACTGAAAAAACACACGCATTACAAATACAAAGTGTGATTAAATAAAACAATACCTTAAAATAAATTAAAACTGTCATTGTATAATATTACTTTAACAACTAGAAGTACAATTGAGTACAATACAAAAGCTATTAAAATGATTATCGCATTTTATTAATAAAAATAATACCTTTTATATAAAGATAACATTATTTTCTTGATTAAAAGAAAAAATAAATTAAATTAAAATCTTTATAATCGTAATACCTTTGCTCGTTCAATTTCTATATTCGCCATTTTTACGCAGGATGAAAAAGAGTGTGATGTGTTTGAAACTAGATGTGACGGATTGACGCCACGTGTTACTGTTAACAACCTCTGTTCAAATAATATTCTTGAATTCGCTTAATCATATATTTTCACTAAAATAATAATTTCTAACAATTGGAGATGTGTCAAAATACTATTATAAAAGATTCATGACTAGAGACGTCAACAATAACTGTTTTACATCCGGAATGAGTAACTTTTCCTTCTTCCGTCACTTGATTAGTATATATATATACAGAAAGTATAGGGATTTCGTTTCCTATTGCACCGACTTGTTAGTGCATACTCAAGAGACGATGTGGTTACGAAACGTGAATATTTTACTGAATAAAGTTTATATTCATTTGTATATTTATATTTAATAAGATATAATAAAAGAGTATAAGAAAAATGTAACGAATGGATAACGGTAATAAGACTTTGAACAAGAGCACTGAGAAACTCAGAAAACTTCGAAAAGTATAATAATTGAAAATCTATTGTCTCTGTGAAACATTGATTAGAGATAATGGCGCTGTTGTCGTATTGCTAGTTCTTAGGATTTTCTGGTGATCTTTAGTTTCCCCATCGTTCCTAGAAAAGATCGTACGTATATACTATATATATATATGTATATATGTAATATGCGCATACGCAAAATTTGATCGTAGCGTTTCTAGTGATGTTTACTGGAACAAGGTTGTCTATCTACATGAAAATTATATTGGGTATAAAATTTCAGAATGGCGACTGTCTTTACATAGAAGAGTGCTTATTCCCGCCCAGAAAGCGTTTAACTAACGAGTGCGTTTCAAGACTTTTATGCATTTTTCATTGCGATTTTATTAAAAATGATAATAGAGAATCCAGATCAATTCAAAGCGTGGCTTACTGCCGTTTTGGAGCCGCTGTAAGTAGGCCAGCTTGTCCAAGTACGTTTTGTGTGCTGCGTATTTGTGTCTGTGCGTATATCTATGAATGTATGTTGTATGAGTGTGTGTGCGCGCGCGCGTATGTACGAATATATCTATACGATGCATAAATGGCCGTACATGTGTCGTTTTTTCTACTTCCTACTAAAATTATTATTTTAAATAGTCTATGATAATTTTTGATTCTGTCATGCATTTTCTTTTATGCTTCATTAAATCATTATGTCATTCTTGTCGTAGTGAAACATTTTCATTAAAGGATTATCGGGACTTTTAATTCCTATTTAAACTATTCTTTTTTCCTTAATCAGATAATATACTTTTACATCATAATATTACGAGATATATTTTTGTTTTTATAAATTTCTTTTAATCGTACAATACTAACAACGCTTTAGCAATATTTTATATACATATATATATATATATATATTTATATATATATTTATATATATATAAAACATGTATATGTATATCCGTGCGCGCGCGCATGTGTGTATGCGCGTGCGTACGTATGTATGGATGATATGTATATATTTCATATATAGTTTTCTCTCTCTCTCTCTCTCTCTCTCTCTCAACATTTCTTTTATATTTTATATTTTTATTTTCTTAAAGAATAATTTCTCTGCAAAGTGATTGCAGCTTTTCAAGAAATAAAAAAGAATTTGATAAAACATACGTATAATGTAAATCATGAATGTACGTTGTAATATGATCATTTTTAAAGTTCTCTTTATATTTTGCATATAATATTATGTATATATATTAATATATAAAGTTTAATACATAGTATCATACATGTGTTTACAGCTGTGATGCAGACCCTGCTGCATTAGCTAAATATGTGTATGCCTTGGTTAAGAAAGATAAAACCCTAGAGGAGTTAAGAGGTTGTATGGTAGAACAGCTTGATGTATTTTTGCAACAAGGTATCTTCTTTACTTACATAATTTAGAAGTTTCAATAAATTTATGTTTATAAATGTAGATAATAATTCATGTGTACTTTGTGTGTGATGATAGAAACTAAAAATTTTGTGGAGCTATTATTTAAAACTTTGGAGACTCAAGAATACATACTTCCACCTTCAAAGGGAGATCCAGATGGAGGTAGAACTCCACCAGGTGTGAATCCACCGCCTCCAGTGTTAACATCAGAAAAAACTACCGATACAACAATTTCTTTAGCTCCTGCGATTCCTAATCCCATTGTTCCACTTCAAGTTAATGGTTCAACACCTTCAACTATTTGCAAGCGTGAAACAAGAAAATCAGATTCTGACAAGGGTGATAAGGAGAAAGAAAAACGTTCTCGTAGTCGGTAAGTGTTTTCTTTAAATATTTCTTTGTTTAAATTTGGAAACAATTAAGTATCAATTTATAACATGTCACAATGCATATGACTTCTCTAGTTAGTAATGAAATTCGGATAGTTCATATCGTATTCATAGAATTAATAAATATCTATGTACATATGAAAAAAGATTTTGCATATTTGATAATATTATACTCATATGTATTATAAAATATAACATTTTTATTATATGATATAATGGTTCATAAATTTATTACGTGTGATATAAGTATTAATAATAAGATTATAATTCTACTTCTTTTAATAACTATCTAAATTTATTTTTATGAACTTGAAGATTTAATATATAAATAATAATCTTTGTTAACTCTTTATTTTGTATAATTTAATTTTTCTAGTCATATTTAAAAACTAATAATTAATATTTGAATATCATTATTTCATGTATTTATGAATTTCATTTTATGTGAATTGCTTCTTAATCATAGGATCTATCTTTAAGTATTCTTATAAGTTTAATTAAACAAAATGATTCGGTAAATATAAATTTAAGAATATTTTTCTTATTTATAAAACTTCTGTCTGATGTAATTGATCTTATTTGATGAAACTTATAAGATAGAAAAAGATTATATTTTAACAGTAAGCAGTGTATATTAAAAAGAAGTTATAACTGTATTATATTTATACTACATAAAAAAGTAACTTGTTTGTAAGTTTGAATTTAGAAGTTTTTAGTTATAAAAATAAATAATAATAGAATAAGAATCAATATTTTAAAAAATGTTTCTGAATGCATATATAAATAATGATTTTCGTTTTCTTTTTGGAGAGACTTAATATAGTAAGAATATCTTATAAAAATGTATATTTTTGTCTTTGTTTTTTCCCCAAATGTGTTTATAGGAGCGGTCGTATGAGATCAAGGACAAGATCCCGATCGCGTTCTTGGGAAAGAGATAGACGCAGATCAAGAAGCAGAGAACATATTCGTCGAGACAGAGAACGTGATAGGAGTCGTCCATGGCGGAATGAATCTCCACCTATCACAGCTAGACGACACGACAGAAGGTTGCACGAACGATTCTTGTTAAAATGGTTTATTATTTATATGCATTACATCAAATAACTGTATAATATATTTCTATATATAAAGATTACTTTTTAGAATATTTTTGGTGAAGATAGAATAATAAAGATCTTTTTTGATTTTTTGTTTATACGTAGACGCACTAGAAGTCGTAGTACATCTCCAATACGACCAAGGCTACGAGATGGTCCTGATAGTCGAGATCATAGAGCGCGTTTTAGAAATAGATCTCCAACTCCATTGAGATCCAGATCTCGATCAAGATCTATAGATCGTAAAAAAATAGAACGTTCTGAGAGATTAGATGTGGATAGGTCGGAACGAGTTGAAGGAAGCCCAGGTGGTGGTACTCCAACGCAAGATAGCAATCACGGAGATGTGGACATGAGGTTATCTACTACAAGTCAATCAATTCAAAGTGTTGTTGCTGTTGCATCTAATATGCCAAGCAATCAAATTGGTCCTTTCCAAGCGAAGAGAAGGTGTAGAGATTTTGATGGTACGCTATTATTAATTATGTTATATAAATTAATTCATTCTAAGAATATATATATTTTTATTTTTTAATTTTTTACTAAAATACACAAATAACTATAAAATATCTAAAAATATCTTTAATGATATATTTGAAATAGTTTTATCATCGATAATTGAAACAATATTAGGATGATAATAACTTAACAAATTTTATGAACATTCATTTTTTTGATACCACAGTATGTAGTCAGAAAATGAGCATGCATTTCAGCATGGATTGAATGTGTACTTTATCATAGGCTGGACATATAATTTACCGTTGAAAGGAAGAAGTATTTTAGATATTTTGTGACATTGTGTAAATTATTAATTTTCTATTCAAATTATATTGAACTAATATAATTAAAGTAACGAATCAATGTGAAATTTTAATTAATATCAAAAGTCATTGGTGAGATAGATTGATGGTAAATGACTTTAGTGATCATTGGTAACAAAAGAATTAATAGTTATAAAATATACAAAGTGTTTGTGTATGTATATGTATATACATACTTGAATATATATACATATACTTGAATACTAAATATCTTTTTATAGAGAAAGGATATTGTATGAGAGGGGATCTTTGTCCTTATGATCATGGTACTGATCCTGTTGTATTGGAGGATGTTGCTCTAAGTCGTGTTTTGACTTTTGGACCACATGGTCATCAAGCTCCGGGTACAGTACCAGTAACAGCAGTACCTGATCCACCTCCAGGTCCCAATGGAAATGCACCACCACCACACCTTCCACTTGCAAGCCTACCACCACCACACTTGCGAAATCAACATCATTCTAATATGGGTATGAAGTATATCTGTATAATTATTTTATTCGCAATAATTAAAGCTTCATATTTTATCCAAATGAAAAATTGAAAATTATTTTCAATTGATCAAAGATCAATATTATTTCATTGAATATATATATAATTTATATATATAATTTATATGATTTATATAATTTTTTTCTATGAAGACATTGTTTAGAGCGTTAGAATAGAAAACTAATATTGTTTGTTATAACGTTTGTATAACTAAGACATTTACAATATTATATTGTATTGAATAAATATGACAACAATCTTTTACGAGATATAATAAGAATAACGAAAATATGTTAGATGCATTTGCAGAATACAATCCAGATGCTCCTAGCATGGAACCAAGAATGCCATGGGGTAGGCATCCACAGACTGGATCTGGACTTTACGGAAGAGGTCAAAGAGAATTGATTAGTGTGCCAGTAATTCCTCACACAAACTCAACAGAAATAACACATAGTCAAGCAAATCCATTGAAACGAAAACAAGCATTTGATTTTAATCGTCTTGGACCAAAACAAAGAGCAGTACATAATCCAGCTAACTGTTCTTTAGAATTAAAGAAAGTTCCACGAAGTTTAAACAATATAACACAATTGAATAATCACTTTTCCAAATTTGGAAAAATTGTAAATATTCAAGTTAATTTTGGAGGTGATCCAGAAGCAGCTTTAGTTACTTTCCAATTACCTACAGAAGCTAAAGCTGCATACAGAAGTACTGAAGCTGTATTGAATAATAGATTTATAAAAGTCTTTTGGCATAATATTAATAACAATTCAGTTAGCGGAGCTATAGAAAACGTACCACCTGGTAATTTGAAGATTACATTTATGTATATTTAATGAAATTCATAGTTGAAAAATTAGTTAATTTTTGCATGCAACAATTTAAAAATTAATAATAATCAAAATAATTAATAATAATAGTTATCAAATCAAATCAAATTAAACATATTATTGTCAGTGTTAAATTTGTATTAAAATATTACTGTATTTTACAAGGTTGCCGTCCTTCCGTAAAAGAAAGATTAGGCGCTGCTCTAAATTTACCAGCAAAAACGGAGGAAAATGAGTATGTACCGACACGTCGTTCTTCGGATGAACAAAATACGCAAAACGTAGTCCCAACATCACCAAAAGCGGCAGCAGTTCCTACACGAGAAGAAAAAGTTTTAGCAATAAAAAAGACACAGGAGATATTGGCGGCTAAAGAAACATTAAAGAAAAAACAAGAAGAAAAACGTAAAGAAGCCATAAAAATAACTGCTGATTTAAGGAAAAGGAAACAAGAACTTCTAGACAAACATCTCGTAGAAATACGAGTTTTAATAGAAAAAGCAGAAAAGAATCCAGAACAAAAAGATGCAATAATGGTGACAATTAAAACTATGCAACAATCTATTGATAATTTACGTAAAGATTTAGCTGCAAATGGACAAATTTGTGGAAATAAATCACAAATAAAGTCCAAAGAGCAAACTCAAAAAGAGATTTTAGATGCTGAGCTAGATTTAATGACTGCTCAGCAAGAAGGCCATGACGCAGGAGAATTGCAGAAGAGATTAAATGAATTACGAGTACAAGCTGCTGCATTAGGTTTACATACGAGTGCAGGAGTAGGTAGAGGTGCAAGGTCAAGTAGAATTATACGAGGAACTCACGCAGTTTCATACAGGGGACGAGGAAGAGGAAGTTTTGCTCACGTTTCTGTAGATCATAGACCAACAAGTCTTCTAGTCTCAGGTTACGAAACGGAGGAAAAATCAGATGTTCTAGCACATTTTCAAGTAAGCTCATTAATATAGTTAACAATAAAATAGATGTTTACTAGTTATAATAATCTTATCGTTATATTTTTTTTTTTTAGCAATTTGGAGAAATAGTGAATCAAATTATAGATGATACAACACCATCTATTGTAATCAATTATAAGTCCAGGAAAGAAGCTGAAGTTGCAATGTTAAAAGGCCGTACGTTTCAAGATAGATTATTATCTATAACCTGGGTATCCGGACATCATTTACATCGTGGTGGAAGTGGAAATAATCTGAATTCTTCCGTACAACTTTCAGTACATTCTGAGCAAGCACCACCTAATACTGAAGAAGAAATCGATTTAGAAGTATGTATAGATGATTTTTTACTTTTTTAATGATTCACACAACTAAATTTACTGTGATAATACAGTGAAAGTTTATTATAATCATTTTGGGGTTTGCAATTTTTTATAAGTATAACCGACTGATAATATTAACCTCTTAGTTGTGGAGGTCGTTTTTAAAAGTCCTTATGAGTATATTTGTCGAGCACAGTTGTATAATTGAATTAAATTATAAAGAAATAGCACTTGCTTTTTTAAAGATTATTATCAATTTATAAGCAACAAGCATAATAGAAAGAAAACAACCGATCCCTTAAGAGGGGAAATACGTGTAAAACGATGTGAACATTGTGATTTTCATGAATTTTTTTAATACATAGGCAATTTATATAATTTATTAATATTGTTTTACACATACATTTGAAAATGTATTCCGAAATTTTCTAAGATTTTCCTCGAAAAGTAACGGTGATATCAGCTGCTGCGCATTCTAGGTCTCCACTTGATTGAACAGTTTGTGTACATTCTGGAAGCTACAATTTTTATCAGAACTTAATCACACAGAGAATCTCCTTTTTTTATATGTGCCTCTTCCATGTGAACTACACTTTCCTCAAAAAAATTGAATATTAGAATTTTTAGATGGGTGTGAAACATAAAACATGATTTTTTGTCATTTCTTCGTACGTTTTTTTACAATAAAAAAATACTTTAAACAAAGATATTGTTAAGATTTTAGTTCAAACAGAGCGTGTTTATATGAAGAAGTTATATACCAAGTTTCAAAATGATCGGTAGAAAACTTTTTAAGCTAGAGTGTACACAAATCCGAAAAAAGCTCGACCGATCCGTATTACATGCCACGCGTACCGACACTTGAACGACGGACGCTTACTTAATCGCTTATAACTTTTGAACGATTCGGATTTTTGATTTGAAATTTTATGACTATATTTTTTAATAGTTTTACAAACGATTTATAAAAACAAAAAATTTTATTTTTTGAAGCCTCTACACGTATTTCCCCCCGTAAGCCTATTAGAAAAGAAAAATTTGTATGATCATGCTTTATCAAAGACGAAAAAACTCATAATACTCGCGCACGATTCTGATTATAAGCTACATTTTAATCTTTTTATTTGGAAGGAGTTTTGATAGTGGATCAATATTGGAATCAATACCTTGAAACAAAGATATAAAATTAAAAAACAAATGAAGAAGAAGTATTGTCAAAAATTTATAAATTATTTATGGATCATAGTGTGTGCAATATTTTTCATCTTAATAAATATAAATATAAAATATTACAAAATATTACAAATTTACAAATAGCATTTAATTTAGACATAAAATTTAATTGAAATAACAAAGAGTTTTCTTACATGACCAATATGCTCGTTATTGCTCAACTAAGAGGTTTAATAGAAAATACAAATTATTGTTCATTATTGAACTGAATTATTACAAACAATCGAAGCTTTGAAAACGATCGCTTTTTATGAAAAAAGAGATTTTCGAAACTTACGTCTTTTTCTTGGGCCTCTTTTTTTTTTACTGTAGCCATACTTGATCTAACAATAAGTTTGTTTGACAAAGGGAAAAACTACCCCTTATACTTGAGTGGACTTGATGTGATCATGATCGTTTAACTAGAAACGTTCCCTTGCCTCTTATCGCCACACGCCACAATACACACACACACACACCCGACTCATGCTATAAACCAGTGTTTCTCAATCTTGTTTTTCTCGTGGAACACTTAAATATTTTTAAGTTTGACGGCACATTGAAATATTGCAAGTAAGGGGCCAGTGGTAGCTACAGATTAGTAATTTAAATTTTATTAATTAATAGAGCTTTATTAAATAAGATTAATAGAAGGGTAAAGCAACTCATGCTCAACATTTCCACACTATATCTTGATCTTTTTTAAGATTTTACATATTAGTTAATGTAGAAAATCGAAATTCACAGAAATAGGATATTGAAAACTGCAATAAGCTCATTTCGTGTTAATAGTGAGCTAAAATGGTTAATCAAAGGAGTCGCTATTACACATTGCTTTTTTTTATTGCTTATTAGTAACTAATTTAATTACATTCATTTTATAAAATTTGGCGGAACACTTGGAAACGTTTCGCAGCACAATAATCGAGAATCACTGTTTTAAACCCTTACGATAAAGAGAATAAAAACTCAACTATTAAACCACGCAACTTCACTTTATTATTTAAGAGCCTCAATTTTAGATAAACTTGTTTACAAATATCAGTGGGATGAAATATTTACATAATTATGACATTTCTACAATGTATAATACATTTATCAAATGATACATTTAATACAACATTACATATTTATGCTATCTTTCTTATAAACAACTATTTTTAAAAACAACATAAAATCTACTTTAAGTAATTCATCAAGTATCGTTTAGTATACTTCAAGGCAAGATCTAATTATATATTTTCTATAAATTCTTACCATGCGTTTATTTAAAAGATAAAACGTTACGCTTCAGTTAAAAGAAAGTTTTAACCCATTTACATCATTAGCATACATTCAATATATATATTCAATTTTGTTGTTATTTATTACTAGAGAATTGAGTGTGATGTAATATTTGATGATTTTGTTCTTTCTTCTGATACTAATGTGTGTGTGTGTGTGTGTGTGTTTAAAAAAGGCCCATTTAGAAGAAATTTGAGATCAATTCTTATCGTTTGCTTCCAAGTGTAATTATCAAAATTAATATCACGAATATGATGATGAAATTTGATTATAATAAACGGAATGACTTAAATACTAATTGTATTAGAAATTAATGTCAATGTTCGTATTTACAGGGAACAGCAGAAACATTATTTCTGGAAGAAAATGAAGAGGAAGAGGAGGAAGATGGAGAACCACGAAGCTGGCGGCGATAGCAGCATCAGCGTTATTTATGACAAAAGTGCGTTATTGGCTACAGTGGTAGTAGCATTTTTTGGGCATATCGATGTTTGCTCAGTTCTTTCACGACTGCTACATCGCCGCTTGATGTTTCAAATACAATGATTTTTTCAGAAAAGTCACGTTATGGGCTCATTGGCGTTATAATGAGCATTACAATACTTGTTAATACTATTAAATATACGTGTGCATTATAACGGTATATAAATACTGTGTCCAATAATGCGTATCACGAACATAGGCCAGTATACAAGTTTCCACAACACGACTAACCAAATTTATCTCATTATTTCTAGAATAAAATCGCTATGTTTTGTATGGGAAACTCTTATTCTAACTTTAAGTCCTCATCTTTCATCTGTAGAATTGCGATTATTTCTCGTTATGATATTATAAGGTTTTATGATGTAGTACATAAATCCTAGAGTAAATAATAGTCATATATGTAGTTCTAAACATTTTGCTGTCAAAAGCGAGGAAATTATATTTATAATTTGTATAATACATATAGCTTACTCTAGATCTTCTTCATAAGAGATAGCGTATAACGCTTAATGTAGTGTAAATGATTTTTTACTTTCACTTAAATGTACTATTTAAAAATTGTTCCTGTAATCATGTACAGTATCATGTATAATTTTCATTGTTTTGTTTTACCTAATGTCAGTGAACTAAGTTGGTAACGCCAAAAAAAATATTTAGTGCATAATTTACATAGATTGTTTCAATATATATTGCAAAAATAATATATCATTGTTACACATAAACCATTCAGTTTTATAAAAAAAGGTAAGTATTTTATTTATAAATATACAATTTGAACATGCACATGCACTAAAAATTTATGATGAAATCAAAATGTGTTCTAATACCAGTAGAGTCAGAAATAAATTATTTGATACATTTTAAAACTAATCTTGCGTGAATTTTTTCCCATTCGATAGAAGTAATTAGTAGAGTACGTTGCATGTTCATTGTCACAATGAATAATCGCAAGAAAAAAAAAAATATTAAAATTTAATTTTTAAGGTATACTTATTGATTAAACAGTTTTTTTTATAATTTAATACGTATACACATAATGAAAATAATATATACATTTTAGTAATTGACAGTGGACTTATCGTTAGTTACAAAATTTATTTTATGATTTATTTCATATTACAATTATTCATATTAAAATCATTAAATGAATTTTTAAAATTTTTTCATTTAGTTTATTATCATAATTACTGATCATATACAAATGTATATATATATATACAGGGTCTTTCTCGTCTAAAATATCTTGCTTATTTAGTACGATAGAAAAAAATGTCAAAGAAAACAAATATTTTGCGAAGACGCCGATATAACGATGGACCGAATTTTTTTTGAGATATCGAAAATATTTTTTTTAAATGGAACTACATATTTTTATCACAATATTCTTAAACACAATTTTCTCGGTAAAGGTCACCTGAAGGTCAACATGTTATACATCGTTGGATTCGTTTTTTTATTATATAAGCTATAAGAATGTTGTAATAAAAATATGCAGTTCAATTTTAAAAAAATATGATAAAAAAAAATTGTGATTTTCTAAATCTTTTTCTATCATGTATATATAAGTGTACATTCGTATTGAAAGGTTTCAGGTAATAAGCCGACACGTCACAATAGGCCCAGTACCCCACCGCTCAACTAAGTGCTCCGAACACCTGCTCTTCTAACAGCTATAACTTTCCAACAACTTTCAATATTGGAAAATCATTTAACCGGCATATTCTAAACATGTTTAGGAATCAAAATTTATACAAAAAAAAAATTCGATTTTTTCAACCTATCACACCCCCTTAAATAACTTATGTAAAATATATATACTTGTAACGTTTGGAATTTGTACAGAAAAACATCTGAAAAACATCTGAAAAACATCCCATATTTTATATAATATATATATATATATCTTTTCCTATTAACCTTTCTTATTTTTTGTATAAGCTATAGCTTCGTGGCTACTTTATAAAAAAAAATAGATTACGCATATTGTTATATACCTGTTATATATGAAAGTGCCACGTATATACTACTAGTAAAAGTTATCTATGTGTTAAAATAAGATGACTGATAAACACGCTGACTGATATTTGGTCTATGCTGCGCAATGCGTATGTGCGCATGTCACTATGAAGGTTTCCTTATATACAAATTCTATGTCCTACGTTTAATATATACATGTATATGCATATATATATATTTCCATTTATATGTATTCGATTTTTACTAACTTAGAATTCTTTCCTTTATACGGATAGATCAAGTTAAGTGCAACGACGCATCACTTACGTTGAAATTATCCAAATACGTAAAAATGACGGAACAAAGTGACAGAAGTCAATTACCACCTGGTTGGGAATGTAGATACGATTCTCGAAGTGGCCGACCGTACGTAAATTATAAATCAAACTAATGTAACTTAATTTTTTAAATATATTTGTATCTGTAAAAATGACACTAGTACGGTACAAATGATCACTATTACTATTTTTTGTATTCCTTCGTTTATTAATTCAATTAGAAATATACATTTTCAAAAAAGATTGTTTTGCTTATTATGATTTTAATTTTATATTTAAAATAATTATTAAAAAAAAAAAAATAACAATCTATAACAATCTATGTATAGATATATCAAAGTAGATAATTTATTAAATGTTAATGAATATCTTATTTCAGATATTTTATAGACCATTTTAACCGAACAACAACATGGGAAGATCCAAGGATTCGATATTGGCAATACTCTCAATATGTACAGACACAAAATTCCATAGCGTTGAGTTCTGCCACAACTATCACTTCTCAAGATATACCTATGCAGGTCAGTTATTTTCAACTTAAATCCAAAGATTAAAAATTAGAGTTCGAATTAATTAAGCAATTGCATTTTGTTAGTCATAAAAATATTTACTTATCGGTGAATTAATAAGAGTTAAAATTAGAACAAATAGCTATCTAAATTGTTTAGAAGTTAAACATAAAATAGATAATTGCATTGTTTATTTTGATGCTTGATAAAAAAGTTGCGATATAAAATTTGATAAAATTTCCTTTTATCATTTGCGTATACTATTTATACTATTTTTTGTATTTGTATACAATTTATCAAGTTATTTGAAAACATCTTATTTATCTAGTGTAATTTTATAAATAACAGTAAGGACTTCTCTTATGCATTATATAAAGTTCGTATATTTTAATGATATGCACATGCTGCATTTGGATTAAATATAAAATGTACTGCGTATATTGAAGACTGGAGGAATTGGAGGTGGTGGTCATTTAGTTTATACAGGAGCTCATAGAGCTCCTCAAATTTATCCAACACCATCGCCTTTTCATAATCCTCAACTTGCATTTTTGCCTCCCAGTTTACAGGTAGGTAATGTTGATTAAATCGGTTCAGATTGATTTATTTAAAATTAAATCAAATTATACCTTACTATATTTATTAGGTGTAGCAATAATTTTGATGCCTTTTAAACAAATTTAGTATTTATTTACATGTGCTATTCTTTGAAATAATCTCCATTATTTTCGATGAATTTTGATCCATCTTTCAGGCAACTACCAAATTTCTTAACAACAAAAAATTGGCGATGCAATGAATTTATAATATCAAGGCCCCAAGTTAATTGCTATATCTAATAATTTTGGTAATTTTACATATAATCGATTGATATATATGTATTTTATATAGGATTTAAAAACTCCGATGTCTATGAAATCAATGAGTGTTATGACAAATCGGTTTGGTGAAATCACTTTGGGATCACCGACACCAGTCAGAAATATGGAAACTACTTTAACACAAGATTCTAATTCTGAATTGCAAGTTGCTAAAATCAATGCAATGTTTCCTACAGTTTCTGATACTCACATACGACTGCTATTAAAAAAGTAAGCATTTTTATTGGATTTGTAAATTTAATTTTGGTTAACAAATTTTAATTTTTTTGTGTATCATTTAAATTAACAAATATTTACTGTTTTATTAATTTTCTTATCACATTTATATTTATTCTTAATAATTCATTATAATTCATTAAATTATTTTGTAAATATTTTATTTTTCTTCACTTTTTTTTGTCTATAGCACAGTATTGAATTTAGTGCTAAGTTCCTAGCCAATGCTTTCAGATACCATAACAGAGCAGCTTTGGTTGTGAGCGCTCTCCAAGTGGAAAAGAATCCTCTTTGCGCTCCAGGACCGTGTACACCTATGGGAGTACACTCAAAATATGCAATACCAAGATGGAGGCTACCAGCTCATGCTATACATGCGGCTTTAACATTGAGTCCACCTCGTGGGGTTCGGCCAGCCCCTAACTCCCCAAAAATGAAACTTAGGTTTATCCCATAGTTATAGTTTCAGTCTCACCCACTCTGGATGCTAGATGTTGATATCGTATCTTGTTATGATTATTAAGAAGTATACCAGATTTGGAACAAAGTAATACTATTTTTTTGCTTCTTTGTAAATTTCTGGTATATTTCATTTTGTGTACACAATTTGATCATTGCGATGTAGCAATAGCATGTACCAATTATTTCCCTGCTACAAAATACTACTACGTTTCGAACTTCCGCAATTATTGAATAATTGCATATGTCGAATCTGGTAAATTTTTTCATTTATATAAATTTAACAAGTATTTTGTGTCACGCACGGTAGAACAATTTATATCTAGTAGCATTGAAAAGATAATAATATTTTCAAATAATTATGTCTCTCTTTGTATTGGTATTTACAGAATGATGATGTATCCTCTCTGATTTACTTATTTTAGTTAAAATTTCATTATTTGGAATTTGTTTTACTTTTCAGTTTCTTCCTGGTTTACAATACCATAGACGTTGGGTAGTATAAATATTACACAAATCATAGATAGGTTAGTTTCTGTTATCATCTATATACATTTTTTTTAACATTTAGTGGCACAAAGTAACGTTTAAAATTTTGTCTAAATGTTAGTTATTGTAAACATCTGTGTAAGAACAAATGATTCTGAAAATTATTACTTATGTAAAGTTTCAATTTAATTTTATAAATATTCAATAGTTTCATCACATTGAAAAACTAGTTCCCATACGATCACTATAAATAAGCAACAATGTGCACGATTAGTAATTCGATGGGTGACTGCTTCCGAATACTGAGTGCTGTTGACTCCAAAGAGATGAGAAGATATCCTTTGTAGAAAGATATCGTAAAAAAATTACTCAAACTCATAAAAGAGAGAGTAATAATGACAATAACTCAACAATTGTATATGTTATTTTTAAAAATTTCATTTGTTCTAATTCAGCATTATTATAAATGCATGTATACATTATGTCTCAGAGCCATCATATATAGCTTAAACAGCTTTAGCTATTATTATTTAATAAATAAATTAGCTAGTCATTTGCAAATTTAAATATTTAAAAAAGACATTTTTATTAATTATTAATGCTTAATGAAAAGATGTAGTATTAGTTATATCTCTTAATTAATTATGCACATCATATAACGTATTTTTAATACACATTGTCTTTATTTTATTTTCAAAGTAAATTTTATATTCCAAAAGAAAGAAAAATCAATAAGGCCTTTTAGAGGTAGATTTTTTTTATTTATGTATTGATATAATATGTTGAAGTATAAGTTGAACACACTTTTGTGTTTTAGATCACATCTATATATGAAATATCGTCAACATTTAAAACTTCTCTTAATTTATGTTTTAAATTTGTGTACAGGTACCTGAAAAATGTATTTCCCAAAGTGGATGAAACAATGTTACTTGACATATTAGAACAGAGTGAAAATAATGTTCAAAAAGCTTCGGAAAAATTAATTGACCTAGGCTACGAGAAACGAAATCTTACTGCTCCTAATAAATTATTAAATAAAAAAAAAGATAAAGATCAAGTAAGTAATAAGTTTTATTTTATGATGAAATATTTCATGTAAATTTCTAATAAATTTATTGTTATAATGTAGAATCAGAATGAACGATCTGTTCCAACTCCGCCTCCACGTATGAAAAGTTTGGAGGAGAAAAATAAAAGTATATTAAATATATATATATATATATATATATATTTCTTTTTTTTCTTTTTTTAATATATAATTAATGTATTTATAAAATATTTTCACAGTGAAAGCACGCTTGACTGAAAAATATAAATTTGTACCAGAGAGAGTAATAGTACTCGCTATGGATAGTGTAGATTATGATGAAGAAAGAGCAATACACATATTAGATATTATGGTTGCAGAAGAAGCTACAAGGCCACTTTGTACTTCCAGTAGTCAAAGGTAATTCATATTTGTTGTACTTATTAATATTATATGTTTATTAAATATGAACGATTCCCAGATTAAAATGACACTCTGCTTTTAGAATTTTTTAAAATTTTATTATCAAAGCACTTGATCATTTTTTATATTAAAAATAAATTTCCTTAATAATTAAGTTTAACATTACTAAATGGAAATAATGTTTTTGACTGCTCAATAATAAATGATACGATAAAACATACTTTATCAATTTTGCTTACTTTTTGTTTTATGGAGATAATCAATTTCGCATATGAGTGACTAATACAATCAGTCATAAGAGTATTCGTAGGAGTATTTGCCTTTTGCAAGATATTGCAAGACATTGCTCGTTCATTAAATAAAAATTTTTTGCTTGTCTTACAAAACATTTGTAAAATAAGTTACTCGCAATCCAAAGTTTGGCTGTAACTAATACAAAAATTCGTCTCACAGAATATGTCTCAAAAGCATTTAAAGTACTAAGAAGGGCCAACCAAGCTTTAATTACAAAAATAACAATAGTATTTTTGTTACATCTTACGTAGGTACAAATACTCTTGCGAGACCAATTTGTTTTCATTTAAAAAAAAAATTATATTTCTCTAACAATAAAATGTTTTTCTGCAATAAAATTTATATCAATTTGAAATTTTATCAATCTTAAAATAGGTTTCTGTATATAAGAATTTTGAAATATTGCATTACAGATAAATATCAATTATTTAAAATTTACAATAGGAGCGGATACGAATACTTTTGTGACTCATTACATATACGTGTGTTATAATTAAAGTGTATAATTTATTTAATTGAGGAAATAATTAGGTATTACTTGAAATAACTAGGCATTTTAGGGAAAGTATATAAAAAGAATTTTATTATATGCTAAAACTTGTAGTTTTAAAAGATAACGAGGTTCTATATAAATTCACAAGAGACGAGTAGTTATAAAATATGAAATTGAAATTTGATTCATCTTTAAAGTCTGCTTTTCTTTCTACAACAATATTTGTAATAACACTCGTTCTTATCTCTTTTTTTATTTTGAAAATAAATATTCTATTAGTTGTGTTATTCTATTGGATGTAATCTACAGATCAAATATTAATTTCATACTATAATTACTCACCTCTTTTAAATTTCTACCTTGTTTCATACTTTCCCGTGGATATAATTATTTCATGAATTAATGGATTTCACGCTTTACCGGTAACAAATATTAATGAACATACATACAGATATAAATTTATATTTTCGTTATTTTAACAGCAGTCGAAGCGACGAGCGAAAGGAAAGCCCACCTGTAACAGAAGCTATAAAACTAACAGCATCACCGATTAAAAAAGTGGTGAAGGAAATTGATTCTGAGAAATCAAAGAGATCGAAAAGTAAAATAGAAATACCTAAGTACGACATTTACGTATAATTTGTATAATAATTAAACTTAAGATTTTCAGTTATTGTTAATTATGTTATTAACTCTTTCAATACTACCAATAACTATAATTACCCATCGTTTAACGCTCTCCGTTTACTATTAGTGATTATGGTTGCCTAACGTCATATTCTTGCTGTGTCTTATCGGGGAATACAATCATCCATAGATATTTAGCATGGATTTCTAATTTTTTAAATTTAAATATTTTAAGATGCATTACATTGTAACATTCCATCCTTTATCTACTTCGCGATAAAATTTATGTTCGCATTGTAATTTGCCCATGCAGTAACACCTTATTTGCGATGCAAATATCCGTATAGCAAAATCATACTTACGAATGACATAGCTATATCGCGCGAAAGAATTATATATTTCAAATTAAAGAATTATACGATAATTTTTCAAATATTTATATTATAGAGTTTCTCGTGGAACTAGTACTACCGAAGATAATGAGCATAAATCTTCATATTTGTTGAAACCTAATGGTCCAAATCCTGAATTATCAAAAGGAGCTAATAATGATTTATTACTGTAAGTTTTAGTACAAATTAATTTTTATTATATTTTAAATTAATTTTGCTAATGTATATAGTTGAGTGTTCTAAAAGACCTAAACGATGAAATATTAAACAGAAAAGGTTTTGTGAAAAAATGTTTTATACAAAAGTTATATTATTTTTAAAGATCTATCAAATTTATTTGACTTTGAATGGTGGGGGTCCAAATATTTTCCATCATGCTGTATTAAAAAGTTGATACTGAAATTTTTCCAAAACATTAGTTGATGATCTTAATGGGAATTGTTTGAGTTATGTTTTTAAAGATTAAGTCACCAACCAGTATTTTGAAAACATCTCGATGTCGATTTTAAATCATAGATAATATAGTGTTCTATTGAAAAAAATGTATATTGACCTTGATATAACCTTAACATTTTTCATTCAAAATCAAAGATTGATTTTTAAAATGCATTACTAAAATGCAACTGTACCATTATGGAACTTTTGGAACACTTCATATAATGTTTTATATTTTATCTATTAAAAATGACTTGCAATTATTTTTCAGACCAGACTATGCACCATGGTCAGGACCAGATCCTAATTTATTATCGAAAGAACAATTTCCGAAATCAATAGTAATGGGACATGATTCAACTTTAGTATCAGGAAGTTGTCTTGCTAAAGGTCCTAATGCTGAGTTACGAAAAGGTCCATTAAGAGGATTAGCAGAAGGTTCCATATATTCTCAGAGAAACTTAACGAATACAGAAAGCCGTGGTAAATGAAATATGTGTGGCTGTTTCTTATTGAATCTTTTTACATTTGCAAATTAACATGAAATAATTTATTTTTCATAAATTATTATAAAAGAATAATGATTCTTTTTTTTATGCTTTTCTTTTGCAATATTATTAATGTGCAAGTTATAAACGTTAATATTTCTGTCCATATTATCTTTTAACTATAGTGATTAGTATTTTCTATCAGACACATGCAGCTAACCTCTCCGTCTAATAAAATAATATCGTATAGTATACTAATGTTCACTAAATTAATAATGATAAGAATACTAATAGAAATTTGAATGTGTCTGATATAACTGATCGAATAATATTAGATATCTATTTTAATATTTTAGTAAAATTTGCAATACTCTTAGTTTCTTAATTCATTAATATTTTATTCTCTTATTATTTAAATTATTAATGTTTATTGATGGACGTAATATATTTTATTGTTAATAATTATATATTTTTATTCTGTTAGGAAAATATATTTTAGTCTTGTTTCCGTTGAATACAAAATTGAAACATATTTGGTCCTTATATAACAAAAAGAGGCCAATAACATTAACAATATTTCTATGACTAGATTACAGATATGCGAAAGTATAAAACAAAGATAGTCCAAATATCTACTTGCATTCAATACATTTATATAATTAGGAAAGTAGAAGGATTTGACAGTGTATTATTTTAATACACATCAATGATTCAAGGATACTACATTATTTATACATTAACATATCCTAACAAATCTAGTTTTATACAAAAATATAAATATATATATATATATATAGTGTGTGTGTGTGTGTGTGTGTGTGTTCAGAAAATTTTGTTTCACGTTATATCTTTATTGTTACACAATGATTTGCAAAATTATTTATGATATAATTGAAAAATATTTATTCCTAAATATGAAATAATTTATCTTTATTATGTAAAGTTGATATTGTTTAACATTCTTGTTTATTTAATTATTTCTTATATACTATATTGTGTAAACACACAGTTCAAATTACAAAAAACTTAACTAGCTTTGCATTAATTAATAAAATTGATATCAACAGACGTAGGAATTCCAACTAGACTAAGATATTTAATTAAACACAGAAAGCCAAAATATTCAGTATTAAGAAGTATTTAAATTAAATATAAGAGTACATTTAAAATGAATAGTTCGGTGAATATTCACATGGACATTAATTTTGTATGATACAAACATTCCCTCTAATATAAAAAATAATAATTATAATTCCGCATATCTGCAATATAAGCTCTAACTAATCAATGTAAGATATATAAATCATAATTACCATATATGATTTATAACAAGAAATGAAATGAAAAAAATGAAAAAAAATACGTCGAATGTAAAACTTATAAGTACTCTAATTAAGTTAATAGACAGATGTATTTTCATAGCTTCATTCAATAATCCTGCCTTTAAAAAAAAATCTAGTATGTTTGCGAGTTCAGAATCAATAATAATAGATGGGCTGTGGTTGAGATTTCAGTTATGAGAGCTATTTTTATAGCTTTTTAACTTCTGAAAAATGATGGTGGATAAATAATATATTTTGACTATATTTTAAGTAATATCGAATGCAAAAGAAGATATTAATGCAAATAGAAAAAATGAGCTCTCCAGTTCTAGAAATAAAATCATATATTTTAATGTTAAGCACATCCATACTTTTTGAGATATTATATTACATAAATAAGGTATTGGTAAATGTATATCGATATGTATGACAAATAGCATGTAACGTGAATGTATACTAATCAGGTTAACAAAAAATATCTCCTATTTGGGTAGACTTAAATTTCATTTGAATTTTTGGAAAGAATTCTTTATTGCATGAATTGATTACCTGCTATAGAAGGTAATTTAAATTAGATTTTAGTATATTTGGTCTTTTTAACTAAATGTATCTCTCATTACATTTTATTAATCTTTATATTAATCGTTTAGAACATATTTTATGTATCTAGAAGATAAACATTAATCGATATTAATATTGTTTTCTTAATAGTTAATAATATAAATAACTAGTTAAATGATTTATATATTTTTTTCCGTTTATAAATGTGATATTATTTTTAATAGATTAGAGATCCAATGGAATACATATATATGAAAGTATTAAAATGTATTTATTTTAATGAAATCTTTTATTTGAATGTATTATTTGTAATTCATCAAATTTAACACAATTGCATATATATTTTTGTTATGAGAAAAAAAACAAAATAAAGAATATGTTTGTATCACATTCCTCATAGATTTTTCAAACATTTGATAAATAATTAACATTTATAGATGAAGAAATATGAAGCTTTCAGTTAGCAATAATAATGTCGATGGTCTGTGTGTTAAGTATTACAAGTAATAAAGCAAAATTGTATTTCGTTGTATCTATACATATCTGTGCAATAAAATAATGTAACTTGTTTATTATCTCTAGTAAATTTAATCCTTTTGATACTACCGGTGACTATAGTTACCCAACATCGTACTCTCGTAGTGTTGTACCTATGAATATAATCACTCATACATATATTTAGTAATGGTTTAAAATTTGTAAAATCTAAATATTTTAAATTAACTATATTCTATACTATTTCATTCTTTATCTACTACACGACAAAATTTATATTCATGTAATAGCTAGTCCGTATATTAAAACCTTATTTGTGATAAAAATATTCGTACTACAAAAATGTACTCGCAAACAACATATCCGTATCAAAAAGGTTAATCTAAACTTTAATAGTTTCAGTCGTGCGTGTTGTATTAAAATATTACTTTTGATTTTATAATTTTAATACAATATAAGAAATATTATCTATATTTGTAGTCTATAATACAAATAATACAAAAATACAAATAAAAAATACAAAAAAAAAATACAAAAATTAAATTTTAATGATACAACATGCAATACTCTCTTCTATAGAAATATTCTATACTACATGTTTTTCATTAATTATCATGTTAATTAATAAAAATTATGTTCAGTAAATATCAATGTCCATAATAATATAAACAAATTTTGTACCTTTGTTTATGTTTAATTATTTGGTTCTTTTATTAATTTTATACTTCATCTTCGTTCAAAAGCATATTAGGTATTCCATTATTGATGGGAAATTTTCTACCAGATTCTGGACACAGCAGATCTCCATTTATAATTTCTACTTCCAATAATACGTGGTGTACTTGTTTTAAGAAATCTATATTTTGATCATAACCTTCTATTAATTCTGGAGGAAGTTCACCAACATGTCCAATCTAAAAGAAAAATCTTTTAATTAAAAATATGAACACTGTTAATATAAAATAAGATATTTGTAAAAAACTTACGCTCTCAGCTGCTTTCCACAAAGCTGGATAGTCTAATCTTGGTATTATTCTTACTATAAATTCTGAGCTGAAGTCTGTTTCTAATACTCTGATATCTTTAGCCTATAAAGTAATAGATAGTTTTATCATGTTTCCAATAATTATTGATAATAAATAAAAATTAATTTTTTAAAAGTGAGATTTTATGAAAAGTTAACCTTAAAATGTTTGGATTGATTATATCGACTCTTTTCAGTATGATTGTTTATGAAATTAACTTACGATAATTCCTAAGGGATAACCCACAGTAACGCCTTTCACGGATTGGGAAGTTAGTAAATTATGCGTTATTAACTTCATGTTATATTAAAATTAAAAATCACAATTAAAATATAAAATACACAAATATTCGCTCAATAATAGTAATGTATGCACGACGTTCACGTGTAGCTTTGGATGCTAAAATGTCACGCTTACAGTAAATCACGATGTATGATACTATGCAGTGGGTTGCCACTCAATGCTAAAGATCTTATTTGACCATCCGGTTCAAGAGTAATACCAACTCAATTTGGTTTAGCAATAAATTTTGTAAGTTTTAGTAGTTAGTTTAGGTTTTCCACTATATTTAATGGTAACCCTGTTTTAGTGCATTATTATATTATTATTATATTATATTATCATAAGTAATGGTACCACTCTTACAACTTAAATTAAATTTGAAATTTTTTATATATTGTTGTGGCATTACAAATGAACCGATGTCAAATAAAAAAGTGGAGGAGGTAGAAGTGGCAACCCGCTGATACTATGGCGAAAGAGGATGCTCTGGTGTGACTGACCAATCGTACTACGGTCAGCGTACCAATGGAAATCTATCTATCAATCTAGATAACCAATCAGGCGGTAACGAAGTGACCAATAGAGTGCATCTTACGAAAAGCGAGAAGAACAAAATGTAGTTATTTAAGGGGTAACACTTTTAGCCTTATAGCCGTCATACTACCAGGCTTATACAAAAAATCACGAATGTTTTATTGACGAGTCGTGTTTCGTTTTGCTTTTATTACCTTTAAAAGAAAATGTTAGTCAATGTAACTTTATTTATAAGGTATTATAAATTAACAGAAGATTAACAATTATAAGGCATAATATATTCCTAACTTCCTGTTTTTTATTTTATATGGATGTAGGATGCATCGATGCACCTGTCAGATGCAATTGCATTTTATTCCTTAATGCAACCTAAATTTTTTTTTAAATTAATCAATCCCTTTTTTCATCCAATCTATAAAAGTACTTATCCAAAGTTATCGAAATGTCAATATTTTACGAGATATTTGAAATTTTATATCATTACGTCATAAGACTGGGACTCTACATCCTATAAGATTGAACACCCTATTATTCAATAAAGTACATTCATCTGTCCATAAGATCGTTTTCGCAAAATTTTATTTAATTTCTATTTGTCTAAGAAAAAACTGAAAAGGTCGTATTCTTCATATTTCATCTCCCGCGTACAAGGCATGCCCCATAAAGTAACAGTATAGAACAGGTATAGCGGGTTAGACACTGACTCACGCGTCGATAATTATCCAATACAAAAAAATTGAAAATATTATATTAAATATATGTGGGAATGTTTACCAAATAATTTTAGATCAATGAAGAAACTTGCGAATGCTCTTTTAACGATGTTTTGGTCAACATATTCCTTTTTATATTATAAATTGTTCTCGTCAATGAATTATGTAACATCGACGAATAGAAATAAGCTTGGAAATAAAATATTTCATTAGCTGCAAAATGCGTAAAATTAATGAATACGGAATGTAAATCTGATATTACAAAACTATCCGAAAATAAACAACAGCAGGTTTCTCACCCAAAGTACAACAATTTTATTACGAACTCCTGACTTTTTTTTCTGGCTTTTCGGGTTTACAAATAGCCTTGGTCAATTACTGACCCACGAATTAACGCTGTAAGCAATGATAAGCCGAATTTGACCCACATATCCAAAAAAGTTTACCGTCCTTAATTTAGGATGTCAAATATTTCGATTACATTATTTTGATACGCAGGATTAAAGAGGGATTGATTGGTTTAAAAAGAAATTAGATTGTATTAAAGAATGAAGTGGAATTACACCTGGCAAGTATATTGGTGAATCCATATAAACAATAAGAAAATAGGAAGTAAGGAACGTATTATGACATATGATGCTTTCCTCTGTCTTTTTTTTCTATTTTTACTTAATAAAGAGCAGTTACCTATCCCGGTTTCATTAATCATCCTTTATATTAGGTGATTAGTTTCTTTTATACTATATCGCTATCTATTCATAATTTCTCCGAAGCTTTTTATATTTATTAATTTGTCAATATTTGTCAGAGATTATTTTTATACTCTGACATAGCCAAAAATCGATACATTTTATTGATTGTTGTGTTTTTCCATGAATGTTTATTACTTCTATTTATTAAATGAATATAATATGTAGAGTCATGGTTTGCTAAAAGTGAACTTTTTGAATTGGGCGTCTGGGGGCGCTATACAAATATTACTGTAGCGAAAGGAATCAGAAACTTGAATTTTCTATTGGTTCAATCACTGATCGTCACTACTATTTAAATGTAACATTTATTTATTTATAAACTATTACAGAACTTTTGAACAGGTAATGAAATCTGTTGTTGATCGGTGCGTGTAACTTCTTAATTAATTTCTTTATTTAAAATAACTGAAGAAAGTCTTTGTAAGTACGGAAACATTACCGTTCTTATAGAAACGTTGTTAGCCATGATAGAGTACCAGCGCTAAAGTAGCTTGGCCAGCGCAAAAAAGTTGGCACAAAACCACCAGAACTAAGGAAAATGAAGATATACATTTAATTGCTGGCTAGAAGCTAATTCGAAATCCATATGTTCTAACATTTTTTATGAATTATTTAATTAGTTATTGATAATTAAAAATTTGAAAATTTTTTTTTATTATTTCTCAGTAAAGCAACGTAGTTGACCACAGCAGAAAAAAATGAATAAGTGCACTAATTTGCTAATAAAATGTTTATTTAAAATACATAACTTTTAACTTTATTAATTAATTATTTAATTAGTTATTAATAATTAAAAATCAAAAAACGTCATGAAGAGGTTATATGTTGTGCGCATGCGTAACCACAAATTCAAGGTGCAAGCGCACTTTGAAAAAAATAAAAGTAAAGTTGGTAAAAATTTGCAGGGGATATATTTAAAGTTGATTAATACTTAAAGATATTTTAGATTACGAATTATATCATTCTACTCTTCCGCAATAAAACTGGTAAACATGGTCAGAAATTGTTCGCTGCAATAAATTCTTCAATTTGTTCTGACATTTGACAGAACACACAAGCTTTATGCTAAATATACAGAAATGTCTCTTATAAGCCATTGTTACTTCAAAGTAACAGAACTGTATCATAGAAAAAAAAGTAACAAAATGATATTTGAATTGAATTTGTTTACAATTTATTTAGCGACAATTATCGCTTAGAACAAAATTTATACCAATCAGTTATCAATGATATACATGTTTATTTAACCTTATAACATTTTTGAGACCATTATAAAAAGCAATCTATTATTAGTTAAGGTATGACAGCTTTTCTTAGTTATTTTTTAAGACAGAATTAAATTTTATTTTTGAAGTCATATAAGTATGTTTATTAAAAAAAAAAAGAAACACTTCTTTTAACCTATATGATGGGTATGTCTGATAACGAAATATAACACGGGCGCCCTCTTATTTTTATATCCCATTTGTATACATGGAGTTCGTGTTCCTTGTATAGTCTCCGTGGTTGTTCCTTTGGAAATCAACTTTAAATATATCCCCTGCAGGTTTACCAACTTTACTTTTATTTTTTCAAAGTGCGACTGCACCTTGAATTTGTGGTTGCGCATGCGTATAACATATAACCTCTTCATGACGTTTTTTGATTTTTAATTATTAATAACTAATTAAATAATTAATTAATAAAGTTAAAAGTTATGTATTTTAAATAAACATTTTATTAGCAAATTAGTGCACTTATTCATTTTTTTCTGCTGTGGTCAACTACGTTGCTTTACTGAGAAATAATAAAAAAAAATTTTCAAATTTTTAATTATCAATAACTAATTAAATAATTAATAAAAAATTTTAAAACATATGGATTTCGAATTAGCTTCTAGCCAGCAATTAAATGTATATCTTCATATTTCTCAATTCTGGAGATTTTATGCCAACTTTTTTGCGCTTTGAATTCAAAATATTACACTGTCATACAATGTTACGTTAATGACAGCCATCCCTTTAACTTCACGTGAAAATACGCCTTAAATATCCCATGCTACGAACATATTTTTGTTTCTTTTCATTTACTCTCTTTACACTTTATATTCTGTGTATAATATTCCGAATTAAAAATAATCGAAAGTGAACTTTACATAAATATTTATTTTTAGTTTTATGAAAATTATTAGAATAGTAAATAAACATAAATGAAACGATGAAGAAAAAATTCATGACAAATTAACGTTTAATCACTGTTAAATGTGAACATTCAAAAGATAATATTAAAGACCGCCATGAATTTTTGTCCGAATCACGTGATCATTTCTATCGTAGAAGTTAACTCTCGTTACGAGAGGTTAGTTCATCAAGATAAAAACGTTGATTTTAATAAACATTATGCAAATAAAAGAAGATCGATGCGCGAAACACGTTGTTTTTTTATATTAAATAAGATTGCTGTCATAATGGCAGTATAATACACCACTTGATAAACTCTTAAAAATATAAGTATATAGATCACACATCGAAACATATGGATGATAAGAACAGTGCTACAAAGTATGTAAAAAATTTTGAAAAAATTAACGAAGGTCACACATCACCTGGCCCTGAAAATAATGCGTGATCAACTGATCATCAGTATTTTTTTGTTTATATTTCCTATTATTCCGTTAGTGATATAGATTTTTCAATCAAATTTTGATAAATTAATCAAATTTTTCGGGATATAACCAAAAAATTTTTACAATCTACGTGTGCAAAAGTTTATCAGCAGTGCTTCCTCTCCTCTTTCTTTATTTGCGTTGATACATGTGTTACATGATGTTACACTATCTTCCATTAATGGTATATCGTTAAATTTACCAATGATTCGCGTCTATAAGAATTATACAGCAAAGAAGTATTAACGAAAAAATCTTAAGCAAAGATTATACACATAATAATATTTTCTTTAAATCGTGTTAAATGATATAAAATTTAGTGAATGAGAAGTGGATTCATTGAAATATGTTTGAAAGAATGTTATGCTTAACCATAGATATGACATCTTGACAAACAAAAAGGAAGATATTTTTTTATGAAGAATGGCTCGTGATTCTTTCTTATTTGGATTGCTCATGTTCGGATGTAGCATACATGCATTAATGGCTACATCCGATGACGATCAACTCGATTATATGAATAAAGAAGAACGTGAAGCATTGAAGTATGTATGAAGAATTTGAAAGTGTTATTTATTGTATTTAACAATTTTGTATTATTTTTAGGGATGAAGCAAGGGATATGTTTTATCACGCTTACAATGCTTATATGGTAAATGAAACTATGCTTAACACGCTGACTGACACGTCAGTCACCCGTGATCGGCGTTTATTCTGTCAATGGGGCCATGAAGGTCATTTGTGATCAGTATTATTATATTGTTCTATACAGTGCAAGTTCTATACAGTATTTTCTAAACAAAAAATGCCGGAACCCATTTTTTGTCAAAATTTTTATTAAACAAAATTATCTTCAAATATCATTTAAATGAAATTTAAAGCCACTTTTCTTATGCCACGGAGTTCATCAAAAATTAAACATAATTTATGTCAATTTTTGTTTTATTTTAAGCATGGTCAAATTTAAACGACATATTTTATTATTTGCTTTTTTTCTCTTATTTCTTTTACTTATTTATTTTTATTTAATCTTAAATATTTCTTATCCCCTTTTTCAAATATTAGAAATATTGTAAAAAAAGATCCTGGAACGACGTTCCAGTGTTACACTACAAAAAAGCACTGGTTTTATATCTTATCTTAGAATTTTGGCCTCTACGTCAAACATGCCAAACTTGTGTGGCAGTCAACGTGTTAACGCATTCATGTCGGGGCGTTTCAAATCGAACTTTATTTAAGATCGGAAAGATTTTATGGTTTTTCTTTCAATCGCATTACGTTAGAAAAAAGTGCTATAACTTAAAATAAATAGTATATTTCATGGAAATTTTTGGGAATGTAAATTACTTTTTATCATATTATAATATATACTTTTTAAAATATAATTATCCGAGATTTTCAATCTAATGTCGTAGCTATTTATTTTTGACAATAAGATAAATATGTATATAATAATTTCAATTGCGTATCACGTGTTAACTGTTCCTTAGTAGAAGAACACGTACTATGCGTATTATAAGGCTACGTTGCAGTGGACGCGAATTTTGACGGAAACAAATGAAAGTAAATTCTGCAGAAAAGCATCATAGTGCAATTAAAATACGATGTCTCCACTCGCACAAAAAACGTTCAATTTTCGCAATAGTTGACATACGAGCTATTGTGCGATGTCGGAAAAAGCATGAACATCAAAACGATTTGAATGAAATTATTTTGACGTGTTCTTAAGTTATATGAAAAGACGGTTGCAACCAAATAAATCACTCTCGTAACATTCAACCTATTTGATTGTTCTGATGAATATATATATATATAATTCTGAGCTTTACTGCAGAATTTGTTTTCATCAGAATTCGTGTCTTACTGTAACCATAGCATGAGTTATCAGACGCGAATGTGTTAATTATAATCTTGTAACAATAATGGATGGCAATGAGTGATTATTTGGATAAATTATAGGAAAATGCTTATCCTGCGGATGAGTTAATGCCATTAAGCTGTAAGGGCCGATATAGAGGATCGGAGCCAAATAGAGGTGATATTGATTCTACATTAGGAAAGTAAGAATGCGTATTTTAATCTATTATTATATTTTACATTTTTTGGATTAATAATATTACTTTTTTATTTATTAACTTCTTTCATATATCCTTACAGTTTTTCCCTTACATTAGTGGATACCTTAGATACACTTGTGGTAAGATTCACTATTAACACAAGGATAGACTTATAGTATCGAATATCCTCATATTAAGCTACTAATGTTACAGGTGTTAGGTGATTTGGAAGAATTTGAAAATGCAGTAAAGCTTGTTGCAAGAGATGTCAGCTTTGATACAGATGTAATAGTGTCTCTATTCGAAACTAACATCAGAATGCTTGGGTAATTGGATCAGATTTATTTTATCTAAACCGGTGTTTCCTAATCTTTCTTAAATCGTGACTCATCTCTATGTCTCAAAACTCTAATACTCCCTAGTACAGGGCTTCTTAAACTTTTCCACTTGGTGACTCCCTTTAACAGAGCAAATATTTTTGCGACCATGGATATCAAGGGTTCTCAATCTTTTTCCTTCGTGGGCCGCATACGTTTGTTTCTTACATCAAACAGGCTGCAACATTGGAGCCGCGGACGGTGCCGGACATTCCACGGTTAGAAAAGAATTTATAAAACTGATAACTAAGAAAAGGTTATCAGGAATGGAAAAAAATTACCGTTTTCAAACATAGATATATTTAATATTATTTAATTATTTAAACGTTAATGTGATTTTTAGTATTAACGCAAATTCGTACTAATTTTTTTATAACAGCGATCGGCTCTCAAGGTCGTACGGGGGGAGGTGAGATTGAGGTTGGGTGGTGGTTAATTGCCGTAAGTAAATTTTTACCACTAAAGGAAAAAAGAAGGTAAATTCATTTTTGTCGCAGTTTGAGTATGGTTGATATAGACTCTATAACAGTTGTTCCCAAACTTTTTTGATTCTCGACACCTCTGCTAAATTCAAATTTTCCCAAGGCATCCTATGTCAAATTCTAACAATTACACTTTGCAAAATAGGTAATAATTTTGTTATAAGGGTTAGGTAAAAATTAATAAAACACATCATAAATTGTAAAAAAATGTAATTGAACAAATTCAATTAATTATAATAATTAGTAAGATGGATGAACCTTTTGGTCACCGCATATTATCTCAAATCTTGGAATTAAACTGGACATAGTTACTACCCTCATTTTCTTCTTCATATTGATATTCGCATGATATTTAGATTTTATCGTAGCAACTGCCGAAAACCCAGCTTTACACTGATAAGATGTAAAAAGAATTAAAATTATAACAATTGTATAATATTTCCTCCGAGGCTTACACTTTGGAAACCTAATTTATATTATTTTCTGTTTCACTATTATAAATTTAAATACTATACGTGTTGTATTGTTAAACTAATTTTAAATTAATTTTTGGTCGTTGCGCGTCCAGAAATATTTTTTTTTTGTTAAAATTTCTACGATCCCTAAATTTAATTACGCGACCCACACTTTGAGAAGCCCTGTCCTAGTATATCATAATAACCCGGCTACTATTATAATTTAACATTAATAAGTATTTCTAATAAAAAATGAAACTGATTTTAATTAGCCTTTCTTTAAGAAATATAAATTTTATCTTGAATGTTAATTTGAATAAGAATTTTTGACAAGAAACACTGATATGATGACGTATATTATTGATTTGCTCATTGTCCCATTGTTGGGAAACACTGATTTGCACTTATGTGATTAATATTGTGTAAATAAAAATATTGAAATGTATTGTCAACAGAGGTCTTTTAAGTGGTCACTTATTAGCTGAATATTTGCAACAAAGAGCTGACATAATGCCATGGTATAGAGGCCAATTATTAGGTTTAGCCAAAGATTTAGGATACAGATTTTTACCTGCATTTAATACATCTACTGGAATACCTTACGGCAGAGTAATATATCTTTTATATTTGATTATTTAATACTGTTCTATAAAAGTTAACTCTAAATGTAAGCATATAATAATATATAATTTTGTTTATTCAGATTAATCTAAAATATGGTATGAAAGGTGTTCCTACAGAAGTATCAAGAGAGACTTGTACTGCTTGTGCAGGTAGCATGATATTAGAAATGGCTGCCTTGTCAAGATTAACTGGAGAATCAATTTTTGAGGTATTAGTTTTTTTGACATTATTAAAATAGATATATTATAAAAAACATTAATCTCTTATATTTTATAATTATTTTTTTTTTATAGGAAAAAGCACAAAAAGCAATGGATGTTTTATGGAAAATGCGTCATAGAGGAACTGATTTAATGGGTTCTGTATTGAATGTAAATTCAGGTGACTGGGTACGTAGAGATTCGGGTGTAGGAGCAGGTATAGACTCCTACTATGAATACTGCTTAAAGGCTTATATTTTATTAGGTATAACTTTAATATCTTTTTACTAATATTTTCATCGATATTAGTTATAATATTTACTATTATATTTATTATTCTATAGGGGATGAAAAATACTTGGGACGTTTTAATAAACATTATCAAGCTATTATGAAATATGTGAGTCAAGGGCCAATGTTGTTAGATGTACATATGCATAGACCAAATACAAATTCCAAAAATTTCATGGATGCTTTATTAGCTTTTTGGCCTGGTTTACAAGTATGTATAGAATCTTTATCAATTTTTTATCAAAATCTATTTCACCTTGCTTTTTGCAGGTATTAAAAGGAGACATTAAGCCTGCAGTAGAGACACATGAGATGCTTTATCAAGTCATGCAAAGACATAATTTTATACCAGAAGCTTTCACTACTGATTTTCAGGTACATATTATACGTAATGATAAATATAGTAGAATCTGTTCTAATATAATAACTTTGAGATTTGCTATTGTTGATAAGAATAACCAATTGATAATATTAAATAAAAAATACAAAATCTTTATTGTCGAATTCAAATGATTACAAACAATTATGATATTTGTATGTGTTACGGTCAATGTATATATTTTATAAATGGCCACTTATAAATTGGGTAATGTATATGTCGAGCATGTATAAAATACATTGCTCAGTCAATCTATACAATGCCCAGATGGTTTTGGTTAATTTATAAAATGTGCTTCAGTGGGGTGTGTTCAGAGCACGGGGGGGGGGAGAATTGCAATCTATTGTGAGTGTAACAAACCATGACAGGTGTATGTTCATACAGTTATGAAATTCACTTTCCGTACTGTTCATGCACATGTTCACGCGCTTTTTCAACTGCGTGACTGTTAGAACTTAATCTTCGAAACTACCATGTTGTAAAAGTAGAAGAAGGTAATATAGAAAAGGATACGAATTCTATTATTAATAATTAAAGATATATTCTATTATTCTGTTACAATAAAATCAGCGTGGTGCTTGGTTTCTGTTAAGAGTTTAGCTGCTCTTTCTCCTAAGATCATTTCGACCTGCCCTTTCCATGCTCTAAACATAGCAAACTGAAGAACATTTTATAGGTAGACCAAAACCCTCTGGACATTCTATAAAATATCTTACTCGATTGGGTATTTTATGCAATGCCCTATAGTAATACATTAACCGTAACATACAGAAGGGTAAGGATTTTCTCTATCCCAATAGTGGATATTTTTTAAATTAACATCTGCGCGATTTGTGAATAAATTGTGAACGAAATCGAGATTATAGTAATATAATGTCGAATAACTTATTTTGAATATCTTAGTAATTATTCATTTTAGGCACTACGTAATATTATAGTTTTTTATACAGAATTTGATGTTTTATCAGAATCTAGAAAAAAAATTAGACATTCCGTTTAAAAAAATAATGATGCCTTGATATCTCATAAAAAAATGACCTTAAAAAAAGTATTGTTTACTATTATATTTGTTCCCCCTAATTTAGTTTAACTATGCAAGAAACATTTTTTATATAAAAATATAGTCATATTCCGTGAATTACCTGTATATTTTATTGTATATTTATCACAAACTGCACACTTAATACATAAAGTATGTATGTTATTTTTCTTATAAAGAACTCTATGAAAACAACATAAAATTTATTTGAAAAGTTAATCAAGTATTGTTTATACACTTTAGGAGAATATCTATTTATATATTTTCTATAAATATTTATCATGTTCTCGTATATAAATGATGAAAGGATGAGCTTTAGCTAAAAGAAAATAAAAAAAAAAAGATCTATTTAGTAAAAAGTCATTATAAATTCTAATTATTCGTTCTCAAGTGTAATTATTAAAATTGATATCAATAGTTTGATTAAAATAGACAGATTTCTAAAAATTAATTTTATCTAAACTGTTTTAGGACCAACTGATAATGATAAAAAAAAACAATTAATAATGTTATCGGTGATTATTATAATCAGATTCTACTGCATTTCTGGTTTTACGACATATTTGGACAACGATAATATTTAAAACATTGTAATGCGATTTCTTTTTCACTGAATGTAATTAGGTCCATTGGGGACATCATCCATTGAGACCAGAATTTTTAGAATCAACATATTTCCTCTATCGTGCAACAGGCGATCATTACTATTTGGGAGTTGGACGTAAAGTTCTCAAAAGTCTTCAAACATATGCTCGAGTATCATGTGGCTACGCTGCTGTATCGGATGTTAGGACTAATAAACATGATGATACTATGGACAGCTTTGTGTTATCTGAGACATTTAAATACCTTTATTTATTATTCGCGGAACCAGCAGATTTAGTCCTAGATTTGGATGAATTTATTTTTACAACTGAGGGTCATTTACTTCCACTGACATTAGCTTCAATAAGAACAAATGTTTCTTCCGTGAGTCTTCAACAAAACTTTTAAATAATCAGTAAATATTTTTTATCTGTTTAACATAGATATAAAAGATATTTTAAATTTCTTTTTAGGACTTCGAACGAGATTCTGTTCAAGTAGATGAATTTGATCGGACATGTCCCAATAGTTTACACTTATTTCCAGCATCGGTTAGGCAACCCTTAAGAAACATGGTGGAAGATGTTTGTCCAAGACGTCCTATAAAAAGAAGATTAAGTGCATCTCAATTTCAAGTAACATTATGGAATTTTTGTATTGTATTATTATTTCAAAATAAATATATATAAATTTAGATGTTTATTTTAGGCTAATAATTTGGAACATTTAAAAATATTGAGTGAAATGGGCATAACAGCTTTAACATTAGCAGATGGAAGAGTGCAACTATTGCATACAATTTCTAATGTAATTTATTTTTTTAGATTTAGGATCATTAAGCATAAAAACGTCCGATTGCTCTGATTACTTTCAGTTCGAAGTTGGACATTTCATACTTAATGACATAATATTTAAAATGATATTCATTTCATAATAAAAATATTAATTTTTTAAGGCAAGAACTCCACAAGACTCTGAAGAAGGTTTATTATTTATGCAAGAAATGGTTGAATTTAGTATAATGCAGACGCAACAAACAGAAACTAAGCCACAAGCAGTTACATTTATAAAACCAAAAGCTTATCCGCCACAAAAAGTTACATTATTGGCTGGACCAGCACATTTTGGTCCTGAATTACATAGTTTTAATAAAGTTACTGGAAAAGTTGTGTTCACATATCCTCTTGCAGCTTGTACAAATCTTCTTAATACAGAAAAGTTGAAAAATAAAATAGTTATCATGAAACGTGGCGATTGCATGTTTATGGAGAAGGTAAATTTGTTATAAATGCATAAGTGATAAAAAATATATCAGGTGATCATCTATATATATATCTATATATATATATATATATATATACATATTGTTAAACAAATTCAGGCACGAAGAATTCAAAAAGCTGGTGCTATAGCAGGTATAGTAATAGATAATGTATCTGGTACTAGTGCAGCAACATCTCCAATATTTGCTATGTCTGGTGATGAAAAAGAAGTAGACGATGTGACAATACCTGTTGTATTTCTTTTTAATGTGGAAGCTACTGAACTGATTAAAGCTATAGGTGCAGGTGGAGGTGAACTTGTCGTTACCATTGGTAAGAAAGTTGATTTATAAAAGGATATAAATAATTCAAAATTTGTATATAATTAAAAACATATTTATTTAAATCAATAGGTAACTTTTTTTCAAAAGATGAAGTTCAGTTAAAAGCACCTACTGACTTATCATTGTTTGAGCAACTAAAAGCCCCATTAAAATCTTTACTCGATATGAATAAAAAATTACAGGTTCGTTTTTGTATTATACAATGATTTCTTTCATGTATAGTAATCTCTCTATTTATGCGGGTAATTAGTTCCACGAGAACAGTGTATAAATGTAACTATGAAAAGTGTCAGCATTTGTTTAATCGTGCGAATTGTGGATTTATTCAGATTATATAACCAGATAACATTATTAATTTTCTTATCTTTTATTAATGTTTGGATAATTTCAAATTTAAATTCTAAATTTATCCGGTTTCTTCTCTTATCCGGCCCTTTTGTTAATCATTTTATTAATAATACCCCTAGTTGATGTCATTATTTATTAATCTTATAAATTTTTTATCGCACTACGATGTTCACTACAAAACTGCGGATAAATTTATGCAATTACTAAAAAAATTATATTGGAGTATCTCCGAATATATGTTTTCACGCAATGCATCGTTGTGACATCTTTGCTTTCGTAGCTCAAGTGAATTATAGTGAATCCACATAAATGGAGGGATTACTGTAGTTTTATATGATGTAAATAAACTAAAAAACAATTTCATTTTTATTCTAAGTACAGAATACTGAAAGAAATGATTTACATGAAGATATAAATTTTAATATCGAGAACGAACATCAGGACACCATTGATTTTAATCATTTATCTGCACGAATTATCAAAGATTCACTTGAAGGAGAGATAAGGATTGCAATTAAGTCAGATGTACCATCTATTTACATGACAAGAAATTCAAAATTAACTATTTTACCGTTTACTGAGATGCAATGGCAACAATTGAAAGAATTCTTTGTAAATCAATTGTACAACCTTGGATCTAATCAAAAATCTGAACTACGCATTAGGACTTTTCTACTGAGAAGATATTACAACTTGGTAATGGCAGAGCAAGGTGTCGATGCAAATGTTTATAATGCGGCAAGTTTGAAAGAAAAAGTTCTATGGCTCTTAAAAGAATTAAGTGAAGTTGCGCCAAAACCATCAATGATGGCTCATTTTTTGAATTCTAATAAACTAACAATAACTAACTACAATTTACTTACGAAATTGGATCGTACAGTCCTATATTTAAAAGAGATTTCAACAAAACTCAAAGAAATAAGATCCATAATACCAAATTTAAAACCGTTTAAAAATATCTCAACATTTTGTTTAGAACAAATTAATAATAGTATTGTTTTACGAAATATACTACGAAAATTATTTGACGAAGATAAAATCATTAAACAACATTTGGATCTTTTATATCATGTTGGTAAAGGCGTGCAAAGTATATATCAAGAAATATTAATGAATAATAGGGAAAAAGATGTAGATAAATTTAGTGAAAATAAAGATCCTGAATTTCTTAAACAAAAGGAAGATTTAACTAATGATAATAATGAAAGTAACAATGAAATTAGTTTAAAGGATCTATTTATAAAATTGTTAGATACAGCCAAAGATTATAATAAAAAATATGAAAATTATGAAAATATTATGTGGACAGAGATAGAAAAAGTTGAAAAAAATATTGAACAAAACAATTTACAAGAATATGAAGATGAATCTAATATTTCTAATTATATAGAAGTTAAAAATAATGAAAATAAAATGATTACTGAATCAGATAAAATGTCCATTCAATCTGATGTATTAAAACAAAGCAAAAACGGAAGTAATATAAAGAAAAATAAAATTGAAGATATAGAAGAAAAAGAATTAGTATCTTTAGACATAAAACAGAAAAATTTAGATCCTATAGATAAGAAAGTTAAAAATAAGAAACATTCTACAGAAACTTTATACAAGAAAACTTCATTAAACGATGGTAATCTTTTATATCCAGTTTCCAAAGAAATAATAAAGTCATACACTAGAGATCCTGGACCACAAGATGAGATTCAAAAAATTTTACAAGAAATTCAGGATGGAATCGGTGATAAAATTAATAATATTAATAATAAAAATAATAATGATAATAATAATAATAATGATAATAATAATAATAATAATAATAATAAT
Organism: Polistes fuscatus; assembly: GCF_010416935.1. NCBI lineage: Eukaryota > Metazoa > Arthropoda > Insecta > Hymenoptera > Vespidae > Polistes > Polistes fuscatus. The sequence goes on along the minus strand of NW_025113075.1, from coordinate 2,912,493 downwards.
AATAATAATAATAATAATAATAATAATGATGATGATGATGATGATGATGATGATGATGGTGATGATGATGATGATGATGATGATGATGATAATAATAATGATAATAATAATAATAATAATAATAATAATAATAATAATAAAAACAACAACAATAATAATAATAATAAATTAACCAACAAACAGAACACAAAAGAAAATAGTAATAATAATGTAATATCTAGAGATCATCTATTAGAAGAATTTAAAAAACCCATATGGGCATCCGATGAAGAGAAAACGAAATTTTTCACAGAATTTCATCAAAATGTAAGATTATCTAATACAAAATATAACTTAAAAGAAAAAAGTAATTTAAAGTATAAGGAAGACTATACTATCAAATTTAAAAGTAGGAAGAATGATGAACACAAATATAAAATAAAACATATCGATGATGAATTATAATAATGATTTTTCATATTTAGACAAATTATAATTATTTTAACAGAGAAAATCAACTTCTACTCACAACAAAGCTTATCGATAATGCACCTCGTATTTTTGCAAACAATTTAGGTGCAATGAGTTTCAAAGTTTTTATATTTACCAAATGTATTATATATGATAAACTATAATTATATAATAGAAAAAATAGTGAACAAGTTACAGTTCAGTGATACTCTGGTTTTACAAAATATTTCAGATTATACAAAACTGGTGCTTAGAATGAATGTATAATAATATATTATAAAATGAAGGTGGGCATGATAAAAGAAATTTATAATGTTGAGATGCATGTGTGTATACGCATTTTATTAAGAAACATCATAACGTATATACATAGGAAATTGGGTTAACGTGATTGTAAGAATGATAATGAAGTAAAGGCTCTAACTGATGTAAATTTTATAAATTAAATAATTAGAGTATAATTTTCGTGCATTTTATAATACGTAAATATTGTATTTTCTGTTATTTCAGAGAATATTAATATTTGTTATTGCCCTAATATTAGTACTTTCTATTTTAAACACGTGCCATGTTTTCGACTACTAATTATAATATGAAAATAAGAACGAACATTTAGTAAATTGACAATCTAATGAACATTATGACATATGTCTTTCCATTATTATTTACTATATTTCTGCTGAAAACACTAAATTGAAAAATGTAATTATTAAATATTACTATTTAATATTAAACATTTGAAAACTGTAATATCATTTTTTATCTATGCATTACAGTATTTATGTTATGCATTATCAAATTACATAAGTGAGGTAGAAAAGTTGATATTTGAATGTTCAAAAGTAAACATTTGATCACAATAAATTTATAGAAATGCTATTCAATTTATATATATTAATGTTACAATTAAAAATATTATTTTCAATGTATTTATTAAATTTTAAATCAAAAATCAAAGTTATAAAAATTTAATTTATCATGTAATATGGCAATGTAAAAATTATAATTTAATTGTAATAATTATGTGTCTTAAATGTACATAAGTATGTATAATAAATTATATGTAGTGCATAATATATAAAAAGCATACCATCTTAAAGCAAACTAAAAAATAATTGATTATAATACAAATATTATAAATTGATAGTATAAATTTGTAATAATTGCATTTATATGATTATTTTTGACTCATAAAATTTACTTTAGGCACAATGAAGTATAAAAAGTATTGTTATGAATTTTGGGCAGTTTTATTTTTATGTTTCACAAAAAGTGCACAAAATTTGGACATTAATTTTTAATTTGGATGCTATATATTCATATAATTATATATAATATATATAAATATATATATATATATATATATACTAAATTCTATAAAAATGTAAATAATGAAAGTTCCACTTTAGTATCATATACCTCTGTTCTAATAATAAAGTAAAAGAATGCATGTAAAATGCCAAAATACATTTTTACACATATATTTTATTGTACATAAATTAAATAGAACATTATATTGTATAATCTATCAATTCTTGTATATGTTGATTACTTGTACTTAAATTTATGTTCTCTTGAGTAAAATCATAAAGAAAAAACTATATGCTTTGCATATAAGTTTCATATGTTAAATGAATATGTAAATGTAAATTGAATAAATTTAATGTTTTAAGACACTACTGGAAAAAAAACTATCTATATTTATAAATTAAATTTTTATATTTTTATCTAAATAAAAAATACTTGTTTCATAAAGAAATATATCAACGTCTAGTCGAATGTAATATATGCTAATAATATAAAATATCGTAAGAGAAAAAGATTTATAATAACTGTTATATGTGAATTACAATTTGATATCTTTATGTTCTTTAATAGTTACAATTATATCATATTCCAAAAATTCAAACTCAATAATTTTTTCCTAATTTATTTATTGTTTAAAGTCTATAGATTAGTAGTAGTACTAAACCTCTTTATTCTATATCTTGATATTATAAAATTTGGCCTTTATAATACTTTTATTTTCATTCTTTCCATTTTTCCTATCATTTTACAATCCTACCCTTTTTCTCCAATCTTTCCATTTCTCTTTCTAATCTTTTTGTTGTCTTTTTTTTCTTTTTCTATTCTTCCTTTTGCTTCTTCCTTCCATCTTTCTATTTCTCTTATTGTTAGTTTTCTTATAATATTTCCTTTTCTCTACCGTCTAGTATTTTTCTTATCTCTTCCGGACCCCTCTTTATTTACCCCCACACATTATCCCAGTACCTGGCTGTATGGTTATCCCCTTTCTCATCCGCATATTCTAACTTTATTTTATGTGAAATCGAATTTTTGCCCTAAAAATGAATTGAGATCTATTTACTAAAATCCTGCCGTTTAACACATTTAAACATATGTCTTGTGTACTAATACATGAAAATAGGGTAGATGGTATTAAACCAACATGATATTTTATTAATATTTATTAATTTATGAAAAATACAGAATACATTTTATTTTCTTATAATATAATAAGTATGAAATTTGCATTTGCATGTCTCCAACCAAGCGTTTATAATTTGATATGTATTCAGATAAAAATAATGATAATAAATTTTCAGTCTCTATTTTCGCATCTCTCTTGACAAGTATCTGCGCATCTACAAAAAATGGTGCTTAACCCTTTTAGTGCCGAGCGAAAGTATCGTACTTATGCGAAAAATACCGGACCAATTTGACGAATTTGCTAAGGTTTGGGAAAAGCTTATAAGAACCAAATTAAGAATGATATTTACAAAATTCAAAAAGAAGCATATTACGAACTAAAGGGAGAATAAAGTAATGCTAATTGTATTTAAATATTTATTGAAAATTTATTTATTTATTTAATAATATTTTATTGACCCTAGAGCCTAAGCTCCCTAAAGGTGAAACAAAACGGAAATTAAAATGATGTAATTATTATTAAACTTATCATTATAATAGTAATAACTCACAGAAAGTAGATAAAAGTAAAAAGAAAATAGTAAATAAAAGTATAATGGTTCTATAATAGTAGTATAGTAGTATTGGCTCAAAGCAACAAACATATGGTTAAAAACAAAGCAAAAAAATAAATTTTTTTTAAATTAAATCGTAAGTCACAAAACACTCTGAATGTCTCTATTAGATCACCTGTTATTACAATATTTTTATAATGCATAAATAACTCATCAAAATCTTGCTCAAAAATATTCAATAATGGCGGCCTGTAGATCACAGAAATTAAAACTTTATTACGAATTGATGACCATATTTCAGCAATCATGTACTCAGGAAAATCATCTATTTGATTTGATGAGCAAGCAACAATACGAGAAAATAACGTATTGCGTTCAAATAATCAAACACCTCCACCATGACGACGCTTGCGATCATGTCGATGTAAATGGAACATCGGAAACCATATTTGAGCATCCACAATACAATTGGAAAGCCATGATTCAGAGACAGCAATAATGTCCTGATTAGTTTCTCTAAAAAATTCACGAAACTCATCAATATGAGGAATAAGTGATTGGGCATTTAAGTGACATATTTTTAAATTAAACGATGATTCAGCTATAATATTACGTTGCTGAGAGCCAATACTACAATATTATTTACAAAGACTATGGATATTTGATAGGTCCATTGACGGCAAAATTTTTACTGGTTCCGATCCATTTTTAAGGTCCACGCAAACAGAATTAGCCGTAATCCAAATATTTTTTTTGCTGATGTGAGGAAACTTCTTAATAATATTTTGTCGCAATTTATACAATGCCGTTGGATACCGCTTATTTACAAAAATTGGCGTCTTTTGTGACCCATTGATGATTAAATTTGCTGTAACATCATTGCGTTTCCTCCTGCAGGCAATAAACTTATCGACCAATTTTGATGAATGGCATTTTACGATGATATCCCGTTCGCGAACAGAGTTTCCTTTAACATTTTTCTTTTTGTTGTATCCAATTCTCTCTACCAATGAGAAACTATTAGCGCTTACATCAGGAACCTCTAAAATTTTACCAAGTTTAACCACTGCAGCTGTTAAGCTCTCCGAAGCTGCCTCTGGGAGACCCGAAATGACAAATTGGTCACGAAGTTGTTTAGATTCCATATATAGTTGGCGCATTTCTATCTCTTGAATGGCTTGCAATTGCGGATTGTTTGATTGGCCAACCATACAAATTGAGTCCGATGATGACGCCGATTCAATTGCATCAACTCGCTTTTCTAAAGCTTTATAATCTTCGCGTAAAGAATCACAATTGGCAGCTATTCCGTCCAGTCTTGTAGTCAGATCCGTGATTTTCGTATCAATGTCATTTAATTTGCTTAGCTTCTTATTGATTTCCTCCAAAATAGAAATTGGATACTCATTCTTCACTGTACAAATAGGACATTTGCTAGTAACAAAGTCCTTGACTTCGGATCTTGAGTGAAGAGCATATCTAACTTTGACGCAGGCCAAGTGAAATTTATGTTTCCAAATATCCCGGGTCGTAGCAGCGAGATCGTCAACAATTGGCCGTATACAAATACCACACCACTCTGTAGTTTTGTCGGGCATGGTATAGGTGGCAATGTTAAGATAATAATAATAAAGGTAATATGACAGTACTGTCTGAATACAATATAAACTGTAGCTGAAAATCAACGGCCGAAACACAGATTAAAGGGCTTTTAACATACACCCAAAACAAAAAACTCTAATGTTATAAATAAAAATAACTGTTATAAATATAAATAATGTTATAAATATAAATAATAATGTTATAAATATAAATAATAATGTTATAAATAAAGCACTATGTAAAACAGTAAAAAAACATAAAAAATTATTTTAATTATAAATTATAACACAACTAAACACAGCAAAATGCAGGAGCACACTTTTAAACAGCCGTTATACTTTACATTTTTTATTACATTTTTATTACATTTTTTTATTAATATTGAGTAATTTAATTTAAATTAAATTTGAAATTGGATTTAATAGTAAATTTAATAAATCGTATACCTTTTGATTTTATTGAAGGTGAATCTGAATTAGTTTCGGGGTTTAATGTTGAGTATATAAGAGTAAGATTTACATTTATTTTTTTAGCTGAGTATATAATAATTTTACTTTCGGGTATAATTTTTATTATTATATTTTTTGGAAATTCAATATATTTTATAAAAAGTGTTGTTTATGTATTAATTTTTAGAATTTTAATAATTTTAATTCGAGGTTCGTTACCACGTTTACGGTATGATAATTTAATATATTTTTCTTGGTATTATATTTTATCTTTTTCTATAAAAATTTTTTTGTTTATATTTATTTTCAAAATTTATTTATTTAAGATGATTTAAATATAAATTTTTTATTTAATATTATTAAAATTAAAATTATTTTGGTAGATTAGTGCATTAAATTTAGAATTTAATTAAATAAATAATTATTAATTTATAAATAATATTGAATATTTTTAATTTAATATGATTTATTTAATTTTAAAAGAACATGCTTGTAGCGCTCGTGATCTTAAGCACGTCGATCATGAAGTTCGTTGTTACCCACGATGATGCGAAGTGGGGATTTCAAACGAAAAGGTAGTTTAAGGTGAAATACGCAAGAAAGAAAAGATAACAAATAGGTATTTCTAGAATAAGACAAAGATGGTTTTAAATCTACAGAGCTATTTCTACAATAAGTAAAGATGCTATTTTGATAGGTAAAACTACAAGAAATGTTGTCCTCTGTTGTTATGATATGAAGGAATGAGAGAGTATGTGTGCATGCGTGTGTGCGTAGATGAAGAAATAAGTGATCATATGTTAATTAATAAAATTTGATTTTTTTGGTTAAAGAAATTACAAATTATTGATATCAGGCCTTTATTTCCCCCAATTAGTTTTTCAAATAAGGAATTTCTTGATTGATTACTCAACAAAATGATTTCTATAGAAACATGAGTAACGGTTTTTTTTTCTTACATTTTGAAATCGGATGGTAACATCAACGTAGTCTTTATATGGCTTGGTTCGGTTGCCAGATATAAACTGTTCGCAAAAAATTGTTTATCTCCCTCAGTGTTTAAATTTCCGTAATATTTAAAACGTTCGTTAGTTCGTTCAGATCAGTTTTATTTTGTCTCGATTTCTGTTATGTACGATTAACGTGTACGTTTGTATAGTTAAGAATTACTTTTATAAATTGACATTAAAATTTCGTTATACAATTCCTTGAATTATTTATTCGCGTTTGATATGTCGGAACCTCGTCGAGTATTTTCGTCAACGAGATTAAGCGAGAAGGAAAGAATAGATGAAAAGGAAAATATCTGTGATATAAAAAAATTCAAAAATTTGGCTGGTACAAATCCTCAAAAAGTTACTTCTTCAAAAAGATTTGATTCAAATTATACCGGTGGTCACTGTTATTGTAAGGTTGATCCGCGTAAAGATGCTAATTACAAAGACTTTAAATCGTCGACGAAAAAGGAACCGTTTAAAATTCATTTTGATCGTGCTTGTAACGATCTTAATAATGAGGCTAGCGTTCGAGAACGGATGATCAAGTATGATGCTTACAGGATTGAAAAACTTAAAAGAAGTACGCCACTTTCGGAAAATAAGGTTAATAAATTTTTAAATGTTTTATGTTAGAATAATAAAGAGAGCAATTTTTAAGTTAATAGCTTACGTTTTAGCAAAAAAGTCGATTTAACACGAATATACAGCAGCCAGAAGTAAACTCGATTCGAAATCATTTGCCGAGTATTAAAAATAATAAAGAATGTTTAAAAAAGTCGCTTGTTTCTCGTGATAAAACTTCAATAAAATCAGTTAAAACTGTTTCCGGAATCCAATTTCAAAAGCTGCAGATTCCCGCAACAAAATCTTTACTTGATCTTTCTCAAATGTAAGTGTTGACACGTTACGTCATATTATCAATCAGCTTATACGTAGATATAAAAAAAAACCAATAGACTACTTCTATTTTATTTCTTGTTATTATTTCTAAACAAAATTGGATTGATATGAAATATATTTTAAGTGATATTTGATTTTTCAAAATAGATTTTAACAATTGATTAATTTTGAAAGTGGTGTAAGTCCATTTGCAGCCCTTGTAAAAATACATTATTTTAGTTAAATTAACCTAAAAGTAATGTATATAATCAAATTACATATCGATAAATTAATAGAAACATTGTCAAACTTGATATAATTAATGAATATTTTTGAATTAACCAATATGCAAACCTTCAATTTTCTCGAAACAACAGAAAATGGACTGACACCACTTTTAAAATAAACGGTCCAAATAATAATAAATAATTTTTATTACTTGATTCGAGAATCTGTTATATTGATTTTTATTATAGAAAAAAACAATCAACGTTAACCAGCAATGTAGGGGATCTTTGTTCTATGAAATTTACGAGCAATCCAAAGTAAGTATTCATAAATATATCTAATAAGTATAAGTTTCATTTCAATTGAAGATATAGTGTACAATGAGTAGATAGTGGATTATTATGTAAAAGCATATTAGGATTTTTATTCGCTATTTAATGTATTACTTACATTTTGTAATGAGCCTTTCACGAGAAAAAGCGATAATTTTTACTAGAAACATTTTTTTAAATTCTAGGATCAAAGCACTAGATTGAGTGTTTCTTTTAATATTTAAAAAAAATTCCTTAAATAATTTAATTTACGATAATTAAATGATACAATTTTGTTATACTTGTCAAAAATCGGTAATTTATTTCAGAAGCCAATTTGATTAATTATACACTTTAATGCATAACGTTGCAATAATTCAATTTAAACGCTTAGGAAATACTAAACAAGTAATTTTTTTAATTAAGTATATATTAGATAAGAAAGGCAAACTTTTTAGTTTTCTTTTGTATCAAAATTTAAATTTTTATAAGCTGAAAGACCTTCTAAGGCTCAACAAATTTAAATGTATCTATTAAAGCATATAAAAAGCTATTTTAAAAATTATGAAAAAATAAAAACCTATTCATAGTCATATTTTAATAGAAAAGCATATAGAAATATATTTAAATATTAATTCTAAGTATTTCTTCTACATTTTTTCATCGCTTTTCATTGCGATTGTTAATGACGATGACCTGTCACAAGTTGAATTAAATAAAACAGCTAATACCGTTCTGTTGATATCATTCGATAGGATGAATTTTTATTATTACTATTAATTAGAATCTTTTGGTATCAATAAGCAATAATAGAATGGTGGTATATATTTAAAATTACCGAAATTAAAGAAAAATAAAATGAAGTAAACATAGAAGCTAATTAAAAATATAAGTGACTAGAGCAGCACATTTCGAAAATATTTGTGTATGCGTGCAAATTTTTGATGCATGTTGGCATATTTGACAAGTAACAATTTCATATGTATATTATTTATTTTTCTGCAATAAAACGAAAAATCTAATAACAAGTTATTATAATATAATATTATCTGACGAAAATTATTATTGCAGGAAACAATCGTCTCACTTACGCTCCAGATCATGTTCCAACCAACGAACAGTCTTCGTAACGAGAAAAAGAACTAATTCAACTAGTGGTACAAACGAAGATCTTATTGATCAAGAAAACCAACAAAGTGGATCTAATAAATGCAAGCTATTGGGTGGTAGCAAAGAATCATTGTTTTCCGATGTTTTCGGTGTTATTTCTTCCGAATCGTCGAAAAAACAAGTTTCTACCAAGAGCTTGCATAGCTCGTTGAAGTCTAGAACTATTTCGATTAACCAAGATAATTATTTGCATGATCAGAGAGAACAACAATTGGTGAATACAATTTCTACGAAAATATCTAATATGGGGGAGAATGGGGGGAATGCCGATTAATTAAGAGAAAGACGTTATAACTCTAATATGTTTAAATATATTTTGATAATTTTACAAACAGAACAAAGTTAAAGTTATTTAAAATAGGCAATAATACTAACAAGTTTTTGCTTTCTTTGTTAAAATTTTTAACACTTGGAATGATTTAGACTTATAATATTATTTTATTTTTCTAATCTTTATTGAGAATAGCTACACGTACCACTCTTAAGTAGCCTTTATAAGCATAATATTCTTTGATTTTTTTTTGATACGTAAACACATTTTTGTTTTTTTAACAACATCTGAACTTAAAATTTGTCCACTTGTGGACATTCGGCAAATTAGTTTAACAATTTGATAATCATAATACGAGGATTCTTATCCTATTAAATAAGCGTCTAAACATAACCGTCTAGCAATAAATGCAGTTATGTTTAAGTTTTATGTGGTTATTAGATGAATTATTATAGTCAGCAAATCTTTTCTTTGTAGTTTTCTGGAATGGTCTAGTGAGTATAAGTCTTTTGTTGTCAAGTTTGGATGTTGATCAAGTCTGATTGTGTAGTTTTTTAGTTAGTCTTTTAATTTCATCAGAAACGGAAGGCATGTTTCGGTCTTTGCGTAATATTATACTTCGTTTCGAATATACCACGGAGCGTTAACAATCATTTTGTGAATTATGGATTGCATAGCTTCAATTTTATCAATGTTGCTTTCGACTGTCATATCCCAAAACTGGATTCCATTTGTCTAGATAGGTTTTATGATTGCTTTATATATTAATAGTTAATTTTCAATAGTTAATTTAGAGTGTCTACCTGTAAGCCAATACATATCTTTCTTTCTGTATTATGATGTGTGTTCTATTTTTGTATATGTGTTACCGGAATAGTGGGGAATTAGGTAATGTTAGCAATTCCTCGGCATTGCCCTAAATGCAAAGCGTTTTTTGACAATGTAGGAAACAGAAGAATTTTTACGGACTTATCCTAAGCACTGAACATAATATTTAGACATTCTATGGAACACCAAATGCTTAAGGCAATATTAAAAAGAATACATTATCGGGCAACAGGCACTCTCCTACAATTCCCTCCCACATTCAACACACACCCCGCCCCCAGATACACACACAAAAGCGAGCATGGAGTGGATTTTTGAGACTGTGCTCACCGCTATATTATGCGTACTTGTAGAAATTGGAAGTTACTTTATACCGGTGTGTTATTACGTAGGGCCCACTGTTACCTATCGTAGTAAAAAATTATTACATTTAGATCAATATTCATAGGGATTACCATGGAAAATCTGTATCTTTTGTTCTTTATCGTATCGGAAGATAAGCGGGTTTAGAACGAAATCTTTCATATCTGTTTTTTTACTTTATCGGTTTCTCATTTGTCATTCTAAAGAATTTCTAGGAAATGTGAGAGATATAAATACATTTCCGACGTTGTCAGAAAACGCTTTGCATTGAGAGCAATGCCGGGGAATTGTTAACATTGCCTGATTTTCCACTATTCCGGTAACATATATTAGGTTGGGGAAAAAGAAATCCATTATTATTGCGTGAACTTTAAGATTTTATTTAACGTGTTTTGGATTGTCCGATTTGGGTCAAAATGGACCGTTTTGTTCTATAATTTGTTGCCATTTTAAAGATAGCTTCATAATGCCCCTCTCATAAAAATCTTGGTCCCTATTGTCGACAAATTCTAGTAATCGATTTTTGCAATCTTCTCTTTATGTCACTTTCTTATCACTGAGGAAGTTTTGCAATGCAAGAAAATATGGTAATCGCTTGGTGCCAGGTCCGGACTATATGGTGGATGCATCAAAACTTCCCAACCAAGTTCTCACAGTTTCTGACGAGTCACTATAGACTGTGCGTGACCTGGCGTTGTCCTAATGGAACACAACACCTCTCTATTGGCCAATTTTGGACGTATTTGGTCAATCGCTAGCTTCAAACGGTCCAATTGTCCGAATTTTTGTGAATCCCACTTTTCTTTCAGCCGCTTGGCTTGCATTTTCGCCTTTATCAAAGAAAAACTCAAATGTAATGAATTTTCTCTCCGTTGACTTCCATTTTTAACACCCTGTAACTCACGACTGAATGGACCAAACAAAAATCAGCAAGAGACTTTTTTTAGTATGCAATGTCACCTTTCCAATGAGCATAAATCTGAAATATGCTTGATCTATACTTTACAAGATATCGATCACTAAAGCCATTCATCGAAAAAATAATGGATTTCTTTTTCTCCAACCTAATATATTCTTTCCAAGTAAGTTTGAAGTCCAAGTGAATTTTGAGGTATTTAACAGATTCGGTCTATAGTATAATGTGATAGTTGAGTGTAATAGGGGTTCTAAATTTCTTTTTCTTGGAGTAAATGTGATGTGCTTGCACTTGTCGTCATTAACTTTTATCTTCCAATGTTTTAGTCATTATTCAAATATTCGATTGTGTACTTGTAGTAGTTAGTCTTTTTTTCGCATTAAGCCGTTTTGTTAATTATCCTTTTACTACATTTGAGCATGTGTGTTGATTATAAAATAATAATCACATTGAAAAATGATATTTTTCCAAAAGACCATTTTATATTTGAATTAAAATTTGACGAATATAAAGATACAATTATTCAATTAATTTTGTTATTATTGTTAAAGAGTGTATTTGACTACTATTAAAATAAATAGAACTATGGATTATACAAGATGATTCACGAACTGTTGCCACCAAGATAGCTTCGAAAGTATGATAGTAGCAGAAAAGTTTATAGAGTAAAAGTTACATGAAAAATTTGGGAGTACAATATGATGTCAGTTCTTTTTTGCTAGGTTTAGTCGCTTCTGAGACTTAAAGGTCAAGTTTTTTTTTTAAATAGAATACTATGTTTTGGTACTTATTTTCTGATAGAGGCTGTCATGGCGAATCCAACGATATGCAACATTAAGGTACTTGAAGGTCAACGAAGTTCAGGTCTGGCAAACCAGCCAACCACGATACAGCTCTTCCGCGTCGTGCTAGCGTCAGGGTTGCGTCAGGGTTGCGTCATCCTTTAGGTGTTCGAGAAAGGACGGAACAGATATCGTCCAAGTAGTGTTTATTTGTTATTTTCATGTTTTGTATTTAATGTTTTATATCGCCCCGACATCCGCTATCAGAAAATTAGTTTCAAAACATAATATTCCTTTTAAAAAAATAAACTTGACTTTTAAATCTCAGAAACGACTAAACCTAGCAAAAAAAATTGACGTAATATTGTACTCGCGAATTTTTCATGCAATTTATGTTCTATAAACTTTTCTGTTACTATCATTTTTTCGGAGCTATCTCGATGGGAAGTGGTAATGAATCACCTTGTACATTAACAGTTAGCACTTACAATTAGCGTTAAAAATTAAATGGAAATGACTACTTAATGATAAACACGAATCTATTTAAGATTCTAAGAGAGGAATAAAAATACAAAAAAAGAACACGTTAGAACAATATTACGTATCGCGTAACCTATCTTCGACTCTAAAATAATTGTTCTATACATAATAAGTTTAGAGTTATTGGACTCACGGGAATTCCTATGTTTTCCTTGACACGAGTCATTAGTATTTTTTCCAATGAGCTATTATTTTGATTGAAGGCTAAAACCAACTTGAAACTCATTCAGCAGAGTACGGATTTTTCTCCATATCTGCTCTATCATTCCGATTATCTTCCTGGTCTACTGATGATTGAAAAACAGAAAGAAGATAACTCACCGAAACTATCATCTGAATTTCTTGATAAATATGTTAATAGCGAGCCAAGGAATATAATAGTGACTTTTCTCATACATCTTGCTGTAAATATGAATCATTAAACTTTATTATTTCAAAAGTCGCGTGCGTTTTATAATTGAATTTTTGCTTACAGACACATTGCCGCTATTCGTCATCTATTCTTTATCAGACGGTTAAACTTTTCGATGCTACTCTCGATACTATTTCAATAGATATAACAGACATGCAACTAGTAGCAGTAACGGCGTTATGGATTGTTCTCAAGAAAGATGGAAATCTAAATAAAATTCCATCGGTCGTAATGCAATCTTATATTTATTCAACACAAAACATTTTTTAATTAAATGACTTTCTAACGCTTTTCGCGATCGGTGGTTATAAGACTTGTATATTAGCTGCTCATCATATAACATACCGTAAAATTGTACTATTTACATATATAAGGTCGTGAGAAAGTTTTAAAATATTGCTTTATTACTGCGTTTCTTTAACTTTTTCTATAACGAAACGAATCCTGAAATTTTTACAAAATACATTTGCTATTTTCAAGGATAGCATACTAATAAATAAATAAGGCAAATAAATATAAAAACGTTTATTCTCCTAAATTTTAACAATGTAAAAAAGAACGTATATGTTCCGCGGAATATATTAGGTTGGCTAAGTACGGCATATGATTTGTGTTATGTTATTTACTAACTATTAAAAATAACCGTACGGACTTATTCGTCAACTCAATAGTTTGGAAAACGCTATTTTTTTAATATCATGCTTGGAATTATTACTTGTTTAAACATTTACATAAAATTAGTTATAAATTTAAAAATGACGTTGGATTCTTTCACTAGCGTTTAACTTAAGATTTGTAAATGATGTAAGAATACCCTACCGATTGCGAAAGAATTCATATTGAGATATATTATTTTTTCTTAATCTGGAATATTTGTTATTTCAGGCGGGATCGATACTTGCTCTAATACAAGATCAACGGTCTTATAGCATAGACTTATTAGCCAAATGGGAGAGAGCGATATTATGTTCTCTTAAATTTAATCTATCATTTTCCGATCTTTATTCAATTTTCGTGTTTTACATAATAAATTATGTTAACAGTAATTATGATAAGAGTACAATTTCCGGCAATGTTATTTCGAAAATTTATTACTGTGGAGGATATGTTGTAAGTGATCAAATTGAAATGACATAATCAAAGTTATTTTGTAATTAACAGATCTTAGTAGATTATATTTTTTGTAGATGGATCTGACGTTATTGGATGTGAATTTTTGCTACGCAACGTCGAATCATATAGCACTTGCTACGGCCGAATTAGTAATATGCATTGTCCTGAGTAGCGACGATGATTTATCATGTCCCCAATGGCATTTTTGGCGACGTATTTTAACAGATGGTGTACATATGCCAATAAGGTATTTTTCTCTTTAAGTACATTATAGAATTTTTGGATAAATTTATCTTTTAATCATAAGATTTTTGTTTATTTATAAAAAAAGTATTAACGACAATGAGATTAATTTACTAAGAGCAGCCATGATCTCGCACGTATTGGAGTCAGAGAGAAAGCATACAAAGGAAGAAACAGTACGAAAAAGATATAGTCACAGTAGATACGGTAATATTTCCAATTTTTTTCTAGAGAAGATAAAGAAAATTCCGCCAGAAGACTACACGATATCTATATAATAGTTTTCATTTGTTTTTACTTTTTAATCGTATTTTTTTACATTCTTTACCATTACACTGTTATTATACTATTTGTTGTACATTGAATCAAAAAGGTTTTGAATTAACAAAGTTTTTAAAAAAAGAATCCAAAAAAAGTTAAATAAACGTTTAGAGTCTTTGTAAGATAATTAGGGAAAAAAATACGTTACACTAAATTATTTAATTTTTACACCTTAACAGTTTTACTATGTTCTGTTATATGTTGTTCTGTTGTATCAAAACACGTTTTAGATGTTCATTTAATAACTCATTAAAATGAAAAAGGCAAGCTAAAGCTAGGTGGCAGAAAAATAAAAAAAGGAGTAATAAAAGACAATTAAATAAATTAACCAAAAATGTTAAATAATAGCATACGGGATCACAACAATGCAGAATTCGAAAGATACCTGACATCACTTTCACCTCACGAAGATACTAATTACTCTCTTTGGAAAACAGCAAAAAGATTCAAAAGACAAATAAAATCAATACCAGCCATACTAAAGGAGTACTAGTAGTAGTAAAAAAATAATCAAATGAGTCTCTAAAAGAAAGACCTACATTAAATTTTTATCGAAACTTGTTTCATATTGGAAAAAAGTCCTATGTGGTTTTCATTGAGGTATACTACGGTGTAATATGGGTTTACGTGGTTTTAAATTTCGGTATGACGAAAGAAACCTGCTAAATAATTAACGATTAATGAATTATTAATAAAGATTGTCTCTTGTACATGAGAAGAGTTTTTGTTTGTATGAGTATCCTACACGTTGATTTACATTTGTTCCTTCATTTACCGTCTTTCGAGCGCGTACTGAAGTTACTGGCAAACATTTCATAATTTTCTCGGTAAAGGTCACTTGAAAGTGTCAATATATCGCACATCATTGAATTCGTTTTCTTATAAGCTGTAAAAATATTGTAATAAATGTAGGAATATTTTTTGAAACCCTACTTTTATTCTATCTTACTCTGATATTCTCCTACTCTTTCTTCTACTTACTCCGCTATTTTCTGCTAACGCTAACTCTTTATTTTGACTTTTTTAGTTTTTACTCTGATGATACTCTTGGTATACAACTCTTCATACAAAACTCTTGATATACAACTCTTTACGCTTAAAACTCTTCATACAAACTCTTAGACTCTTAAAACTCTGATATATAACTCTTAAACTCTTTATACTTAAAACTCTTGCCCCTCTGCCCATTCTCTCACCTTATATACTATTTTCCTATTGTCTTTCCCGCATCCACGCTAAGCACATCCACACACACATACTCTCTCATTCCCTAACTGAAAAACAACTTCTTACTTATATTAGATCGTTCTCGAACATTCTCATTTCACGTTTCTCGTTTCTATATTTATCCTATCATAATAAGGGAAGACATTTCTTATACTTCTATATTTATTCTACAATAATTATCACTTATTCTCGATTATTCCTGAACATTCAAACCCTAACGTCTTTCGCTTCTAAATTTATTCCAATCCCACATAAAAATATGCAGTCCCATTTAAAGAAAATGCGATGATCTCGAAATTTAGAAAAAAACGATTTTGAAAAAAAAATTCGGCCCATCAGTATATCGGCACCTTCGAACAGAATATTTTTTTCTCTGACATTTTATCTATTGTACGAAATAAACGAGATATTTTAGGTGGTCGAGTTAAGCGAAAGACCCTGTATAATACAGAAATTCCGCAAGTAACGACGATCAAGTATTTAGGACTACATCTAAGTTTCAAACTAACTTGGAAAAAGCATATAAATGCCAAAATTGAACAAATTCGTCTAAAAAGGAGACAAATGGTTTGGCTAACTGGTAAAAAATCTAAACTTAGTGTAGAGAACAAACTAATAATCTACAAAACAATAATAAAGCCAATCTGGACCTATGGATTACAACTATGGGGTATAGCAGCGAAAAGTCACATTGTCAAGCTCGAGGCTCAACAATCCATAACCCTAAGCACAATAGTGAATGCTCCATGGTATGTCCGTAATGAAGAGATACGGAAGGACTTAAATATTCCCACGATAGAAGAAGAAATAATCAAGACAAGTTGCAGAAAAAAGAAGAATTAATACGCACATTAACCCGCTAGCCAACGATAACTACAACCAATATATCCCTAAAAGGCTGAAACGAATCCACCCAAGAGACCAAGTAAAAAATTAAATATAAATGAAGCAAATGACAATAGCGACGCTATCTCATTGGAGAAACCGTTCATATGCTATCTTTTTTCACTTATATAACAATATACCAAATGTCTACGGACAAATTGTAAAGATGTATGGAGTTAATAAAAAAAAACTTCTGATCTTTGAATCTAACATAGTTTTTATGATATCCGTTTAATTTTTACTTACTTTGTATTTATGTTAAAAAAAGGAAAAAGTTTGATAATGGAAGAGCTTCTAGTACTCACCGAATCGAGTAAGAAATGTCTAATAATATGTGTTCAAAATCAACTCTTTTGATCTAAATTGAAGTTTATTATTTATAAACAATTGACATCGTAAGCTAGTCTCTTGGTTACATATCGAAGGTACACAAAGGAATTTGTTTAGAAATCTACTATTTTAACGAATATTTTAATACTTTTTTGACCGCACGTAGTTGAGGCTGCCACTCACTAAGTATCGACTTATTTTAAGTATAAAAGAGACTTCATATTATTTTTAATATAAAGCTGTAATAATAAGATAAGTGGTATAAACT
Source organism: Polistes fuscatus (assembly GCF_010416935.1). Lineage (NCBI taxonomy): Eukaryota > Metazoa > Arthropoda > Insecta > Hymenoptera > Vespidae > Polistes > Polistes fuscatus. Next base: position 2,894,923 of record NW_025113075.1, on the reverse strand, counting down.
TATTATTATACAATAATCATATTGACTAACAAATTTAAATGAATCTCTACTATGACATTGAATTATACTTCTTTCACATTTGTTTTTTTCTCAAATTCTTTTATCTTATAATTTTTATCACAAGACTTATAGGTCGCATTTATTGATATCACGTATATAATAAACAGCAAACATATAAAATTGTTGCATAGTATTCTACCCGATCGATGTGCGAGCAGTGGTACATTCTACTTGTTGCAAGACAATACGAGTTTATTTTCTGTATTTTTCTTTCAATCATTATGGCAATCACAGATAGAAAGTGTTTATTTTTTATTGCATTTGGCTGTAAGTAATATAATTACCTTATATTATTTTATATTTTGAAAGATTTTTATAAACTCTAAATTTATATAAACTTGATGTTCTATTTAAAATGATAAGAGTAGATGTCTTTAATGATGTACGTTTTTTAAAGCAATAAACCGAATTAGCTTTTCCAGAATACTAAAAAAAAATTAAATATGTAGTGCAGGAGTTTGATGGAAAAGGCTTCAATCAGAATACAAAAATCTTAAAAAATTTTTTTCGTGGAAATCAATTTATAATCCATCGGCTTACTATATGAGGTTTTACTGTATACCAAAATAAGCGATAACGTTATTATTGACATGTAAAAGCAGTTTTAAATAGAGTTATCAAATTTCGGAAATTCCGAGTAAAAAATTATCTTCCGAAGAAACTTTAATCTTTAATGTATTCTGAAAATTTTACTGATATATCTTACGTTCGTTGTATATATAAGTAATTGTTCATTTTTTTAAATAAAATCCAATAATAAATTGAATTTGACAAATGTTGCGTCGGAATTGACATAAGCAGAAAATAATTTAGATTCCTAACATCAAAATAATTAGTATTTTTATTAAATAAAAGAAATATGATATTTATAGAACAATAATGGATTCATAAATAATTTATTGCACGCACATACGATGCCTTTCGTTACAAGAAATAGAAAATCGGATTAACGTATGATTATTAAAAATTTTAGAAAGTTTTAGAAAGAAATAGTTATAAAAACCCATTAGACTAGAGATACGGCCTACGACTTGTAAAAAGTAATTTACGTCACATAACGCAGTAACTTTGCTGAAAGGGACGAGTGGGGGTAGTTTTTTGGTCAAACTAGACCAAAGCATAACTAGTACCAAAACATACTAGGAAATTTAAAATCTGTTAACTAAATATTGTTCGGGACGTCACTTACTATGACAAAATATATCGAAATATAAGAACTAAGAAACTCCGCCTGCATGATCGAGATCAGCGATCATGTTGCCGGTCCTAAGCCCGGGAAAAGGAGGAAGGTTGTTGGATCAGGCTAGCTCCCTACCCAACGTAAAAAATAAAAGTTTGCTCACAGATACGAAATATTGCCTCGGAATAGGACGGATTCACAGATGACGAACCAAGCAAGAAAAAGGACAAAGAACTGGAAAAAAGAACACATAATGCGTCTGGCTACCTGGAACATCAAGTTATTTAATAATAAAGACCAAGAAACCCTAAAAGAATTGAAAGATAATAAAATTGATATATGCGCCTTACAAGAAACCAAAAAGAAAGGCAAAGGACAAATGCAATACGACGACTACTTAGTGATCTATAGTGGTGTAGAAAAACAAATCAGGGCAAAAGAAGGGGTAGCCATCGCAGTATCCAAGAAATATAAAAACAACATACAAGAGTGTAACTACATATCTTCACAAATATTCGTGGTAAAAATGAAAGCGGAAGACCAAAAATTAAATATAGTGTCAATTTATGCACCCGAAGATAATAAACCGAAAGAAGAAAGAGAAGCCTTCTACGACCAACTACAAAATATAGTCGGATCATTACCAAGAAACCAACAAATGATAATCCTTGGAGATTTTAACGCCCGCATCGGAAATGAAATAATACCTGAAATAAAACAAAGGTTTAACGAAAACGTGTTAAATGATAATGGAGAACTAATGACACAGTTATGCACATTTAGCGAGCTAAGGATTAATAATACATTTTACAATCATAAGGAACACTATAAATTTACATACAGCAACACCAGAGGCTTCAGGTCTACAATTGATTATATTGTTATCAACAGATACGTCCAACCAAACCAAATATTAGATATCAGGACGTTAAATTCCGCGAATGTAGGAAGCGATCATAGCCTGCTATTAGCAAAAATAAGAATGAAGTTTAAACCCCAAAGAAATCTTGCCCGAGCAAACCAAGAACCAAAAATAAACATCGAGTCACTATGGAACTTATCAACTAAACAACTATACGAGAACAGGTTGAAAGAAAAAATCGAAAAAAACCCAATAAAAGAAGAAGATAATATAAACACAGCCTGGAAGAAACTAAGAACCAACATTTTAGAAGCTGCATATGAAGCCCTGGGAACACGAACTGTAAAAAACCGGGCTAGAATGATCAAAACTCCTTGGTTCCGCCCAGAGATTAAGGAAATATGCAAAAAAAAGAAAATAGCATACCTTAACTATAGGACATTACGAACACCTGAATCATACGAAATGTATAGACGAATCCGGAATCAAACAGCGACATTAGTAAGGCAAACAAAGCAACATTATTGGGAGATTTTTTCGAAAAGAATGGAGAGTGACTTCTATGGACTCCAAAAACAAATCTGGCGATTTATTAGAAATCAAAGAAAGGAGGTCAACGAAATGATCGAAACAAATCAGATCACAAAAGAAAATTGGATTAACTATCTAACAGAGCTCTATAAATCAGAAGAACCTCAAGCGGAATTAAATACGCCAGAAATAATAACTAAAAGCGACATACAAATTGAGTCCAGTGATGTAGAAACAGCTATTCGAAAACTAAAGAATAGGAAGAGCTCAGGGCAAGATGGCATCCAAAACGAGTTACTAAAATATGGTGGCCAACGTCTCACACAACAATTAACATTCCTAATCCAAAAAATACTATGCCAACACAAAATACCTGACGAATGGCGAACTAGCACAGCTATAGTTATGTTTAAAAAAGGAGACAAAAAACTACCTACAAATTACAGGGGAATAAATCTTTTATACACTTCATTGAAACTAACAACAAAGGTTATAACGAACAAAATTAACAGCTTAACGAATCTAGAAGACGAACAACAGGGATTCAGATCAGGCAGATCGCGGTTTTCATCATAAGACAGATAACAGAAAAATCAATTGAATACAACAGACCAGCATATGTGTGTTTCATTGATCTGGAAAAGGCATTCGACCGTGTGCAGTTAAAGGATGTTATACACCTCCTCTATAACCGACAAATTCCGAATAATCTTATCAAGACCATAGAGGACATCTATAGAAACAATAAGATCCAAGCAAAGATAAATGGTGCCTTGACTGAACCGATTGATGCAGGTCGTGGTATCCGACAAGGGGATTCCTTAAGTCCCCTGCTTTTTAACATCATTATGGACGAAATAATAAGAAACGTAAGACTGCTAAAAGGATATAAAATGGGCAACGAAGAAATAACCATCCTATGCTATGCTGATGACGCTGTATTAGTGGCCGAAAATGAGGATGATCTACAACGTCTACTACACCGATTTAACTGCATAGCCAAATCATTCAATATGAAAATATCGGCCCAGAAAACTAAATGCATGACAACATCAAAGACACCGTTAAGATGCAAACTGGAAATTGAAGGGAAGGTTATTCAGCAGGAAATGAGATTTAAGTACCTAGGAATAGAAATCTCAGGATATGGTGATGTTGAAGCAGAGGTAAGAGAACAGACAATGAAGGCATCCGGAATAGCGGGTTGTTTGAATGACACAATATGGCGAAACAAAAACATAGACATAGAGACCAAAGCAAAAATCTACAAGGCAACGGTAAGACCTATTATGTCATATACCGCAGAAACTCGACCAGACACAGCGAAAACGAAACAGTTACTAGAGACAACCGAAATGAGAGTTCTTCGCAGAATAGTTGGAAAAACACTACTGGACCGAGAGAGAAGTGAAGATATAAGAAGAACATACAAAGTAGAGAACATTAACGAATGGATACTAAAAAAAAAAAAAAGAATGGAACGAACACATTAACAAAATGGACAACGGAAGAATTGTCAGAATTGCACGGGATAAGTCATCGGTTGGCCGCAGAAGCACGGGGCGCCCACGAAAACGATGGTGCGACAATTTAATAGTGCAATAGGCAGAAAAACTTCGTTATTCAAATTTAATCAATTTTTTAGCATGTGGTACACCTTTCAATATAGAATCAATTCTTGTAAACGGCACATTGATTAACATCTACGTTATTCCATGGCATGCTTCTATATATATACAAAAAACTACAGACGAATCGAAGGATCTCATTTGCGGAGCAACAATTATAAAGGAAAACTTACTTCTTACCGCAGCGCATTGCGTCTACGACAAAGTGAACCGAAAGACAGATAACCCAAATAAATATTATGTAGCTGTTGGAAAAATTTATCGTGACTATGATACTGCTCTGTATGACCAGCAATATCTTATAAAGTCTAGAGTATGCAATATCTAAAAGAATTCGCGCTCTAATATTAAATTAAATAATAATTGTTTAAAGTAGTCTATGCATTATGAATAGGTTGATTATAATAAAGTTAAAAATATATTATTTTTCAGGTGAAGGATATATACATTAATAAAGAATATTTAGGAATTGAAGGAAATTTTACTGCGGATATTGCCATTTTGGAAATCGAAACTCCATTTGTATTTTCAAATATATTATATCCAGTGTGTTTTGATGATTCTTCTATTAATATAATCAATGGGTTAATAGCAGGTTTTCATCGAAATGTTTTGGGACTTCCCAATATTTATATACATTCTAGATCCTATGCTTATGTTCCATTTGATCAATGCAAACTTTCCAATAATTCCATTGAATTTGAAAGGTACAAGACAATGGATAAATTCTGCGCTCTTTCTGCATGTGGTTGGTAACGAAACAAAATCAATATTCAAAATGAAACAGATATCTAATTCATATCTCGAAATTAATATCTATATTCAAGATACACATAGCTGCGGAGGTATTGACGGTGGTGGACTGGTAATTTTATATAGAAGTCATTGGCATTTAAAAGGAATTCATAGTATCTCTTCAGAATTACTGTACAAGAACAGTTCAGTAGCGTATGGTACCTCTTTACACTCTCTTTTCACGAGTATATCCAGCTATATAGATTGGATCCGAGCTACAATTTTACAAATAGAAAAATCTAAACCAGTTTCCTCGTTTCGTGGTCCAAATGTTACAAGTACGACTTCAACAAAAATTGCTCCATTTATACCACATTCACAAAGTACTACAACCACATCTTTACCATGGATCACAAGACTCATTGTTTGTACGGCGCCTCCTCAGCCTGCAAATGGTAATCGACAATTACACGAGTCACAATGCCAGTCACAAAAAGACTGTGATGTGCAGGAGGGTGCAGAATTACCCGCTGGGTCCAATTTGATTTATAGTTGTTATCGTGGATACAAAATAAGTGGCTCCCGTGACGTATTATGTAGTTCAAACGGACAATGGATAAATATTCCAATCTGTATTGGTAAGATTTTCATTTTGAATATTCTTATTACAAGGATTATTTCAATATTGCCATGTGTATATTATGTTTTCTGTATTACTTTAAATTACTTTCGAAGCAACTGTATATATTATTTTAGAAATACATTGTGATTCATTGGTTTCTGCATCAACATCTGCTGATTGTACATATAACGGCGAATGGACTTCTTGCGAGTCTGCCGTTCAACCTGGAACAATAGCTAAAATAAGTTGTAGAATTGGATATAAGCAATATTCGACTTTCCTATTAATAAAAAGAGATCAAGTTAGATGTAACGATAAAGGTCAATGGACACCAGATCCTATAAAATGCATTCCAGGTCTGCAAGCTTTTAATGTTCAAATCGGGAAGACAATATGACATTATAATTTTTTCTAATAGAAATAACAATCTTAATTTTTCATTCTAAATTAGTTTTCTATTATCATATCTTTCTATCGATAAATATTGCTTTAATTTTAAAATAGTAAAATTATCTTTAATAAGTTTAAATTAAATAATTACATACCTAAAATTTTGAACTTTATCTTAAAACTTTTTTCTTACTTGAGGTAGGGACTATTATTTATTCTTTATTAAACACTTTATTATAATAAAAATTTTTTACAAAGCGATAATTTTGAATAATTATATTATTTTAATATATTTTTATACATTTTTTATTATTTTTGCGCAAATATTAAACACAATAATTTTACTTTTAATACATATTCTAGTATGTGGATATGTGCCAACTTTATACGCTACACCATTCATTGTAAATGGAATCAATGCTGATTTTGTCCCTTGGCATGCTACCTTGTATGAGACGAAACGATTAAATGGACCAAAAGAATTTATTTGTGGAGCAACAATTATAACAGAGAATTTTCTTGTCACCGCTGCTCATTGTGTTTTCGATGAAAATAATAGAAGAGTAAATGACCCTAGCAAATATTACGTAGCAACTGGAAATAAAGATCGTGATTATGATTATGAACAGCATGATCTACGTTTCGTCAAAAAAGCTAGGGTATGAAAAATAATAAAGTAATAATAGACTACTACAAGTGGGCAAAATTTGAACAAAATCTGAGTGAGACAAGCAGCATTCGGACTCTCCTTGTAGGACATTTGAAAAAAAAAGATATTACAGGTACCAATGTTAGGTTACTCACCTTGTATAGAATATATTATATATGCATATATTGTGAATGTATGCTTATAAATTTTTTTATTTAAAATTTTCTTTTTCCCATTTCCAAATTAGCATCGAACTAATTATATGAAATAATTTATTTTCAATTTTATACCTATTTGTTTCCACGATATCTTTTATAAGTTTGACTAATTGTAAGTAACTTTTGTTTGTCATCAGTTCATTGAATCGCAAAAAAAAAGGAAAACAAATTCAATGAAGTAGAAGTTGAATCAGAAAGTTTTTCCTTTAAAAATTAATCACATGAAACTGCACATAATAGCACTGACGTCTAAAAGTTTCGTACGGTTTCATTTAAATTTCTCCCTTTATCATTATTCTTCTAACACAACCTATTCGAACTTTCTACTCTGCAAGAAAATTATTTGGTTCAAATAGAACAAGAGAAAGATAATGAGTGTAAACGATTAAGTTAGGCGCATGTCTATAATTTGAAAATTAGCTTTCGTGGAAAGCTTTTTTTCCAATATCCCTCTCTTTTCATTTCTCTCTCTTTCTAACTTTGTCTCTGTTTCTACCTCCTCTTCTAATTCTCTCCCTTCGGTTATTTTACTACGATCAATGACTATTTGTAAAGAGCTTCTTTCACAGTTTGTCATCAGTCTTTAACAACCTTCCTTCAAAAGAACAATACAGACTTTATCATGAAAGTAAGATACAAAAATTTTTTATTTTTTTTTATCTTAAAGACAAGTATTTAAATAAGAAATTTTAGTACTAAAAATAAATTTAGGTTTTAATATTTGTAGATTTTATTTCTTAGATAAGTTGAAAAAAATCTCGGTAATCAACAAATCAAGTTTTTTGTAAAAATTTATTTTGATAATTTTCTTGATTTATAAATTTTCTCATTTCATACACCCAGGTAAATATATTTCTACCTACTAGGTGCAATAATTTATTTCCGGCAATAATATTAAATTCATTGCATTAAAATCACCATCCGTGATGGTGACACTTCTTTGAAGATTTTAGTAGTTACCTAAAAGATGGACCCAGTCTCCCAAAAGTCTCCCAAAATAATGAAGATTATTTCGAGGAATAACGGATATATGATTAGAATTATTTAATAAATACTTAGTATTTATTATTTCTACAAAATATGTTTTATTTATATTTAATAAGTAATTACTAAACCTAATATATTTGTTAATTTTTTATTAAATTTATTAAAAATAAGAATTCTTTTATTAATTATTCTTTTTATCCCTATATCTAAAGATCATAAGATTATTTTAAAAATTATTCTTCTGTTTTCATTTGTTGAAATTTTATTTTGTATAGATATAAAAAAATGAAAAATTTTTTTTGTAATTATTACGAAAAAAAATATTTAGTAAAATAAATATTTTACCACATTTTTTGAAAATAGTCTTCTAATTACATAGATTCTAGTCGTTATTATTATTATTATTTTTAAGAAAAAATAATATTACATATACATATATATGTACATATATTATTAAATAATAATCTATTATAATTATTTATAATGATTAATAATATTATTATATTCTCCTTAAATTATAGAAAGATATCAAGCATACGGAAGACTTATTCATTCTCTGTGAACGAATCTTTTCAATCGGTGGCGTATGGTCGTTAAAAAATAACTCATCATACATCAAATTTACAATTTATTGTGCGTACTATGTATCATTTCTTGTGTTGTCTTATGCCGACCTCTTCGAAATCATCGGCAATCTCCATTTGATAGTAATGAATATAGTAGAAACAATAGTTTACACGATCACATTCATGATGATACTCGTGATACGTTTTAGCAGTCTATTAAGAGAAGTCATTGAGATAACGAAAAAAAATATTATGGAGTATCGTTTTGAAAATAATGATGAGAAAATAATTTACAACACATATCATTATGTGTCGAAAATATTCTTTAAAGTATCGAATATTGGTATGATTATCACCGTGACGTTATCATACATCAGGCCTTTGATGAATTTTGCTACCAGTTCAGGTAAATACCAATTCATATTCGGTTAATATTTTTATTTTAAATTTTTTGTACAAAGGCGAGAAAGTAAGGAACACAAACTATTTTCTAAACTAATAATTCATTATTTAAATTAAAAAAAAGCATTTCTAAATTAAAACAACACGGGTGTGTGCATTCTAGATACGCATTTTTTTTTAATGAAAAATTTTTTCAAGTTATTTTACACAGGTCAGTATCAATTTTTTAAAATTTGTCTGCAAAATTCACACTCATAGAAAATTAATTAATTTTCTATATATCCGTACATATAAACAATTAATATATTAATATACCAAAAATAATCAAAATAAATTAGTTAGTTATTTATTTATGTATTTATTAAATATAATTATTTAATAAATGAGAATGGCCAGAAACGATAAGCAAAAAGAAATTTTGCTACTTATGTGAATATATAGAAAATTAATATAGCAAAAATAATCCAAATATAATAAATTATTTATTTATTAAATTTAATTACTTATTATCTGATTTATATTATTATTTATATTTAATTATTTATTAAATAATAAACTAATAATTTATAAATAATATAAACAAATAATACATACCTCAGTTAACCTCAATGATATAAAAATACTTTAAAAAAGATTATAAAAACAACTTTATTACTAATATTCACAAATAAATAATGTTTTTGAAGATATTCACAGTTATTTAATATCAATCACCACCGTATGTAACAATTAAAAAACAGATAAATAAATAATTTTTATTTGTATCGATATAAAACATGTGTTGTGTATATAGAAGTACCAGAATAAATATCTTGAATAAAGATATCAGTTCACACACACACACACACACACTCTAAACTTAAAGAAGATTTGTCGACTAACTTCATGCTGTCAATTTCGTGTCGCTGTGCGCGCGCATCGTAAAAATTCATTCTCCTCATTTTTTTCCTAACGTGCCAAAAGATGTATAACTTCAAAAATTTTCCTTGTAGCTTGACACTCTCAAAAAAATCAACCTAAATAATGAGTAATTTATTTGGGAAAGTGCTTAAGAAATTTAGGAAAACCCTGTGTTTAAATTATATCATAAAATAAACAATTTTAGATTTTTTAATATTTTTTGCAATATATTAATATTTTTTAATCTTAATTCTCCCAGTGCTCATTATGTATTGTCATTATTGTGTTCTAAAAGTTACAAGGCTCCCTTTTCTACTTCTCTTTACATAACTTCTAGCTCTAATATTTACTTATTTTCCATGTCGAATTAACATTAACTATCACCATTTCTTTTGTATCCCCTAACCCGTATTCTTAGAACCATATTTTCGTCTCCTTCTTCTCTTTATTTGTCACTACCATTTATGTTAATCACTCTCTCTTCCTCACTCATTCACATATCACATTCGCTTTTTATTTCTTTCTCTTACATCCTACTCTCCTCTTACACGATCACTTCTATTCTATTTCGTTTACTTTTCTATTTACTTGCTCATCCATATATTTTTTCTTCTCCCCCGCTATACAATAATTTCTAACTATTAGAGCCTCTCCTCTTCCTCATTCCGTTCATCAGAGAACCACATAAACATGTCAAACATTTTCTTTGATACCCTACCAACACTTTCTTTCTTTTTCCCTTACTCCTCCTTCGCTATCCCTTCCAGCATCCACCGCATTCTTCACTTGTTTCATGTGAGAACATTCTCAATTTTCTTTCTTCTTCTTTTCAGTTTTTTTAACACCGCCATTTTCCCCTCTCAACTGACCGTCCACACTACTACCATAATTTCCTATTGACCACCACACCTGTCTCTCTGCCTTGCCAATTTCCCTCGCCTTTTCTATCCTCGCTTGCATCTCTATTCTTTCTAACACTTTCGTAGTCAGCTCTTACCTTTTTCTTTCCCTTATTTTTCTGGCGCAGTTCACTCGCTTGCTGCGCCAAAAATATGCACCATGTTCGAGAAAGATCGTTAGTAACCGCGATTACGGTTCTACGAAACCCGAATTGCTTTTACACTAATCGCTCATAATATGTATATTACGCAGCACCTTATGCAGAGCGACTATAGTTGTCCATAGCAACGAAAGCTATATTATAAATAGAAACCTTATACTTATTTTGCGTACGTTATTCATATATATTATATCTAATTACAGAAGACTATTATTTTTGGAGTTATACTTCTTTTGGCGTGTTGAGAAAAATGTAAGGGGAGTGATTTTTTCCCGAGCGTCTGTAAAAACGACACCACGAAGTTTGTCGGTATTTACGATGGGCGGCAAAGCGATTTCAAGTTTATGGCATGAAGTTGTCTTTTCTCTTCTTCCTTTCTTTTTTTCTCAAGCGGGTCACCCATCCAAGTACTAATCGTACTCAGCGCTGCTTGACTTAAATGATCGAGCTGATTTGATGCTGCAACCGCGCCATGACCGTTGACGCATAAAGTAATTCGATATATCTCCCTCATATTTAATGTGGACTGATATCTATATTTTGATATTTTTTTATTCTTTCTTATATATATAATATATCGATCGATTGAAAATATTTTTCCTTTCTTTTTTTTTTAACTTAATAAAAAATAATAATTAGTAGCTTATCTTCTCATACTTTCAATCCTCCCCCTTTTTACCTGGTCATGCTATATATATAATGTTTATATAATTAAATAAATGAATAAATGAATAAAAATATAATAATAAAAGAAAAGTAATCGGCTTACATTAGCGAATATCATCGATCATCTAACATGGAAGAGGATCAGGTTTCTTTATCAAGTATATTCTATGTAAAAATAAAATTAATAATAATAATAATACTAATAATGTAATAATAATAACATTAATTAAAAAATAAACTAGGAAAATTAAAAAGTAACAAGGAAAATTAATAATGATAATGATAATAATAGTAATAATAATAATAATAATAATAATAATAATAATAATAATAATAATAATAATAATAATAATAATATAACATTAATTAAAAAATAAGCAAAGAAAATTAAAAAGTAACAAGAAGAATTATTAATGATAATAATAATAATAATTATTATTTTTTTTCAAGTTATTTTTTTGTTTTAAGTTATTTTTTTGAAGTTATTTTTGAAGTTATTGAGGTTATATTTTTTTTGGTACGCAAAAGAAGTATAACTTCTTACGTGCGTACATAAGTACACACACTAGTTTTTTATTATACATGCCGACATATACTTTACAAATATTTAACTATTTATTATAGCATGTTTAAAACATATGCCGAAAAAATATATCTTTTATAGTAAATTATATATATATATGTTACCAGCAAAGTGGGAAATGCCGGTATTGTTCACAATGCCAAACGTTTTTAGGCAACGTAGGAAACAGAAGAATTGTTATCTTATCTGGCAACAAACATGCAACATAGTATAGTATAGCGCAAAGTATAGTGGCACGCCAGTCTTAAAAACCCACGCACAAAAACCCACTCCATATGCTCGCTTTTATATGTTGGGGGCAGGGTGTGTTTGTGTATGTATGCTTGTTGTGGTCCGATAAATCCGTAACGATTCTTTTGTTTCCTACGTTGCCTAAAAACGCCTGGCATTGTGGGTAATGCCTGCATTTCCCACTTTGCCGATAATATATATATATATATATATATATATATTACTATATTTTTACTTATTATAAAATGAAAGTTTTGAATAATAATTTCATTGTTTTAAATAAAATATTCATTTTCTTTGTCGTATACAGAGTAAGAAAAAATAATTCAGACTTCTAAATGCATCTGCTGAATTTAAAGATTTATATATACATTTATAAATAAATACATATTGTTTTCGAAAAATATAATTTACATAAGAAAAAAAGTTTGATTGAAAGAACAAGCGTAAAATTGTCTTTATAGAAACATGAAAATAAATATTTCCTACTTTGAAATAATGTAAATAAATTTTAATTTTTTTTTCTGTTACAGTTAAGGACAACAGTACAAATATTTACATTTTACCTATTCGAATATATACTTTCTTTGAACTATCAAATACTCGTGATTATATTCTCTTTTATATTTATCTCCTTCCCATAATTTACATGTCGATGTGTCACATGACAGCAATATGCGTGCTCGTCAATCTCGTTCTTTACATCTGTGCTGACTTGTCTATTTTGGCATACCGTATACGGAATATTGATATAATATCAGAGAAAGATATCCATCACAGAATTCGTTTTCTTATTCAAATGCATTATAAGACTATTTGGTGAGTTTTAAGTACTATATACTATGAAGAAAAAATCTGAGAATCAGCATAGGGTTGAGAAAAAAAAAGTTTATCAAAGCTTATTAACTTAACCTATCTTCAATTTTGACTTTCTTACAATCTTCGTGATATGGTCGTGTACCTCAAAATTTACCATGGATATACCTATGTTACAAAATTAATCTTACATAGAAAAATAATAAAATATCTACTTCAAGTCAATGTTTTCTTCAGTTATCCTAATCTGTATTAACGCGTTCTAATCTTTCGTTTTAAATTAGAAAAAAAATCGAAATTACGCGGTCACAAAATACTTCTTTTTATAACGAAAACATTGCCACAAATTTTAATATATTTTCTCACCACGGTCATAGATCTGTCAATATGATTAAAAAATGTGGATAAATATATAAATTAATAATTAAGTTTTAACAGAATAAGTTCTTTATCAATAGACTTCGGATGTTTATGCACGATAAATATAGAAGAATCATATGATATTTATATATTATAAAAAAATATTCAAATATACAAGAAACATATATGCAAATATGCCAGAAAAATATGGAGATATACACAAAATATTTGGGATGTTATGTATTATCAATATATTTTGCGATTGTTGTGAAATATTATAATTCGAAATATAGTATATTACAAGTACCTTTTCCATATTTAAAGGTGTTATTGGATGATGTTTATCTGAAAAAATAAGTTTGTATGCGGAAAATGACAGTTACACATCATAGGAAGTGATTGGTGCATACTTAAATTTATTCCAGCAACATTCTAGTACTTCTATAGAAATTGATTCGTCAAAATTTTAGGGACTTTTATTAATATAAATAATCCTGTATTTTTTTCTGTGGTAAGTCTAGCTTTTTTTTTTATGAAAAATACCCAGGTATATTGTTTATGTTAGACAATTAATACAATCTACGTATAATTCTACTTAATTGGTTAGCAGTAAACCTATTATTTTAAAGTTTTCTATTACATGCGGTAGAAACCCCAAAAAACTTGTTCTGGTGGCAAGTTTATTTTGTAATTATTTTTTATTCGCTTCAATATAAATGTGTGCTTTTAAAAATAATGTTTTCACAGATGATATTAGTATATTAATAAGTGGAAAATAAAGTCATACTTCCTCAGCTATATTGTGTAGACTATGCACCACGCATGTAACATGTATCATGTTTGTAAAGAATAATTTTAATCTCTTTCCTGCTTTTACCATATATGGTGCTGCATCTTTTGTAAGTAACAGAACTTTTTCTTCACTATTTGTAACAAAATTCTTAAAGTTAAATTTACAAGACAAGATATAGTTGCATAATTGATTTCTTCTATTGTTTTAGAACAAAATAAATGTTGTTTGGTTGTTTCACTCTCTTAAAGTTTTCCTATTATTAAATTTGCAATATATTGCCCTGCTGCATTGGTCATTTCGTCTACAGAAATCCATATGTAATGTTCTGCTATTTCTTCCTTAATGATCTGAATGCTTGAATTATAGAAAACGTCTAAGTAATTTTTACGTAATGTCGGTTCATATAAACGGCGACCATTGTTTGCGTCTTTCTTTAATGTCTGATGTCTCCTCTGCTTGCGTTAAGTCATTGTAAAATTCATTTTCTTTTTAATTTGATGGCTGCTGCTTACTTTCTCTTTCACATGGATCTTCAAGTTCTTCAACATGTTTTTTATGTTTCAATATATTCATTTTTTTCACTAACTGCCACTTTCTATCGCATTTCACAATTTTGCTACAGATTTTATAATAAATACTGCTTTCATTTTTCTTATCAATAACGAAATTCAGATCGCCTTCAATCCAACTTTTCATTAACTTTTCATTTGAATTTTTAGAGCCTTAGGCATTTTTTAAATATTGTAAAAAACTTTAATAAGTTCACACAATTTTCAGTAGAATCAAACTAATCTGACTTCACCACTTGAATCTCAAAAGTTAATTGCATTTTAAATTAAATATCTAACGCTAAGTGAGTGATTAAAATGAATGAAAACACTTTATAATGATCTATATTTAATGTATGATACTTTATATGTCATCGCACTTGAAAGTTATTATGAAACATTAAAGAGTAAATACAGATGATATATTAAAGTATTTAACAAAGATATTGTCAGCACGAAATATGCATAAATAAGACAAATAATATATGCATTATTGTACGGCATATGTTTTTGAATGTAAATATATAGAGCACATGCACTATGCAAAAAATGTAAAAAAAATATGTATTTTGAGCATTTGCTGATCATGAAAAGTACGCGCGTGCTTGGTCATATCTGTTTTTTATAAAAATATGCATTTACATAAACATCCGGAGTCTATTTATCAGCTTTAACTAAAAAATAAAAATAGTTAATATGAAATAATATTCGCTCTATAATAAAATACCCTTTTAATTAATTACTTATCAAAATTTATTTCTCTTATCATAGGATTGCTAAGTCATTAGATAATGCCTTTAACATCGTTCTTTTAGACGAATTACTAGGAAACAGCATAGTATTGGCAATCTCTATATATTATGTTCTAATAGTACGTATAATTTTTATTAGAATTTTTTAAATAATGCTCATTTACGTACCAAATAATATTTAATATGCTTCATTTCTTTTTTAGAGTTATGATTCAGCGGAAATAGCAACTTCATGTACCTACATCTTCTTTGCCTTAACTGCTCTTTCAATGCTTTACGGATTCTGTTTTATTGGAGATCAACTGACACAAAAGGTTTTTAAGGACTTCAATAAAATAAGACTAGTAAATCGATTCTTATTTGTAAGAAAAAAGGTTAAGATACATTATGTTCATTTGTTTGGAAAATTAAATGTTTTGATAATCATTTTAAAACAATTCTCAAACAAAATTTTTCATTAAAATATTAATTAAAAATATCTATGAATATTTTTTTAAATATTTACAACTATATTTTATATAAAAAGATGACAAAAAAAAAAAAGAAATGAAAATATTTTTATTATACAAACATAATCTCAATATTGTTTTCAAGTTTATTAAAAAAAACGAATGAAAAATTAAAATTACTGATTTCCTGAAGATTTACAATTCTTTTAATTATTTTTGAATTAAAAAAGTATATGAAAAAAAATTTTTTGCTACTTAAATTACCGAAATTCTTTATTATTTTATATATTTTTAGTATAGGAATATTATTGAAAAATCTTTATTAACAATTTCTTTAAAATAATTAATCTTTTAATTATTTTTTATTTCAGAGTCAGGACGTCTTAGATGCATACTACGAATGCAATTGGCAAAATATGTCATGTAGTACAAAAAAATCACTTCTCATATGCATGATACGCGCAAAAAAATATTTGTATTTAACTGGAGGAAAATTTTATATTTTTTCTTTGATTGGTTTTACTGATGTAAGTTTAATTTTACTAAAATACTAAAAATTTAATAAAAAGCCTTATAATCTGACCTTAATTTTATGTGCAGGTTCTAAAGACGTCTATGGCGTACTTGTCTATGTTACGTACAATTATGTAAAATGATTGAACAGACCATCACATTTACGAAAAAGTAATTGTTAAAATTTTTATTTAAATAATTTTCGAAAACAATGCTTCTGTAAATACTGTATAAGAAGCATTCCAAGAAAACTTAACCTACTGTGAAAATTGACATTTTTGATTATGCACAAATTTTATTATTTTTTTGAACTTTGAGAAAAAGAAATTTATGATTCTTTTTTAATGTTTTCATGTAGCTATTTAAGAGATAAAAATTTTGTAAAATTTTAGCAGCTTTGTTTTTGAATGCTTATAAATTGCTTAAAAATGCAATGATTTAAATGTATTTTTTCAAATTTGTACTTTTCAGTGAATTTGTCTGAAATTTTGTATAACAAGTTATTAAACGATTATTTATTTAATTTTAAAAATATTTTTAGAGTAGTGAGATTCATTTTTATATGCGAAAACATTGTACATAATAAATTATCTATTGTAATATCATCACAAATAACTGTCGACATTTTTTACATTTACAGCTTCTGCTCTATTAAACTCATCTAAAAAAATATCCAATAATATTACAAAAAAATCACATAAAAAATCTGAAGTAAATGATTCAGAGACAAAACTTGAAAAAACACAAATAAAAACGAAAAAGCGTACTATACAAAATGAATGTAACTTTTAAAATGTGTAATATTCAGTTTAAATTAAACCAACGTATAGTAAATCTCCAAAGAAACATTTTAAAAGCGAAATTAACAATGAAGATTTAATTTTTTTTAAAATCACTGAATTAAATGATTCTACACAAAAATAAAGTAATATTGATTAATTTCCTATAAAGCGTTCGAGAACCTTAGAACTTCTACCTAGCAATGTAAGAATTAAGATGGAAAGAACATCGTCAATTGACATCGTCAATATGTATATAAATGTGACTTTGTAGAAAATATTACATTATTTACATACATAGAAATATAAATGTTATGGATCAGATGTTGTAAATAAAAAAATTGTTGACAGTAATTTCAGATAAGCTTTGATTGTTTATTATGTACAATTAAGCGTACGCTTTGATAGAAATGTGCATTATTTAAGGACCACAATTGTCAAATACAGAAAATTTTGTGTGTACCTTATGTAGAATTATTAATATTTTAGAAATGATTCACAATGTTTATTGTGTAATGAATTAGAAGAATAGCGATAAAAGCAGAGAATATAAATTTTGCACACTACTAGATATTCATATTGAAAAAATTATATAAACACTAAAACTCGATACACATTCTCACTAAAAACTTATTTAATTGCATTGATGATATTGTGCATGCATGTTACGTTTTAGTAGACTCTAATCTTTAAATTTTTGTACAGAAGTAGTGTTAATCATTTATTCTATTCTATATTAACAATTTACCGACTGGTAGCAGTTCAACATCCTATGCACTTCTCGCTAGTCACTCGTCCAGTTGCTATCTTGCTAGTTGTTATCGCAACTGATTAATCGGCTACCAATTGGTGAGCGTTGGGAACAAAATGCAGATTAATCGGCTACCGGTCGGTAAAGTGTTAAATTTTCATATTTGGCTAATTCTGACTTAACTTTTTATTTTTATTTAAAATTCTATATTATATTTAGTTATATATTAAGTCGTGGAATATACAAACGTACGAAGCTGAGTTCTGTGTAATGATAATGTTTACATTGTCGAGAATAAATATGATAGCAAATCGTTATATTTAGTACTTTTTAAATCATTTTACCATGGTAAATAAGGACTTCTTCCAGACATGTAACTACCACTACCAGCATAAAAAGACCAAGAGAAGACGACGCCAGTTATATTAGATATCTAAAAACAAAAGTAGCATTTCAAACCTCTAACAGACTCTAAGTTTTAAATTCAAACACGGATTTAGATATGATGAAAAATAGATAATCGTCGAAAGTACGTCTGCCCTTTCAGTTCAAATTTTACTGAAAAAAGAGAAATAGTTCAATAAAATGATTCCAAATATACAGTCGTACTTTGAACTATAGCAATCACTAATACAAATATGTCGAATTTCAATGCTCTAAAAAAGTCTGTTACTGATGAGAATATCATTGGTGAAATAGTTGAAAAAGAAAAGAAATCAGATCGTCAAATTTGATTTTATTTAATCTCAAAAAAAATAATTCCTTGCTTTCCCATGCATCCGCCATCTCTGATGATTACTTGGTGATAGATATTCTTTAAAAAATTGACACATCGGTACACCAAGTCTCTCGCTCAACTAGAACAGAAAAATAGTATCCTATTCGTGTCTCTCTTTCTTCAAAACATGAGGGTCTCTTTGTTTAAAAGAATAAATGAAGGTATTGTTGTCCTGCTTCTATTAGTCAGAATCGCACTCAAGCTTAACAATACAATCTAAAATCTTTAAGGAGTGAACTAAAGACTTTAACGGATAATGGAATATCCAATATGAGTAGTAATAGTTTTTATGTTCTGGAATAGGAAAGTGACGTTTTCCCTCTCCCTAAAATCCCTTTACGACTTTCTCGCCCAGTGACGTTACGTTATTCCTCAGCCCCTCTTCGCCACTAACCTTTCTGTTCAACTTTCCTTGGTCCACCAAGTTCTCCTTCTTGACCAACTTCTCTTATGACAACTTCCTCGTCATCTTCCGCAAGGTCCTTGCCCAGTGATGTCATTCCTCCTCCTTCTGCGAGCCCCTGACCCGTGAGTATGTTTCCCTTTCCCGCGAGCTTTTAGCCGGCAAAGATTTTTCTTACCTTCGCAAGCCCGTGGGAAACGAAGAAATCCTCCTCCTCTTAGTGAATTCCTCTGCAAACGAATGCGATTTTAGTAGACAGTGAAGAACGTTTCCCTCCCGCGGAAGACCGCGAACGTTATTCCTGCGGCAGCCAAGTACCTTAAAAGTCTTGCCGAGAACGATTTTTAAAATTATACTTCTTTTGGCGTGTTTGGGCAAATGTGATGAGAGTGAAATTTTTACGAGCGATACGAAAAATCGACACTACGAAGTCTGTCGGTATTTACCAATGCGCGGACAAAGCGATTTCAAATTTACGACTTGAAGTTCTTACTCTTCTTCTTCCTCTTTTGAAGTTATACTTCTTTTGGCGCTTTTGGGAAAATGTGAGTAGAGCGAAATTTTTACGAGCGACATGGTAAAAATCGACACCACGAAGTTTTTCGGTATTTGCGATGCGCGGCAAAGTGATTTCAAATTTACGGCATGAAGTCGTTTTTACTGCTTCTTCCTTTTCTTTTTTCTTTTTTTCTAAAGCGGGTCACCCATATTCAAGTACTAATCGTACTTAGCGCTGCTTGACTTAAATGATCGAGCGGGAATTAGTGCTGTCATCGCGCCATGCCCGTTGACGCATAAAATAATCCGATATATCTTCCTTATATATATATAAGGTATATTCTATATGGTTCTTATAGGGATAATGTCTTGGAAATATAACTGCCTTGAGTTTCTGCAAATAAGAGATTCTCTCGATTATTTTATTAATATTATTCACACTAACCTACATTATCTGCATTGCGTTACATTGTAAAAATACAAATTACACCTAAAACTACACTATGTACATTAGTTGCTTTACCTGCAAATAAGAGAAACAACATTTACAGCTAATATTCACTCTTATTTTATTGTCTTATTTCTAGCTACGCAATTTGAATTCTAACCGTCTCTGCTTAGCGAACTACTAACCGTTTCTATACTTTCGGTCTCTTTGTTAACGTTCCCGAATCTTCTAAGCCTAATACGCCTGCGCGTCTTAACTGTAAGACAGCAGCCAGTTTAAATCATTAGTAAAGGTGACGAAATATAAATAGTAATATTTTGTTACATCACCCCTCCCGGGGTAAGGAAAACCGAAAGACAATATACTAGCTTTCTTGATCATCACACATAAATGGTATTAGTTTCGTGATGTGAAACAATGATTCTGATTTTTTTCGGTCCGTCTGTATTTTATAAATAGTATTTGAAATCTTTTCTATAATTTTGTACGGTCCTATTTTTAATTCATCTAGTTTTTTCCTGTTTAACCTATGATTATTTTCTACATATACTAAATCTCCTATATTAAATTCGTGATGTCTTCTGTTCTTATCAAATATTTTTTTATTATGTTTATGCGACTTTATCGTGTTTTTTAGAGCAATTTTCCTATCTCTGAGTAGATCCTCAAGCGTTTTTGTGTATTTTAGTTCTTCAGGAATTATTGTTATATTTGTACCTTCTAGTAAGTATTGTGGGGAGAATCCTGTCACTGTGTGTTCGGTTTTATTATATTTTCCTACACATTCATGTGCTATTGTAGTCAAAGCAGTTTTTTCTCTTTTCTCATTTATCTTACATTTAATCTTGTTTATTATGGTTTGATTTAACCTCTCATTTAATCCATTAGAAAAAGATGTATTCACTGCCGTAAATGTTAATATAATGTTCTTTCTGTTTAAAAAGTTTTTAAATTCTTCTGAATTAATGCCCGGATATTGGTCTGACAAGATCATACCTATTTTGTTGTCTGCTGTTATATTCTGTATTAATCGTATGAAATCGTTTAATTTCAATTTTGAGTTCTTGATTTCAGAATATGAGCATATCTCGTGAAATGGTCAACAAGTAAGTGTAAATATTTCTTTGTTGAACGGGAGTCCCCGAATCCTCCAATCGTGTCTATAGAAACTATCTCATACGGATAAGTAGCCGGACCCAAATGTGACATCATTCCAATTTTATGTCCTCCTCTCATTCTTCGTTCAATCATTAGTAAATACGTAACGAAAGTAACAATATCCCACCTCTTAAAATCGTTAATAACGGCAACAGATTCATTATTCAAAATACCGAAATAAGCCAACCGTCGATGGAAACAAAACAATCCTCTAACCTTGCTCGTACAGAAAAGAGAATAATCAAAATAAATAATAGAAACTCGCGTATGAAAAGTGAAATAGATACAGACTCGGAAGATTCGCAAAACTGGATTCCCACTAAATCAACCAAGTTACAAAACTCAAAAAAACGCAAGATAAGTGAACAAAAAAACAACAATAATAACTTTTCCGAACTATTGCCAAAAAATGGCTCCAAGGCATACCCATAAGCAACTCTTACGATATACTCGACGATTCAACAGAAACTCAAAACACTACAGGAAAAGCAGTAGAAGAAAAAAAAGCAGTAAAGCCACCACCAATATACATCGACGCAGAAATCATCGACCCTCTGCTCAAGTTACTGGATGAAACAGCTGGTAAAAACAATTATGTAATAAAATAACTTAAGGACAACCACGTGAAAGTACAAACTACCACACCAGATACGTTCAGAAAGGTAATAAATGCACTAAAAACTAAAAACGCGGGATACCACACGTATCAAGAAAAAACGAGAAGAGCTATAAAATCGTTATTCGAGGACTTCATCCCAAGTCCAACATAGTTAAAATAACAAATGAATTAAACAAAATTGGCCACAAGGTAAGATCAATAAATAATATAATAAAATTTGATACCAAACAGCCGCTACCTTTATTTCTTATCGAACTAGCTCCTCAGGATAATAACAAAAATATATACGAGGTTAATACCCTGCTTAATACAATAATTAAAGTAGAACCACCAAGAACTAAAAGAGAAATACCTCAATGCACAAGATGCTAAGTCTATGGGAACACAAAAAATTACTGTAACAGAAATCCTGCATGTGTAAAATGTGCAAAAAAAAACACTTAACAGCACTCTTTCCTCGAGAGGGCAAAATAGAAAAAGTCATATGTGCAAACTGCAACGGTAACCACCCAGCAAATTACAAAGGATGTCAGACGAGAAAATTACTACAACAAAAACTGTATCCAACGCTGAGAAAAAAAGTATTGGAAAAACCTTTTCTAGACGATCCTTACGAAGAAACTTACTACAATAAACAAAACATAAATACCAACAGGGATAATACACCAATAGTTGAACTCAGCGAATCAAGAAGAAGCTACGCCGAAGTAACCAAACGTGCACACACAAATACAAAAGACTTAAACACTGAGGAGACATCGGACATTAAAGAACTTCTAAAACAATCTATTAAAAATACAGAAATCATTACCACAATGATAATTGAGCAAAATTCTCTTTTAAAACAACAAACGCAACAAATTACCACAATGCTACAACTATTAACAAAAACACTACTTAATAAGAAATAAAAATAGTGGTTTGGAACAGCAACGGATTACAACAACGAATTCAAGAAACCAAAGCATTTATATACACGCATGACATAGACATTCCACTCGTATTTGAAACTCATCTCACAGACAAAAACTATATAAATATTCCATACTACACCATGTATGACACAAAACATCCTTCAGGTAAAGCGCATGGTGGAACTGCCATAATTATTAAGAACGAGATAAAACATCATCTATACAGTAAAACAGACAACGATTATCTTCAAGCCACCACAATTACATTAAAAACACAGGGTAATTCAATTAAACTATCGGCTATCTATGCACCGCCAAAATTTAAAATTACAGTCGACCAATGGAACAACTTTTTCAAGGAACTAGGTAATAAATTTATAGCAGCTGGCGACTTTAACGCCAAACATCCAAATTGGGGATCAAAAACAACTTCACCAAGAGGTAAAATTTTAAACTCCTACATAACGAACGCAAACCTAGACATCCTTACGACAGGTGAACCAACATACTGGCCTTCAGCTTCTAATAAAACTCCCGACTTACTATACTTCGGTGTCCTAAAAGGCCTAAACCTAATTCACTTCAAAACCAAATCATCACTTGATCTCAGCACAGACCATTCACCTATAATAATAACTTACCAGAACAAACCTATCCTATATAAAAAATCACTTTAAAGAAACTTTAGAATCCAAATTAAACTCTAACATTCCGCTCAAGACCTCTTTACAAATAGAAAATGCAGTAAACAACCTAACAAATGCTATACAAGAAGCAGCGTGGGCATCTACATCCCAAAATGTTTTACCCAGAAAAATTCCATCATATCCTAGCATTATTTTGCATAAAATAAAAGTAAAAAGGCAAGTTAAAGCTAGGTGGCAGAAAAATAAAACAAAGAGTAATAAGAGACTACTAAACAAAGTAACTAAAGATGTTAAGCAGAGCATACGGGATCATAACAAAGCAGAATTCGAAAGATACTTGACATTACTTTCACCTCACGAAGATACAAATTACTCTCTCTGGAAAACAACAAAAAGATTCAAAAGAACAGTAAAATCAATACCAGCCATACGAAATCTTGACAGCTCATGGGCGAAAAGCACAGAAAAACAAGCAACAAACCTAGAAAACATATTCACAACACACAACTTCAATATTCATACGTGCACAGACATTAACGTAAATGACGTCGGAAGCAAAACACAATCTCATGAAAACATTAATAGCACAACAGCCGAAGAAATTAGAATGCTAATATCAGAAATCAAAATAAGAAAGGCATCAGGTTACGATATAATAAATGGCAGAATACTAAAGCAACTGCCACCTAAAGCAATTAGGATGCTCACGATAATATTTAATGCAGTATTACGAGTCCATTACTTCCCAAGTACTTGGAAACTCGCGGAAATTATAATGCTCCCTAAACCTAGTAAAGATCCGCATGATGTAAGTTCTTATAGACCGATATCGCTCTTACCATTACTATCTAAACTGCTGGAAAAAAATAATATACAAAAGAATGACAAAAATTCTGACAAAAACCTGATTCCTGACCATCAATTTGGATTCCGAAACAAACATTCTACCGTTGAACAAATACACAGACTAACTAATACGATAATCACAGCTGTAGAAAAAGCTTTCGATAAAGCTACGGATAAAAAACGGATTATTACAAACAATCAATAAACACTTTCCACACTCGTATTACAAACTCCTAAAATCTAACCTTCCTAACAGAACATTCTACGTAAAAATAAAAGACACTCATTCGAACATCAAATTAATCAAAGCTGGAGTTCCGCAGGGAAGTATCCTCGAACCAATTCTCTACACCCTCTATACGGCAGACATACCAATAAACGCAAACTGCACAATCTTTACATTTGCAAATGACACAGCAATGCTTGCCATAAACAAGGACCCGCAACAAGCAATTCAATCGTTAGAAAAACAAATCGACTCTCTCAAAGAATGGTTACGTAATAGGAAGATCAAGGAAAACTCTATCAAGTGTAAACATATCACATTTACATTGATGAAAAACCAAATACCGAAACTATAACTATATAATACAGAAATTCCGCAAGTAACGACGGTCAAGTATTTGGGACTACATCTAGGTTCCAAACTAACATGAAAAAAGCACATAAATGCCAAAATTGAACAAATTCGTTTAAAAAGAAGACCAATGGCTTGGCTTACTGGTAAAAAATCTAAACTTAGCACAGAGAACAAATTAATAATCTACAAAACAATAATAAAACCAATCTGGACCTATGGAATACCGCTATGGGGTATAGCAGCGAAAAGCCACATTGTCAAGCTCGAGGCTCAACAATCCATGACCCTACGCACAATCGTGGATGCTCCATGGTACGTCCGTAATGAAGAAATAAGGAAGGACTTCCCACGAAAGAAGAAGAAATAACCAAGACAAGTAAACCTGCAGATACAAAAAAAGAATTGATACGCACATAAACCCGCTAGCCTATGAAAATTATAACCAACATATCCCTTGAAGGCTCAAAAGAATTCACCCAGGAGACCTAGTAAAAACTATAACTAAATGAAATAAACGACAATAGCGACGCTTTCTCATTGGAGAAAACGTCTAAGTGCTATCTTTTTCACTTATATAACAATTTACCAAATATCTACGGACAAATTGTAAAGATGTATGGAGTTATAAAAAAAAAAAAAAATGTCCTCCTCTCGATTTGTTCTTTATACAGATTTCACAATATTCACAAATTCTTTTTATATTTTGATCTAGATTCTTTGCTACATAAAATGGTTTGATTTTTGCTTTCATTTGTTTTCTTCCTATATGACAGTAGAGCGAATGTATTTTCTTTATAAATTCTTTACTGAAACTTTCTGTAAGAATAATTTTTTCTTTTTTCCTTACTTTTTTATAATACATTTTGTGTTTGAAAATCAGCGTATCTTTAGCATTTCATAGATCAGAGTTGTGCTTTTGATCGCATCCAATCTCCTTCACTTTTATAAAATTAAAAGTTATCAAAATTTCATTTTCATGAGATTCTAATACCGGGTTTCGGCTTAAACAACTGCCTCTAAATTGTGTTTCCCTGGACTGTACTTAATTTTAAAATAATATTGCGATAAGTCATGCATCATACCTCCTAATTCTTCATCTGTTCTAGTCTTAATGTTCATATTTTCTAAAGGCTTATGAGACTTCTCGAACAAAAAAAAGAGCCGATTTCTTTGAAGGCCAGACCACGAATTACTCGAAAAGATGAAAAATCGTTGATCTCCAACATGTTCTTGGTACTTCTCATGTAGAATGCAATGCTTTTTCGCAGAAGAAAGATCATTTCGTTCCTGGGAGTGAAATTTTTTCGAGTTTTTGGGTCCTTTTCTTTCGTTGTCTAAGAAAATATCCATATTATATTGAAAAAATTTTCAAGCAAGCTTTTTGATCTATAGGTGCTCGCAGACTATAGAATCTTCAACTGCATGCTCTTTTTAACCTTTATTTCAAAAAATTTGTGAATAATATTACAGGTCATACCACTGATTAATGATTTCGCGTACGAAAAAAAGGGCCGACTTCTTTGTAGACAAGACAACGATCTTCTCGAAAAAATGAAAACTCGTTGATTTCCTACCTGTCAATAAGAATTTTCGTGTAGAATTCAATGCTTTTTCGCCAAAGAAAAATGGTTTTGTTCCTGGGAGTGAAATTTTTTCGAGTTTCTGGGAACTTTTTCTTCTCTGTCTAAAAAATTTTTATGCAAGCTTTCCGATCTTTAAGTGCTGAAAGATTATAGAATCTTCTACTGTAAGCCCTTTTTATCCATTACTTCGAAAGATTTGTCAAAAATATTACAGTTTATACCACTGAATAAAGATTTCGCGTACGAAAGAAAGGACCGACTTCTTTGTAGGCAAGACAACGAACTTCTCGAAAAGATGAAAAATCGTTGATTTCTTACATGTTTATGGGACTTCTCGTGTAGAATTCAATGCTTATTCACCGCAGAAAAGTCGTTTAGTACCTGGAAGTGTAATTTTTTCAAGTTTTTGGGTAGTTTTCTTTCATTGTCTAAGAAAATTTTCATATTTTATTGAAAAAATTTGACGGCACGCGTGAGTCCCACGATACTCTCCTCTCCGCCCCTAATCTTTCCCCACCAACATAACTACTACCTTCTACATTTACAAGCCCTTCCTTCTCTAGTTTCACAGACCCGAATAAACTTAACTAATATCCCCCAATCATACTGCTTACAATTCACTATTTAAATTGATTGATTATAGGGATTGTTTGAAAAACAAAAAATATAATTTAGGAGTATTCATATCATACCAATGCAAACCTCTTGATAAATGTGCTTTCGAACTCTATGAAAATAAAATGCTGCCATTATATAAAGACATCATGTCCGAAAGAACTAAATTAACAAACATTACACGAAAAAAGAAACTGATATCACTGTCGATAGACTATCCTCCTAAAAAGCAAATTATAATTGAAGCATTAAGATAATTATTTGATGTAGTTACCGAATTAAGAATTAAATCCATAAGTATTTCTAAAACCAAATTCATGGGTGATTTTCCTTGGAGAGAACCATAGAAAAGAAACTTCTAGAAATATTTTCAGAAAAAGATTTAGCCATAATTATTTGCAATTCACTAGTTAAAACTCCTATAACAAATAAAATAAATGACAAACTACAGGAATATCATTCATCTACCACGGACAGTCATAAAGGCGTGAGAAAAACTTATTGTCGCATTAGAAATCATTATTTCTGGGAAAACATGAAAGATGATGTTAGAGATTTTATTAAAAAATGTAAAACATGTCAAATGAAGAAAATGACTCGAGTGAATCCAAAAAGACCGATTATTCTCACCGATACTCCTGGAAGTACATTCGATAAAGTAGCTTCGGATATCGTGGGACCTCTTCCCATGACTCGTAAATGAAATCAGTATGTATTAACCAGTCAAGACCTTTTGACTACATTTTCTCGAGCTATCCCTTTAACTACAATTAACGGTGCCGCTACCACGGAAGCTTTTTATAAAGAATTTATCTGTTTTTTTGGAGATCCTCGTGCCATTATTACCAATCAAGGGAGAGATTTAATATCAACCATATTTAAGAGAATAGCAAAAAAATGTAATGTTAAACAATTTACCACATATAACCCTCAATCTAACGGGTCGCTCGAAAGATCTTACCAAGTTTTAATAAAATATCTTAACATGTATGTATATAAATAGTAAGGGTAATGGGCAGAAAGAAAAAGGTTTAAAAGTATAGAGGAGGAGAATTTAAAAAATGCAACAATGGAAGGCGAAATATGGAAGTATATAAACAGGTTCAGAAAAAAACGGAGAGAAGAAGTAAGTAAGAAGATTAAAATAGAAGATTAGAGAAAGAGCATTTCATGGAAAAGTTAGGAGGAAAAGACAAAAAAGGAACAGTACAGAAGGAATTACGGATAAAAGAGGTAAGCAGCATATAAAGGAGCAAGAAGAATTGAACAAGGAAGAGTTTATAAGACAGATTAATAAACTTAAATTAGGAAAGGCAGCAGGAGAGGACAAATTAGAAAATGATGTGTGGAAGTACATGCTAAAGGAGGTAGGGACAGCGCTGTGGGAGTTATTGAGAAAAGTATGGGAAAAGGGGAAAATACCGAAGCAATGGAGAAGAGGGGTAATTTCCATGATTCATAAAAAAAGTGATAGAAATAAAATAGAGAATTATAGAAGGGTTACATTAACATGCACAGCGTATAAGATCTACGCAAGTATGTTAAATGAAATGCTAAAGAAGAAAGTAGAGGATAAGTTAGCAAAAAGGTAATTTGGGTTTAGAGAGAAAAGAGGAGTAATAGAAGCGATATATACACTTCAGCATATAGTAGACGAAAAATTAAGTAAGCCAAAAGGGAAAATATTCGCTTGTTTTATAGATTTAAAGGAAGCATTTGATCGAGTTGATAAAGAAGTGCTAAAGGAAAGGCTGAGGGAGATGGAGGTGGGTGTAAAGTTAAGTAATAGGATTATGAATATTTACAGAGAAACTAGAAATGTAATTAAAGTGGGAGAGGAGGAAGCAGTGGAATTTTGGACAGAAAATAGAGTGAGACAAGGATGTCCTTTAAGTCCAACACTATTCAATATATATCTAGCGGACCTAGAGGAGGAGATAAAAAAAGGGCAAGTAGGACGGTGCAGAATCGGAAATGAGAAAGTATGGAGTATAACTTACGCGGATGATATTGTTTTAATAGCAGATAGAGAAGAAGAGTTGAAAGAAATGTTAAGAAAATTTAAAAAGTATCTTGAAGGTAAAAAAAGGATTTTAAGTAAAGCGAAAACAAAAATTTTGGTATTTGAAAAAAGAAAAGGAAAAGATAGAATGTAGAAGTGGAGAAACAAAGAATTAGAAGATGTGGATGAAATAAGATATTTAGGATACATACTACAGAAGAATGAAAGAAATGATAGACACATGGAGGAGAGGAAGAGAAAAGCAGTATTTGTTATGAAAAATGCATGGAGCATAAGAGAAAGGATATTTAAGAAAAGTTACAGAAAAAGAAGAAAATTATTCACAGCGTTAGTGGTAAGTGTAGCGTAATTTGAAGCAGAAGTATAGGGATGGGAGGAAGATGAAAGGTTGGAAAGTGTACAAAGAAGATATATGAAATGGATTTTAGGATCAGATAGTAATACGCCAAAGTATATAGTGGAGGAAGAATGCAAATATGAAAAAATGAAAATAAAAGCGTTAAGAAGAGTGTTAAAATTCGAGGAGAAAATTAGGGATTCAGATATAAAACTGCTGAAAGAATGTATAAGAGAAAGGGATAGAGACAGAGAAAGAGAGAAAATAGGGAAGGAATCAAAAATGAGAGTCGGAATAATAAAAAGAGAAAAAGTAAAAGAAAGAAGATATACGAGAGGTATGGAATTTAAAAAAGAGTTGAGAGAAAAAATATTATTGAGCAAGGAAAGGAAAAACAAGGAAGAGAGAATGGAAAAGATAGAGAACTACAGGTTTAACACAGTATACAAATATATAAAAACAGAGGAAGAATCAGAGTATTTGAAAAAGGATATGCCAACGAAAGATAGGAAAATAATAGCAAAGTTCACGTGCAGAAATGAATATAAAAGCAGAGAATATTGGAAAAGAGAAGATGAGAAAAGATGTAGATTGTGCAAAGAACAGGGGGAAGATCACATGCACGTATTGAAGACATGTGAAATAACGAGGAGTGAAGAAAGAATTGAAAAGATACTAAGTCAGGATGCAAAAGAAATAGAAATACTTAAAAGAGTAATAGGAAATAGAAGGGAAGCAGAGAAGGCTTGAGAGAAGAGTGTTAAAATAATTTATATAGAGAGTCAGTTATTAGCACTTTGCCGTCCGGCGACACCACAGTGGTGACGTGCGCAAACTGGTGGCCAACGGCCGGCGACACCACAGTGGTGTTGTGAGCACAGTATCGCTCGGGGTCGGAGACAACACTTAAGTGTCTTTAGCTTTCTGCTGGTGTTCGAAACGATCGCATTTTATTTTCATATTTAAAAAAATTCATGAGAAAACGTCGAAATTTCGACTATCATATCGGGCTATTACTTCCAAGAACGGCCGATCGTAAGCGAAGTAATCCGAAGTATAAGCGCTGTCGGCGCCAAGCGAAGAAATATTTTCGAAACGCCCGGACGTCAAAGTGTTAATTTGAATTTGTTTATCAATTGTTATATTTGTAGTATAATTTATATAAGTTGGCGAATTGAAAGTGTAATTTTATAGCTAGAACAAATATTATTTTATGTTTTTGTAAAAAAGAAAGAATGTAACGGAAGCCCTCCAAACCCAAAAGGGGCGGAGTAAGAAATAAATAAATAAAAATAAATGAAATAGTAAGGGTAATGATTGGGACGCGTGATTTAATCCAACAATATTTTCTTATAATACCAGTGTACATGGAGGAACAAAGCACACGCTATATGAGTTAGTATTTGCTAAACTTGCCCGTTTACCGTCTTCTTCCGCTCCTATAGATGAAGATGTAGATGTTACTTATGTTCAATACTTAAGCGATCAATATGATGAAATGGACAGACTACAAACTATTGCTCGACAGAACTTAGAAAAAGCTAAAATTAAAAGTAAAAATTATTACGACAAGAAGGTAGTACAAAAAAATTTTTAAATCGGAGATGACGTCTTTCTATTGGCAATAAAGCAGAGCAAATTTGAAAACACGTATAACAACCCCTTTAAATTACTAGAACTACTAGAGAACAACAACGCGATGATAGATACCGGAGAAGGAAAAACTAGAAAGGTTCATGTAGATAGGCTAAAACGATAAAAAAATTAGTATTATGACTTAATTAGCATTACTTCAAGGATAAATTTCGCTTTTGTAAGAGAAAAATATTCACAAAATTTCAATGAAAAATCATCTCTCTGTATTTTATATTAACGATAAAAATAAGTCTCGCAAAAACTTTCATTGGCTTCAACTGTAACAACGGCGCAATTAACGTCTTTACGGTATCCCTACACGACGTCAGCGATGTAACCTGAACCAGTGCTGAACTACCACGACGGGGGATATATCAAATTATTGCAAATCACCAAAAATATACCAATACGTAATACAATGTGAGATTGTAAACACTCGAATGGTCTACGATTACGGGACGCATTTTTACCTCTCAACAGTACACATGGACTTGCCGAATACTCAGTCGGACCATCCACGCACTAATACAACGATATACATCACACTGGTACTCTAGTTTCCGGCGAAAAATTTATTCGGACTAATTGTAAGAGTTAATGGTAAACCAACTCGCTCCGTCACCCAGTCTAACGACCGATGCCACCTGTGAGGGATCGTATGCGACTGGGAGGATCGGAGAACGTTGAAATTAAAGTCAAGCATGCTTAACCAAAATAAGGCCAGGAAGACAAACAGACGGGGCCCACCAGTGTTTTCCTATCCTCCCAAAGGCGTCATTGCGAGCCGTGGAATCTTACGAGACATAGGCGTCAGAGCTCGTTCATTTAAAATAAAGTTCCTACTTAGAATTTGTCACCGTATGAAAAGCAGATGAGACCATCGCGTATGCTAGGTCACCTAAGACCAACGACAATAAATTAACGATAACAACTTAAATCCGATCGAGTAATAGGAAAAGTATACCATCAAGAAAAATCGGCTAGATGAACCTTTTTCGGAACGGAAATGTTAAAGTAAACCAATAGTCATGCAACCGATAAAATATCTTCAAAAAAATTCCAACTTGAAAGAAACGCGTAGAATGTTCTCAAAATGATCTAAATTAATTGAATAAGAAATATTAAAGAAATAATTATTAACCACGATTCTTCCGTATCTAGGAAAACACGAAAATACATCTAAATACCTGTAATAACACAAATTAACCTGGGAGAGAACCTGCAGAAATATTGTCTTGAATTAATTTAAGGGGAAGCGTTATGGAAACGATAATAATTCATAGTTCTTTAATATTTAAGATGTCACGAAAGCGCATTCAAATACCTGTATGATACGAATTAACCTGAGGGAGAAATTATGGAAACATTACTAAACGATAAATAATTAAGATTTTGATATTGGAAGAAAAGATTATATTAATAAGCGATCGAAATATTGAAGGGCGGTGTACGAATGATTATATAATTATAAGAAGAATCATGTGTACGCAAGATGTATGTGTGCGTAAGAATGTTCTGAAAGCGATGATGCATCGAGAAGGCTTGGACTGACTTGCGTCGAAGAGTGGGGCTAGTACCACCCCCTCCATAGAAGGCCCTTTGGCCTATATAAACTCAGAGGGTATCGCCCTCGCGATCATTACCTAATTAAAATTTTTCTGAAGTATTAACGTTACTATTAATCATTATCTAATTACCATTTTCTTGAGTTGTCGTTATTGTGATTATTACTTTACGATTAACGTTTTTCTTGAGTGTTAACGTCCACTTTATTGGTCTTTCTATCTTTAATTTTGACTTTATTTCGTTACAATTTTGAATCTCAAAGTAAAATCGCATAAGTTGGTGGAGATCTAGACCACAAGAGCAGCCCAAGCACTCCCGACAAAATTGTAAACGATTCGAAGGTTCTCGCCTGCATTAAACTTTGTAAGAAACTAATTTCATTATTAAATATTTTGTGAATCAAAGCTCTAGAAATTTACAATCTTCATAACCCTGTTATATTTTCTCGATTCATCATCATTCTTTCATTCCCTAGACAATCCTTTCATATAATTTGCTACTCCTCATTGCTATTTAATCATTGGAAAAAACAAACCTGCCTGGTCCTGGCTAAACTCGGTCAATGCAGAATGGCTTTACTACTTAATAATATTCTTCACTTAGGATGTAACAACACTCTTAACACAAAATAATTTCATTTAGAAATGTAAATTATGTATCGAATATTATTAATATATCTATTCTAGTGTACACATCAATATAATTAAATATGTGTACAAAGCTTCGTATAAATTTGGCTCATTTGTAATTGTGTATATATATTATAACTGTATTACTAGTAATTATATATTTTTTAAATTTCATTTATCTAATCTTCTGATAAATTAAAAGTCAAAACAAACATATTTTTGGCATTTGATATTCCTTTATACTTTAGCTAATATTTTGAAATAAAATTAGTACTATAAGATGCAAATATCTCAAGTGGTGTGCATATATACATATATACATTTATACATATATGTGCCCATAATTATAAAAGTGGTCTAAGTCATATATTTCTTGTTTCGAGACATTTAAAGGATTACATTTGAACATTAAATGAATTCTATATAATATTGAAATACCAAACACTATTTAACGGTTAATTTTTGACAATATCGTGAAAATTACATTGAATTAATTTAGTTTAAAATATAATGTGATGTGAAATAACTAATAAATCCATTTTTTTTTAATTTTGACTTAGACCACTTTCATAATTATGGGCACATATGTCTTTCGCCTAACTCGAGCACCTAAAATATTTCGCTTATTTGTACGATAGAAAAAATATCAGAGAAAAAAAATTTTCTATTCAGAGGCGCCGATATGATGGTAAAACGCCAAATTTTTTTCTCAAAGTCATTTTTGATGAGGAATTATTTGCCAGAAATTTCTGACAAAACAGAAACAATTTCTGAAAACTGAACAACAACAAAAAACATAAGTGTATGTATTTATGTATCCACGTAAGAAGTTATATTTCTTTGGCGTAACAAAACAAAATATATGTACGATCGGAATCGATCGTAACCAAAAATCCATAGTAACTAAAAATCGATAGTTACTGTGCGCCCACTAATAGTCCGTGATCCATCGTCGTCCATTTTATTTGATACCAACCAGGGTTTTTTGCCGCAAGGCTTTTTCCCTGACGAGCCTATAAAGCATTGCACTTATTGGCTCAATCAAGTGTTTTATTTTATTTTAATTCACCTTTTCACCCTCCTCATAATTAGCTTAATCCAATCGCCGGAGGACTCCATGTTGGAGGAATTTTGGCAAATACAATATAACTTCAGTAACTTCAAATATGACTTCAGAAATGACACAAAAAATTTTATCTTGCGTGCCAATTTACTCTACATTTGAAGAAAAGACGAAAAAATAATAAAATTAAGATATTAAATACAATTTTGATAAAGGTTTAATTAATAAGTATAATCTAATCTATTTATACATTGTATTGTGCGCAAATTTCTCCAACATGAAGTCCTCTGTGATAAGCTATGATGAGGAAGAAGAAGGTTTTAATGAAAATAAGAAATAAAAAACTTGGTTGAGCCAATAAAAAGTATAATACTTTACTGGCTCGTCAGGGAAAACCCTTGTGGCATAAAAACCCTGGTTGATTATTCACATAATTAAAAATAACTTCAAAAACTTTTATTACTATATTGTTACTATATATACAATTTATACATGTTGAAATTTAATTAATTCACGTCCATTAGTTGATCTGATTGTGATTTAATAGACATGTGAGTTACAAGAGGCTTATTGTAGCTAAAATATGATATAAATTGTTTAGTAGAAACGTTATCTAAATGTCGTATAAATGAAGCATCAATTGTAGTACCGTGTTCGGTTTGTAGGAACTGCTTGGTTGTTATTTATTGAAAGATTTAAATCTTCACGTAAAAACATGATGATTACATCAAAATTTTCTGAATTGAAATTAACATTAAAATCTCCACTTAAAATCATCGGTAACTTATCCTCACCTCCTCCCAAATATGCTCCTCCAATTTTTGTATATGGAAACAGTGCCTGTTTTAAAAAATGAATAATATCTTGGTATCCGACAAGGGGATTCCCTAAGCTCCCTGCTTTTTAACATCATTATGGACGAAATAATAAGAAATGTAAGATTACTAAAAGGATATAAAATGGGCAACAAAGAAATAACCATCCTATGCTACGCTGATGACGCTGTATTAGTGGCCGAAAATGAGGATGATCTACAACGTCTACTACACCGATTTAACTGCATAGCCAAATCATTCAATATGAAGATATCGGCCCAGAAAACTAAATGCATGACAACGTCAAAGACACCATTAAGGTGCAAACTGGAAATTGAAGGGAAGGTTATTCAGCAGGAAATGAGATTTAAGTACCTAGGAATAGAAATCTCAGGGTATGGTGATGTTGAAGCAGAGGTAAGAGAACAGACAATGAAGGCATCCAGAATAGCGGGTTGTTTGAATGACACAAAATGGCGAAACAAAAGCATGGATATAGAGACCAAAGCAAAAATCTATAAGGCAACGGTGAGACCTATTATGTCATATACCGCAGAAACTCGACCAGACACAGCGAAAACGAAACAGTTACTAGAGACAACCGAAATGAGAGTTCTTCGCAGAATAGTTGGAAAAACACTAATGGACCGAGAGAGAAGTGAAGATATAAGAAGAACATGCAAAGTGGAGAACGTTAACGAATAGATACTAAGTAAAAAAAAAGAATGGAACGAACATATTAGCAGAATGGACAACAGAAGAATCGTCTGAATTGCACGGGATAAGTCACTGGTTGGCCGCAGAAGTACAGGGCGCCCACGAAAAAGATGGTGCGACAATTTAACAGTGCTGTTGATGCGACCGATGCCTTAATCGGTACTCCAGTGGATAGTAGTGAATCGAAAAATGCCCTTACGAGTGATATCGAGATTCCTTATTAATGGGAAGGAGGATAGGAAAATAAAGAACACAATAACAACTTTATTTGAGCCCAATCAGTACTAAAAAGTACGCTTTATTTGGCTCGTCAGGGAAAAGCCTTTCGGCATAAAAACCCTGGTTGAAAACGATGAAGAAGAATCCACAAATCCGGATAATTCTGGCCAAGTGCAGGACCGCCTTTGTCCCTTGTCGCTGGCCGAACTTAGATGATATGGTATTACGCAATACAAAGAATTCTCCTTGAAGTAGTTCTCGCAAGTCTCAGCTAGATGAATCTCGAGCGATGAATCCAGAGTGACAACAGGCGCAAAAACGCGCTGGCTTTTATACCAAAAGGCGATGCAATGCTGCACCAATCACCGAAAAGTCCGAGCATAACGCGGCTGTCGATACATATGATTGGCGTAATAAATGTAGTGGGAGAACGCGAGCTAGAATAAAGAAAGAGCCCTTGCAGGCATCTTAGCGCTACCGTGGTTACCACTAAAAACAACGATATTGCTTTGTCGCACGCGTCTAACGCTTTGGCAGGGC
Source organism: Polistes fuscatus (assembly GCF_010416935.1). Taxonomy (NCBI): domain Eukaryota; kingdom Metazoa; phylum Arthropoda; class Insecta; order Hymenoptera; family Vespidae; genus Polistes; species Polistes fuscatus. The sequence goes on along the minus strand of NW_025113075.1, from coordinate 2,858,259 downwards.
CGTACGCGCCTAGGTGCTTCGCCCTACTCACTCGTTGCGTGGGATACGCAACAAGTGCAATAGGCAGAAAAACGTCGTTACGAAACAGACAACTTGCCTAAACTAAAGAATGAAGAAGAAGAAGAATAATATCTTCAATTTTTTGATTTGGAGAAATATAAATTGCTATTAAAGCAATTTTTTTACTATCTCCTGTTTTACACTAAATTTTACAGATTTCCATCAGTTCGTTGGGAATTAAATCGAAGAGACAAGTGGATAACCATTATAAACAAAAAAAATAACTAACCTAACCTGTGAGAGCAGTCCTACTGAATTAATTGTTTTCAAAATAGTTTATCTAATAACTTATTTTATTTAATTATTTTAGTATCGATGGATCGCCATGGTCTCTTAAACCATGGTATACTATATGCAGTGTACATTTTATCAGTGGCAAAAAATCAGATGACGAAAATAGTCCTAGTTACGTTCCACAAAGTTTCCCTACAATCGATTCTACAAACAATGTTGACAAAAATGGGACTTCAACTAGGCATCAAAGTTTCATGGCACGCAGAAAGATAAAACTTGAAGTTACCATATCACAGCCAAATACACAGTTAATTGAAAATGTTAACATTTTGATGTTGAATGAAACAAATTCAGATGATTCATCACTGGTCGATAAAGAATACAAAATAAATGTGCCATTTGATACTAAATATATAGAATCCACATCTACTTGTTATAGATATATTGATAATAATTACTGCTGGTAGTGGAACTACCAACAAATCTAAATAATGTAGTAAATAGTACTTGCCAAATAAAGGATCTGTGTTGCGATGAAGAAACGAAAAATTATATAAAAGAAATAAAATCATAATTAACTTTTAAGAAAGATCATATGAAGGTAAATAATTAGTTATACATTTTGTAATTATATAATAAACAATACATTGGTTATGTATAATATCCTATTATAAATTATATTTTAGAAACTTAAAAGTTTATTGAATGAAAGAAAAGATAAATATATTATTAACGCAAATGATGCTCGACTAAGTGATATTCAAATCAAAGAACAAGAAGAAATGATTATACAATATGAAAACAAGATAAACGAGATGGAAAGAAAACTCAATCGAATTGAAGACAGTCTTTCATAGACAACTCAAGCGATTGAAAAATTAAAAAAGAATAAACAAATGACGACAGATAAAATAATTAGATTAGAAAATATATTAAACGTAATAGATAAGAAGTTGTAAAGTTATTTCTTGCAAGCAAGAATTATGTAGTCTATAGATATTTTTTAATGTAGAACAACTTTCTGTTTCATTTTAAATATGTATACAATTATTATACTTTAATATTTTCTTATATTTTCCTTTCCTGAAGAAAAATTAATCCCAACAAAATGTGAAGAATCATCTTCAAAAGAAGGAAATAGCTGCCGCTTTGTCAGTAGTTATGCAAACTAATGTCTTAGAAAATGATGTACAAAATATATCTCTTACGAAATAAAAACGGAATACGCGCGCGCGCGAAGAGATAGATGTAATATGTACATATTTACCCAAATAAATAATAATTTTTGAGTCATTGAAAGAAATTTATTGTTTTATTTTTATTTCTGCTTTAAGAAATTAGGAGATGATCTTAAAATTATAGAGAAACTTAATGATCATATTATTATAATGAATATAAATTTTATCGCAAGGTTTAAAAAATAATTAATATAATCTAGATCTAATCTAATCTTTTCTAATCGTTATGAAAAAAAAAAGTAAAATAACGTTATTAAATTTTGTATTATTCATTCATATTATTGTATTTACGGTTGTAGATTGAAAGAAAAAACAAAGAACATTTCAATGAAGGACGGCGTGCAAATAGGCACACATACATTTAAATAAAACTTGTAAGAAATCTTTATTCTACTGTTTACATTCTACTTATTGTTAATAGGATTAGGACAAAAGCTCTTAAAATTTTGAAATATTTTCGTTTACATTCACGTTTTTTCGTTATCTTGAATTGCTCCCGGTGCTACCACCGCTGCGCTGTATTCTTCCTTCGTTAACAATCGCTTTTTTTCCAATTTACACCTCTTCATACTGCAGCTGCTGTTTTTCGATGTACCTATTTCATGTTTTGGACAAGCTATGTTTTGTATAAACTTTAACCGAGGGAATATTAGAGATACGTAGATAGATGTAAAGAGAAAAGGAGAGATTGTGTTTATTTGGATCAACGCTCGTTGGAATATTGAAAGGTTGGTAGTAAATCAAAACTTGGGCTTTTTTTGTTTTAGGCTTGTTTTGTTTTGGGCATTTTATAATGTTTTAATACTTTCATTTTAAAGCTCTTTAAATGCTCTAAAATCGTATGCTAAACTTACGTATTTAAAACTTATAGGTTTTCTAAAAAAAATAAAAGAAACAAGATGTACACATAAACTTTAATTTCTCAAAGACTAACTTATTTAAAATTTTTTAAAATAGCCATTTTAAAGCTTTTTTAATGCCCAATAACATGATGTTAAGCAAAAGTATTTAAAATACATAGGGTGTCTAAAAAAAAAGAAGAAACCTGTACACAAAAACTTAAATTACTCGAAAACAAGCAAATTTTAAAATAATTTAATATGTTTATTTTTAAGCTCTTTTAATGCTCTACAACCTAATTTAAAACTTTAGTATTTAAAATATATAGGGTTTTAAAAAATAAAGATGGAATCTGTAGACAAAAACTTTTATTACTCGAAAACTACCAAATTTTAAAATGTTTTAATACTTTTATTTTAAAGCTCTTTAAATGCTCTAAAATCGTATGCTAAACTTACGTATTTAAAACTTATAGGTTTTCTAAAAAAAAAGAAACAAGCTGTACACATAAACTTTAATTTCTCAAAGACTAACCTTTTTTAAAATTTTAAAAAATAGCAATTTTAAAGCTTTTTCAATGCCCAATAAAATGATGTTAAGCAAAAGTATTTAAAATACATAGGGTGTCTAAAAAAAAGAAGGAACCTGTACACAAAAACATAAATTACTCGAAAACAAGCAAATTTTAAAATAATTTAATATGTTTATTTTTAAGCTCTTTTAATGCTCTACAACCTAATTTAAAACTTTAGTATTTAAAATATAGGGTTTTAAAAATAAAGATGGAATCTGTAGACAAAATCTTTTATTACTCGGAAACTAACAAATTTTATAATGTTTTATTACTTTTATTTTAAAGCTCTTTAATTGTTCTAAAATCGTATGCTAAACTTACGTATTTAAAACTTATAGGTTTTCTAAAAAAAAAAGAAACAAGCTGTACACATAAACTTTAATTTCTCAAAGACTAACCTTTTTTAAAATTTTTAAAAATAGCAATTTTAAAGCTTTTTTAATGCCCAATAAAATGATGTTAAGCAAAAGTATTTAAAATACAGAGGGTGTCTAAAAAAAAAGAAGGAACCTGTACACAAAAACATAAATTACTCGAAAACAAGCAAATTTTAAAATGATTTAATATGTTTATTTTTAAGCTCTTTTAATGCTCTACAACCTAATTTAAAACTTTAGTATTTAAAATATATAGGGTTTTAAAAAATAAAGATGGAATCTGTAGACAAATCTTTTATTACTCGGAAACTAACAAAATTTATAATGTTTTATTACTTTATTTTAACGCTCTTTAATTGCTCTAAAATCGTATGCTAAACTTACGTATTTAAAAGTTATATGTGTTCTAAAAAAAAAAAGAAACACGCTGTACACATAACTTTAATTTTCTCAAAGACTAACTTATTTAAAAATTTTTTTAAATTGCCATTTTAAAGCTCTTATAATGCTTAACTACATAAAGTTAAGAAAATGTATTTAAAATACATAGTGTGTCTAAAAAAAGAGAAGTACTTTGTAAAAAATACTTTAGTATCTCGAAAACAAGCAAATTTAAAAATGTTTTAAAATAGCCATTTTAAAGCTCTTATCATGCTTAACTACATAAAGTTAAGAAAATGTATTTAAAATACATAGTGTGTCTAAAAAAAGAGAAGTACTTTGTAAAAAAATACTTTAATATCTCGAAAACAAGCAAATTTAAAAATGTTTTAATACTTTTATTTTTAAGCTCTTTAAATGCTCTAAAATCGTATGCTGAACTTAAGTATTAAAAACTTATATTTTTCTAAAAAAAAAAGAAACAAGCTGTACACATAAAATTTAATTTCTCAAAGACCAACTTATTTTAAAATTTTTTAAAATAGCAATTTTAAAGCTTTTTCAATGCCCAACAAAATGATGTTAAGCAAAAGAATTTAAAATACATAGGGTGTCTAAAAAAAAAGGAGTACTTTGTACACAAAAACATTAATAACTCGAAAACTAAAAAATTCTAAAATGTTATAACATGGTCATTTTAAAGCTCTTTTAATGCTCTACAACCTAATTTAAAACTTAAGTATTTAAAATATATAGGGTTTTAAAAAATAAAGATGGAATCTGTAAACAAAAACTTTTATTACTCGAAAACTAACAAATTTTAAAATGTTTTAATACTGTTATTTTAAAGCTCTTTAAATGCTCTAAAATCGTATGCTAAACTTACGTATTTAAAAGTTATATGTTTTCTAAAAAAAAAAAGAAACAAGCTGTACACATAAACTTTAATTTCTCAAAGACTAACTTATTTTAAAATGTTTTAAAATAGCTATTTTAAAGCTTTTTTAATGCCCAAAACATGATGATAAGCAAAAGAATTTAAAATACATAGGGTGTCTAAAAAAAAAGGAGTACTTTGTACACAAAAACATTAATAACTCGAAAACTAAAAAATTCTAAAATGTTATAACATGGTCATTTTAAAGCTCTTTTAATGCTCTACAACCTGATTTGAAACTTAAATATTTAAAATATATAGGTTTTTTTAAAAAAAAGAAGAAATCTGTACACAAAAACTTCAATTACTCGAAAACAAGCATATTTTAAAATGTTTTAATATTTTCATTTTTAAGCTCTTTATGGTCCAATATCTTATGCTAAACTTTAGTATTTAAAACTTATAGGTTTTCTAAAAAAAAAAGAAAGTAGCTAAACACATAAAAAAGAATTTCTCAAAGACTAACTTATTTAAAATTTTTTAAAATAGCCATTTTAAAGCTCTTTTAATTGTCAATAACATGATCTTAAGCAAAAGTATTTAAAATACATAGGGTGTCTAAAAAAAAAGAAGAACTTTGTACACAAAAACATTAATAACTCGAAAACTAACAAATTCTAAAATGTTATAACATGGTCATTTTAAAGCTCTTTAATGCTCTACAACCTGATTTAAAACTTATATATTTAAAAAATATAGGGTTTTTTAAAAAAAAGAAGGAAACCGTACACAAAAACTTCAACTACACGAAAAAAAGCAAATTTTAAAATGTTTTAATATTGTCATTTTAAAGCACTTTAAATGCTCTAAAATCGTATGCTAAACTTAAGTATTTAAAACTTATAGCTTTTCTAAAAAAAAAGAAAATGCTGTACACATAAATTTTAATTTCTAAAAGACCAAATTATTTTAAAATGTTTCAAAATATACAATTTAAAGCTCTTTTAATGCCCAAAAACATGATGTTAAGCTAAAGTTTTTGAAATACATAGGGTGTCTATAAAAAAATAAGTACTCTGTACACAAAAACTTGAATATCTCGAAAACTAACAAATTCTCAAATTTTATAACATGGTCATTTTAAAGCTCTTTTAATGCTCTACAACCAGATTTAAAACTTAAATATTTAAAATATATAGGGTGTTTTAAAAAAAAGAAGGAATCTGCGCACATAAACTTCAATTACTCGAAAACTAGCATATTTTAAAATTTTTTAATATCTTCATTTTCAAGCTCTTTATGCGCTAATATCTTATGCAAAACGTAAGTATTTAAAACTTATATATTTTCTAAAAAAAAAAAGGAAAATAGCTGAACACATAAATTTAATTTCTCAAAGACTAACTTATTTTAAAATGTTTTAAAATAGCCATTTTAAAGCTCGTTTAATGCTTAATAACATGATGTTAAGCAAAAGTATTTAAAATACATAGGGTGTCTATAAAAAAAGATTTACTCGTACACAAAAACTTGAATATCTCGAAAACTAACAAATACTAAAATGTTAAAACATGGTCATTTTAAAGCTTATTTAATGCTCTACAACCAGATTTAAAACTTAAGTATTTAAAATATATAGGGTTTTTTGAAAAAAAGGAAAGAATCTATAACAAAAAATTAAATTACTCGAAAAAAATAATATTTTAAAATGTTTTAATATGTTCATTTTTAAGCTCTTTATATGCTCTAAAATCTTATGCTAAACTTTAGTATTTAAAACTTATAGGTTTTCTAAAAAAAAAGAAAGTAGCTGAACACATAAATAAGAATTTCTCAAAGACTAACTTATTTTAAAATTTTTTTAAATAGCCATTTTAAAGCTTTTTTAATGCCTAATAACATGATGTTAAGCAAAAGTATTTAAATATATAGGGTGTCTAAAAAAAAAAAAGTACTTTGTACACAAAAACTATAAACTCGAAAACTAACAAATTTTAAAATATTATAACATGGTTATTTTAAGCTCTTTTAATGCTTTAAAATCGTATGCTGAACATAAGTATTTAAAACTTATAGGTTTTCTAAAAAAAAAAGAAACCATCTGTACACATAATTTTTAATTTCTCAAAGACCAACTTATTTTAAAATGTTTTAAAATACCCATTTTAAAGCTCTTTTAATGCCCAAACAACATGATGTTAAGCAAAAGAATTTAAAATACATAGGGTGTCTAAAAAAAGGAGTACTTTGTACACAAAAACATTAATAACTCGAAAACTAACAAATTCTAAAATGTTATAACATGGTCATTTTAAAGCTCTTTTAATGCTCTACAACCAGATTTAAAACTTAAATATTTAAAAATATAGGGTTTTTAAAAAAAAGAAGGAATCTGTACACAAAAACTTCAATTACTCGAAAACAAGCATATTTTAAAATGTTTTAATATGTTCATTTTTAAGCTCTTTATATGCTCTAAAATCTTATGCTAAACTTTAGTATTTGAAACTTATAGGTTTTCTAAAAAAAAAAGAAAGTAGCTGAACACATAAATAAGAATTTCTCAAAGACAAACATATTTTAAAATGTTTTAAAATAGCCATTTTAAAGCTCTTTTAATGCCAACAACATGATGTTAAGAAAAATTAATTAAAATACAAAGGGTGTCTAAAAAAAAAAAGTAACTTTTACACAAAAACTTTAATATCTCGAAAACTAACAAATACCAAAATGTTATAACATGGTCATTTTAAAGCTCTTTTAATGCTCTGCAACCAGATTTAAATCTTAAATATTTAAAAAATATAGGGTTTTTAAAAAAAAAGAAGGAATCTGTACACAAAAACTTTATTTACTCGAAAACAAGCATATTTTAAAATGTTTTAATATGTTCATTTTTAAGCTCTTTATATGCTCTAAAATCTTATGCTAAACTTTAGTATTTAAAACTTATAGGTTTTCTAAAAAAAAAAGAAAATAGCTGAACACATAAATAAGAATTTCTAAAAGACTAACTTATTTTAAAATGTTTTAAAATAGCCATTTTAAAGCTTTTTTAATGCTTAATAACATGATGTTAAGCAAAAGTATTTAAAATATATAGGGTGTCTAAAAAAAAGAAGCACTTTGTACACAAAAACTATAATAACTCGAAAACTAACAAATTCTAAAATGTTATAACATGGTCATTTTAAAGCGCTTTTAATGCTCTACAACCTGATTTAAAACTTAAGTATTTAAAAATTGTAAACTCCCCAACACATACGAACATAAGACTAACTCACGCTACTTCCTACTACTCAGCACATAAGAACATAAGATTAACTCACGCTACTTCCTACTACTCAGCACATAAGAATATAAGATTAACTAACTGCTACTTCCTTCTATCACCCGTATTGTCCGATTGCCCCTTTTTTACTTTTCCGTCGAACAACGGAGCATCGGCCCCCCCCATGGGTGACGCATACAGCCTCGGTTCCCCACACGTAATCTAAGAATACCGATATCCTAAATAAACATCCGCACGCACTCACACGTGCAGGCGCCAACGTGCACGAACCTGCATAAGACGTTTACAATAATAGAGTTTTTTGAAAAAAAGGAAAGAATCTATAACAAAAAATTAAACTACTTGAAACAAGCATATTTTAAAATGTTTTAATATGTTCATTTTTAAGCTCTTTTATTGCTCTAAAATCGTATGCTGAACATAAGTATTTAAAACTTATAGGTTTTCTAAAAAAAAAGAAACCATCTGTACACATAATTTTTAATTTCTCAAAGACCAACTTATTTTAAAATGTTTTAAAATAGCTATTTTAAAGCTCTTTCAATGCCCAACAACATGATGTTAAGCAAAATAAAATACATAGGGTGTCTAAAAAAAAGAAGTACTTTGTACACAAAACTAATAACTCGAAAACTAACAAATTCTAAAATGTTATAACATTGTCATTTTAAAGCGCTTTTAATGCTCTACAACCTGATTTAAATCTTAAGTAATTAATTTATATAGGATTTTAAAAAAAAGAAGGAATCTATACAAAAATTAAATTACTCGAAAACAAAAAAATTTAAATATCATAACATTGTCTTTTTGAGCTCTTTATGCTCTAAAATCTTATGCTAAACTTTAGTATTTGAAATTATAGGTTTTCTAAAAAAAAAAGAAAGTAGCTGAACACATAAATAAGAATTTCTCAAGACAAACATATTTTAAAATGTTTGTAATAGCCATTTTAAAGCTCTTTTAATGCCTAACAACATGATGTTAAGCAAAATAATTTAAAATACATAAGGTGTCTAAAAAAAAGAAGTACTTTGTACACAAAAACTATAATAACTCGAACACTAACAAATTCGTAAATGTTATAACATGGTAATTTATAGCGCTTTTAATGCTCTAAACCTGATTTAAAACTGAATATTTAAAAATATAGTGGGTTTTTAAAAAAAAAGAAGGAATCTGTACACAAAAACTTCAATTACTCGAAAACAAACAAATTTTAAAATATTATAATAGTGTCATTTTAGAGCTTTATAATGCTCTACAACCAGATTTGAAACTTAAATATTTAAAATATATAGGGTGTTTTAAAAAAAAAGAAATATGCGCACATAAACTTCAATTACTCAAAAACTTGCATATTTTAAAATGTTTTAATATGTTCATTTTTAAGCTCTTTATATGCTCTTAAATCTTATCCTAAACTTTAGTATTTAAAACTTATAGGTTTTCTAAAAAAAAAAAGAAATTAGCTGTACATAACTAAAATTTCCTCAAAGAAAAACTTATTTTAAAATTTTTAATAGAGCCATTTTAAAGCTCTTCAATGCCTAAAAACATGATGTTAAGCAAAAGAATTTAAAATACATAGGGTGTCTAAAAAAAAGTAGAACTTTGTACACAAAAACTATAATAACTAGAAAACTAACAAATTCTAAAATGTTATAACATGGTCATTTTAAAGCGCTTTTAATGCTCTACAACCTGATTTAAAACTTAAGTAATTAAAATATATAGGGTTTTTTAAAAAAAAGAAGGAATCTGTAGACAAAAGCTTTAATGACTCGAAAACAAACAAATTTTAAAATATTATAACATTGTCATTTTTGAGC